>NC_142083.1:23587500-24212500 GCF_054644295.1 Miniopterus natalensis | reverse complement strand
AGTTCTGTCACCTATCACTTAAAAAAAGAGAGATAAAAGGAGGAATTTTTATTATTTCATGCTTATACTTAAACGTTTTCTTCCCTCGGCCCTCTTCGTCCTTGCTAAATATGATGTGACAGGTGCACAGGGTGTTGAGGAGGGACCCACATCACTACCTGGGGAGGAGAAGTGAGAGCCCAGGGGAAAGGGGCTGTGACAGTCATCACACTCAATGGAATTCCAGAGAAGGATCTCATTATTTACCCTTTGAAATGGTTTCTACCTAATATAACTTTTAGACTTTTTTTGCTGGTTTGTTTCTCAGCAAACGTGCTTCCTTGTCCCTGTCAGTACCATCTTTAAGCAATACACTGACTGGGAAAAAACAGAAAGGAGAGAAGACCTGATCCTGAATCAGCCTTTTCCATTTACTGTAACAGTACACTTGATTAAAGTGCCAAAGTCGAAAAACCTCACTAAAAAATGTGATTTTTCTTGCTTCATGACAGGGAGGAATCAGCTTTGCTTTTCAGTAAGTACATAAATCAGTTATGCTTGTGTGTTAAAAAGAAACAGCTTTGCAACTGGAATTTTAATTAAAATTGATTATGTTACATAAACATCATGGTGTGCTTAATGGGCCTGAACATGCTTTTGATAGAACAGGCAGGATAAATGGTTATAATTAAGAGCTTTTGACCAACCATTACTTTGCCTGGTGCTATTTCTTGTTCCCTGAGATGAGGGGTACACCCACATGAACAAGAGGGTCCATGCACCATGAACCAGAACACTGGACAGCCTCAAGTCAAGCACATCAGCAAAAACTCAAGCCACTCTGGGTCTGAATCTCAGGTTGTGACATAGTGTTCTAAATACAAGATTATATCATCCACAAAAATAAAGGTAGTTTTACATATTTGCTTCCAATCTGATGCCTTTATTTCATTTTCCTGCCTAATTTCCCTGGCTAGCTCCTCCAATATAATATTCAATAGAAGTAGTCACAGAACACATATATTCTAAGAACATTGACCCACCTGTCACATATACTAGGCCATAAAAGCATCTCAGTGCATTGGAAAAGATTTTTGTTGGTTCAGTCTTTATTAATTAACCTTTTCAAGAATTATTTCATTATTTTCATTGTTAAATTATATACTTTTGAATAAGCTAGTCAAATAAGAAATCACAAGAGAAATTAGAAAGTGTTTTGTATATCAAAATATAACATCAAAATATGTGGGATATACCGTAAGGTAGTCATTTAGAGAGGAATTTGTAGCTTTCAAATGCTCATATTAGAAAATGAGGTGGTTAATATCAAAAGTCTCAGTTTCCAACTTAGGACGCTAGGGAAATATGAGCAAATCAAGAAAGTAGAAGGGAAGAAACACTAAAGAAGGAAGAAAAACAGTAAAATAGAAACCGACCAATACAGAAATCAGTAAAGCCAAAAGTTGATTTTCTTAAAAAGTTTAAATATTCCTAAATTTTTAGCAAAACTGATCAAGAAAGAAAAAGAGATCATCACAAAGCACCCAAACTAATAATATAAGGAATAAAAGGGGATCCACTACAGATCCTATAGACATTCACAGGATAATATGGAATGTTATGAATCAGTCAAGGCCAAGAAGATTTACAATTTAGATGAAATGGAAAAATTCATTGGGAAGATAGCCTATCCAACCTGACACATGCTAGAACAGAAAATTTAAAGGGGTATGATATATTAAATTTGATTTTTTTAAATCTTCACACAAAGAAAACTTCACATCCAGGTGATTTCTGTATGAATTTTACCAAACATTTTAAGAAAATAAGATGAAGGAACTGATTAAATATTAACAAATCTCATAATTGTGAATGGATAAAAATGTCCTGTTCCTGGACAGAAGCTCAAAGATTGAGGCTGCAAATCAAAGGCTACATTTCTGTACAGTACTATGTTAGGAGATCAACCTAAAATCCAAAGAGAAAGTTTGGAAATAAAGATGGAAAATAGCTATTCTGGGAAACAGCTTACAGAGAAAAGAAAGCTGCAGTAATATAAACATCTAACAATACAGAATTCAAATGAAAGGCATTTGGCATGACAAAAAGGCCTATTATGGTACAGTCACCAAGAAAGTTTAACAATCATAAATCTTTGTGCACTCCAGCATCTCTTTGAGGTAAATAAAGAGAAACTACTACAATGTTCAAATAGATTGACAAATCCACAATCCTACTTAGAAATCTTAATACATTCTAAAATTGACAGAACAAATTGAGTCAATAAGTCAGCCCATTGAGGATTCGACTAACTCTTCAGGCCCTCTGAATAGATATATTTAGAGAACATGCTTTGTTTCCAGAAAAAAAGAAAATACATATAATTTTCAGGAAAACATAAACCATCATAGAAGTAGAGCATATTTATCACAGCCCAGAAGAAAAATAAATTGTCAAAGTATAAATAATAAGCACAATCTCTGATCAAATCTGTTGAAATTAGAAGTAACAAGAACAGACCAAAAACATAACCTCTTTGTAGAATTTATAAATTAGACTTCTGAATTACTCTTGTATTAAAAGGAAATAGAAATTGAAATTATAGGCTTTTTAGACAAGAATGACAATGAGTAACTATAATTCAAAGCTATGAGATTTGGCTAAAGCAGTAATTATAGGAATATTTATGCGCTTAAATACATTTATTAAAAAATACAAAACATTGCCAATAAGTGACAAGAAAAAGAACAACTTAAGTTTAAGTAAAAAAGTAATTTTTAAAGTTAAATGGGAAACTAATAACCTAGAAAACTATTAGAAAGCACAGACTTTAATAAATAACCCAAAAGCTTTGAGAAAATCAACAAACATGTGGTTTCAAAAACCTGATTAAAAGAAAAAAGATAAAAATAAAATTAAGTACAAGAAGAAATAACTTTGAATATGGAGACTTTGAAAATTTTAAGAGAGTATTATGTAGAATATTTGGCATTTGAACATATAAATGAAATGGATAATTTTCTAGGAAAATTTTCAAAATTGACAAGAAACAGAACCAATAAACATGGCAGAAATGTGACATTTCTACATCTAAACATGGGTCAGGAATACAGTTTCATGGATGTAAATGTCAACCACACCACTTAATAGAGATAGAAGTCTCTCAACTTCTCTGGGTTTCAGTTTCTGTTTGGTAAAATGAGATGATAATATTAACTGCTGTCCAGGATTTTTGTCAGGAGTAAATGAACTGTACATTACAGTCCTTAGAAGAGTGCTTGGCATGCAGTAAATGCTCTGTGGATGTTAGCTTGTGTCATCGTATCGTCATATCATCGCCATCACGTCATCAGATGGTTTTACTGTTGAGATTTACCAAACCTTCAATAAGAGATTACTCATTTGTTATGTGAACAGTTTTGGACCTAAGAAAAGAAATGATGTTTCTGAACTCAGCCTTATGAGGCTGACATTACCTTGATATTCAAAAGGAACCAGGTGAACATAGCCAAACAAACTCATCAAAACTTCTTTTATAAGAATAAAATGGATGAGAAAGATGGCAAACAACAGTTCACCAGATGAGTTACTGTGTCCCTCTTCCGTCACAGGAGTAAGAAGAGCCCTCCATACCTCTGAGGTGGGCGCCTGCCTCCCACTCCCCTCCCACCACACTGTCTGGCAAAGGAGGAGGGTCTGAGATTGTGTGTTGGGGAGATGATGAGCTGGGGCAAGTGGCAGTAGCCAGGGCCTCTGTGGCCTCTGACCAGGGTCTAAGAACTGGAGTGATGTCTTAAGAAAAGATGATCTAGAAAGTAAGGAAACATACAGTGCTTGTCTCTACCAGACTGTAAGCAGCTAAAAATAGGGGTGGCATCTTACTTTTGTATCATTGCAGCCTAACATGGGCCTGGTTTGTGAGATGAGTTAACAATATAGGTGTATTTGGTGTAAAAACAGCCTCCCAGCAGAGACTTATTGTTACTCCTAAAAGGAGAACAAATGTTATTATCTGCCCAGGTATTTGAAAGCACTGTGAATCATGTCCAGGAGATAACTCTGCACCAACACATCACTGGGGCAGACTAAGTACTGGTTTGAAGTCAAATTTTTGTAGACCTTGCCTTCTGTGTAATCCCCTCTCATAATAGAGTAGGAATCTGAGAGTGTGCGTCGTGTGGTACCTTCCGTCATGATAGCATTTGGGGGTGATTCCGTTCACCAACTACTTGCTTTGCTTGCCTCCCATGGGGCTCACAGCTATGCACTTGCTGGTAATTTCAGCTTGTTGCTAACTTGCCTCTGGATCTTCCATTCTGTCTGTCAGCATTTGGGGTGTTGCTACTCTTCTCAGTATCTTGTGTCTCTTCAGGATCTCTAGCCAACATCATCAGCATGAGGTTCATTGTGGCCTCAGACACACCTGGCCTCTCCTTGGATGTTCCATTTAAATTTCATCTTTGATGATTCATTATGGTTCAGTTCTTTTGATACCCCCAAAACCCTTCTGTCCTTGGGTTAAATGAAGTGTTAAGAGACTTTAACTTTTTAATTAATTAAAGGACCTCTCAGAAATGCATACAATTCTTATAAATACTTGTAACCTGTCGGTAGCATAATCTGTAAGCGGGCATATTTTTCACTTGATCGTAGAAAGCTTGCATGTTCATTGACTCGTGCAAGACTGTAAAAGCCATGGCCCATGAAACCTTGGGGGAACCTCAGGAAACATTTAGATGCGTGTACCTGAAGGAAATTGAATCTGGTTGGATTGTAGTGGGGCGGGTGAAGACTCGCTGTTTCCTAAGTGAACAGGAGTAAGGACAGGGCATGAGGTCCTCAAGGACATCAGATGAGGCTGCTCTAGTGGCAGCAGCTGCCAAAACATCAACAGCAGAGGGGAGGGCTCTGAGATGGAAAGTGCTGGTTGCATAGGTGAGTCCTAAAAAGATAATTTTTCTGTAATAGCAAACTGCTGTTTATAGGCAGTTTTAATGAGTCATCATAACAAGTCAATTAGACACAACTGTGGACACACTTTTCTATGGACTTATGTTTGGTTTGGTTTTACCTTTATTTTCATTTCTCAAGGAATTAGTGAGGATTGAAGTCCTCGTTTAATTAAGTCCTAATTAACGTGAAAATATTGCTGATGGCTTTCCAGGGTAATAGAAATTCTCCGCACACTAACGTGTCCGTGTCCTTTTTGTTTCCTGGTAGAACGTCCATTCTCGGGATCTCCTTTGGAGCTGCATTCCTCCTGCTCGCCTTCATTCTTTTTGTCTGCTTTGCTGGACAGCTTTTGGTAGGTACTTCAAATATGAACTTCTTTTAAAACTATGCTCATTAAGTGAAAACTGATTTCATACTCAAAACAGGGAGCTTGTTGACTTACCATTTAAAGAGGTACAGATCCTGGTAAAGAAACAAATGTCTTTTATGTCCACTGCCCAGAATGCAAGCTGAGGCAGCTTACAAACAACCAACACACTAATTTGAAGATTATCTGAGATGTTGGATGTCACAGCATAAAATTGTAGTTAGGTGTATTTGTTTCTGTTAGCATTTTGTATCATCTCCTCTGTGTTTTCAGAGTATTTATAACTGTGACTGCAAGTATAATAGGAGGCTTTTAATGTACAGGAGAATTAAAATTCAAAACAAATATATCTTTTATATCTATTTTTCAGATATAAAATCTTGGAACATCAAAATAGCAAATGTAAAAATATATATTTTTAGTGTTTTAGTTTAAACCAATCATTGTAAGCTCTTATGGTTTAGATGCTAGTTCTGGATATAAGAATTAAATCTATGTGTGTCCTTGAGTCTAAAGCAGTGAGAGCATCCTAAGAAGGCCAGTGAGGGGATAGACATTGCAAAAGAGAGTTAGTGTTTCATTTGTTCACAGGAGATGAGTTGAAAGAGGAAAAGCCGCTCTGAGCCATGTTTTGAGTAGAATTCATGGGCATCCTCTGTGGAGACACTTCTGTAATTTTTGTTAACCAAAATTTTAGTGTTACAACTAGTTATACAAAATAAATAGGAATAATCTTTAAAATATCTGGCAGTGAATGAATTTAATGTGATGTCTGAGGTTAAAGAAATTTATATTTTCATATTTTTGAAGTCATGATTTCTTCTTCCAGTTAGCCTTTGACAAGCCCATGTAGATGACACAACTGAGGAAGCGAACCTAGAGTCTGCAGGGCCCCTGGTCACTTCTCAGGGCTGTGCTACACCCATAGGATGCACCGTGGCTCCTAGGAGAGCACTTTTCTCACTCTGCATAGCCTTACACTTTTCATCTGTTTCTTCATTCTAATGTCATTTTGCTTTTTAAAAAACAAACTATTACTGCCAGCAACATCAGTACAGTGACAGAATGGCCTCCTATGGCTCTGAAAAGTAGTAGTTCTATAGCTCTGGGTGTCCATTGCATTCTAGCCTGTGCTGAAACCTTTTGCCCAAAAAGGCCCAAGATTCCAAAGCATGTCTCTGCCTCCACTGTTGTTCTCCCCTGCCTTGTACCTTTGCAAAATTTATGGGTTCTGTTTGTTATATCATAGTTTAGATGATTTAAATTGAATTGGAAACTCTTCCACAAATGGGACTAGGTTTCTCATTTCCTGCAATGCACATGGCATCTCTTAAAAAATCCCCTGAAGATACCATAGGTTGTAGAGGAGAGAGGACTGGGTAAATAACAACCCACGGGAATCCTCGTAAAGTTCTAAAATGCTTAGTATACAAAGAAGCCTGATGCCCCATGTTCAGATAGTCCTTGGGTGGAAAGCACTTGGGCTCCACCCTCTGTCTTCCTGGCCTCCAGAAGGACTTGGAAGCCCATTTCTGAAGTTTTTAGAACAGAAACTATCATTTGTGGTTCTGCTGGAAATCCAAACCTCATTCTAAAGCAGCTTATATCATTGTGCCTCAATAGCCATAGTTCTCATTTTCTAGCTCAAGGAATCCAGTCGTGGGGTGGGAGGATCATAGTGTATATTTAGGGTTTCCAGTTGACTTTTTTCTTCCCACTAAGTTTCTGTAGAAAATGAACACAGAGCTGGAGGCTAGAAAATGAATCTGCAGAGCAACTTTGCTGCCTGTGTGGGAACCCTCTGCTCTCATGAAATGTCTCCCCTCTCGGCCCTGGTATAACCTGACCTCACTGTGGAACCTTTCATGGCTCTTGAGTCCTGTTGTACCCAACCTATAATCCTTCAAGGCGATCGAGATCCCACATGCACAGTGCCTGCTTCCTCCAATTCCTGGGGGTTTTTCAAGACCCTGACACCCACACACCAGATGCTCAGGAGTTCTTTTTAACTCTTTGTTGCCTCAAAGAAAAATGTCAAGGCTGCAGATGAACTGGTGCCTGCCTCCTCCTCACAAGAAGCCTGTATTTTGGCAAAATTACCAGGAAGCTAGACTTAAAGACAGCTTGGTCTTTCTAAACTTGAATAAATAGGATCTGTGAATGAGTCTCCCCCCAGTGGCCAGCTGGAGTTCTTGACCCAGATGAAAGAATTCTCATTCCACTAAGAGGTTCCTTTTACTATTTAGGTGATTCTGTAAGGATTTTTAAAGCTATAAACATTAACATATTAATGCACAGCCAATCTAAGAAGATTTTAAGTATGCTTTCTATTCTACCCTCCAAATTCAGTCAAAAACTATGTGTATCACAAATATTCCACAGTGATCTTGTAGAATGTATGGCTACATCCTAACTGCCCATTCCCTAGCCTCTTGAAAACCTACCAAATTGTATAAAGTTTTATTATGCTTTGCATTTATTTATGGATTAAATACTGAGTTTATGAAAAAGTACTTAATTCCCCAGACTCACCTTCTAGTAACATATGTTAATCTCCTGAGAAGTTAAATGCCAAAGGCAGTATTGATACTAATGTTGATATTAAATTTTCTGTATGAAGAATGACAGTAAAGTACTTCCATATAAAGGAGGTTGAGTAAAGGTAAGCCTGACTGATATTTTTCCATTGAGACCTTTACCTCTGTTGCCCTTTATTGCACAAAACATACAACACAAGTAAGTTAAATTGATTGGTCATTGTATAGCTGGCCTTGATTTAAACAAAAACAAAAAAGGTGGAGAAGCATCAAAATGGGCAAAAAATAAGAGTGCCAATGAAGTGCAACTTTTTCCTGTTGATAAAAAAAATTACATAGGTATTTGTTCAGTGACACATTCTGGAAAAAAATTCAGGGAATTTGTTATTATCATTATTGCTATGAGAGGCCCAGACTGCCTCCCCCACCGTCATCCCTGCCCGCACCCTGCCCACACCCTGCCCTAGGGGCGAACGCAGCAGTGCTCTCCCTGCCCTGCCCCACATGGTCCACTTCTCAGTTCTTGCCCATGCAGGTGCCATCTACACCTGCTTGCCTTTCTAGAAACCTTTTCAGAAACAGCCCAGCCCTGTGATGGGTCCTCCTTGGAGCTCCATGGAACTTAGGGTCTGCGCCACATAATTTGACACTTGATTACATAACAGTTCACTTGACCCCCTTTTTGTGAGTGTGACTGTTTTCTCCCCTTATATATAATAGGTTCCTTATGACAAGAATTGATTCCTACACTTGCTTCCTGTCTCCCAGTGAACCCAGCAGAATGCTAACCACAGAAATATGTTTAATAAGCATGTGCTACTGGACTCTTCATTTCTGTGAGGATCTGTGTTCTTTCCTCCCCCCAGCCACCTCCATGTAGCACCCCCTTGTCTCAGCCATCATTCTCAGGCAGAGTTGGCAGCCCTGAGAACCCATGTTAATCCCTCCTTCTCAAGACATCCCTGCATGGGGACAGGTTCTGTATGTAAAAGAATGTGAGAGTGAGTGAGCAGTTGTGAGCTGGTGGCCCCATCTTACTGCCTTGAAAGTCCTCTTACATGCGCCATGATTCCTTGACTCCAACATGCTTCCAGCTGATTCCTCAGTTGGAAATAATCTTCTTCCTAACCCAACTCTGTAGAGCCACCACCAGCTTGCCTTGTCAGCCTGCTGGCTGGGCTTCCTATTTGGTATTCTTATTTGTATTATTTTAGATGGAAAGATCCTCAGTGAGTTTGCGTCAGCCCTGTTTTGTTCATTGTAGCACTTCAGGCTCTTGAGCCACAAGATAAATATTTAATATCAGTTAGCCTGAAGGAATGTTGGGTTGCACCCAAATGCAACCTTCTGGCACCACTGCTCAGAAAACGTTCCACCCTTGTCCTCACACACCCACAATTCTTACATGCTGGCAGCTCTGGATTTACCTGAGAGTCGCCACATCCCTGCTCCAAATTCTGGCAGTCCCTTGACCAGAGGACATCCTGGCCCATCATCCTGGTGTCCTCTCTTGTCACATCTCAATAGGCACCTCAACATCAGAGACTTCATGGGGTACTTAGCTTTCTATAGCAGAGGCTGGTTGGCATTTCAGAGTTGTAAACTCAAGAGCTGAAACAGAACCCAGAGATATGCTGTCCAGCCCTACATTTTGTGGATGAGGGACCCAGGGCTCTGGAATGCCAGGTGCTTCAGTGAGTTTTCATTTCTGATCATTTAGAAGTTTCCTTCCATGGAAAATAATGCAGAAGGAATTGTAAGCAGATCTCTTAAGCATGGAGACTGGAGCAGGCTCCTAAGTGTGATAACTGTAAGGCCTGCAAAGGTTTCCTGCCCTCGGGTAAGATCCTTCACAGTCAGTATACACAGCTTATGACGGACAAGATCCCATTAATAGTTCTGTATCCAACCTTGCTGCAGTTTACAATTAACAAATATTATATTATATTAAAAATGACAACTGAATCTGTTAGGCATTTTATATACTCTGGCTCATTTGTCTTCCCAAGAGTCCTTGGAAGAAACACACATTCTGCAGTTAATTAGACAGAAACTTGCAGGTGCTACAAACTTGCTCCATAGTGTAGAGCAAGGAGGTGTTGGAGCCAAAATTAGAACCCAGCCTGAGAATTCTTATAATTAATTGGAGAAATGTTCTAGGGTGCCAGGCTGTGTGTGGAGAGTTGCCAGCAGACAAGTGCCCAGCACTAGATAGGGATGTCCACCTTCATGGTCACTGGCCAGCTTGGAAGGGAGGGTGCCATGTCATGACTGCTAAGCATCCATTGGTAAAAATCAAATTCGTAAGTCAAGATAACCTCACATAGAACCTCATTCCTAGTCTCCTCCTCTAGTCTTACTTCCTAATAGACACTTCTCAGCTGTTGGCCCATTTGATTTAAAACTGGATTCTGGGGAAAGTATAACTCCATCTTAAAAGACATGTGGTAAAACGGGGAAAAAAGTTAACTTATAAGTGGATTTAGATTGTAAAATATTCTAGTAAGAAAGTACCCTTAATATTAATACTTTGCAGAATGTTTTCACATATATGAGCCTTTCAAGTGTTTTCAATTATATTATTTTATTTGATAGAACAATCCATTTTATCCAGGAAACTAAGATGTAGAATAAGAGATTCAAGTTCACATTTTCATTACAATCAGCAATAAAACATAAAAATAACTGTTACAGGAGTAACAGTAATAATGTGTACACTCGCTGCCAGATTTAACTTTTTAAACTACCTGAAGTGGACTCCATCTTTATAACAAATGCAACACAGTGACTCTAAGAAAAAACTGCCCCCCCAAAAAACCAAAACCATCTTTTAGAACAAGTATGCCGGATACACCAAATGAAAATGCTAGAAAATGTCAGAAAGCCTTTTTCTCTCCGTATGGTCGTCTTGTGCTTGGTACAGCGCAGACAGTGTGATGCCAGCCCTCCCGCCTTGTTGCGGGCAGAGACGAAAGCACAAGTACACAGGCCTCCCGGGGAGGGAAAGTCGGTCACACACCGCCTGGTAGAAACGCTCTCTGCCCCACAGGAGTGCTTTTCCTTGAAGCCTATTTTCTCTAACATCAGTATAACTACCACTTTCTCTTGGTTAGTATTTTCCCAGTGTCCCTGTTTCCATGTTTTTATTCAGCATTTCCTAGTCCTTATGTAGGTCTTAGGTGTGTCTCTTGTAGACAACATCCAGCTTTATGTCATTGTCTGATCCAGAATCTCTCTCTTTTACCTGACGAGTGTTGTACATCTATGTGTATTATAATTACCACTACAGCCTTATTTTGCTTCTTTAAAGTCCATTATGTATCTTCTTTGCTTCTGCTGATTTGTTCTCCTTTCCTGCCTTCTCTTGGACCAGTGGAGTTTATTCACTCTCCTTTATTCCCTCTCGTGACTTAGAAATTGTATATTCTATTTTCTTTCAGCGATTAACTTAAAGTAGGTAAATATGCACGTGCCTAACAGAGTCTGTTAATGTCTCCATCTTCTTGTTGAAAACTATAGGGACGAAGCTTTAAGTCTCTAACTCTATTCGTTCTTTTCCATCTTTCATCTTCTTGAAATTAAAAACTCAATAGTTACATTGAAGGTGTGATAAGAGCTGAGAAAATAACCCATAAAACAACACAGAAGGACAAAGAGTGTGTTTTAAATTTTTCTGAATTTAAAGTGCTTTTATTATTCATCTTTATTTATTCTTGTTGTTTACTGACTTCTCACCATTCTTCATGCATGTCATTCCTCCCTCCAGGACTCAGTGTCAGTACTCCCAAACGATTATTCCTCCTGTAAACCTTTCAGTGAGAGCCTGTGCATAAAACGCCTACTAACCTTTTGTATTAGAAAATCACCTGCTTTTTCTGTATTGAGTAATAACTTAGGATAACTTTTATAACATTTTTAAAACATGAGTCCATATTTTCCTGGGCATTAATATGCTTAGGAGAAAGCTACCGTCTGATTGCTGTTCGTTGGTAGAGAGTCTGTCTTTTCTCTCTGGTCGTTCATGTAGGGTTTGTTATTTGTCTGCCGTAGGCAATGGATTCCTTATGCTGAGGTGCAGGTATACTTCTGTTTTCCCTCCTTGGGACCCCGTGTCACCTCAACCACAGGGCTCGTGTCCTGCTCCAGGTCCACAGAATGCTTGCCCATATCTCCTTGTACTTTGCCTCTTTCCTGGTCTTTCTGTTCTATTTTTCCTCAAACTTCCATCACAAGTACGTTGAATCTTGTTATTGTACTTTCTGTGCCTCAGTGTCTCTTATATTTTTCATCTCTGTCATTCTGTGCTGTTTATGGATGGATTCCTCACAACTGTCTTATCCTCTTTAGAGTAACTCTTGAGTTTTTAATTTCAACATCCACATTTTAATCTCTAGAAAGTCTTTTGTGGCTTGTTTTTAAAATATGTCTATTATTTTATCTTCTCATTTATTTTGGATTCTCATCTTTATTACTTTAATATTATTTTATAGGCTATTTCAGATTAATATAAAATATACAGATCTTGCTGTGCTAGTTCTACTATCTGTTACATCTGTTGAGTCTTCCTTGTAAGGTCCATTGTCGGGTAGTTTGTAGTGTGTGTGTGTGTGTGTGTGTGTGTGTGTGTGTGTGTGTGTGTGAAGTCATGTTCAGTGGGGATGGCAACTGGGACATGCCCTACACCCTGTGATGTGAAGTATCATTTATAAGCAGTGTTGTTCCTCCTTCTGCCACAGCCCCAAGGACTTCTGTTTTTTAAACTGATTAATAACCCCCCAACTTGAAATTCTTATTATGAAGCATATCATGTCATTTCAAACCCAGTACCCACATTTAGAGCTCGAATCTATCGTTAGTTTATTGGGCGTCCCTGAACTAGCTCATGGGGTTCCTCTAGGTGTCGTACATGGAGGGAGCAGCCTTTTGAGGCTTCTGGTTTTATTCAGGGCTCTTGGTTCCAGCTGTCCACCTTCTGCAGACCCAAGGTGTCATCTTCCCATGTGGGTGTCAAAATTCCACCCCCAGTTATGTAGCCTGTGTTCAGTCCCAGGCTGCTCCTGGGCCAACCACACAGCTTCAGCTCCTCCAGCATTGAGCTGCTTCTTTGTTTCTGGCCCTTGGGAATTTCCTTTAGGTTCATTGTCAAGACAGTGAATGTATTGCGTAAGCATCTGTTGAGTTTCTACTACCTGCTGAGCACTGTGCTGCCTGTGAGAGTACAAAGACCCATGTCATGTGGTCACTCTTCTCAACCAGCTCTTCCTGTGGCCAGAGGCAAGTATTTTAGTAAAGGTAACTTGATGTGGGCAGGCCATGAGTGCCATGCAGTGGATGAATGACCAAGGAATGTGACTCACCCAAGGAGAACAAAAGAAACAGGTTGATTTTGTAAAATATGATTGATTGAAATAAAGCAGTCTTTCTGTAGGAAACCCAGGTACGATTCAATAATCAAAGCACACATGGCAGTCTCTGTGACATTAAATGTTACAAGTATTTATTGCTGCTGTTCAAAAAATACAATTAAAATGCCAAAGAAGGTGTTTCTCTAGGCAAATACACAAAAGTGCATGTTTATATGATAAACTTCACCATATTTTTCCAGTAAGATTTTAAGGTAACGTTTGTTTTTCTAATAATGAAAGTTTGTTACTCAGCCACGATGACATAGTTATACCTTTTCTGAATGTTTTTTTATTTTATTAAAACTCCACTTAATATAAGCATCCACTTATTTCCAAGTACTTCATAATTTTTTAAAATGGACACTAATGAAGTTGTAAAAGCAATCTGCTTTTATAGCTATTGCGTTAAATTATAAGGAATTTTAGAGTGAAAGACTACCAGTTGTTTCTAGGACAAAACATGACAAAGCAAGAGGAGGAGGGGAAGGAAGGAAGAAAGGAAGGAAGGAAGGAAGGGGGAGGGAGGGAGGGAGGGAGGGAGGGAGGGAGGGAGGGAGGGAGGGAGGGAGGAAATATTTTTAGTAGAGACATTTTTTCTTGTTTTTTTTTAATCCAAACACAGTGCATGAGCACTGTATTATATTTTTATGTGGAGACTCTTTTGCCTGTACTGAATGAGGATCATTGGCATTCATCCCACACCCTTCCTAGCAAAACATACTCGTGTTCCCCAGGACCATCTCCAGGATAGGGTTTTCATATAAATTTATATTCTTCTTTTTCATCTCCCTCTACATTTAGAACCAATACCATATTTGTCAGTGGGTGGATGTGGCATTAACAGCCAAGAGCACTTCTAGAAGGTCCACAGTGAGCTCACTGTAAGAAAGAGGCAATCACAGGATATAGTGAGTGAGACCCACTGATGATCAGGGAAGGGAGGAAACAGGCATAATATTTTTGGGTAAAATTATGCCTGTAATTAAACCAAAGATCAACCAGAGTGACTAACCCTGGCTTGTTTTCATACTTCTGAATAAATGCTAAAATAGTCTTTGAGATATTATCATTTGTGTTTCATTAGGTTGGTATATATTTTGATAAACATATTTTTGCATCCAGGACTTTACTTGAATACTTAACCCAAAACAGAGTAAACTGAAGTGAACTCTCACATCAAGATCCAAATTGTGATTTTTATTCAGAGCTTCAGATTGAATCAATGTTCCCATATTTCTTTAGTCAGATCCTTTCCATGTTAAGATCTTAGTCTCCTCTTTTCCCATCATTGGTTTCTTCTGCTCCCCTAAAACCTTCATCTCCCTCCTTCCCTTCCCCAAATGTGACTGTAATTCAGGGTGCTCGTCTCTTATCTTCTGCTGCTTTGTCCTTGCCACCGGCAATGACTACCAGTCTTCATATTTCAGTTCTTTTCACTCGGCGTGA
The DNA here is from genome assembly GCF_054644295.1 of Miniopterus natalensis. Taxonomy (NCBI): domain Eukaryota; kingdom Metazoa; phylum Chordata; class Mammalia; order Chiroptera; family Miniopteridae; genus Miniopterus; species Miniopterus natalensis. The sequence goes on along the minus strand of NC_142083.1, from coordinate 24,197,813 downwards.
ACTTGGTCACTGGAGTGAAAGGACGGGGGAGGCTGCCTGCCTCCCTGACCTTCAGAGCATGAATGTTTCTCACAAGTTTAAAATGCCTGCGTGCAGGTACTTTGAGGCATCATGAAGACTAAGCAGCGACTAGTTGAATGTATTACTTCCTGGATTCATTATCCTGAACCCAATGCCAAGCCCACATGTCTTTAGTGAGGTGCTCCAAGTGCTCTCTTTCTCGGGGTCAATAGAAGCATGAACCTTTCCCAGACACCCTGCCACATGTTTAGGAGACGCAGGTAGACAATGGTTTCCTGGGCCACCGATTTGTAATTTTTCCCAGCATGTTGCAGGAGCAGGAAAAAATTAACGTGTGTCTGCCCACATCTGTTTCAGTAAGTGACTAATCTCTGCTCAGAGTGTAGCATATTCCTATTAGATAGCTTATTTGGCAAGATTATCACCATGTATCATTCTAAAATTTTAAACAAAATAATTTTGTAATTTCAATGAACAGTCTGTGAAATAACTAGATAATATTTTACCTAATCGACTGTGATATGTAATCTGGACTAGCTTTAAATTTCTCCTAAAGTAGGAAAGTTTTGTATTTTCTGCCCTTAACATTTTCATTATTATATCTATTGATAACTTCTGTGTATAGACCCCAAATCGTTGATTTTTAGCAATTCTCTCTTAAACAAAAACACTAATTCTAGTCCATTAGGATGTAAATACATATTAATTTACCAAAATCAAACCAAATGCCATCATCTTTTATCAGATGACTATGATATTTTATTTGAATCTATGCTTTTTACACTTTATTATAGCTTCCCCTCCAGAATATCAATCTGATTAGGGTCGGTGGTGTGAATATTATTAGAATTAGCACGCATTGAATGTTAATGATATAAGTACCCTCAGGTGGGTGTCCTCCAGCTCTGTGAGACTCCAAGACACTGCACGTTCAGAGTATTAAAGGGCATCTTATTGGATGACATATTTAATGCCACCACCAACCGCCATCCAAACCCTGCTCTGGGAAGAAGCCTAAGGCCCAAATCTGCCTCCTCCCCCCATTGCTGGTGGGCAGATGCCCTCCAGAGCCCCACGTATGCACCTCCCACCACCAGCCAGTGATTCAGCTCCTTGCAGCCCTTAGGGTCCAGGGCAGCTCGTGCTTCCAGATGGCCCTAGGGGAAGTCAGAGAAGGGCCTGGGAGAATTGGGGAGGGTAAGTAACTTATAGAAAGTCTCACAGCCATGGGGTGTGATGCTGGGCCACTGGCTGGTTCTTTAAGCTCACCTACCCACCCCTTGTTTTGTATTATAGAAACTCATTTAATTGTTACATTGGCATTTAACATATTGTAATGCATATGTTTTTAAGAATAAAGCAGATATATATTTTTAATAATAAAGCAGGAAAATGTGAAAGGTAAAAAAATAAAGGTGCTGCTTATTACTCTATCAAGGAATATTCTTTATTTGAATTTTACTGAGGTTGCACCAGTTTTACTGTTATATTAACTTAGTAGTATATGACAGTTGTTATTTCTATGATTAGCTACATGTTGATCTGTTTTCTACATAAATTGGTTGAATTATGATAACTGCTTCATCATAGCTGTGATCTGAGACCCAACACATCCTACAGAATGGTTTAATTAACTGACATATTTTTTCTTTACCAGATATTTTTAAAAAACATAATTTTAGCTCTATTTTAAAGGACATACAAGCACAACTTATATTTATCATAAAAATTTCATTAATTTGTCCTTACTTTGTAACAGTGATGACAACACAATTTAACAAGGTTTGTGACCTGTTATGAGCCCCCAGCAGAGGACAGAGCCTACTAAACCTTTGAATAATATTGGTGTATCTTGTGGTTTTAAATATGATTTAGAAACTTGAGAGAATACATAACGTAACAGTGTATTTTTTTTCCTCTCTCTCTTTCTAGCAATGCAGCAAAAAGGCCTCTGCCTCCCTCCTGTGGCTTTTGAAGTCATCGGGCATTATCGCAAACCGCCCCTGGCCTCGGATCTCCCTCACGGTCATCACCACAGCCATCATTTTAACCATGGCCGTGTTCAACATGGTGAGTCACGGCTCCTACCAGGCTGGGATTCTTTGTTTACAATGCCTGTCTTAGACTTCTGAAGCCTTGTCGCTCCTGTGGCAGCACCAGTCACTGCCTATTAAATTCAACACCCAACCACTGCAGCAGCAGCTCTCTAAGAAAAAGAATGTTTTCCATGGAAGCCACCTGAGGGAGGGGGCACCTCCCAGCAGTTTCCCACCTTCTTGCTACTTGTGGCTCCTGGCTACAGAAATGACACTGAATGTCAGTGGGTTATCACCAAGGGGTAACAGAACCATCAAATTAAGGACAGTGCACGTGACAGAGATGTCGTGCCCTGGAGTTTAAAAGGCCCGGTTTCAAACATCAGCTCCCACCTTAGCAGCTGTGTGATTTTGGAGAGTTTTTATTAAACTTCCACAGGTTGCATTTCCATTTCTCAAAAATGAGAACTGACACTTTGCTGCCAAGGTGGTTTTTGGGGTAAATGAGCTGATGTTTCTACCACACTTAGGGCGGCACCAAGCATTTTGTAAATATCTAACCAATAGTCACTCTTACTATATTGATATTATCATTACTGGTATATTCTTAGAAATAGGCAGGTAGGTATCAACGCATTGAGACGCATCCTTTTCATCATTCTGACATCACCATCATCGACCATAAAGCATGATAATATTTTAAATGTTAGATGCTTTGCTCGTTACTGGAACTGCGGGGTATCCTGAGGTTCAGTCCTTGCCTTCCAGAAGCATAAAATCAGGTTGAGAAGATGGAGTTTATATATTAAATGATAAGACATAGTTTTCATAAACGAGACAGCATTCATTCAACCAAAAACATATTTGTTGAGCATTAACAGGGCAGCCATTTTCATTAAGAAGTAGTAGAATGTAAAGCTGAAAAAGTAGGTAAGGATCTTGAATGCTGACTTGGGCTCAATTCTCAACATTATACTGTAGAACGAACAGCTTCTCCTGACCCACACCTGGAGGTTCAGGTGAGGGCGATGCCAACTGGAAGCAGGACAGACTGGGGTGCTGGCTGCAGGGTCAGGATAGCCTCTCCTTCTGCTTCACTCTGACTCGAAGTCAATCTTAAGGACACCTGCAAAGGGGGTGTAAGAGAGACACCATAGCTCGCCCCCCTCCTCCCACTTCGTGACCTGTCAGGAGGTGGGTGTATGGATTCCTCCGTGTTCGGATGGCTGTCTGTCCTCCCAAGTGGTCATCTAGAGGACAGGCATGCTGGCTTGCCACACCTCATCTGACCAAATGCCCCCAACTCTCTCTGGGAGCTTTCCTGAGAAAGGATGTGAGACTGGGCCCTAACGTGGGCCTCACCTGGTACAGGCCAGTGAGAAGTGTGACCTCCACCCCTTGCATAGTCTTAGAGGTGAGTTCACAGAAGAGGCTTGTCCCTGTAGGCAGTTAGAACTGATGGTTCGTGTGGGGAGAAGGCTCAGCAGTTGAGCCTATACAGCCAGGGGGTTTCCCTTGGTCTTTGTTCCTATGTGGAGTTGTCTTGATGTGTCAAGTTCACCATGGGCACTCCACTGTCCTGGGCCCCCTCTTGCTCCTCTGTAAAATTCGTGAGTGACACAGCTCTTCTCCCTCCTCCTGGACATACACAGCACCTGAGGCCTGTCTTTCTATTGCAGGTACCATGAGACCTCCTCCCAGGGGTGGGGCCTCATCTCCTAGGTTTCAGGCATACCTGGACCATGACATTTCTTTCCAACAAAAGCTTGATCAAGACTGACTGGCAGACAGCTGGAAAACTGTGCCATGTTGGGACTGCCAGAAATGCCCTCTAGAACTAGCCTGCTTTAGAGGGACTTTAAAATGCGAGGACTCGAGTAGGGAGTCAGCCTGAGGGAGTCAGCCTGAGCATGTGCTCATGAGGAGCCCAGACCTACAGGCTTTCTGTGTAAGGACCCAAGAGGACTTTTACTGTGGCTCCAAAGGTGTCCTCAGAGCATTGGGTGGGGCACCTGAGCTGAGGGACTCAAGGCTGAGATAAGAGGGGCTTTCCTAGAAGTCTGTCCAAATGCATATTAGTCTCCACGGACACTTGACCTTTCTACACAGGCAGTGTTATGGTTACTGAGAGGGTGTGACAGCGTCACAGAGGGGTAAGAAGGACAGAGAGGCAAAGGGCAGGAGGGCTGAGAGCCTGTGGAAACATGAGCGTGTTTCCTAAAATGCATTCCTCATTGGTAACATGCAAGTGTGCATTAGCCCCACTGCTCCCAGGTCCAGGAGAGCGGCCAGCAGGCTCAAAGGGGAGTTTTAGAAATTAAAGCTGCAGGAGACATCTGGGTCAGAAGTAAACTCCACCATGAAGGAACTGGGGCAGAACACTACAGACAAAGGGCGCACTAGCAAGAGCTGTGAGTGATTCCAACAGACACAGGGTGTTCAGTTTCCCCCAGAGGGGGTGATTGCCACAGTCCCCTTATAATTACGCCTTCTAAGCCCCCAAGAGTGTGTTCATTCACCTGTGTAGGCACAGAGCCAATAAAACTCACTTCCTGAGAGTTGACCTTCTCTGTTGAGCGCACATACAAGTTACAAGAACAAGACGTTTAACACGGCATCACACACTTAGAAAAGTGCCTTCCAGGTAAGGAGTGGCTACTTGTTACTGAATGAAAGAATGAATGAGTGAACAGGTAACCACACAGCCCTTCAAGAAAGCAACCATTTATTTTTGTAAAACCCAGTTTGACCTTATAAAACCAGGATTTATCACCTAATTTTTTAATGACAGAATCTAAGTGGGAAACAAACCTGATTGGGAAGCTAATTGTATTTCACATAGGATAATTCGTAATGATAGGCAGGCAGTTCGGTCACTGTCTAAATGTTTGATGAGCTGAGCATTTAGGAGATTTGTTTTATAGTAACTGTGAGCCCTTTGAAGAAAAGAAATATATCTTCAGTACCAGAAATATGTCTTTCAGGGCCACATTCTTTCCTCACAAAGAAAGGAATTTATTGCCAAGTGAGATCGAGAAGTCTATGGGAGACACGCTAAAACTATGTTGGATGATCTTTGAGAAAGAAGGGAAATAAGGTTTTGCTGTATATCCTGAGCCCCCTTCTGTGGCAGTCCAGGCCGTGGGGCCAGGAAGGAGCGAGAGCACTTTTTCTCTGCCCAGTGGAGAGGGCAAGGAAATCAGAACCGCTCAGGCAGGCGTTCTCCCCACCAGCGCAGGAGAAATGGCATTTTCCTTGATACCTGGGGGCCCTGAAATCAGTGCTTCTTTTCCATCAGAACTCCTCTTACATATATCAAAGAATCATTATAAAACAGTATGAAAGCTGACATTTGGTACAGAAAGGAAATACTTTTGCTTTACGAGGAAATAACTGTGGAGCTTCCTTATAATTTCTTACTTATCACAGAAGGGGAAGGATTTGTTCATGAGGATGCCGGCTTTGATCACATCTGAGGATTCACAGGGAATGTCTTCCAGTTACTTGGATCTGCACCCTCTTGAGTTGTGACATGAGGCAGACACAGGGTCCTGTGTCCCCAGCCACACTGTAAGGTGCTGTGGCTACCCCTGGGCCATACTCCTCACCAGGTGGTGCTGGCACAGATTCAGACACTGGCCAGTCAGAACTGAGCAGTAGTGAGGTGCCATGAAAGGAAGTGGGCTCCCAGACCACCCGCTCATATCTGGGAAAGCGACACCTGCATTTTAACAGCACTTAACAGGTCAACAGGAACGGTGTTTCAGAGGGACTGGCTTATAAAATCTCAATACACAGTGACATAAATGACAAAACACCCAGGTCACTTGTATTTAAAATGAATTGTGAGGTTTTAACAGCACATTAAGTACCCTTGTGACACCCAACACTCCAATAGAAAATGGAGGAAAACCATCATCCAGATTTTTATCAAATGTGGACTTTTACCAAACTGCCAATGACTTGCGTGGTTTATTTCATTTTAGTTCCAGCTGGCTGGTTAGAATCACGTTTGAGGAGCTTGAATCCTCTGACATTGTTTCTGATATTTGACAGTGTCATCATGTGACGTCCCACATCATTTTGCACTGTCTTCTGAGAAACTGCCCAGAGAGTGCAGTCGGTAACACAGCTTTATGAGCCACCTAGGCAGGGCGTTGGCCTTAGCCAACTGGCAGCCTATCCGGACTTCTAATCCCAGCCAAATACAGATGCGATGATGTCATCAGGCACAAAACAATATTAAATCACATGTTCATAATTTAACGTTACTTGACAAACATAATCCTGGGATGTTTTAAATTTCCTGAAAAATGTAAAATTTGGTAGTAAAGGTAAAAAATAGGCAGTGTTCATTAGCACTTTATTAGGATATCTTGTCCAGAATGACAATATTATTTTCCCAATTATGACAAAGTTTGATGAATGTTAAAATTGGTCTAGAGAGGAGTTCCCCAAATAACTATGATTATTAGAAATTCATTGTGTGGAGAAAGCTGTGTCAGTTTAATCTGGAAGGGAGAGAAATGAGGGATTAATCACTCTCGAGTATTTCCCCGGCTATATAGGGATGACATGAGTTTGTTATTTTAAAGTGACTAAGAGGACAGAATGGGGGAAATTGATTCAAAATTGTAGTGTGGTAACACATAGACACAATGACGATTTCTTGATTTGGTGGGTAGTTAAGAAATAGTAAAGAGAGGTAGCAGAGCCTAGCCGGGCGTGGCTCCGTGGTTGAGCGTCAACCTAGGATCCTGGCGATCGGGGTTCGATTCCCGGTCAGGGCACATGCCCAGGTTGTGGGCTCGATCAATGACTCTCTCATCATTGATGTTTCTCTCTCTCCCTCCCTCTCCTTTCCTCTCTCTGAAATCAATAAAGATATATTAAAAAAAAAAAAGAAAAAAAAAGAGAGGTAGCAGAAGGGGGTTAAGGAAGCATTGTTAGTATAGTGATTGAAGTGCTTTATTGTTTTTCTTTTTTTTATAATAATTTACCATGTAAAGTATAACTTTTCCTATATAGCCATGTGAGGTAGAAGAAAAAAGTGTAAGGGGGTCTTTATTCTTATGAGTACAAACGTAACAATATAAAGTGTCACCATAATCATGATTGGTGCTGTGTGAATGACTCAGGAAAACAAGATAGCTCATATCAAGTGGTTTGTTGTCTTGGCTTGAGCTGTTTAAATTGCCATATACAAGTTTCAAGTGGACACTTTTTCAGTTTTCTGAGCTCTTGTTACCCTGAATCATCAACATGAGAAAACTCTTTAATGTAAACCAACTTTTTATAATTGTTTTTCAAATTTAAACCATCACATTTATTGTAGAGACAGCTTGCAAGTTTTCACAGGACATACTTCTTTCTAATCATTGTAGAGCAGGAATTTATTTTTGTCTCTATGAGGTGATATAATCAAAAAGTTTTTGTTGCCCGGCCGGGCGTGGCTCAGCAGTTGAGCGTTGACCTAGGATCCAGGCGATCGGGGTTCGATTCCCGGTCAGGACACATGCCCGGGTTGCGGGCTCGATCAATGACTCTCTCATCATTGATGTTTTTATCTCTCTCTCTCCCTCTCCTTTCCTCTCTCTGAAATCAATAAAGATATATATTTTTTAAAAAGTATTAAAAGAAAAAAGTTTTTGTTAGTAATTTTAAGATCCCAGGTGCTTGAGACTAGTAATGTACAAGCTAAACTGTCTCCTTCTATTTGTCATTTCTTCATTCTTTCATATTTAAATCAGTTTTATTTGGGATCTGTCAAATCTACATTTGTAGCATTTCGGAGCCCAATGTTTGCCAAGTTGTTTTACTGTTCAGTACTTTTTCTAATGTAACTTTTTCCAAAGAATTAGCACACTTACATTTTTGAAAAATTCTGTAGTAATGAATAAAGAAATCTACTACATTTCTTTGATTTTTCAAATCAGCATTTTTATTTTATCAAATGATGTAATGGGTAGAAACACTGTATCTAGTATCATTTTTGGAATCTGAGAGGAAATAAGAACAGAGTAAATGAATGCCTCAATCTACCTAAGTAAATTAGAAGTATTTGACAAGAACTCTGCCATCAAAGGAAATAAACAAAAGGAAGCGAGCAAGCAAAAGCAACCATAGAAACTGTACTGGTGATTTTTAGTTTTTAAACCTTGAATATGTATGGCTAGGCCTGTGCAGAAGACACCAGCTAGTTTTGTGGCTGAGATGAATTTCTTCCAGTAAAGGATACCTGGCCCAAGTAATTCTCTGGTTTGTCTTTACTAAACCTAAAGTGATCCTTTGTCACTTAAACAGGCTGTGCTACAGCTTCTCTGAAAAGAGAGACAGAAACAGAGAGAGATGGAGGGACAGAGAAACAGAGAGAGAGACAAACAGAGGCAGGGAGAGGAAGAGAAACAGAGAGAAAAAGAGAGAGACACACAGAGAGATCAAATTTCTCGTACCTTGCTAACAGGTGGGCACTGTCCTTCTGGGTGCTGATATTGGTGACCATTACATAAGTACTAATCACCTTTATTTTCTCAGTATGACCTTTTTTTTAAAAAAAAAAAAAGGACCCTTTTCCCAACAGTGCTCAGAGCATCCATCCTCTGAATTTTAATCCCCTAGGATCCTGAGCTGCTAAGCACTCACAAATAATAGATCAGATGTTGATGTTGATACCAGTTATTGCATTTTGCCCATAAAATAAAATTTTTTTTCTTAAAATCGAAAACTCATCAAACCCAATTGACTCATTTAACGTGTGAACCGAGAGGATGAAGATGCCGTAAACACACTCTGAGGGCCCCGGTTTCAGGGCAGAGTTGGGCGTGTGTATGCGTGGTGGTGGCAACCTCACATGTAATTCTAACCAAGCCTTCTGCCCCGGGCTTTGTACGTTTTTAATTTCACATTTAACAGGGGTGCTCGTGTCTTCTTTAACATCAGTCCTACAGTTCTGTAATTCACTATTAAGTGTGCAGCAAAACAATAAATAGTTACTTAATCAGTTGAAATTCTCAAAGCTTACAAAGCAGATGAAGCTACTAGCACCCGAAGCCTAGATGCTGGGTTGCCCACTGAGTCCTGCTCACTGGGGGGACAGAACGCAGGGACTGATGAACTTAGTGCCGCCTGCTAACTCTTCAACCTCCTTTGCACTAACTCATTGAAAAATAAACATTTCCTTTGCAGTTTTTCCTGAGTGACTCAGAAGAAATGATCCTTCCAACTGCCAACACATCAAACACAAGTCTTTCTGCCTCAAATAATCAGGCAGCAATTCTGCGTGCGCAAAGCTTGTTTTTCCTTCCGGTAAGAGCATTTGACTGGTGGTCGTGGCTTCTATGGTTTTATGGTTTTTCTGGGTGGCTTTTATTGTCTTTCACCTATTTGATGGTATGGCCTACACTTGCTCACCTGCCCTGGACTTCAGTTTTCTGACCACTTACAAACCGCCAGCCTTTCTTAAGAGAAGTCCTTTCTGACTGGCACCTGCCAGGGACATGTGCAAAGTCAGAGTGTCATTTTGATCTTCTCACAGGTGGCTCTTGCCACATTTTATAGCATAGATCCCAGCATTTGACGTTCAATGACATGTCACTGAATTCCTGGGTTCCTTGCTCATAGATTTTGTGAATTGTTCCAGCCAATTAGTGTGGGCTCCCCGACACTGTGATGACAGGACCACATCCCCTATTTCTGCCTCTCCTTGTGCTGCAAATACCATCCAGTGATTATATCCTAAAATAATCCTTACAGACGGACTCATTTTAACCAAAAAGGCTTAGATTGAAATTTTAAAACTAACATATCAGTGTGTTGAGTGAAAAGAGGTAAATCAGTTATTTACTGCTTAACTTTTTTCCATGAGTTATTTGTGCCAGAAAAAAAAAAAAATGTATTTTGACACTCTCCTTTTCATTTTATGAATAATCATCTAAAAGCAGCATAAATTATTAACATTTAGAATTTGTCTGTTTTGAGGGTGCTAAATAAACTAGTTTGGGCACTGAAATGGGTCATTTAATATATGTACTTTTAAAATGCCCTATCAACTTTTTAAACTCCTCAGCAGTGGTGATAAAGGAGATCGCCTGGCCTCATTCTCCTTTCACTGACTTGTTCTGTTCATACTTGGCCTTGGTACTTTTTCCCATCTTGCCATTTCCATTTCCCGTGAAGCTCACGGCTCTGTGTACAGAGAGTAGGGGCGCCTGGTGTTCTTCTGAGGCCAAGGCTGTTTCAGAGGCAAGCTGACTGGGGTCCCTAGGAATGCCCCTGTGGGCTTGGGAAGAGAGGACGGCATAAGCTTTGTCCCTTATCCAAGAGGGCCTGGCCTTCATTTAAGCATTAACCCCATGAGGATTAGACACCATCTTTTCTATATTTGTTATGTGAATGCTGAGAGACAGGTCTCAGGATGATTTGTTGGCTGCGACCTCACTGTGCACCCTGAATGGATGGCACTAGCACACCTGGTCCGTAGGACAGTGCAGGGAGAGGGCCTCCAAGCTGCCCTCATGTGACATTCACAGGGCACTTTAACAGTTTAAAGATACATTTTCATAGGAAAGAAAAGCATAGCTGGCAAAGCATTTTTTAAAAATCTCTCCACCAGTATTTTCTCACCATGCTTGGCACCATTAAAAGCAATAAGGTGAACATTCTGAATTTCATTTAGGTAAGTCTGTATGATATCTTACTCTCAAAAGAAGCAAATCATTTGAAACCCAGGATGGGGGAAGGCAACATTTACTCAACCTGAAAAGATCCTGAAAAAAATACACAATAGACTCTTTAAAATCTAGGCCACACTTAGTCAACAGGCCAGTACTGGTCCAACAAGTCCTCAGGCAGAGGAGTATGGTGAGCTCCGCCAGGGAGGCCCCACCTGCTCAAGTGCTGTCTTTACAGAACCTGCTTCATTAACTCGCAAGTAGAGGAGTCCCAAAGGGGCCTGGAAAACCCCCAGCCTCCTCCACCAATAGGCTTTTAGGAACATTGGGAAAGCCTGATGGTCTGTGGATGTGCACAGAGTTCTCCTTAGTCCTCTGAAACCCCATCTTCTGTGATATCTGAGGCCAGCAGGGGAGTGGGGAGTGTCACCTTTCTGCTGTGGGTGGTACAAAGTGATATAACTGCTTAATGGTAATTTATAACAGTCATCAAAAAGCATAAACACAGATATACTTTTTGACCTATAATACTGTTTTTGGAAATTAATTTTAAAGGTGCAAAGACTTAGCTACAAGGTGTTCATCCAAGTGTTTATGTAACGTCAACAATAAACAAAGTAAAAGAAAGCAAAACAACCTAAAAGTTAAAATAAGTTTGTTTAAATAAATTCTCTTATTTAGGTATATCCAGCCATTGCAAAAGATGTAGAAGAATATTTAATGAGATATGGACACAATAGGCTCAAGTTGGATGTTGAGGATAATAGGTGACCCTTATTTTTATATGCGTACTTTGAATATTTTCTAATTTTTGACATTAGATGTATAATTTCTGTAGCAGAAAAAAAAGTAATTTTAAAATACTCAACAAAATCAGTTGTAACAGATCTTTGCCATGTAGGCACTCTGTGCTCTGCCAGGCATTTATAGCATTTCATTGGAAAAATACCCTTTGAGGTAGAGATTATTGGAATTTCCATTTTCCAGGTGAGGAAACTGAGGCCAAAGGAGACTTAAGTAAGTTACCCAAGATGCCAGTGGCTATTCCCTTGGTATTAAAATGCAAGTTAATTTTATTGATTAACTGTATCAAAAGTGCTAATAATTATATTAACTACTATTCACTTAGTTAACTTAATATTAACTAATATTTTTATTTACTTTATTTAATAAACAAAAACTCATAGACAAAAAGTCTATGGTTACCAGAGGAAAGGGAGGTGGGGGGTAGTAAAGGGTAAAGGGGATCAAATATTAACTAATCTTAATAAATTATATTATTTCGTAATTAAATATTAATATTTGCTAATTTAAATATTAATAAATAATACCACAACTATTAATTAATAGTTATATTAACTGTATCCAAACTCTATAAAATTAAGGTTACTAGGAATTAGACCCTAATAGAAGTCTGCTCAGGAGCCTGCAACCAGAGTTCCTGACCCACCAGTACTCTTCCTGGCTGGCTGCCTGATATCCCAGTGACTGCTGATCTTCAGGGCTCCCAGTCATTCTCTCTCACTGGACCATCCCTCTGTGGCTATCTTCAGGGTCCCAACTACCTTTAATTAATTCCCAGAATACCTTTGCATGGCCTTCAAGATTTCTAGAAAGGTGTTTTTAATGAAAAATGGACTGAGAGCCTACTTCCCATTAACATGTATTTTCACAGCTATTCCTGAGATGTGAAAGCTTTTTAAAAGCCTAAGAATGAATTTTAAAATGTGAAACCATAGGCAGGTTTGTGTAGGTGTTGGCTGGCTCATATTCCAAACTAGGGGTATCACAGAAAACCTTTAAATCCTATCTACCCCCCCAAAAAAAGAAAATCCCCACGACACGGTGACACACTTTGATGTAAGTGGCTCTCTATTCTGCCTTTCATTTCATGAGGCTGAACTGGTCAATAACTTTCATTCTAATAATGGTTTTCAACCTAAGTTTAGCAGCAGAATCCTTTGAGCCCCGGTTTATAATCCTAACAGCAGACTCTGTAGAGAGAAGGAAGCATGCTGGATGACCGCCACAGCTTACTTTTCGACTGTCCTTTCTTCTACAAGAGCGGGACTGGTGAGCATTTAATAGCAGCCTTCCAGCTAGCTTACTGTGACGGCCTTAGCTGGGGAAATAAAAGCAAGAGCTAGAATGACCAAAACAAGCAGTTTACACATGGCCTAGTTCATATAATGAAACTAAGGTGGAGTAACATACAAAGTGGGCTATTTTTTACAGCCAGGGTTTATCAAACAGCAATCAGATCTATGTTTTATTAAAGTTATTAAACTGTTTTAGTGCTGTTTCTGTTCCAGGAATGCTAATATAGTAACAAAACTCCTTGTTCACAAAAATATCATATTAGAAAAAAAAAAAAGGCTCTATGAGAATGACAACTGTTTCTAGGGCTCTGGGTTCCAAGCTTTACTTGTTCTCAGTGACCTATAAGGAGGACATGATCATTTTACAGATGAAGACACTGTGAAACAGGCAGGCTAGGTCACTGACCTAACGTAACACAGCTAAAGAGTGAGGCAGGATGGCATCCAGGGGTATCCTGACAGTGATGTCCACTGTGGTCAGTAGTGAGAACAGGGCTAACACAAGCGGCCTGCTCTGCTTGCAGTGGACTAAACCAACGGCAGGTGCCCACTCCTCCCGCACATTTGGTTCTTCCCATTTTTCCCGGCGCCTGTCCACTTGCAGGGTATTTGTGACTCTCCCTGGTCAAAGATTTTAGTTTTTAAAATCCTGCTTTTTTGTTTTGTTTTGTTTTTTATAAATATATTTCTATTGATTTCAGAGAGAGGACGGGAGAGGGAGAGAGAGAGTTGAAACATCAATGATAAGAGTCATCATTGATCGGCTGCCTCCTGCACACCCCCAACTGGGGATCGAGCCCACAACCCAGGCTTGTGCCCCAACTGGGAATCGAACCGCTATCTCCTGGATCCTAGATTGATGTTCAACCACTGAGCCACGCCCAGCTGGGCAATCCTGTCTGTTTTAAATAGTTCTGACACACGATGTCTCTTCTAATAAAAACATCTACACTCTCTTATCTTTTTAACAGAACTACCTCTAATAACTTATATCCGCTTAATGAATTAAAGAATTGAAAGGCCAGTAGTCTCCGTATTATAATTTTAAAAAAAGAATCTGTACCTTTTTTTTTTTTTTTCCATTTTCAAGAAGCAAAATGACATTGGCTTATAATTACATTTCTTCAGTATAGATTTTTCTAGAATTATTTCTGTTTGGCAATATGCATGATTATCTTTATTAAACATGCTAAGCTGGGTCAGCAAGCCATATAATGAGTAATTATTTTCCAAATCAAATGTGTGCAGGCGTTGACCACTGTATCAAAGAGCAAAAGGCCTTTTGCTTTCACAGCAAGTTTGCAAGTTGACTGTGAGCTCGGTGGTGGTCCCCAATCTTAATTCTTATTTCAGCATTTCTCAGAACAGACCCTAAGTATTGATCCGACATATCTCCCTGTCCCAGTACTTTATATACAGCTGCATTCTGGGGTTGATATCCTGCTCGGTTTTCCTGCGGGTGAACTACGAGTTGAAGATGCTGATCATGATGGCGGCGTTGGTGGGCTACAACATCATCTTTCTCCACACTCATGCCCACGTCCTGGACGACTACAGCCAGGTCTTATTTGAGAGGTAACCTGCTTCCTCTTTTTCCTCCTTACATTCGTTCTTCTGTCGGATGTCGATTGTGTGTTGAGTGTGTTGAGTGAATGCAAATGAATGATAGTATTGTAATTGGAAATCATTGTGTGAGAGTTTCTTTGAAGCATTGATTCAGAAGGATGATGTGTTTTTATTATACATTACACAGAATATGTATTATCATAAACAGAAGATATGAAGTGGTTGAAAGACGATTTTGTTGTAATCTATACTATGTTGATAAGAATAATCTAGGGTTTCTCACCCTCGGCATTATTGATATTTTTTTGAATAATACCAATAGTTTTCTGTTGGGGGTGGCTGAATAATTTTCTGTTGAGGGGGCTTTCCTGTCCATTGTAGGCTATTTAGCAGCATCCCTGGCTTCTACTCACTAGATGTCAGACACAATCCTCTCCCCCAAAGCCATGAAAACCAAAAATGCCTCCAGACACTACCAAATGCACTACCAAATGTACCCTGAAAGGCCAAATGCCCTCCTCAGTCCAGAACAACTGAATCAACATACATAGAAATACTGGAAAATAAATGGATATGTTTACAAGTTAGAGTGCTAATTTCTTATGGGAAAGTTCCTAAAATACCCTTGTATGCTATTATCACTGTGGCAATTTTCTGTTCTATGAAGAACCTGACTTCCAGGAAAAGATATGAATGTGTTTACTCTCCCAGCTTTGGGACTAGATGCAGAGAGAATGGTCCAGGGACACTTAGTCAGGTTTATACAGTGTTTCCTGTGACCAAATTACTCCCATAAGCTTATAATGAATATTTATTCCCTGCTTGAAAAAAAGTGTTTTAATCATTGGGATATCCTCCATCTCACATTTTAATTGCAAAACAGTTTTATATCAAGTGTTAGGTTTATTTCTGGACTCATCAGGCTTCACGTTTCTTCTATGAGCAGGTTGCATAATCCTCCATAATATTTCTATATTTCTTTTAATATAAAATGAATGCCTTAATTACCTGCATAGATTCGTTGCTCCAGAAAGATGGTTTGTGCTAAGTGCATGGCCATGTATTTCTCCATCAGAGGCCTAGATCAAGAACACTGTGCAAACGTTTCTTACCAAAAAGGATACTTTCAGAAACACAACTGCAAGGCAGTCGCTTCCCCTAATTTAATTTTCATCGCCCTCCACACCATGAAATCCTAATATTCTTTAATCAAGCTTAGGGTAGTAGAGTTGCAAAAAAATGTATAATTGTATGAAGGAAATTTTATGATTCCTTAGCTAAGATGAGAATGAAATCACAAGTTAATTTTCTAATAAATTCTCAAAATCGCCCACGAAACATGCTCTAATATTTCTGTACTGTATCCAGAAAGCCTGTATCGAATCCCTGAGTAAATGCGGCATTACGGATTTTTATGTGCAGCTGATGACGCTACTAAACTTCCCTTTATTAAATTTAAAGCTCCTAAATGTGCTACACAGCCATAGCCGAAGAAGAAATTGGATTAGCCAGTTTCTGATGGGAGCGATTTACTTCTGGGGGTCTGAGTGAGACACCACCTGTGATTAGAGCCCCAGCAGCAGTAGAGCAGTGATTGGGTTGAAGAAAAGGAGCGTTTCCTTTCAGAGCCCTTTGGTTTTCTTCAAGCTCTTCCATGTTTGTTCTCTTGGTTTTGTCTTTATAATACCCTTAAAGCTGTTATAGGGAGGGCTCACACGAGAAGCCCCAGGGACCTGCCTTCACTTCCAACAGTAAGTGAGCATCCCCTCCAGGAGGGGGCGCACCTGTCTCTGTTCCTAATCTTGACATTAAGGTTCTGGCACTTTTAGACCCCATTCTTACGCAAGCTGCCATAGTACTCCCAGAGCGTTCCTCCAACGAAAGATACATATGACTGACATAAGATCAAGTTTTCTCTCCTGTCAGTTTAAAACTAACCCCATATGAGAAACTCCTGAGGTTGGAAATTTAGAATCCCCTCCCAATCTCTCAGCCTCCGTGTGTGTTTGATATAACCCTGCGACTCATGCCAGAGCCCACATCCATCCATTTCAATGTTTTCTCTCTGCTGAGATTGAAGAGATCCCCCATCAAACGACTGATAAGTTTCCTCATCTTGTGTCTGCTTTGTTAATGCTGACACAACTCTTCCCGATATGAAACTAGGACTAGGATCCTGACCTGGGACAGTGCCTTGAGAGTAGACATCCCTAAGTCCCAAGCCAGAGGCTCCCTTCAAGGAGGGAGCCAGCTTAAGGAGTGCCAGGTGCCACCTCTTGTAATGATCGAGAATCTTTGTCATTGAAGCCACATGCTTGGTCGTTTTCCCTTCCTGACCCATTTCCGGTCACCACATCTTTGCACCCCCACTTTCATTCCTGGTGTCCTAGTCCTTGCCCAGATCCTCTTTCTGGGACATGTGCTTGCCTGTGTGGCAGTCAATGTCCTTGCTGCCCGCCTCAGCCCTCATTGGCATCAAATGTTCCCAGTAGACCTACCACGAGCTTTTGGCATTCACCCCTGGGTGTGCCTGAGGACTGAGCCACCCTCCCACCCCAGAAAGGTAGAGAGTATCCCCCATGGACAAATCTGTTGTCTCTGATGTCTGCTCACCCCTTTTCAATGGCACGTACGCTGAGGACTTTAGTAGATACTCTTGAATCAAGGAAAGAGCAGATCTGAACCAAGTACCACTGTGATGTGCACAGCGCCCAGAAGTGTGCCTGGTGTCTTGTAAGTGGGTGCTCAGTAAGGCCTACTGAATGAATGAATAAAAGCAAGCTGTGTTCCTGGATATCCTGGCTGTAATGAACGCTCACCTCACCTACTTCCCTGAAGACAGAGGCTCTTTGGAGGTGTGTCTCTCCAGGATCACCGTCAGTTTTGTTTATACCCTTAAATGTCAAGAGAGTTTGGAGAAGGCATCTCTGTCTGTAAGGCAGTGCCCAGCTACCTTCTGAAGACACAGTTTGGACAGTGCTATTTTCCTGTATGTAAGTTCCCCGTGACCCCATGTTTCAAAGGCCTTTTTCAAACCAAATTTCACATTGATACGGACAAGGCATCAAGATGGTACAAGCCAACAGGGCATCTTTTGCCAACAGGGTGAGCAAAGAAAACAGGAGAAGTATGCACTACAAAACTCCAGATCAATGAATAATTCAGAAAGTGACATCAAACATATTCTTACAGATTCAGGAATGTGGGAAGCCAACTTTTCAGGAGAAAAAAAAGGACTGCTTTGAGAGAGTGTGACATTAAAAATTCAAAGTCTTGCCATTCACGACAGTATGAATAGACCTAGAGCAGATTATGCCAAGTGAAATAAGCCAGACAGAGAAAGACAAACACCATACGAATTCAGTTATATGTGAAATCTAAAAAAACAAAACAAATGAACCAACAAAACCAAACAGAAACAGACCCATAGATACGGAGAACAAGCCGATGGCTGCCAAAGGAGGGGGTGGGGGGAGGGATAAAAAGGAAAAATAAATAAATATGCCAAAAAATAAAAATGCAAAGTATGAAATAAACATGACAAAAATCATTTCAACTCTAATGTAGTAGTTTAGTTGAACTTAATAATTTTAACTCATTTTGTCTTAATGACTTGACAGTAAAATAGTAATTGCCGATTCTTTTTTTCTTTGCAAAGGGATACAGATCTCTAAGAGATGTTTTAACAGTTTTGATTTACATTTCAGTTATTGACTATAAGCCATATAAAAATTTGAAAAATAAATCTGTTAGAATGGAGGCCAGCAACATCTCTGTACTTAACATTATCTGCCATTATGTGATCCTGCTAAGTGACCTTGTGGTGACAGAAGCTCAGAACTTTCTGATATTTAGAAGGGCTAGAACAAAATGTTTCTTAATTCTTTGGCATTTACAACAGTTCTCCATCTTGTCTATGAGGACAAGATATTTTGCTGGATCAATCAATACGGATTCTGGCTCCTGTCAATGACACTGTCTCCAGAAGCCTCAGCCAATACCTTTGAGGACACTGGATGCTCTTCATGGTGATGGTGATGGATGGTGATGACCATTGATATTGCTGGAAGCTGTTTTTGTGTCAGAGACACTTCCCATGACAAATGCTTGTTACAGAGTCTGCAAGACATTGTCAGATTTTTCCTGGAAGCTTTTTCCCTGCAGAACTAAAAAATCTCAAGGGATGGGTGTTATTTCATATCAACCCAGAAATGTGCCCTTAGTTTTAAAGAGGTGCTGGGGATGGAGAGCTCGAACAGAGGGGATGACCAGGAGCCTGGCAGACTCACCAGCTCTGTTTAAGCACTTAAGCCTCATAAAATAGATATTTTGTGGACAGCATATAAATAAAGTGTATAAATCAGCTGCAGTTATATCGGTGCCCAGCATCATTCAGAAGCTCTGAATTGTTGCTGGTAGAAATTTCTTCATAATTTTAACTTCCAGATCAGCAACAGCTTGGTATCAAGGGTAGTGGTGGAGATGCCCAAGCAGACATATACCACTGTGAGTTAAGCATCTTCGATGTAGAATTGTTCTGCTTTCCCTGTTTTTTCCTGTGCCTCATGGAAAATCAAGTGGCTAGAATTCAAGATATTGTGACATATTTTGACAAAGCCCCAGCTTGGGATCAACTGATGATGAGCCCACTGAAAGTCTCAAAGAAGAACTTCAGAATTGATCACTTAGGAGACAGGCAGAGGAGCAGTGCAGCCTGGCTCTGGGGTAGACAGCCTGGGCATATTCCAAAGCACCTGAAATTTTTTTTAAGTCTCCTCTTTTAAATTAAAAATGTATTTCAAATTTGCATTCAAACCCATAATATATCCAAGTTAATATTGAAAAAATATTATTTTCAAATTTCCTATCTTAGTTTCTCTTCCCCGCCTTAATTCCGCCACCCCGTGCCATCTCCAGAAAGTGAGGACACACATTTCTCACTTGCAGTGAGGCTGGAGGTAGATATTCTGAGATGCCTAATTTAACAAAAAAGCAAGTCATCCTAACACAACTCAAGCTTTCTTTTCTTCTATAAAAAGCAACCATTAGTGAGCTATTTTGTTGTCTAACCTAAAAAAGAAAATGTCCTGTGACTTGCACCCACCTGCAGGAAGATCCTCAATTTTTAGGCTGTTTTGTTTGATTTTAGAATAAGGAGAGGAGGAAGATTTCCTAGAACCTGTGCCCATAGACTATATGGGATACATCTTATCACCAGCTCTCCAACCTGTAATGGTAAATTCGTGCACATCCCTTATTGTGTTAGTCTGTTTGCAGCCCCAGAATGTTCTGCTTGCCATTTATGAATTCCACTCTGAAAAGTGGGCATGAGACTTTGGGCCCCCTTCTCTGGAAGATTGCATAAGATCCCAGTGAATCTGTGTCCAGCCAGGGGGAAGAAAGAGTGTCAGGAAATGAAACCCCTTAAGTTGCAAACCAGCATGGTTATCTGTCCATTCACTCATTTGTTTCTACAACATACTTGTATTGAACATTCTTCAACTGCTCAGCTTGATCGCTGGAGTCTGAGCATACAGATGGATAAAATGTAGTCTCTGCTGTCAAGGTCACAAAAATGTTCTGTAAGAAAATCATGGTTCACCAGAAGACCAAAAGGATATTGTCAGGGATTCTTGGTAAAGCTTGGACAGCATACCTCAGAAGTGAGTGAACGTGCTGGCTGGGAGCTACATTAGGCAGCCCAGAGTTGACTCCAATATTGGAAAGACTTGAAGAACTGTGGAGATTCAAAAGCACAGGAGAGAGCACAGCATCATGGCAGAATAAGGCATTTCTCGGTTTTGCCCCCCCCCCCCTTCAAGAATGATAATTTGAAATCTGTCCACAGACAAAAGTACCTTTGTGGGAGCTGTGGTCCCAGCAGCTATGCCAAGGGATCTGGGAGGAGCCTCACCCACCCATGCATCAGGTGATAGTAATATAGAACTTGGTCCTGGCTGTGGACCCTGCAGTCACCCAGGCACCTGCTCCAGCCTCTCTCAGCCATGGTCTGAGAGCCTCGGGAAAACACTCTCAGCCAGTCATCAGTGGATTAAAGAGCTTTTGTAAAAGTCCGGATTTCCAGAGGAAAACTTCCAGCACATTATGGGAAGAAAGAATGCGAGTTTGAACTCATTGAAATAGGTAATAGGAACAGTTTGACTCTACCCATATCATCCCTCCCCCATGATGGCACAGTTTAGGGTCATGAGAGATGTTCTCACCCATAGTTTCTCCTGAAAGGAAAAACAAGAATGTGTATGTTTTCCCTTACACAGAGAGCACAAAGCTTCCCCAGCTGTGCAGGACACTACCAAAGAGGGCTGTGTCTCTCTTGACCCATCCAGAATACTAAATTGGAAGCTGTATGACTGGGGGTCAGGAAGAGGCTGGAAGAATGGCAGGTGGGACTCTCCGAGGGCATTTAAAGGGATTCCACTAACTGCACTGAGGCTTCCATCAAGCAGCCTACCCACAACCACTGGGCACACCTTACCCACAGATCCCCCAACCTGCTGGCCCGTGAGCACTGCTCCTTTGTGCCTCCCCCCACCCTGCTCCCTGTGTGAAATCCCAATGGCAGTGGAGAGAGGGAGCTTTGGCAGAGGGCTAATGAGCACACACAGAAAGCTGGCCCAAATATGGGGACTTGAACATTAGCAGGTTTTGTTTGGGAAAACGAAAGGGCGGCTGTCAGTGCTTGGCCTGGTGCGTTGTAGGTTGGAGAGGAGGAATGCAAGCTTAAGAAGTCTGCCACTAGAGGGAGCAAGAAGCGGGAAGCAGCTTTTCAATGAAGACCTGCAAGTGGTCAACAAGTAGGTGAGAAGATGCTCAATGTCACCAATCAGGGAGGTGCAAATTGAAACAACACTGAGATCGCCTCACACCAGTCAGAATGGCTGTTAACAAAAAGACAAGAGGTAACAAGTGTTGACTAGGAAGTGGAGAAGAGGGAACCCTTGTGCACTGTAGGTGGGGAGGCAAATTGCTTCAGCCACTATGGAAAACAGTATGGAAGTTCCTAAAAAAATTAAAAACAGGACTGCCATATTATCCAGTAGCACTACTGGTATATATCTACAGAAATTGAAATCGGGATCTCGGCGAGGTATCTGCACTCCCATGCTCATTGCAGCTTTTTCACAAAAGCCCTGATACAGACACAACGTAAGTGTCTGTCAGTACATGAACAGGTAAAGAAGGTGCCAGACATACAAATGTATATCGCGCTTCTACCTCAGTTTATCTACTGTTACCAAAACAAAAGATGACTAGATTTCTTGAGGCACTTATTTCCTTAAAAAATAGAGGCTCATTTCACCTAGAAAAACAAATACTTTTAAAGATTATATTTGTGTCCACATGCCTGGGCTGCCTGCTCTCCTGAGTGAAAATATCCTTTGCACCGCACCAGAACTGTTCCCCTTTAGGTTAGAAGCTGGTTCGCCACGTAATCCCTCCATATCTGCCACCCAGTTTGTTCAGTTCCCTTGTTCTTTCAGACTCTCAAAACTTGAGGGCCAGAGTTAATGCCCCGCGAACGGCGTCAGGGTGAGAGCCATCTGTAAATTAGTATGTGGCTAGAGGTATATTTGGATACCTATTTGGGTAACATTTTGGCTGGAACGGTCATCAAGTTAAGAATCATAGAGTTAGAAACTTTCTCAATTATATCGGCTCTGCCTCACCTACTCTATAACTCAGTGGTAGCACAACCTTCAC
This sequence comes from Miniopterus natalensis, assembly GCF_054644295.1. NCBI lineage: Eukaryota > Metazoa > Chordata > Mammalia > Chiroptera > Miniopteridae > Miniopterus > Miniopterus natalensis. The sequence continues at coordinate 24,175,700 of NC_142083.1, read as the reverse complement.
ATGTGAAAATCCAAAGTGGATTTTATTCTTAAAACTTAAAGGGGAGGGAGAGAGGCCTCGTACCCAAGTAGCTGTCTTTTTTTAGATAAATGGCTGATATTAAGGGGGTCCTCCCTCCCACTCTTCCGCAGAGAGAGAGAGACCTGAGCTGGCACGTTTGGGGCATTTGGTCCCTTTCCTGGGCATGCCAAGGGGACCTGAGTTCTGATTGGTTGTGCCAATGATGCTAATGCAAGATCCTGACCTGGGAGTCAACATTTCACTCTTAGTTTGGGGCTTACAGGGGTGGTGGGTGGAAGAGGGAGATGGCATTGCTGTTTTCTCAGACCCCTGGCGTTAAAAAGTTATAAGATGTTCGTGAAGCAACATGAAAATTAAAATCTCAGCCTACACCAGCTTCTCAGGCAGTTGGCTGTGTGTGTGCCATGGTTCCTAACTGGTCAGGATCATGGCCAAATAGTTAATATAGAAGAGGAATGAGTTTAGCATTTACTGCAGTCAGCATTGTTTATAAACAACAGCTCCCCTGAGCCCCTTCAACTGTGCTGTCAGGCACGGCTGCCACAGGCGCAAAAAGGAGCTTCATTTCTTAAAGTCAATGCGAGTGAAACAGGAAAATGGCACTTTTCAGCTTATTTCATTCTCAGAGAGAAACTGGTGACCTCCTATGGCTGATGAACTCAGATTCTTCTAGACACAGCTGGCTTGGCAGGGAGGAAAGAGCCCTGATGTGAGCTCAGGCAGTTTCTGGAGAGTTCTCTGAGGTCCTGATCTCTGAAACCACGGGGACTGGGCAATTCATTTCTGCAGGAATCCACTTTTCCTTTGCACTTGGATCTTTCCTTCTGTTAAGGATATTCACCAATCAGCATTTGTGTATCTTTATCTCACCCTTCCTAGTTCCATCCCACCCACCTCACCCCCCCTTTCTCCCCCGGCCCACATCACCCTGCAGTTAATACTAAAAGTCACAAGTACCATTTATGAAGTGCTCCCTATGCGTCAGGCTCTGTGACAGGTATATAAATATTTGATTTAGTGATGGAAACAGCTCATAAGGTAGATATTGGTACCCCTTTTGCTGATGAGGAAAGTGGGGTTTTGAGGGCTCAATCCCAGGTCACACAGATCACTAGAGAAGGTGGAGCCAAAATTGCAACCTGGGTTATCTTACTGCAAAGCCCACCTGAGCTCTTTAGTACTGTATCGTTCCTCCTGCTTTCTCATCAGCACGTGAACCTTCCATGGAGAAACAGGGAAAGCTCAAAGCAGCTTCAACTCATAGACAGAAAGTGATTATGTGATATTTATACTTGATTCAGTACAACCTATGATGCTTATGTGGCATGTGTCCATACAAAATCAATTATTTTTTCAGGTCTTACTTACAGAAATGTATGGGAAATCATTTTTTGTCAGCTGATGCAGGACTCTCCTGGGGATGGCAGTAGATTTCTCCTTGAATCCTGTATTTGTCACAGTTGTCAGGAACAACAGAACCAACAGGAGGTATAGGAATTGGCTCATGTGATTATGGAGTTGGCAAGTCCAAAATCTGCCAAACCAGTGTCCTGGTTTGAGTCTGAAGGCCAGGAGCTGCTGTGGAACCAGGAGGAACCCGTGTTCCAGTTCAAAGGCAGCCAGGCAAGAGAGAATTCTCTCTTACTCAGAGGGAGATCAGCCTTTTCTACTGTGTAAGCTTTCAGCTGATGAGATGAGGTGCACCCATACTGTGGAGGACAATCGCTTTACTTAGCTTACCAACTTAAATGACGACTTATCCAAAAATATCTTCACAGAACACCCAGAGTAATATTTGACTAAATAGCTGGGCACCCTGCAATGCACTCAAATTGACCACCACACATGCCAACTTGGATGTGTGGATGGTCACCTCCTGGAATGTCGTGGTGAGGAGAGAGGGCCCCAGCCAGCATGGTGAGAACTTGGGCAGGGATAATTTACTGATGTCTACCTGGACCTGAGGGGAGGTGGGCAGGTGGATCAAGGGTCTCCATCTTTGTTATGCTTTTGGGATACAAAGTCATATGGAAGAGGGATTCAGAATGGGTGCCTTTGAGAAGGTGATATGAGAAGAAATTATTCATAGGTTGGAGTAGCTTGTAGAAATGAAGTCCCCTACTTCATTTTTAAACCTCACATGATTATTAATTTCTAGCATACTGTCTCTTTCTGAGACTAATAACTGAAAATTTGAAGGAGCTATATATAAAATTACCCATAATGATCCCAGAACTATAAAGAAAATATGATTAACATTCCTTCCTCTTATATTTGTTAGATCTTGATGTAAAGTAAGAAATCTTTATCAATTTGAATGAATTTTTTGTATTGAGCTTTTGAAGTAGGATTGTGTTGTTTTGGTGTAATCTGGGTTTGAAGATATATTTGGGGTGTGTGTGTGTGTGTGTGTGTGTGTGTGTGTGTGTGTTTGGCTTGAGTAGAATGCAGACATGCACTGGAGTTCAGAAGTTGGCTGATACACAAATACTAAGTCCTGTGTGTATGTTGTTTTGTATTTTTTTTGTCGGCTTGTTTTTAACAGACCAGGCATTTGGAAAGACCTGAAGACCATGGGCTCAGTGTCTCTCTTTATATTCTTCATCACCCTGCTTGTCCTGGGTAGACAGGTAAGAAGTCTGTTTTTTTTACATAACTTCTCTAAAGTGTCCTATTAATAGTGCTTTGAGGATGTGCACTGTACTGACTTTTATGCGAACATCTTCTCAGGAGAAACTGGGTGGCACAGGCCGTGGACTTAGATACAGACAAAGGGAAAAAGGTCCCATTGTTTCCACTAGTGACAAACTGAATGGTAAAGATGTGAATCAATTAATCTCGTTAAATCTCAAAGTACATTTTGTAGGTTTCATAAGCCTAAAAAAGTGTTCCCTCAATAGCTGCCATTATTTGAAAAAACTTTCCCTTGACTGGGATTTCATTTGCGTTTCAGAATGGATAGCATGTGCTTTTTCTTTAAAGTGGGAATGAATACCTTTGCTGTCACTTGTAATCATTCCTAGAAATAGAGCCCTTTGTTCAAAATTTTACTCTATGCAAAGGAAACTCTTCTTCCTTCCTTTCACTCCCACTCCCTACTGGTCTCCGTAGAGGCTGTGGGTGCAGGGTTTTAAGGGTGATAGTCCTCATGCTCGGGGACTCCCCTCAACCAGAGTTTGCTTTGAGTTTTTTGATGGATAACATGAAACCAAGTAGCAATTAATTTGGAAATCACCAACTAAGGTGCAAATCCATTTAATTTACATACGTATCACTGAACTGTTAAACAGTGGGAAGCTGTTAACAGCCAGGGCAGAGACCAGGTCTGCGACTGCCAGCCAATGGCCTGGGGACCATTGTCTTTCATCGCTGGGAGCAGTGCTAGGGGCAGCCTGCCCTAGGAGCTCATGGGACAGTCCTCAGCATTCTCTCTGGAGCTGAGCTGTTGTCCTGCTGCAGAGTTTTGGAGATTCCTGTCTCCCTGCCACCCTTCCCTGCCTCCATCCCTGGCACCTGCTTGGTTCTGCTTTCTTTGGCTTACGTTTTTGACAACTTTGCTGCATGTTTCTTTAAGCCTGTTATACTGTGTGGTTCTTTTTTTTGTTTGTTTCGTTTGTTTCCCTGCTACCTGGTTTTCTTTGCCATGGACCAGCTGTCTGTTCTCACTTATAGAGAAAAGGCATGTCCTCCCTCAGGAAACCCTATAATTTAGTTGTCAAAGAACCGGCCTTCCTTGCAGAATATCACCTAGACAATCATCCCTCAGGAAACAACCGGGCCAGCCATCTCCTCTGTGGAGACACCTCTTTCTTCTCCGTTTCATACCAGGGATGTTTTGTCCTGCACTTTCTCCTGTCAGAATGGTCCTTCAGATTGCTGCATTTTAAGAGCCTAGAATCAAATTGAATTGCCCTCCATTTTTATTGATCAATGAGATAATAAACATTCAGTCCCACTGCATAAATGTGGTTGAATCCAGTGGCTACCCATTGATCCACTGATCTGTTACTTTCTTGTTGATTTAAGATAATTCAAGGTATTAGTATTATGTTTGGGCATTAATTGAACACAATAGTGTTGATGTCAATCTCATGAGGAGTCATCCCTTTTTTGTCACTAATGTAATAAGTAATACGTACACGTAGGCCTAATACATACTTTTTAGGCCTAAAATGTCATTACTCCGGGCAAGAAGAATCATGTTCACAGTCATCTTTTAACAGCTGGCACCAAGGATGTACCAAGGTGAACCAGGAGGCTGACCTTCAATCTACAATCGCTAAGAGAATGGTTTGCTAAGGTCCCAAGTCTTCTGGGCTAACAAGCACTGTGAGGCCTGAGATGTGGTGTTTCTGCACCTCTTCCAGAAAGACAAGCATATTATAAACAATAGAGTTATTTATTTCCAAACAATAGAGTTATTTCCCAAATGATTTTGTAAACCATAGCATAGACGTTTGTGACTTATTTTTGTTATTTGTCCTAATGGCTCCCCTGCCCCGTGACCATCTTTTTTGAAATGATGGTGATGTGTTTGCTTTCTGAGCAAATTAGTGTAATAAATATCACTATAGGTTTCTAAGAAACCTTAATGAAAACATCATGCATGGCCTGAACAAGAGCTACAGTGCTTCTCTCTGAAATCCGGTTTGTGATGGAAACGTTGGCCAACCCAAGGCCCTTTTTTGAAAAAGGAAGATTCCCTGTATTTCTCCTGAGTTTAAACAGCACACTGCCATAAGGATCTGCATTCTAGGTGGGCTCATTCAAGACATGGAATGAGGTAGCAGTCCAGTGGCCTGAGAGTGAGGCTGATGTCACTGTGTGAGAGAGCAGAATCCAAGCAAAGGCGGATCACATGCTTCCTGCACCCCCAGCCAGGGACCACTTCTTCCATCTATATAGAAAGATGTAAAGCCCTCCAGCTTCTCAGCTTGTTTTCAGAACTAGACAAAGCACAAAACCGCCCTGGAGGCTGTGCCACAATAGGAAACAGCAGTGAGGGTCGGTGGGGTCCGCATAGGACCTGGATGCCTCTCCCAGGCTTCCTGCGTTCTCCCACCATTGCCAGAGTGAATGAAGAGCAAATGCATGCCTCTGAGTTGGATCTGGGCCCCTGAGAACTTGAGAGGAGCCTCAGACTGAATCTGAGAAATGGGTGGTGATGTGAGGAATGGAGGTTCATAAGGCAGCGCTGCTGTTTTACTGGAAGTGACATGCAGAGTCTCGGAGGCCCGGAGTTCCTTTTTTTAAAAGACTTGCAGAATGCCTGCCTGTGATGCAAGAGCCATCACTCGGAAAACCTGAGCAGCCTCTTCGTACTGTCTGTGGAAACCTTTCAAACCCGCATGGACTGAGCTTGCTCCCTGCCCTGCTGGCTCCTTGGTTGCACCTCATGTTCCATTGTCTAACCTTGAGCGTATATCTATGCCTTCTCAATGCCACCACCATAGATTGCCCTGCCGTTTTTGTTTAAAACCAGCCACATCACTAGTTTATCCCCCAAAAGACCCAAATAAATAACCTATTCTCCAAGCGAGAGGCCATTTCTAGTAAGTACCCAGCATGACTGCCATAAATATAGGATGTGGGAAATTGGCATTAATGTGAAAAGTTAATAGAAACAAACTTAAAAATACCACGTGCAAACTTTTTAAAAATGTCTAGCTATGTGAGGCGAAAATAAATGCCACACCAGAGAAGGAGTAATTTTTGAGTGGAGCAAACATAGTTTGATCAAACCTAATAGATAAATGATCATTGTTTGTTGGATTTAAAATGTGGATTTAATTTTTTATTTTCATTTCTTCATGAGAGGCTGTTCATGTGCATGTGTGTGTGCGCGCATGGTCTTTGTTTTGTATTGTTGCTGGCATTATTAACCAAACCATAAAACAAACAAACCCCCTACATCTAGTTCTTCTTTGCATTTATTTGTCAATAAATCACTCTCTGTGCTGAAATACACCCTCTCTGTTAGGCTGTTATAGGAGGACCTGTGCAAGTCTATTTTATTATATTAAATTATTTACATCAGAGCTAGCACAAAATGATGCCCAAACCAAAGAGATCCTTTGACAGTACACAATTCTATTTCCACAATGTCAATAACTTTAAAAAAAACACATTAAGTTTTAATACATTGTAAAGCATTTGCACATGTTTTTATCACCAGGCACCATCTTAATTAAATGATATCAAAATGAACTTTTGTCTAAATATAATGTCATTCTCGCAGAACAATGAAACACCAAATAAAAAATGCATATCTTTCAATGAATACTTAATTATATAATTTGTGGTGGGGAAACGGATTTTTAAATATTAAAGGCAAACTGCCACAAATGAACACTATTATTTTTCAAATGCAAATCACCAAACAATGCACTCTCTCTACTAATGAGTTTTCCATTTTTCACTTAGTCATTATTTACATTCTCTTATGCCTCTTTTCAAAAAATAATTCAAGCCATCTTTTATTAACACAACTAAGCAAGAAGCTTTCCTGTGTCTTTCTCTTGCAAGCCTCCAACATAACTGTTGTTAATCTGTGCTAGGGGTTGAGGGAGAGGCACCTGCGGGGAACAGCGGGCTTTGCAGGGAAGGTGACAGTGCTGCGCCGGGGAGGACGGGTTCTTTTTTCGGTTTTTTCGTTCATTCCTTTTATTTTCTCTTTAAAACCTACACTCTCTGGCGGGACAAGATGCCTATTGTTTCTTTACCTCTGTGTCCTCTTGTAACAGAATGAATATTACTGTAGGTTGGACTTCTTATGGAAGAACAAGTTCAATAAAGAGCGGGAGGAGATAGAAACCATGGAGAACCTGAACCGCGTGCTGCTGGAGAACGTGCTTCCTGCGCACGTGGCCGAGCACTTTCTGGCCAGGAGCCTGAAGAACGAGGTGAGGCAGGCGGGGCTGCTGGCGGGGGCTGGCCCGTGGGCGGGGCAACTGGAGGCCCGGGCAGTCGCCTCGGTGCCTGTGGTGCCCCGAACACCTAAGTGTTCAAGCCCAGCATTGGCCTGAATTGGCCCACTTTCCAGAGGGTATCAATGAGCCACATAGACATCAGCGGAGGCAAGTGAGCTGGGATCTCCTCTGAACGTCTAGGCGTGGAGCGGACTCATTATTCCTCATTTTGCCCCGGTCACGTAACATTCTGAAAATGCAGCATGAAGCACTGGGGTTCCAAATGCATATGTCACACAGGTGGCCAGCATTCCCTCCCTAGTGTCAGAGGATGCCTTTAGTACCAGTATGCACTAGAGGCAAAATCAAATCACACATCCCACACGTCCACTCTTTCATTTCTCACCAACCTTTTAAAAGTCTTAGAATTTCAGAGATACAAGATAAAATTTGGAAGTTATCCACCAAGAGTAGATCGAAGTCTTGAGTCCATCAATCTGAATGGATAGAAATGGAAGTTTCATGGAAAGTCTAAAGGGATGGATATTTAACTAACATTGCAAATGCTAGGGTGTCGTGTCAGTGTTGAAATACCTTATGAAATGAAATATCATGAAATTTCTTTAATATATATGAATTACAAGAGTCAGCAGATATATCTCCACTGGGACTATATGAATTTAAGAAACATGCATTTGAGCACCCACTGTGCGCAGCCCTGTGTTGATTACAGTGGTACTTCAAAGATGTGGGAGGTGTAGTCCCATTCTTAGGAAGTTTTTTTTTTTTAAATATATCTTTATTGATTCCAGAGAGAGGAAAGGAGAGGGAGAGAGAGAGAGAGAAACATCAATGATGAGAGAGTCATTGATCGAACCTGCAACCCGGGCATGTGCCCTGACCGGGAATCGAACCCCGATCGCCTGGATCCTAGGTTGATGCTCAACCGTTGAGCCACGCCCGGCCGGGCCCATTCTTAGGAAATTTTTAATAAGGTTGGGAGTAGATGAGGGATCACAAAACCTACAGATGGGCAAACATGTTAATAAATAAGCTCAATCATGACGATGCTAGAGTACAAAGCAACCTCAAGAGAGACAGCTTGGAACATTATTTCTCTGAAGCACCAGGTGGTGGGTGAGATGCCGGGCACTGTCACTGTCATCTTCATGGAAGTCGTTGGGCATGTGAGCCAGCCCAGGGTCCCGCAGCAGGTCATGATTGACCACAGACCATTCACTTTCCTCTCTCTCCTGGTATTTTCTACATTTAGTGGGTTATTCAGCAACCAATTTACCTATTGTTCACATATGATGAAACCACTACATCTATTAAGAAGGAACCATCAGCTTTCATTAGCAGTGTAAGAGCATGCTTATGTCTATATGTCTAGGTATCAGTTCAGTTTATAAATTCATCATGTATGTAATGTTGCCCCTGCCCTCTGGTCAGGCTGGTGCTGGGCCTGGATACAGAAACAAGGGGGACAGAGGTTGCCTTGCTCCTCCTCGAGCTCGCAGTTCACAGAGGGGACAGGATCCTCTTGTCTTTAAGGGCACTGGCAGCGTAAATGTGGGAGTTCAGGAAGCCACCTTTGTGAGTGACTTCTCAACCTGAAAAGAAAGTTCTAGAAACTAGCAAGGAGATGGAGGCTGCTGAGGGGGAGGGAGAGAGAACATTCTAGGCTCCACTAGGCTACGTCCAACCAAATGCCAGAACAGCTCCTAGTTCAAGACTTGAAAAGCCCCAGGGTTTACCCTTCCAGGCCTTACACATGTCCGCCACCCCTCCCGACTCTCCCTGAGCCAGACCTTCAGAATCTGTGGGTTCTCTCTCTTCTTTCCGGTTTGCCTGACTTATCCTGGGCAAGCATCTAAACTCAGTAGCTCCTTCGGAAATATAAGGAAAGCAGGGTAGAGAAGGAGAGTGAAACCTAGAGCTAAAGGGTATGGGCTTGAACCTTAGGCCAACATTTTCTATCATGTGAACCTAAGTCCATTGCTTCCCAGGGCTGAGCCCTGGTCTCCTCATTCGCCAAAGAAGAACCGAGCCTTACTTTGCAGTTGCATTAGGAAGAGCAGGGAACACTTACGCAGGGAGTTACACTGAGCACCCCTCCAGGTGAGGTGGACAGAACTCATCAATAGCATTCATGCAGAGTGGGTTCCTCACCCTGCTACTGGAAGCACCAACTGCTTGCAGTCTTTCCATATTGTTCTTGAGGACTGGCCTCGCATTTCCTGGAGGAGGGAGCACGCACCACAGTGACCCTGCCCATCCTGCCTTTGGGTCATCCAAGCGCCCTGATGAGCCAGCACTACTGGGAGGGCAAATCCTCATTCCTAGAATTAGCCCCCATGTCCTCATAACAACCCTTCCTTTCTGAAATTTTCACTGAACTTGAATGTTTAACTATATGTTGGGGAAATTATGGAAACACCTTGAAGTTGTGTTTATAAGACACTGTAATTTTATTCATGTCCATGGACAAAGAGCTATGAGCCTCTTTCTATTTAAAAACAACGAGATGCCCACAGTAAATATTGTTGGTGTCTAATGCAATATGACACATAGCCTGAGGAGTTTCACTGGTTCTTTCTGGTGTAACCAAGAGGTAACTTGATGAGTTTCATCTGCTCCTTTCAGGAGACCCTAAAAAGGAAAATGCACCAAGACCTCAACCCAAAGAATGAGGCTGTAGGGAGTCATTTTAGGACAATGTAGTGGTTTGGGAAATCATTTTGTTTCCCTTCAGTTGCTTGAAGGAAACTTTTTCCTAAGCCAGAAGTCTGTGGTCTCTTGTGAGAGAGACCTAAGGTAGGGATGGCAGAGAGCTTTAACTGGAAGGGCTCATATTAGCTGGTGGTGGCAGCAAGTTGAGGATTCTGAGCCTGCATCTAGCTCATTAGAAACCTTCACCTGTGATCAATGGCCAGTGCCTGAAATGGGCCTCTCATTGGGGTGGGACAGGTGGAGTGGGGCACTGGGAGACTTTTTTTTACCAATTCTAGTGTAAAGAAGCACTTGCCCTAGGAGTGTGTGTTTGAAGGGTTTCCTGGTGCTGAGCGCTTCCTTTTCTCCTGGGCAGGAGTTGTACCACCAGTCCTATGAGTGCGTCTGCGTTATGTTTGCTTCCATTCCGGATTTCAAAGAATTCTACACAGAATCAGATGTCAACAAGGAGGGGCTGGAATGCCTGCGGCTCCTGAATGAGATTATTGCTGACTTTGATGATGTAGGTACTTGAGAGTGACCCTTGAAGGATAACACTTGAGCATTCCCATGGCCAGTGCATTTGAAGTTGCTCATCATGGTATATCTTAAAACTTGTCCTTTGGTGTAGTTTCTCGTGGCTGGAGTTAAAGCCTTTTGCTCTATTTAGCTCCCTGATAATTTTGGAGAGACAAATGTGTTTTATTTGTGAGATAGTATAGTTGCTAGAAACAACTACCAAATCTGTTCAATAAAATACCTGTCCAGTGTGCTCATGAATTTTCTTGAAAGGCTTAAGCTCCAAGGAAACTACATGTCCATCAATTTTTATATAAAAATATAATGAATCTATTTATCATAGTAGATTATTAGCCTGTTTATGCATATTCCAAGGTTTCCGTCAGATATCAACTTGATCTGTGCATGGATGACATGCTTTATTATTAAAGAAGCAATATATACCTGGGATAACAGATTTTAAAGAGACAGAGTATATGTTTTAGAATTTGAAATAGATGTCAATTTTCAATATTCTACCTACATAAAGAATAATGTGTTTTGCTTTCTGGTAAGAACAAACACACCTCTGGTTTTTAGAATGTTGCTACTACATCATTCTTATAAATATTAAGAAAAATATAGGAAAATTGACATCCATGACCATGTTTATAATGATTCATGGAACATTATGTGATTTGATAGTTTCAGGCCAACTTTCTAAATATCTTGTGACACCTATACACTTCTTTACTACCATCACCATCACCATGAGGTTGACTCAAGAATCATGGTAAACTAATGACAACTAGAGATTTCCACTGTCATGCTGAGTTCATAGTGGAAAATGGTGGCATATTTCCTCCAGCAGCCCCTCAGCAAAAGAAATGTCCCCTAGTGCCAATGGATGAGTGACAGTGCTCTTTTAGATTGAACTGTCTTTTGGAGATGTGATCTGAGGATTCACTCACCTATCTTAAATTCTCTGACATGTAATCTTGAAGGAGACTTCTTTGGAAGCAAAAGTACTGAAGAAGATCAGAAAGGCATCCCAGTCTTTGGTTAATCCCATTGTCCTGCTGAGCAGATACAGGCCCTTCCAGAGTATCCTTCACTTGTTCCTTTATTTGAAGTCACTATTTCATGCATCATAATTAATCTCGATTCCTTCACTAGCAAACTTTGAAAGGTAATTCATATTAATTAGGAGTAAATCATTACACTTCATTTACTTCCAAGGATACAAGCTCTTTGTGAAATCCTTTCCCAGCAAAGCCCAAGGTCAAAGGATGAGTAAGCAGTGGTTGAAACCTCTCCTGTTACTATTACTGTGAACTACAATTTGAGGATGTGTCTAGAAAGTGCTTAACCTTAGGTCAGCACTGGACTGAATAACTAAATGATTGTCATTGCCTCGCAGCTGCTGTCCAAGCCAAAATTCAGTGGAGTTGAAAAGATCAAGACCATCGGCAGCACATACATGGCAGCAACGGGTCTGAGCGCTGTGCCCAGCCAGGAGCATGCGCAGGTACAGATATGTCAGCCACACAAGGGGACATGTCAGCATCGGCTCCGCCCACAGGTCATCCATGGAGCCAAATGGCCATGCAATGACCATAAATTGTTCTGTGTGCACACCTAAATCTCATTGATTAAGGTCTTATGAGAAAAGATGAGAATTCTGGAGTCTTCTGAGGGTTTGTTCACTGAATTTTCTCTGGTGGACAGGGAAAGAAAAATCCAACCAATCTGGTAGTTGCTTGATACCAGATAATATGCAAAATGTTGAAGATTAGAGAGCTGTTTACTTAAAAGTGATTTGTTACAGGACGATTCCTGATCTTTTAGTTAAAAACATGATCAAAAATCAAGCTGACCACATAGAAATTTGGTTGAAAAGATGATTTGGACAAAATTAAGTATCTTTAGTTACCTAGGATTTTTAAGGGGGTTTTCCGTTATGTCGTGTTTTGTTTCTGTGTGTGCATATGTGTGTATCGATACCTTTATGTAACTTATGGGTCCATAAACAAAACCCCCTTTCCCATAGGACAGTGGCCTCCCTGATGGGCACCAGCACAGGTTTGCTATGGGACAGAGGCAGTGTGCAATACAGACAGGCAGACCTACCAGAGCACAGCCTGCGGAAGGCAGGTGGAGCCCCTCCAAGGGCTAAGCCACGTATTCTCAGCTTCCTCTCCCAGACCCATCTCCCACAGACGGAGCGAGAGAGGGACAGAGGGACAGCAGTGTGCTAAAACAGAGCTCCCTCCTCCAGGAACATCAGGACAGGGTCCTCTGTCCCCTCTTCTCATTCATGGGCAAAGACTAGAATGTGAAATGTTCAACTCAAGATTAACACTACCGTTTTCCAGGTGAATTAGGTAATATGCATTCTGTTTGCTTTCAGATTATTTTTAACGGGTATGCATTACTTTAGTAATAAGCAAAAGTAAAAGAAACGAGCAATGAAAGAAACCTTAAAGGAATCTTATCTTGGGTTCTGAGCAGCACCCTCCCAAGCCATGTTGGTGCCTGAAAAGGAAAAATGTGCACCCCTGTGTACGTGGTGTCGTGTATTTTTAATGGTTGGGTTGTTATTGCCAGTATATTAAAGTGTTGAAAAGTTATTGTAAAATTGGAAAGTAGAGGTATTAAAATGTACAACATTGTTTTAATTTGAAATATCTTATTTACACCAAAAATAGAGCTCATTATAATTTTACTTTCCTGGCTTTTTAATGGAAGTAAACATATACTTTTTCAATACCTTTAATGTGATGGGGAAAATTAACCATTAAAAAAAATGACATAAAATCGTGTGTATGGGCATGGACATTTTCCCTTTTGCTTCAGGCTCTGAGATGCTCAGCATAGCACTGCCAGAGCCTGTCTGTCTTAGTCAGCTCTGCTGCCACAAAAAAATACCACAGAATGGATGGCTTAAGCAACAGAAATTTATTTTCTCATAGTCGGGAGATCAAGGTCCTGCGAGGCAAGGTTCGGGGTGAGAACTGCCTTCGTGCCACCTCCTTCCTCTGTCCTCACGTGGAGAGATCTTAGCGGGAGAGTGTTAGGTCCTCAAGGTATGATGTGTGGGGGGACACAATTCAGTTCACAGCCTTGTCTTCATTTAAAATTTTTGTGATTAATTTTGATTCTTAAAAGCATTGCATTAGGGATTATTTCTTCTTGGCATCCCCTTAAGTTTTGTGCCCAAAGTGGGTGCCTCACTCTCCTCACCCTAACCCCAGCCCTAATTCGGACGTCTCTCCAGCTGACTCCTGTTGTGGACCGTTTAGGGCTCTTGACCTGCTCACCCCATCCAGACCTTAGCTCTCTGAAAGCCACTTGCTCATCCTTGGCAGGGCCTCAGAGCAGAGATCTCAGAGGCACCAGCACAGAAGACCCGTTCAGCATTCAGCAGGTGGGGTCGGCCCACCCTCCACTGTCCTCGACAAGCTGACGGGTCCTCCTGTCTTCCTGGTGCTGACTGTGCCTCCGAGACTCATTCTCCGTGTCCTGTCTGTGGCCTCTGGTAGAGCTGGCCGTCGCCTTTGCCTAGAAGTCCTCTTCTCAGCCTGTGGGTCCTTCATTGGCTGACCCCTGCCGGTGGTCCAGCTCCTCAGGTCGTGGTCCCTGTTCTTTCCCCAGTCTCTCCTCTCCACCAGGGCTCTCACCTGACTCGCCCCATCCCCTCGGCATATTTCACCCCTGCCAAAACCATCATATGCTGTCCCGACCATTGGGCCGAGCTTGGGTATCACATTAGCTGTCCATGGGCACCCGGCTTTCTAACACGACCCTCATCTTCTTGTCCTCCCTGCTCTCAGAAGACGGCTGACCATCCGGCTCTGGCCCCTGCCCTGCCCTCTCCTCCCTCTCCCGACACTGCTTGGTGCAGGCCCACACCGATTCTCAGCATCCCTTCCAAGTGGGGCGCACCCACCACCTGCATCCAAACTGCCCAGGGTGGTTGCTCCGAGTGGTTTCCGGGGCGCCGCCAAACCTGCTGTGTCTCTGAGAGGGAGGCTGGAACCCCCACTTCCACTCGTTTCCTGGTGGTTCTGCTGTACACCGAGCACCCTGCTTTCGCGTCTCACCCGTCGGCAGTGCCCAGGCTCCGCGGTTCCCAGAAGCCTCGCCTGCCCTCTGCCCTGAGAAGCGCTGTGTCTAGATCCTATCTGCCTGTCTCCCGGGCACTGCATATCGTTTTCAGCTTTTGTATGAATGCGTGTTTATTCCACCTGCATTACAGCAGGCACCATGCTTTAGGTGGCCTTCCCCAAAGTTCCCAGAGGGGCCTTGGTGCCCTCATTGAATGACTGTGTGCTCCCCTCACCTAGAGAACAGGTTCACTTCCTTCTCTCTGCTTTCCAGACCTGTTATTCCCAATTCAAACCCTCTCCTTTTTCACCCCTGACATTTTTAACACTTACTAAATGCCTCCTGAATCTTTACTTTTTTAAAAATATGTCTTTATTGATTTCAGAGAGAGTAAGGGAGAGGGAGAGAGAGAGAAACATCAATGATGAGAGGCATTGATCGGCTGCCTCCTGCACGCCCCCCACTGGGGATTGAGCCGCAACCCGGGCCTGTGCCCTGACCGGGAATTGAACCTCGGCCTCCGGGATCCTAGGTCGATGCTCAACTGCTGAGCCACGCCCGGCCAGGCCTGATTCTTTACTTTTAACAAGCCTAGGAGACCTCCTTCCCCCAGTCCATTTTACAGAATGGAGAAACAGGCACAGCAATGAAGTAACCGCCCCAAGGTCAGTGACAAAGGGGGCGTATAGACCTGGGCACCTCTGAGAGTCCGGAGCTCAGGCTGCTTCGCCCACTGCTCTCCTTCACCAGCCCTGCCCCCACCGTGTTCACATCCACACCCACGAGCTTGTATCTCCACCATTCACTCCCTGCTGCTTCCTCGTCTTAGTAAAGCTGTCCTTCCATTGGGGCCCCGTCCCTTCTGCCCTCAACAATTGCCTTCTTAGCTGCCCTTGAGCTGATTCCTGACTTCTTATCAGTGACCAAAACTATTTACCTTCATGGTAGAGTGGAAAGAGTCTAACTTTCAAGCGAGACTGCTCACTTTTAATTTATTAATTATTTTAATTTATTATAGTAAGTTACTTACTATAATAGCTAAGCTTTTGGCTCTTCAGTGTCCTTATATATAAAATAGACTCAATAATAAAAACACTCAATAGACTCCATGGACAGAATGGTAATATAAATGCTAATAGCAACAATAATACAGTTGTGGCTTGTATACTGTTTCTAATGTTGATAGCATTGTCCCCTCCAATAGACCAGGTATAAGCGTTTTTGGACATAAATAAAATATGGTATGTCATCATGTCCATGCGGGTAGTTTTAACTCAGTATGAGCTATTTTTATTTAGATCATTTAATTGGAATCTTGGTAAGGTCATCCTACAAATAATTTTAAGTTCAGTGAAAGTCTTCTAAAGGGGGAAATAACATTCTTATAAATATGAATGTGGCTATTAGTTATTTTTATGGGAAATGAAAGTCACTTTTGCATTTTGTAACACACCTACTTGTTTCTCTAGTTATGAACAAAATATATTTGACTTAATTTTTATAAATGAAACAACTTTATTGTGTAGCCAAATATTTCATCTGGCAACAAATGACATTTCATTTGACCAATACATTGGGATTCTCGAGAATTAATGTGTTTTCCTTAAATCCCAAAAGAGGCACAGCTATCTGGATAAATGCCTTTTGAAATTTCCCTTCTATTTTTGACACCTCTGCACTCTCTCCTTGTGGTAGCAGCACACATATCCACTGGGACAGTAAATTCCCAGAGCCTATCACCCCCTGGCATCCAGAGGGCGGAGGTCCAGGGATGCTGCCACCATCTTAAAGTCATGGGACAGTCCCCAGAACAAGAGCTATCCCCCCTGAATGTCAGCAGTGCCCAGGTTGGGAGACCCTGCCTTAGCGTTCCCCCTCTTCACACGCAAGATTAAAATGCTGTGTTCATTCTATGGGTGATCCTCTTGTCATCTTCCTTAGCTGGTTCCTTGGCTCTCTTCATTTCCCTGTCCCTGATTTCTCCTCACTCATCCCTACTGGCATCCTTGGAGTCGGTTTTATCTTGATCCCCATGGAGAATGCCCCCCCAGCCTCCTCTGTGAATGTCCCCAACATTAAACACTCATCCCAGAAGTCATGGCGTGACACCTCGACACCTCGCTGTCCGTTTCTGCTACTCGTCTCTCAGGTATTTCCAGCGTCCCTGATGCCTGTTCCAACTGAGGTCACTCCCCAGCCTACTGCAATATCCCCTTTTCTTCTCTTGGAGCCCTCCCCCACCTCAGTGGATGCATGAATGATCCCTCCTTGGTGTATGCTCCCCAGATGAACATCAGTTGGCTTTGATCTCCCACCAGTGCTTGACGATTCTCTCTGATTTTTCTAGTCATTCCCTCTGCCACCTGATGGTCCACCTAAGTGTGGCTGTGCAGTAAGCGAGTACCAAGTGCTTCTTGCATCCAGACACTTTTTCATGTTGTGTAGACACAGATTACTAGAGCATCATCTCTGCCCTTGTGGAGTTCACAAACGAGTGAATAAGACAGATGTAAGAGAAAGGCCGCATTGATTTTAGGACTAAGATGGATGTCTGTCCCCTAAGCCTGCCACCAGCATTGGGACTGCATTTCACCAGGCAGACTGAACAGCAGCTGTGCTCCCAACTATCTTGGTGCACCAACCATTAAATCCTGGGGAGCAGGAGCCTAAAGGACATGTAAATTAAAACGTTTTATGAAGTACATACATATATGAATAATCTATTTTTAAATGTAGCCCAAAATAGACAATTTAAAAAGATGAACTTCAAAAGTAAATATAAATATAATAGCTGTTACAAATCAATGGTAAATATAAACCAGTAACAGTAATAATAAACACAAATTAAGAGCGAATAGAAATTGAAATTTCTGCCTATCCCCACTGGAAACCTTGGACTTCCCTTCTTTTTCAGCTTCATACATATGATAACACTCCATTCTTCAAAGGATGGTGCACCAGCAGGGACAAGTAAAGGCAGAAACGTGTTACCCCCCTATATTAGCTTGCTCTGGCTGACATAACACAGTAACACAGACTGGGGGACTTAAACAACAGAAATCTATTTTTCACAGTTCTGGAAACCAGAAGTCCAGCATCAGGGTGTCAGCAGGGTTGGTTTCTTCTGAGGCCTCTCTCCCTGGCTTGTAGACAGCTGTATTCTCCCTGGGTCTCCACATGGTCTTTTCTCTGTGCTTGTCTGGGTCCTAATTTCCTCTTTTGATAAACATATCTGTCTTACTGGATTAGTTATACTAATAACCTAATTGAATCATAATTACCTCTGAAGACCCTGTCTCTAAATACAGTCACATGCTAAGGTACTAGGGGTTTATGACTTCAGCATGAGTTTTGTGGGGGGACACGTTTCAGCCCATAACACCCACTCCCCCAAAAGGACTGAAGAAGGGAGTGGTGCTTGCAGACCCAGGGAGAACTGCAGCAGGCGTGGAGTAAGGTAGAGGAGGAGTGAATCCCTTGACCCTTTCCTCTGCCCACGCCCTGTTCCTGTTCTCCCCCTGCCCCGCCCAGGGGTCAGTCCAACAGAAAACCAGGAGAGCAAAAGAGGCCGTTCCTACAGGCCAGCATCCCCGTGCCAGAGCCCAGTGGAGAAGGGCGATGACTGGGTGTGAGGGGCAGTGGGGACCAGGAGCCAGCCCCTCCCCAAAGTGCTCCTGTTGGTGACGTCTGGGTTAAAACAATATAGGCCCTACTCTGTCTTCTAGTGTTTCACGTCTCGTGGCCACAAAAATGAATTTGGCCACAGTGCTTCCCCGAGATGAGATTCATTCTCACCAGTGTCTGCAGCGCGTTGCGGAGCCATAATTTGTGGTGTTCCGTTCTGCGCGGAGCACGGGTTTCTGACCGGAGGGGATACTCCCCAGCTGGTGACGCCCTAACCCCGCCTGCCGTGTTTCTGTTCTCTCAGGAGCCCGAGAGGCAGTACATGCACATCGGCACCATGGTGGAGTTCGCCTTCGCGCTGGTGGCCAAGCTGGATGCCATCAACAAGCACTCCTTCAACGACTTCAAGCTGCGAGTGGGTACGTTGTGCAGACGGGTCGGTTGTGGAGGAGGCGTGGAGTAAGGAACCAATTCCCAGGAAATGTTGACAGTCCTTGCGTTGAGTAGGACAGTGTGTCTTTCGAGCAGCAGGACTGGATCACAGGTGGAAATGCTCAGGGAAGCCGAGTGGCTCTCGGGCACTTGGGCACAAAGTAGAACAAAAAATACTCCCTTTGGTTGCACCCAGGTTTAGCAACTGGACCGTTAGCAGGATTTCAGTCCCACTGTCCCTTTCCCTCCGGCCAGGGACGAACCATGACATGCACAGGCTTAGCCACCAGAGGAGCTCATGTAGGCCACTGAATGTGAGCCACTTCATTATTTCACAGACCTCTGCCTTTAAACCAGGGCCTGCCATAAGCTAGAAGATGCATCCAGACTTCAGAGTTGTAAAAACATTAAAAAAATTTTGAGTGCATTTTAGAATTGTTAAAATAGCCACACTCCTGAAGCCATAGCCTACAGGAATGCTAAATGTATGACCTAGGTTCTGAAATAGTTATAGTTTATCAGAGTGAACTTTCAAATTTGAGAGAAAAATCCAACTTTTTTAAATTAAACAAATTTCTAATAAGTTCTTTCCTTATTTTAAGTTGATTCTTTAGCATGTCCCATGATTACTTGCCTTTTACAAGTGTTTACCCAGGAAAAATGTGTGTGTTCAGCCCTGAGGTTAGCACAGCTGCCTTGTGAGGTTGCATTTCCTTCCAGCCATTCAGGGCTTGTAAGAGCTTCTTTGACCATTGTGTGTTTTTCTTGGCAACACATTTTTCTTCTTCTGAAAGCAAGTCCACATAAGAGTAGATCTTTTAACTTAGTACATCTGAATGGCTTTCACTTCTCTTTCACAGACTTCAACTATTTAAAAAATCCTGATATTAAATAGAGCTATTTCTTCCTTAGCTCTGCATATATTCTTTTCAACCCAGAAATATTTTACATTTTTTGAGCAAATGGGACTCTCCCCTCTGTATGTACTTCTAATTGTAAGCGTCTGGAAACATTTCTCATACTTTCTCACCTCCATGCACGGTGGACCTTTATCCGGGCTCTGCCATATACCTAGGTGAGAAGGGCTGCCCCACCACCTGCTGACCACATCAAACTCGAGGTGTCTCCTTGACCCTGGAGACTCTTTATTGTCTTGACAGCTTGGAAAATGGGCTCCTTAAACTTTCATTCTACCCTCCTTTTTAAAAAAGGAAAGAAAATCTATGGCATTGCAGAATGACCCCTCAATAGCCAAACATATATGGACTAAAATCACGTTGCCCTTCACTGCAAGGGGGAAGAGGGACAATTATTTGCTAGTCACATGTGCTACATCAAAGCACAGTGGACTTGCTTCGGACCTTAGCAATGTTTTCCAAATTACTGTGAGCAATGGAATGGACCTCCTTCAGCAGGTATTTATTGAGTGCTTACTTCCTACTGATTATTGAGTAACTAATAAAACATTCACCCCACATGCCAGCTCTTTCAAATTTCTATGGAAGCCTAAGCTCAGTGTTTCTCTTGGCCCTTGAGTCCCCCTTTGCCCAAACCCTCATCCTCTCCCAGGGTCAGCTTCCCGGCTCTACTACCTCTGTGCATGTCGCCATCCAGTGGCAGTTCATGGTAGAAAATCGGGAGACTAATATTGCCCAGCGCCCACAAAAATGATGATACAAATAATAAGAGCCAAATTTGCTCCTAATATCTTTTTTGTATGTTAAGCTGCAGAATCAGTCAATTAATAGGAACCACAAGTTGAGCACATGCTTGCAGTTAAGTAGAGATCACCCCATTGCCAGCAGTAAGTCCAACAGCAGCACAATGACCGATAAATATAGTACATGTACCCAGTGCAGCTCTTTAAAATAAAAACATTTATATTTCAAAATTAAATACAAAGCTATCAGAAAACAATATAATTACCATCTCTTGCCTAAGACTATATAGCAACATGGAAAACAATTATATAATAATTTTCTTTTTTTAAAGCATAACCAATTTTTAGGATATTATGGAATAATGATAAATGGACATATAAGCATAAATCAGGTCCAGAGGGGGAAAATACAAACATAAATATTTTCATATTTTTGAGATGATAAAATTAGAAGAATTATTTTTCTTTGCTTTAGAGTCATGTGGGGTAATGTTTGTTTAATAATGATGATTCAAGGTGGTCTTATAAAACTTTTGTTTGACAGTTGCGATAATGTGAATCTTAACCCAGCTCTGATGTGTTGCAGGTATGAACCATGGGCCTGTAATAGCTGGTGTAATTGGAGCTCAGAAGCCGCAGTATGATATCTGGGGCAACACCGTAAACGTGGCCAGTAGGATGGACAGCACTGGAGTCCTAGACAAAATACAGGTAGCTCAGTCTGCACAGTCATCGTACGCTGCGTCTGTCCTCTAGGGAACCATGAATAATATAATAATTATTATGCTATTATATTAAAACAAAAGAAAGAACCTTGAAATTCACTTCAAACTTGAAAACCACACCTTGAGAACCTTGAACACTTGAAATTTACTTAAATCTTTTTATTGGAGAAATGTTCGTTTGTTTCTGCATTAACTGTTAACAACAATAAAACACTGTAAGGATATGAAGGTCATGGCAATTGTGAAAGTAAGTGATCACAACAACCAGCACGCAGTAGGACAGTCAGAGTGGGAAGTACAGGACTAGAGTCCTCTCCTCTTCTCCTCGCCCAACACCTTGAAAGGGCTTTGTCACCAAAACCAGACCTAACCCCCAGCCTTCCTTTCCTTGGGGGCTGAATCGGGGGGAGGAGAGGAGGGGTCCTCAGGAGAGAGAGACAGAATCTCGGGAAACAGGACATGGCTGTGCTAAATGGGACTAGAATGGGATTTGGAGATTGAGAAATGACTGGAAATCTCTGGATTTCCACGGGAGAGAAAGGGAAGACCTGAAAAATGAAAAGCAGTGGTGAGTGTGTGTGCTTGTTTGGGCACCTGGCCAGACGTCTAGGACAATCGAGGGACTGACTTCTCCCAATGAGAAGGACGTGTGTGCGTGTGTGCCTGTGCTGAACTTTCTATTTGCCTCACCCCAAAGAGCAATGGTTCCCCATCTCACCCCAGCTACGCTGTAATCTGCCAGATAAATCCTTGCCAAACGGCAAATATGTGTGAAAACCACTGGACACAAATGAGAGGCTTTATCGGTTTTTAGGCCTCTTCAGAGAAATCTGCAAGTCGTTGTCCTGCAGGCCTCAGCTTGGCCACAAATAACTTGGCTTCTTAAAATTGTGATAGAGATGTAGAGACTTTATTCATCTCTGTAGACCACCGGGTGCTCCAGGATCACGAAGAATGGGCTTGTCACTGACCCTCTGACTGCTCGCCTGCCTGCCATGCTACTCCACCTCCCTCACCCGAGACAATGTCATTGCTGGGGCCTTTTCTAAAGTTTCTCTTTAATTTTTACTTGGAATGACACTAACATTACTTTTAAGTGTCCACCTTCTTCCAGTCAGAGTACTAGTCTGAAAAGTAAGCAACATCCAACAAAGAGAAGGGAGAGAGAACAGAGATAGCGATGGGGGAGGAAAGGAAATATCCGGCCTTCCCAGACAAACTGGACAAATGGGGCTCCTCTGACAGGGGGTGGGAGTGGTGGCCGCTGACTGTGGAGACGGCCCAGTGGCCTACCCTGGACAGGTATGGCCTGCCTACCTTGGCAGCCTAATCTAAATGTGCCCGATGGCACCGTGGCTTCCAGGGCTTTCTGCATGCCCATTCCCAGTGTCCAGGGAGGCTCCAGCATCCTCCCACCGAGGGTCCTCAGTTTGGGGAGATGTATGCTCCTACCAAGGATACACTTTCCCGCCTGTAGGTTAATCTATGTCCCCACCACACACCTGGGACATTCAGAAGGCGGACAGTAGTTTTAATATGCCTCACAATTCTCCAAGTGGCCTTCAAGCTCTTGGGATGAGTATCAAAAGCCATTTAAGAGAAGCTGGTCAGGGAGAGCAGTCACTCCTGGAGATTGTAAATCCCCTGCAGGTCAGTATTGCAATGAGTCTGTGCTCATGCCTGTCTCTAAGAGGATATCGGGCATCACAAAACTGTATGCAGTTTAGAGCAGAGCGACCACCTGGACGGGCTCCGTGAGTTCTGAGCCCCGGGGAGGAAGGAAGACGGACGGGCTTGGCCTGTGGACAGTGAAGTGAGTCTGCAGGCCCGTGTGCCTTCACCCAGCAGGTGGCAGGCTTCCTGGGTAGGTTTCCTTCTCCTGAGGGTATGGCTCCCTCTAGCTCCCATAGCCTCTTATTTCCACTTATGAGCAAAGAAAAAAAAAAATAGTGAGATGCCAGAGAAAATAAAAAATGATGAAGAGATTATTAAATGCTTTTCCTGGGCCTCAGGAACAGGTTGCTTTTATTAAAGGGCATGAAATCCTACCACGCTTTCTAGACTGGAAGCCCAAACAGCATAGAAAGCCCACTGGCATCCAGCCAGGCTTGCCCCGGACAGGGAGGATTCATAGCAGGTAGACGGCTCCCTCCTCCCCGCATTACCAGGACTTCCTGAAAAAACAGCTCCCTCCCTCTCTGCTCAAAACCCAGGTACCGCCTGGGTGGCCTGGTTGGGGAATGCTGTTCCCACAGGTGGGTCTTCCCTCACCTCCGAAGCTGTTATCTCCTTCTTTGTCAAGCCTGTGTGTGTCACTGGTTCTCTGCTTAAGAAAATGTGTCTTGTTCGAGGTTCCTACGACACTCAAGCAGCCAGACACAGGCAGGCCTGTGTCTCCTTCCCCAGACATGGGCCCCCAAGGGAGCAGAAGGCAGGCCCAAGCTGAGACATCACATAGCTCAATGCAGGACAGGGTATCTCCCTTTGCAGAGGGAAGTGGTCCTACCCAGCAGGTGCCACTGCCTTCTGACCCAGCAGGACCTGCACATGACAAACAGCTAGTCTTGTCACACTGACAGGCTGCAAGGGAGGGTCTCACTCCATTTATCATCCCATGTCAATCAGTAAAATGAGGAAAGTCAACACCTGACTCAGCGTCTTGCCCATGCTAAAGCCAGTACAAATTCCTAGTGTCTTTACTTTTGGGTCATTTTATTGACATGCATTAAACCAGACACTCCTGGCCATTTGCAGGAGTTGTGTTCACCTTCTCAGGGTATCTCCTCGCATTTTTATTAATATCTATGTTTAACTATTTCCTGAAATGACATTCATGACAACTTGTAAACATCAACAACTTGTAAAATCCCGCCAGTTCAGCATATTTTGACTTGCTCTTGCTTTCATGTCTCTTATATGTCCACACTTAATCTTCACAGGGTGGAAATCGTAGCAGGTACCAGGCTTAACTTTTCTGAGAGGGTGAATTAAACACTGTCCTTAATTTTTTTTCCTCGCGGATTAGTCTCTCTCGTACTGATTTCTCAGGAGTGTGATTAACGGATCAAAGAACACGAACATTTCTTGGCTCTTTATCCTTGACAGCAGACGACCTTTCAAAAGGGCTGTGTTATCCCTGCTAAACACTCTTTCCCCTGTCGTGCTTCTAGGTGACGGAGGAGACGAGCGTCATCCTGCAGACCCTGGGCTACACGTGCACGTGCCGAGGCATAATCAACGTGAAGGGAAAGGGGGATCTGAAGACGTACTTTGTGAACACGGAAATGTCAAGGTCCCTTTCCCAGAGCAACTTGGCTTCCTGAAGACTTGTCTTCGTTTTGGCAAGAAGACTGTGTTTCTAGGAAGGTACAATGCACTTTCTGACTGCAACTTTTGTCCCTTGTTTTTGGTGTGTGTGCTCTGTCCTGTCCTCTGGAGCCTCTGCAGACTCGTTCCTGTGACTCGGTGGCACACGGATTGGTGTGCCCAGATTGTTCTGCCACTCGCACTGTGCTTACTCCGAAGGAAGCGGACAAGGAGTGTGTGATGTAGAAGAGAAAGGTGTTCAAAGGACTAGCACGGATGATGGAGGTGAAACAAACAAACATTCTTAAGGCAATAAAACTAGGGGGTGTATATTATCTTCTGGTGCATGTTCTTTTCTGGAAAATATGGTAGCTCGCCAAACGCATCCGCTAGTCTGATATTACAACACACAGTATTTGTGACTAAGTTGATTCTGTCACCCCCACATGGAATTTGACTGTGTTTACCCACGTGTCTCATTGCCAGTGGCTGTCCACGGGCCCCAGTGGGGATCCGTGGCTCTGTCACCTTGCTCTGTTGTGTCGTGCCAGCAGCACATAGTCATCCATCATCAGAATTAGTTCTCACAACCTAGGACCAGTTTTGTACCAAACCCGTCTGATGTTTTGATGCCATTGTCTTTTGTAAGGTTAATTCATTAAAAGTTTTATGTACTTTGGTTTACAGTGTCTTATCTCCCCCCACCTGCCCCCAAAACACACACACACTCACACATACACACACAGAGACACACACCCTCCTTCTTCCCCTGGTTTGCTCCAGAATAGAGGTTTGTTTTCCATTTTTTCTCATACGCTCAAGTCATTCATATCAGAACAGTCTGTAATGCAGATACCTGAGTAGGCGGCTCCCTGGGAAGAGAGGAAAGCATGTTCCATGTGTCGTGAGGTCTGCTGTTCATTTTGGCATCTCTACAGAGCATTTTCAGGGAAGATATCTTAATAGTAAGAAGATTCTCTGCTAACAACACACCCCTCTGTCCACATGCTCGGGTCTGTCTACTGTAGCCTTTTAGTAACCTATCAGACCAGGATGCATATGAGTAATTTGGAACTGACTGTGTAAGTTAACAATCACAGCGGCTTGACAAACCACGAGAAACTGTCAGGCCCCACAAACCGCCTTTGATATCCGAGGTAGTGTAAGAAGGCAGAGCCTTGAAAATAAAAGACCTGGCAAATCTGGTTGCAGTAAATCCAACTGTAAAGTTTTGGGGGTTTTCTTCACATAATTAAGTCACATTCTGCCAAAGGGTGAAAAATAGCATGATCATGTGTAGCCTAATGTTTAAAAGCAAACCTGCACGTGCCAGCCTGGTTGGGCAAATAGAGGACCCATCGATCTACTGGGAAGCAGCCCGTTCCTGGGAGCTGGGACCTGAAGCCTGAGCCCTGGGTTTGATGTCTGGCTCGGATGTGTTACTAGCTGTGTGACTTGAACACATCTCTCTGTCTCTCTGAGTAGTATTTTCCTTGTGGGTAGGTCATGGGATCAGGTCAGGTTAAATGAGCTAATGACTGAGCCCTCCTGGCAGGTATGGGGCTCACTCCTGCCAGCACGTTCTCAGCAGAGACATGGTGGCCCTACAGGACCTGGGCTCACACTCCGGTAAGAGCACCCATGGAAACTAATAACTGCCTTCACTCACTGAAGGGAGAAGAACCGCAGCATGACTTATTCAATTGTCTGCCTCAATCAGGAATGTTTTTATTCTGTAATTGCAACTTGGCCTTGGCCTTGATATACCTAATTCTCCAAAAAGGTGACTGAAAGAAGAAAAAGGGTATAGGGCATATCTCAGTCACTCTAATCAAAACCTGGACTAGGATGCCCTAGGGTTTCAGTGACTTCCATCTGGCCATGTAAAGCACCTGTGACATGACTGGCAGCTGCACCTTGTGGGTTCTTCTTTCCGTAAAGCCTATAGCACCTATCCCAGGGCACTTTATGTCACCTGTCTTGGTGAGCACCCACAGCTGGGTGATTGACAAAGTGCTCTTAAAAGTGCTCCCCCCATGTGCTAAGTTTGGTGAAAAGAACTCACAGGAGAATTGCTTTTATCCAAAGCTGTATCACCAGCCTTAACACACAATAGACTTTGAAACAATCAAAGTCATTATCAGAGTTTTCCTTGCAAAGGTATGTGCATACATGGGTCTCTCAAAGTGTGGTCCCCAACCAGCAGCATCAGCATTGCCTGGGAACCTGTGAGAAATGCAGATTCTCAGGCCCCAACCCAGACCTACCAGGTTGGAAACTTTGGCAGTGGGGCCCCTCACACTGCCCATGTTTTGGATACCAAGTTCTCCAGGTGATTCTGATCCCCAATCCAGCCTGATACCCCCTGCATTTTACAAATAGGTCCAGGAGTTTGTTCAGTTTCCCAGGAGATCAGTGACTAAGACCAGACTAGAATGGAAACCTATCAGTTCCCTGAAATCTGAAAGTGTGGCTCCTGGTCAAAGCACCTTCATCTCTGGCAACTAACCTTCCAGCAAGCAAATCATGCAAACAGGATGAAATGCAGTTCACGCTCTTCAGCCCAGTGGCCTTACACCATCGGTAGGAGGTAAGACTCTCCTCAAGGCCCTCCTCAACCTCCCATCCAGTAGGAAGCCCTCTCCTAAAAACGCCTCAGTCCAGTGCCCTTAAAACTGCAGTGATTTTAATCCATCTGTTTAAAACGTCTGCGTTGTTGCAAATCACCTCTGTTACCTTTTACTAAAGACAGCAGCAACCACTCTGCTTTCAAATCACACTAAGGGTGGAAATATGATCAATAAAACAAATTCTTTTAATAGATGTTTCTCTTTGATAAGATGACTAGCAGGCATTCGTGGATTGGCTTTAAATTGTAAAAGTCGACACGCCAAGGGACAGGCATTTATGTCTAACAAAAGTGAGAAACCTGGCCTCATTCAAGGCCTGCTTTTTAAAATGAGAAGAAAGTTAAGGGAGTGGGATCTGACTTAAAGTACCTGGAAATTATTTAGCATGCCATTAGTTTATGGCAGTGACTTTCAGATGGAGGCATTTCCTTGAGATGCCTGTCTTTCTTGGTAATCAAAACTGAAGAAAGTAATTTTTTTAATTTTCCACAACTCTAATTTTATATATTTTCTATTATGTTATTATAAATATGGTTTAATGTACCCAAAGGCATTCCAAATAAGCTACTGCTATTTGTTTGGAAGAAATGAAAAGGCATCTACAGTGGGGGGGAGGAAACCATTTTCAAAAGAATAAAGAAATATTTAGGAGTCACTCAGCCTTGAAATTACCAGCAACTTAGTGTCATGTGTCCTTAGAGAATCAAAATAAAACCAGTAATTGAGGAATCAACATTGGAATACATTAGATCACCTGCCCATTAACTGCTAAGCTGTGGGAAACTTAATCACAATAGATGAGGGATGATTTCCTCCAAGGGATCCATTCATTAAAAATACAGCCAATATCTTAATACTTGAATAAGTTCCAAATTATCTGCAAAGCAAACATTCCTAACTAGGTTAAAAGCAGCTGCTTCTAAAAAGAAGGCTGTTCAAAGTAACAATCGTAGCCCCCGTGGTGCTTGTTTCTGACCACGCTGCAGTGGCTCCCTGACTCCCACGCCAGCTCTTCAGGCTCTGGGACTCCCTCTTGGATGCTGAGCTGATGTGGGCTCACACAGGTGAAAATATTTCCCCTAGAAAATGCGAAGCCAGAATTGTACCCAAGTCTGTTGAACACTAAAGTCCAGTCTCTCCTTGTGACCTGTGACAGCTCCTCCCGTGAGGCGTGACATGGGCATTGCTGGCCACGGAGGCCACCTGTCCCTACTAGGACTTTTCTCCGTTGTGCAAAATTCTGTTCGGAGTGGCTCAGACCTCGGGGGGGGAGAAGTGTTGTGGTATCTAGAGGTTGACTGTGCCAAAGGGCAATTTCAGTACACCTCCTCTTGGAGAAAGGGAAACAGAGGCATCAGGCAGTAGGGTTTCCGTAATTGTTACGTAACGTCACACTGCCCCCATGAGCGCCCCCCACCCCCAGGAAGACTTGTGAACACGAACAAGTCTATCAAGTGAGAACAGTTTTCATTTTATTCAGGTGCGCCCAGTGGATCAGTTTCCAGCATCATTTCATCTGAAATAATTTCACGTGAAACCGTCACACCAGATGTCCACCTTAAGTATTATAGGTGTTTGGCCAGGTGCTTCGTCAAGGCAACCCGAGGAAAGGGGGCTACTTCCCACTGTCAATGCACAAGAAAAGGCACCTGCAGGCTCACAGAGTCCATGAAAGGGAAATAAGGCCACTGTATTGCCACTCTGTGAACCTCACTTGCCAGCGACTGCTTCGGGCCACAGGGAGGGCGTCAGGCTGGAGAAATGTGCCCAAAGCCTGGGTCCCTGAAGCTGGGGATGTCATTCTTCCTGTAGAAGTCGGCCTTTACATGGTTGACACGGACGTGGTCCCTGTTCAGAGGCTCCACTGGCTGGTTGATGTGCCTCCCATAGACAGACGACATCAGCACCCCGACAGGCCTCTCCTGTTCCTGTCCAGGGGGTCAGGACACTCAGGTCAGCACACGCCCCCTTCACCAGCAGGGCTCACCCACCCCTCGGCCCCGGGATGTGGAAGCTGACGGTGAGTCACATGCACACCTGCATCCTATCTCTGCCTGGGCTTCTTGGGGGCTACTCCACACTGACGCCAGGGGGACTTCTTAACTGTGTCAGCCCCTCTGCTCACAGCCCTCTGGTGTCCTCACGTCCTTCAGAGGAAAGGCCACAATCTTGCACTGGGTGCCAGGTACCCTGTGACTTTAGGTTCATGATCTTCCTACTTCCCCAGCCTTCTCCCTGCCCTGCTCCTGCCTTTTGTTTCCATCTTTTCCCAACTTCTTTCTTTTCCCAGGGGCACATCCTGCTAGTGACAACCTCATCTCCACAACCCCCTCCTCATCTCCCTGGCACCTCTCATCTCCCCAGCCCCTCTCATCTTCCAAGCCCCCCCCCCCCAATTATTTCACTTTCCTCATCTTAAAAGGCGTTATTTCTCTGCATGCCATGTATGACTACCTGGATTCAGTTCAATATTTGGCTTTTATTTTTCTGTCTCCTCGTGGGGATGCCAGGTCTAGGAGCACAGACACTTCTGCCTCACTCCCTGTGTGCTCAGCAGTACATGGGAGGTGCTCAAAGTCTACGAATGGGTATAAGAAACACTAGGCATGTTCTCATGGGAGGAAAACATTGACTTTGCTACCAACTAGGGATGAAGTAAGGTAAACAAAAGCAACAGGAAAGATGTTAATGGCCATGACCTACGTGGTAATACCCCATAGTACCTCCATCACTTAATTTCTCATTAAAATAATGAGTTTCACTGAAAGTGACATGATGGCATGGTTAAACAGTAACAGCCACAGGCAAGCATCCAGTGATCTAGAAAGAAATCCCACAGAAAGCTTTTACGTTCTGATTTCTGTGTATCCTATAAAAGATTATAATATTAACCAGCACCCTACTTTTAATAATCATACTGTCCTCAGATCAGAGTGTGTGGACATGATGTCAGAGTGTGGAAAGGCAGCAGGCAGATGGGACCGGCCACACTAACGGGGACACCACCTCCTCACTCTGTGAGTGTTGTTTCCTCTGCTGGCCACCCACCTGTGCAGCTGGCTACAAGCAGAGCCTCCTTTTCTGGAACTTGTGAAGGGATAAAAGAGTAGCTGCGCTACATGCAGTGGCCTGATAATGAATTTGGGAGATAGATACATCATTGCCTGTGTGGTTTCATCCCTGGAAGCCCAGTGTCCCTAGAAGAACTATGACAGCCTGAACTCAGAGGTTAAGCAAAACTCTACTTTATCTGCTGAAAAATCTTATTAGTTTTGCTTCCATTAAATTGTTAAATTCTACAGAACAAAAACAACAGTCATCAAAATTAATATACAGCAACATGACAGTATAGAGTGAGCTGTAACAGTAGCATATGCTTAGCTTCTCATCACAGTAAACGAGGAGAGCAGCACAGAGAGTCAGGCCCAAAGTGGACACGATATTAATAAATGCGCACACACAGTTACTCTGTCAAATCCTATTAATACCCTGTCTCGGTATTACCTCTTCGTTCACATGGAGTCCCAGGCTATTTGCATGCTCTCTGTCATCTCGGTGCAATTTCTGATTATATCCTGGGTTCTTCTTAAAAACACAGTCATAGAGGGAAATGATTCCTGTCTGGGAATAAAAAGAGAAAAGTGCTGAGGGTTTATTCGTGGGTTGAGCCACTGAGGCATCATGGCATCTTCTATTTAGTCTAAGGGGATAATCATTTAAATCGGTGACTTCTCTCAATAAAACAATATGGATGGACTTAAAACATCAAGACTCATTGCTTTTTGGCGGGTTCTCTCATTGTGTGCATTAGTATTATACATGAGTCATAAATTAATTAGCAGTGATACAAGTTTTGCATACTTAAAATGTAAAATTCACTTAATAAATGAAATCATTTACAGGTAAAAATTCTTTCAAAACATATTGCTCATCAGAGGAAAAAATACGGCAGTGAGGTTAGGAATTATTGCTCTAAACTCCACTCCTGTCTCAGTACCTGGTGGATAGTCAAGCCTAGAAGACTCAGTAAACAATGTTGCAAAGACACACACACTGTATATGACCTCCTTCTTGTTGTTTCCTCTTGTCCATCACTTTGCTCAAAGACAAGCAGAGAGGTGCTAACGAATACAAAAGATCCTCCCAGCTGATGTTTATGTGTTAGTTTGCTCAGGCAGCCAAAACAAAGTATCCAAACTGGGGCAGCTTAACAACAGAAATTTACTGTGTCACAGTTCTAGTGGCCAGAACGCTGAAAGGAAGATGCCGCAGGGTTGGTTCCTTCCAAGGCTGTGAGGGTGAAGCTGTTCTATGCCTCTTTCCTTGGCCGTCTTCTCCCCATCTATTCACGTCATCTTCCCTCTATGCATCTGTCTGTGTGTCCAGATTTCCCCTTTTTATACAGACATAAGTCACACTGAATTAGGCCCATCCTAATGACCTCACTTTAATTGGATTGCCTGTCTCCAAATACGGTCACATGAGGTGCTGGGGATTAGGACTCTAGTTTAGGGAGACACAATTTAACCTATAAAAACTGTCCAAACTAGAAACTTATCGCTTCTGTTTATGAGGCTAAGCTCCTTACAATGTAAACTCAGTTTGTCAGGCGAAGCTCCTAACAAGGTGAGTTCTCCTACATTTCAAGTGTGGCAGGCACTCAAGTGTGTGCTGGTAGGAGGGCAATGGCCATTCATTCATCTGTGCTCCATGGACTGTGGGTGGGAGGGAGCAAGAAGAGGAACGCGATGTGGGAACATCTGAGGGAAAGCCCTCCTGCCTCCCAGGCGTTGGTTAACCCTCCCTGGGCGGCTGGTCACTGCAGGATGAGCATCCCCAATCAATGTGCCTTGTTAATAATGATGCCCCTGCACCCAGAGCTGCAAGACACCGGGGACATTTAGGAAAAACAGCCGGACCCTCGGCAAGTTCTGATTCGCTTCATTTTCTTCGGCTTCTCTCCCCCCACCCCCTTAGCTGCAGGGTGGCGTTTGAAGACCCAGGGGCTCTTCCCGAGACACCCACGTGTCTGCGGGGCCGGGCCAGCACCTAAGGAGCGCTCCAGGCCGCGCGCCCCCTGCAGGCAGGCGGCCGTTCAGCCCCGGCCCCTGGTCTTGGGTTTGCGGACAGGCTTCTAGAGGGGTTTCCTGGCTCTGGACCCGCAGGGCAGTCGCTGCGGGGCGGACCCCGCACTGGCTGCTCCTGGCTACCCGGCCTGTGGCAGACGGGCCCCTCCTCCGGATCCCGAGCCGAGTGGGGGGTGGTCTTAGGAACCTCGCGGCCCTGCCTCCCTCCCTCCCCTGAAGAGGCTTCGGCCCTAACTCACCTCAATGGCTCCGAAACCCCTGCTGAGCAACCCCCC
Organism: Miniopterus natalensis; assembly: GCF_054644295.1. NCBI lineage: Eukaryota > Metazoa > Chordata > Mammalia > Chiroptera > Miniopteridae > Miniopterus > Miniopterus natalensis. The sequence goes on along the minus strand of NC_142083.1, from coordinate 24,143,715 downwards.
AACCCTGCTCCACACGCCCTGTTCCCTCACCTCTGGTCCCCAGCGGGCATAACCCCGCGGGCCCCACCCCCGCGCACCTCTCAGGGAAGGGGCCCGGTCTCCCCGGGCCGCGGCACTCGCGGTCCCCCCAGCACGGGCCCCGCCCGGGGCAGCCCCGCCCCCAGCCCCGCCCCTGAAACGCAGCACCCGCCCCAGGCCCCCTGCCCCGCGGAGCAGCGGGGTCCCTCTCCCCCCGCCCGGTCCCTCTCCCCCCCGCCCGGTCCCTCTCCCCCCGCCCGGTCCCTCTCCCCCCCTCCCGCGGGGCTCCCCGCGGCGCACCTGGCTCGGGCGGTGGAAATAGCTGTGCTCCGCGGGGTCCTGGCGCCGCGGCGGCACGTAGCTGAAGGCGGACAGCGCCGACACGGGCAGCGGCCGGGGCCGGCCCCGCAGCGCGGCCGCCGTGATCTCCTCCTCCTCCTCCTCGTCCATGTCGCCCGCGCCCCGCGCCCCCGCGGCCCCGCGCCCGGTCCCGCCCGCCCGGAGCCCAGTTCCCGGCGCTCTGAGGAAGGCGGCCCTCGCCCCACGCTCGGCTGTCGCCTGGCAACCGCGGCCTCCGGACGCCAGGTGGGGCCGAGGGGCGGGGCCTGCGCGGGGCGGGGCGGGGCCTGGGCGGGGCGGGGCCTGGGCGGGGCGGGGCCTGCGCGGGGCGGGGCCTGCGCGGGGCGGGGCCTGCGCGGGGCGGGGCCTGCGCGGGGCGGGCCGATCCGCCTCGCTTCCAGCCCCCGGCCCGCCCTAGGTCTTTCCGGGCCGGTGCGGGGCCGGGAGCCCCGGCTGCGGAGGCGGCCGCCCCGGGCGCGGGTGAGAGGCGCCCAGGCGGTACCGCGCGGGGCGGGCTCGTCCGCTCGGACACCGTTCGCTGGGCAGCCGACGACCGCGCGCCTACTGTGTGCCGCGCTGCAGGTGCAGCCTGACCCGAGCGGCCGCCGCGCGGAGCCTGCAGCCCGCGCGAGGCAGGTCGTGGCCGAGGCACTGAGGTCGGCTCTGCGTCGGAGCAGCGCCGCCCGCAGGCACGGTGAGCGCGCGGGACCGGAAAGCGCCCGGGCAACCACACTGCGAAGGTAAAGGACCCTGGTAAAATGAATCGTAATCACATGTTTAACTCACACATCCTAATGAGTTAAATAAATACATTTGTCATATCCGCACCCAAGGATATTTTCCCATTGGTTTTTAGAGAGTGGAAGGGGGGGGGAGAGAGAAACTTGGATGTGAGGGACACAAAGATGGGTTGCCTCCTGCAGGAGCCCCAACCAGGGCCGGGGACTGAACCTGCAACCCTGCGACCCAGGCACCTGCCCTTGATCAGGAATCGAACCTGTGACCTTTCTGTGCACAGACGGAGGCTCTAACCGCACCCGCGGGCAACTCAGTATGTTCAAAACAGCGTTTCAGCATGTGGCACTAGCCACTTTCCAGGTACTCAGTGGCCACAAGGGGCTTTGGCCAGGGCAGGTGGAAAGCTTCCATGAATTAAATCAGCGTGATTTAACAAAATCTGGCAAAACTCGGCTGCTAAGGGTGAACTTGAGCGGCCCTCTGCGAACATGGGTATGTTGTCTATCTGCATGCTGGTCCAGTAGGTCTGCTCCCTCGGCTGGAAATTCACTGAGCTGATGGTTAAGAGGGGTGGATATATAAACACACGTATTTATAACCCTGGTGTCACTCAGGGTTATGAGTGGTGCTCCTGAAAGCCCAGATAACCCGCCGTCCCCCAGGCCCCCTTACCAGATGGAGAGCATGGGCCCATGGCGGGGTTAGAGAGCCTTCACCTTTTACGGGCCCTCCTGCCTGGTAAAAAGATGTGAATGTTGTCAGCTGACTTAGAAAGTGTGTTGGTCATCAGGTTTCTCCTGTAGGCTGGGCTCATGCAATTGATGGAGTCTTTATGGTTAGTCACTTTAAGAATCAAACTTGTGAATCAAGACATATAAATGTGATTTTAATTTTGGTTTTGTAATAAAAATGAATGTGGTTTTATATGATGCCTAAAATGGAAATTTCCCAGTACTGACAACTTTAGCAATGAGCACCAGCACCCTGTAGGCACCAGGGTTCCTTAGAGGGGGCTGAGCCAGGTCTGGGACAGGAAGTGATAAGATGAGCCTGGAACATCCTGCTCTGCCGAGAAATTTTTAAAAACGTATGTAATGAGGTCAAAAAGACAAGAGGGCCCATCTGAAGTGTATTCCATTTAAGTGTCCAAAATCAGTAATGGCTTGAAGCACATCAAAGATAAAGACTTTCATAAGTTCATAAATATCCTAAGGAAAAAACTTGACTAGAGCACCAACTATTTATTCTAAAAATTAATACAAGAAAAGAAACATTTATCTTGTTTCTTTCTGTATAAACATTATTTTAGGGTATATAGGTAGTTGATAGGAGAAATTTCTTCTTTATAGACAAATACAAGGTAATAAAAGTAGAAGGAATGATAGAATTAGAAAATAATTTTTTTAACAGTAGAACAATGAATCTAGGCAACAATCATCAACAGATGCTAAAGCCATTAGGTGGAAGGCTGATGGGGACGATATAGCGGATGGATTGTGCTGCTAATACAGAACCCACAGGTCAAACTTAATGACTGTCACTAAGAGGGGACAACCAGACATTAGGGTGTATGCAAAGCAAATACACAGCACCACCTCCAAAGCATCCTTAAAAAAAAATTAAACTGAATTTAAGCAAGCCTCTGGATCTACATTTTAGTTTAACAGGAAGTACAGGAGGTAGAGGAACAAGTTAGATAACACCAAATCAAAATGTGGGACATTTTACAGGGCCATTGATCTAATTTCTCCAAAAGGAAGAGACAGGAAAACTGAGGGAGGGGTGTGGGCAGAAAAGACTCAAGACTTAAGTGGTGTAACAACTAAAAATAATATGTGCACTTTGTTTGGATCCTGATTTAAACAAACCAACAGTTCCAAAATTACTTTTGAGTACTGGCTGGTGTGGCTCAGTTGGTTGAGTGTCGTCCCGGGTACCAAAATGTTGCTGGTTTGAATCCCTGTCAGGGCACAAGCCCGGGGTGGGGGGGTTTGATCCCGGGTCCAGGTGCGTGCATGAGGTAGCTGATCAGTGTTTCTCTCTCACAGTGATGTTTCTCTCTCTTTCTCCTTTCCTCTCTCTCTCTCAAATCAATAAAAATATATTTAAAAAATATTTTTGAGAGAGCATAGGGAACTTAGGATGTAGACCAGGTATTAAATAATTACAGGGAATAATTATTCACCTTTTTAGTTGAAAAAAATGACAAGATAGTCATTTTTAATGTAAAAAGAAAAATTGTATTGGATATGGATGCATACTGAAGTGTTTAGGATAAAAGTATATGATAACTTAGATTTTTCGATAAACATTCCAATAAAAAAAAGGAAACAGAAAAAAAAGGAAAAGAATTGATGAAACATGATTGGAAAATTTCAGCAAATAGAGACTTACGTGGATTCCTCATACTATTGTTTCTCCTCTTATGTGTGTTCAGAGCTTTCCATAACCAAAGTGACTGTGGAGTTATTAAGAGATACTGTTTCTTACAAACAACAGAACCCAAAATACGAGTTCAAGCCACAAATAGTGTGCACTATATGCCAGAGACTGTGGGAGGGGTTGGGAGATTGTTTGTTTGTTCTGAGGTGGGTTACAAGTATATTAAGGCAAACTTTCTTATGATGGAGCCCAACAGGCAAAGAAGACCAATAAAAAGTATGTTGACTCTTAAGGCAAGGGAGAGGGCTCAGCAGAGAATCCAAGAGACAGCCAACCCAGCGGGGGTGGGGGGGGGATGGGCAGGTGGGGGTGAAATTGAATGAACTGGGTTGGAGAGACTCAGAGCAGAGCAAGCTTTGGTGTAAAAGGGCTAATGTTAGGCCTGGCCTGAGAAGCCGACTCTGGACCCTATGGGACGGTGTATGCAAAACCCCCTTTTATGAGGCTGTGCAGTAGGTTGGAAATTGAGGCTACTTCTCTGTGTGAAAATGGCCCATGTGGCTCAGATCCTTTAGGCAATAGAGGGATGTCCCATTCTTACCTATAGGATTTCTTTCTTTTTTTTTTGGTCTATCACATTTATTATTGTAAATATACTTGGTCGTTCAGTTGCCTTCAGGCATAATGAGTCTATGCTACTATAATCATAGGTGTTTGATAAATAGATTGAGAAGTTTGGCTCTAGGATTTCAAGAAGCAGGTATCTCTGCATGGCATCCTTGATGCTAGTTAACAAAGCAGTCGCCACAGGTTCATGTGGAACCAGCAGGAGTCATAGCCAGTGAGTCCTTGTGTTCCTCCTTTAGAGCATACCTGACATGCACATGTACAAGTTGTACTGATGTTTCATTGAGAATGGAACACATGTACCAGTAATAATAGCCCACAGGGCCTACTGAGCACTTACTGTTTCCCAGGTACCGGTCAACAGTTTACAGTGGGTGTCTCATTTCACTGACTACTCTGAGTGTTTAGACTCTGAATGGGTCTGAGTATATTTCCAGCTTGGTAAATCTCAGCCTTTGGAGGCTAATTCACTTCCTTCCCCACCACAGACCCAATGCCCCCTCCCTGCATTTGTACAGAAATTCTTCCAGTGAATGTAGCTTTTTAGAGGGAACCGTTTTCTTATTTTCCCAGAAGTCCATCAAATATACTGAATTCTGCCCAGCTGGCGTGGCTCAGTGGTCGAGCATTGACCTATGATCCAGGAGACCGTGTTTTGATTCCCAGTCAGGGCACACACCTGGGTTGTGGGTTTTCAGCTCGATCCCCAGTGGGGAGCATGCAGGAGGTAGCCAGTCAATGCTTCTGTCTCATCATTGATGTTTCTCTCTCTCTCCCCCCTCTCCTTTCCTCTCTGAAATCAATAATGTGTGTGTGTGTGTGTGTGTGTGTGTATATGCTGAATTCTGCTCCTTTCTGTTCTTTCTTCCACCTAATAGATGTTTACCAGTCTCCATATGCACCCAGGTGTACAAAGATTCAGAAGGCAGGATCCTAGTCAAGGAACTCCCACTCCAGCAGGCATCTCTTCATTCCAGCACACCACTGACCTTCTCCTGTCTAAGCCTGGTTCAGGTAGAACTGTCTCTATCTTTCCACAGCTCCTGCTCTTCCCCCCCCCCCCCCCCCCCCCGTTCATTTCCTAACCTTTGCTGCCCCCTAGTGGCAGGCCTGAAGAAAAAATTATATATCACTGTGTTTCAGGGGTTATGCTCCCAAGTAAAACAATTTTTTTTAACCAATTTTTCTTTCTCTTCTTTACTTTTCTTTGCTTTTATTTTTGAAAAACTACAGCAGGACTGAACCTTATTTGAAAGCATCAATATATGGTATCATGAGCTATAAGACTGGGTATGTAATTTTTTAAAAAATATGTTTTTATTGATTTTGGAGAGAGAGGTAGGGAGGAGAAACATGAATTGGCTGCCTCCTGCATCCCCCCTAGTGGGGATCAAGCCCGCAACCTGGGCATTTGTCCTGACTGGGAATCAAACTGGCCACCTCTTGGTGTATAGGAAGACACTCAACAAACTGAGCCACACCAGCCAGGGCTGGATACATAATTTCAACAGCACAATCACATCACTTTTGCTTGTATAGGCAGACATTAAAATTTGGTGACCTGAGAATTCAGTTTATAAGGACTTGGCTTTATAATCTGACAGACCTTGGCAAACTCACTCCAATGGGAGAAATCATGAATCTTATCTATTTATTAGCCTAAAGTATTATTTATAATATACACACGTACATTTTCAGGATGAAAATTTGTTTTAAATCAAACAATGCTGGTGAGGTCTTGCCTCCTTTGCCCTGGGTGCTCTGGCTACTGATGCCTGAAATGCTCTCCCACCACACAGACCCTCCTTCCTTCCTTCTGAAATTCAGCTCACGAATCACTCGAAGAAGCCTTCCTCAGTACCCAGGCAGGCTGGTGTTCTGCATTCCCAGTCTTGCTCCTGCTCAGGAGTGTCCCCCAGCTCATCATCTGCTCATTTATTTATCTCCCTAACTCCTGGCCCCTCAAGGCAGGGGCTCTTATCTGCTTCCCTCCAGAGCTCTCGCCTTCGTTGGGCACCCAGCATTGTCAGAGCTCTTTAGTGAAAGTTTGTTGAATGAAGAAAGTGAGCAGGGGAGGGCCCAATGGGGCAAAGGCTCAACAGAGGATATAACCAGAAGTACAGAGGGAGGAGTATGCAATTCCAACTAGAGCAACCAGGAAAAATGTCATGCTGGATGAGAGGGAGTTAGATAAATTGAAAAGGCGGAGGAAGAACACGTTAGGCTGTGCTTTTCCTTCTTATCATTTATATAATGTATAATTGGCTGTGGTTACCTCGGTGTGGCTATTTAGTTCAGGCTCTCTCCCCTCTTTAAACTGTAAGATGTTTACTTCATAGTTCAGGGTTGTGTCATACCCAAGGATGAGCTGAGTCATGGGGAGAGAGAGACAGTGCAGTGAGGTTGGCCTAGAGCTGGGGAGGGAGTGGCCAGGTCACCTGAGCACAGGGACCCATCAGAATCCACAGCACCTCTATCCTATTCAAGCTCCATTTGCTTCTAGGACTCCTTCCTCTGTAATCAGAGGCATATACTACATTTTTGTTTTTGTCTTTTTAAATCTCACCCAAGGATGTTTTTTTCCATTGCTTTTCAGGAAGAATGGAAGGGAGAGAGAAACATCGATGTGAAAGAGACCCATTGACTGGTCGCCTCCCCCATGCACCCAGACCGACAAGGGCCAGGGATTGAGCCTGCAACCCAGGTACTTGCCCTTGGCTGGAATCGAGTCCAGGACTCTTCAGTCTGTGGACCGATGCTCTAACCACTGAGCAAAACCAGCCAGGGCAGAGGCATAAACTTTAAAAATTATCCTAGAGCTCATCTAGTCTCCATTTGCTATTCTAAAGCTAAACCAACTCAAAAAGGTAAAGTGAAGTATATGGCGTGATGGGGTGAAAATTCAGACCAACTACTATTAACTAACATAGACTGTGCTTATTCTGTGCTAGCTTTCTAAGGGTTTTAGATTTATTAACTAACTTCTCATTTCAACCTGTTATGGGTTGAATTGTACCCCTCCCCCCCCCCCAGCTATACTGAAGTCCCAACTCCCAGCACCTGTGAATGTGACCTTATTTGGACATAGGGTCTTTGCAGATTTAATCAAGGTACAATGAGGTCATTAGGGTGGGTTCTAATCCCACATGGCTGGTAAGACACAGACAGACACAAAGGGAAGAGGGCATGTGAACACGGAGGCAGAAATTGGAGTGATACTGCCACAGACCAAGGAACCCCTGGGGCTACCAAAGCTGCCAGAGGCAGGAAGGATCCCCTCTAGAGCCTTCAGAGGGCACGTGGCCCTGTAGACACCTTGATTACGGATTTCTAGTCCCCCAAACTGTGAGAAAATAAATTTGGGTTGTTTCAAGCCATTCAGTTTGTGGTCCTTTGCTGCAGCAGTCCCCGGAAACTATTCACAACCCCCTTAGTATTTGAGTACCCTGAGGAAATGGGCCCAAGGTCACTCCGCCAGCAAGTGGTGAAGCTGGGACTCAAACCAGGCTGGATTCTTAGCCACTAACTAAAGTCTGTTGCTTCTCAAGATCAGCTTTAAATCTCATTCACCACTTGTGAGGCCTGCAACGCCAAGCTGGACAGTCATCCTCTGAACTGGCCCACTCCTGAGAAAGGGGAGCGCGCCTCAATCAGACGGCCCTGAGACTCACACAAGCATTATGCGCAAGTGCCCAGCACAGTGAGCAACAGAGTGATCGTCCCCTTGCTCAGGATCACAGAACTAACTGGTGTAAGAACCTCAGTGTCCAGCTCCAGAGCTGTTAGGAAGCCTGCCTCCTCCCCCACGCTTTACTTAACCCTAGTATGTTTTTTCATGTCTTTACACTTTTTATTTAAAAGAAGATAAAAGCTCACATACTAATGCATTTTCTTATTAACTAAAGGGTTACTTCTGCATAATTCTACAATTATGTTTATGTACAAAGGACACTAGTCTGTTTTTCCCACTCACTCTCCTTACCATATATTCCTCTAAGAAAATACAGAAGGACATGGGAGATAAAATTTCTTCCTTACGTTTATTAGAAGAGGAAACAAAGGTAAGACTCTAAAGAGCATTATTTTCAGTTAGCAGGTAACTATTACAAGACAAAAGATTCAACAATAACTTACTCATTACATACTTTTATTATATTTGACTGTTTATTGTATAAAAGTATAATACTATTAATAAAAATAAAAATTAATTTTAAATTTATCACCAATTGTATACATGGTATAAGTAAACTACAGACCCTTTCCAGATCACCAGTCCATAAGGAAAGGGCTATTTCACAAATTACAGTACATTTTTTTCTTATACTGAGTCCCATGGAAACAGAAGTTCCTTCACAATATGAGTTCTGAAGCCAGTATTTCTTCTTGTCACCAATGAATGCCAGTGTTTTGAGAAAAAAGTTTCCTCTGTAGATATTCCACCAATTTAAGTCTTGATTTTAGTGTTTCAATCTCATAATAGGGGATCTGTAAAGGGGGGGAAATAAAATTTGTCATAATCCTTCGCAATCTGAAACTCCCCTGGTTTTTTGGTTATTTGTATCTCATGCCCTCGTGAGCAGCAGTATGTAAGCTCCTGGAGGGCAAAGCTCACACTAACTTATTCGTCCTGTAGCCCCATTGCCCACGACAGCACGTGGCGCAGAGTAGGGGCTCAGTAAAAATAAGGCAGAGCATGCAAAGAAAAAAATTGGGGCTCTGGTATTGTCAGATTAGGGTGAAAGGTGAACTTCACCTGGGAGTGATGAATGACCACAATCAGATACTCAAGAGTGGGAGACCAGTGTAGTGGTGGGAGCAGCTGGACAAAGTGAGAAAGGCCAGAGAGATGGAGGGAGATTAGGGGAAAGGGAAGCTACCCCCGAGCTCAGAGCAGAGGGCCTGGCTGCCAGTGGGCTACGGGGGGCCTGGGATGTTGAGACATCCAGGAGCTTTGACTTTATCCTGTAAGCAATAAACAGTAAAGGCTCTGAACACACTGGAACAACTAGTTTTAGGAAAATTAATCTGAGGATGTACAAAATGGAGTGGAAAAGAGTAACCAGACAGGAAAGCAGAGAGCAGACTGGGGGACAGCTCAGAGAACTTGGGGACACTCCAGGTCCATCACTGTGACTCCTCACGTGAGACCTTCTGACATGATTTATGACATAAACATAAGGCCTTAAACATTAAGTGGTTTTAATGAGCTCTCCTGTCCATTTTTACTCATTAAATCAGGTAGAAATTAAAACAGATATTCCAATAATTTTATAATTGAACACACAAAATATAGAGATGATATATTATAGAATTGCACATTTGAAACCTATAATTTTATTAACCAATGACACCCCAATAAATTCAGTAAAATAAAAAAATGTTCTTGACTTTAAAATAAATAAGATTCTCGGTCCTTTGGGCTGGCAGACCACTTAGTACCCTGGAAAAAGTGAATCTGAGCTAGAAATTGTTTTGGGAAGAAAAGAGATGAAAACAGACCTGAACCACGTCATAGCCAAGCAAGCGTAGGTGTCTTTGTTTAATAGCTTCCTTCCCCAGTAAATGTTTGCTATTCAAACAAAATCTTTTTGGACCATCAATGCACAGCGCTACCCTGAAAAATCAGAGAGACAATGTCAATTTTTCAAACCACCCCAAATATTTATATAATTCTAGCCAGAAGGGTTTATTTGGTATTTGCTTATACTATTTTCCAGGGAACAATGGACGTGTTATCCTTTGCTGAGAAAGCACTCAATTTTATTAATATTGAGGCTCATGAAATGCTACAAGTCATTTCCAAAACGGGTATGCTGCAAAGCAGTGTTTTAATTTTCAAAATGTATTTTTATTTTCTTAAGAAAATAATCATTGTTTATTAACCTCAACAGTCTTGTAACATTAACTACAAGTTTTCTTTACCTTTTATGTATGTCTTCATCAACTTTAAATGGTAATACAAATCCTTCTTCATCTAATTTGATTTCGACATCTGGTGAGAGAAGAAAGGAAAAATTCTCCGTGTGATACCCTCGCAAACACTATCTTCCTTGCCTTCTGGTTCTGTGAATCCTTCCACACTGCATTTACCAACTGGCTGAAGGCTGCAAAGTAATGACCACACCAGACAATGGTGAGAATTGTAACTTAACCGGTCTATAATCAACCAAGTCAGCCTTAAACTAAGAAGGCTCAACTATACAAAGACAAGGAGTGGGTTCTCAGGCTGTCTGGGGTATAATAAGAGCCGTGTATATATACACACACAACTGAATCCTTCAATCCAGAGTGAAGAAAATCCTTTAAATTAAGCAACGCTAGGCACCTACACACACTGAGCCTTTCATCACTGGCGCTCCCAGAGCCACTGGGGTAGGTAAAGCTTTCTGTTCCCCAGCATGTGGTCCTAGAGCGTGGACAGACTCAGACTCTTTCCTTCCCTCTGATGCTCTGTCATCCTCTTTGTAAGAGGAGCCCATATCAGAAGGGAGTGAGAGGTGGCCACCTGGAGTCTAAAAAACACTGTCCTCTTTGAGTTGATTTTCTTTTACCATTAATCTTTAAAAATTGTAAGGGCAGAAGACTTGGACTCTCTAGTCAGTGCTGTCCAACAACTTTCATGATGACGGAAATGTTTATACCTCCACTGTCCAGTACTGCAGCGTGAGCGACATGTGGCTACTGAACAACTGGATGTGTGGCTAATGCGACCCAGGAACTGAACTTTGAATTTTTTTAAGTTTTAATTATTTTCAATGTGAACAGCCACAGGTACTAGTGGCTACTCTACTGGACGGCACTGGCCTAGAGTACAACAGCAGCTAACAATTACTGAGCACTCACTGTGCTCCAGGTATTATTCCAAATTATTTCATATAGTCCTTAAATGGGTCCTTGAGTTCACTACTCTCTCATTTTACAGAAAGAAGCAAATAGAAAAGCTTAAAAACTCTGCCCAAAGACATTCTGCTACTACATGGCTAACACATGGGGCCTCAACCCCAGACAGTCTGGACTCGAAGCCCTACTGCACCCCTGTTCCACTCCCCCTTAGGGAAGGGCTAAGTCCATTTTGTATTTCCAGATGTTCTATGGCAACTAAGTCCCAACTATTCCAAATGAGAACACAGGCTGAGGTTTAGTAAACAACAACAAAACTCCCTATTACTCACCTATTGTGTAGTAATAGGGTGTTAATACTTTTGAAGCAAAATACAATCTTGCTCCTAAAAGGTCGATCAGTCCAAACATCACAGACTTATAAAGCTGAAAATCCATGGGTGTCTCCAGGGAGCAGCATGGAGTAAGAAATGATTTCACTTGATACTTAGGAAGAAGTTTTGGACCCTACAAGTTGTATGTGCAAATATGAGAAAGAACAGTAAGATATAAAACCAACCAGATAAAAAAATTTAGTAAAACATTTAATATTAGCTCAGGAGTGGTAAAATGTTCTTAAGCAACACAGGAAGCCTAGGAGCCATAAAAGATGGATATATTTGACTACAGAAAGCTTAACAATTTCAGTATAGTAGAAAGGCATCATAAACATTAAGTTAAACTAAAAAATTAAAAACTAAGAACCAGCCCGGCCGGGCGTGGCTCAGCGGTTGAGCATTGACCTAAGATCCAGGAGATCACAGTTCAATTCCCGGTCAGGGCACATGCCCGGGTTGCAGGCTCGATCAATGACTCTCTCATTGATGTTTCTCTCTCTCTCTCTCTCCCTCTCCCTTCCTCTCTCTGAAATCAATAAAGATAAAAAAAACAACAACACTAAGAACCAGAAGGAAATATATGCAACATGCAGAATAGCTAAAATCTGTTTTACAATGAGTTCTAGAGGAAAAAAGATAAACAAGCCAATAGAAATATGAGTTAGGGAGTAAAAAGACAATTCACAGCAAATGTAAGTGACCAAAAAACATTTGAAATTATGCTCAACTTCATTATTGCTTATTAAAATAGCTTAAACATATAACATACTTTTTTTTAGAGTGGAATGAAAAATTAAAGGGACTAATGTCATACTGAAATAGAAGTGGGGGAGATGTGGCCACCTCCATTCATTGCTGGGGAAATGGGACATCCACAACTATCAGGGAAAATAATCTATCAGTACTTATTAAAATTAATCCAGTAATTCCACCTTTATGAATCTACTCTCTAGATTAAAAAAGCACAAAGGCTCCAGTATGAAAGGATATACAAGGATGTTTATTACATCACTGTTGATAGCAATGAACATTGGAAAAAACCGGGAAGTCCGTCTGTGGTGGAATGTAGGATCAATATCAGGGACTACGGTGCCATTCTTAAAAAGAATGTGTTTGGTCTTTAAGTATTGCACTGAAGAATGTCCATAACGTACTGGGCATAAAAGCAAACTGTACTTTGTCCCATTCCATGAAAAGAGAGAAAGTGAATAGTATTTATGAACTTGTGTACATTTGGACATAAAAACTGCCATTAACACAGTTCTCCTTCAGGGATGGAAAGAGGTTGGGGGTAATATTATTTGTGTGCTCAGTACTAATAGTGGTATCTTTCCATTCTTATACCTTATTCCCAAACGAGCTACTCTTAAATGTGGTTCAGCCACATACAAAGGGTCAGGCAGGGATGAGCACATCTGGAGATGCTGTTTCTGATTTTACACCAGGTGTGCGAAAGCATCGTGAGAATGAATCTGCAGAGTACTTATGGGACGCACAAACTCCACCTTCACGGAACCCCATCAGATGAGAGCCTTTGCTTAAAACTGTACTTGGGATGATTTAGGATGTGTTCAGTCCAGAGTCAAACTGTCATACCCAAGAGCTACAGGGCTAACACCCTCAGCATGGTTCTTCAAGTATTATGAGTCAAACTTTGCAGCACTTGATAAAGCCTTCCAAGAAATCTTACACACCAGGAAACGGGTCCTTCAAGGACAAGAAAATAGGAGTGGAGCCAATTTATCAAAGAAAAGGCTATCTGGTGGCCACTAACTTCAAGTGAATGAAAGTTCTGTTTTAATGAGGTTAAGATAAATCAATAGAGAAGGAACTGGAAAAAAAGTTAGGTGGCTGGGGAGAGGGAACAAAAGAAAACTGCCCCCACAGAGAAATAAAGCACATAGCTCATGCTTTTACCTTATAGAAAGGGCATTCTAGAATCGAGGTTAAGAAAAGCTGGGTCAGTTGTGCTAGACTCAGTCTGTCCAAATATGATTCCTCACCTGAAATAATAAGCATGCCAGTCATAGTTAAATTTGAATTTTGATATACGTAATGAGAAAAGAATATTAAGAATATACAACATTCATTTATTCACTCCAATAAGGTACTCTTAAATGACACTATGAAAAGAACATGCTAGAATTAACTATGCCTTCTTGCTTGCCATCAATACAATCTCATTTTAACTTCCAAGAACTGAAGCTCCTAACTAGAGAATATATAATTATGAGGAACAAAATGTTAGCTGAATTAGCGGAAACTTCTTGGAAACTGAGATTTTTGACATATTTGGTGGCCTTCAATTAAGATACTAGTTCTCGCTCAGAGAGACTGTAACATGTTATTGTGACTGTTACCATTGCTGTCACCACAGCCCCCTAAGAATACCGTTTCTCCACTAGGGCAGCAGTGTTTACCGGAACCTGTTTCTCCCTGGATGCAATGTTCTAGCATGCTTTAACTCTGCATTTACACTACCATCTGCAACTTCAGATGTCTTCTTTAATTACGGAAGAAAAAAGGCAAAATATTGTTCAATGTGAAAGGTACATATGTGACTTGACAACACCCTAAGTTCAAAGGTTAATTTTTCCACTCAGGAGTTACAACCAACTCACCTTGCAGCTTCTGAAGAAAGTGAGGGCTGAATATTTTTGCCATAAAGTTGACTGGATGGCATTCAATAAGTGAACAAGAATGGAGAAGTTTCAATAGTGTTTTGGGAGGAAAAGAATTGAACTGAGCGAATAACGTATCTTCTAGCTTTCTAAATAAAGCAGGGGCATTTGGTGGTAAATAATTCAGTTTTCCAAATGGTTCGATCAACGCAGATATCTGACAAGGTGAAAATTCTTCTGAACGGCAAACAAAAGTTTCCGCCACTGCATTCAGGATGGGTTTTGAAAGGATGTGTTTTCTACTGCAGTACTCCATGACCTTGCTGATAGCCTCGGGGTCCATAGTAAGACAAAGTGAGGCTACATGCCGCTCCAGGGCTGTTATAAAAAATCGGTCATGGTGCCCAAAGTATATGAAAGCTTCTAAGACTTTTCCGAGCTCTTCATTAGTGAAATGAGGGATATGCCTCACAACATATTTACCCAATTTTATAACCAGAGGAAGTGCCTGAGTTTGATCAAGAACCACTAGGGCAGTGAGCATTTGGCTTATTGATTTAGGACTCAGTTTGGAAACTATAGACAGAGAAAAGCTGTTTATCTTATTTAGAAATGTCTGGTGTTGGTCCACTTTTTCAGTACATGTCTGCAGTATTCTATAAAGGGCGACAGTATCCTCAGGGGTAAATTCTTCCAACTTTTCACCTTGTAATTGATGTATAATCAGGTCTACTGTCGCACAACCTGGACCTTGTAGTTTAAGCAGACTTTCTGCAAGGACACAGAGATTGTGGACTTCCAGGCAACCCCTTTTGAGACGATGTTGACATTCTGCCACCAGGTTCAGTAACAAGCTACTTTGGGGATCCATAGACAACAGAGTCAGGGCTTGCAAAGCAGTCACCAAACTGGTGTTTGACAGACTTGAGGGTTCCTGTTCAAACTGAACACATAAAGCTTGAAAGACGGGATTCTCTAGGATTTCCTTTGGTGGCCTTTGATCACCATCTTTTTTCCCTACTTCACAAATCCGTTGTAAGGCTCCTGCTGCCATAGTATCAGGCAAAGTTTGCAGTGTGCTTATAAAACTTAGCACTTCTTCTGATGAAGTGAAGTTGTTCAGTCTCCTGTAAAATATCTGTTCATCCATGTTTTTGAGATTTTGTTCAAAACTGTCCCAATCATGTACTTGAGGTAGCCCTGGCTCACCCACGGGATGAAGGTCATTTCCATTTTCTGAATGGAACTTTTTACAACAGGCATGATGGAACCTGACCCTGAAAGGCCCAGGTTGTAGTGAACATAACAACCATGGGTACAGACGCTCCTTGACGGCCTTGTGAACATGATTTATAGATTGATTTTTCAGAGCAGACAGAGCTCCATTCATCCGAAAATCAGAAAAATGACAAAGATTTCTCCGCAAGGTAATTAAAGCCATGCCATCAGATTCTCAACTCTCGATTTACAACTAAACATAGGAATAAAAAAACATGGTCAAATATATTGAGAACATGACTCATTCAACATCAGTACTTATGAAACTAGGGATGAGTACCCGAAATAAGTGATCAATAAACATTTCCCACCAAAGCACAAGTACCAGAAGGGCAGAGCCACTGCATCCCAAAGCTTAGAAAATTGGCTGGCATCTAACAACAATCACTATCATTTGCCAGGCACTATTATGCTTTACGTCCTAAATTAATGCCCCTAACAACACAATGAGCTAAGCACTTTTATCACTTCACAGGTGAGGAAATGGAAGCACAAAGAAGGGATTTTTATCCAGTTTATGCAGCTGGGGGGGGGGGGGGCAGAGCCGCGATTCCAGGACAGGCGGTCTAAACGTGAACACGTGTCCTACAAGCAGGTGGAAGGAAGGCCCTGCGTCCGGGTGAATATGTTTTCCATCAGTGGCTGGGACTCTCCGGACGCCGAGGGCCCACCATCGTTAAGTTTTGGGGGAGTCAAAAGTGATACCGGATTTTCCAGGGGGGTCGGTGCCCCTAACGCCTGCGCTGTTCAAAGATCAAAAAGGGCAACGAGTCAAGCGGCCCAAATTCCTATAGGTCGACGTAAAGCAAAGATTTTTTTTTAAAGGTGCTTAACAGGTGCCGAGGCTTTGGTTCCCCCCGCAGCCAGCGCCGAGGCGGGAGGCGGCCCAGCCTGGCCCAAGGCTAAGCGACTGGAGGAAGTGAGACGAGGCCGGTCCGCGAGGGGAGGGGAGGCCTGGCCACACCTAACCCCCCGCCGCGAGACGGAAGAGAATGAACGTGCGGGGCACGAGGGCACGGGGCGCCCCGGGGGCCGCGTCCTCCTCGGAATGAAAGGACCCCCGGGGCCGGGCGCCCCCAAACCCGGCGTCCCTGGGACCTGTGTTCAAGCACCGGAAGAGCGCGGGGGCCTGAGGAGAGCTGGGCCGGGGCCAGAGCAGACCGGCGCCTAAGCGGCGACATGGACCCCCAAAACCCAGCTCTGCACCCGCGCGGACACCTACCGAGCTCAGCCCGCCGGAGCCCGGAGCAGTTCTTGAAGGTACGGGAGCCTGGGGGCCTCCGCACGCGCGCACGCCCGGCGGAGCCGAGCAACCTGGCTCAGGCGCGCCGGCGGAAGCCACACCCCCACGCCCGGCGCGCTGTGATTGGCCCAGCTGCCCTCCGCGCCTCCAATCGGTTCTGGCTTACACGGAGAGCACGCGCGGCGACAGTGTGCGCAGGCGCCGCAGCGGCGCCCCCCCGCCCCCCCCGCATCGCTGCGCTCTCCCCGGGCGGACCCGGCCGGGCCGCGTCAGGTGAGTCTGTGGGGCCGCCGCAGGCGCGCCTGGGCCACGCGCGCAGCACCGGCCTAGGGGCGGGCGGTGAGGGGGCGGCGAGGGCCCCGGCGTTCTAACCCCGGCCCGGAAGGCCGCGCCCTGGTCAGGAGCCCGGCCCTGCGGGGCTGCGAGCCCGGCGGTCGCTCCGCCGCCACCCGGGAGCGCCGACCGGCGTTTGCCAGAGCGGAGCCGGCCCCGTCGGTGGCTGTGGGCCCCTCTTCCGTCGGCGTCTGTGTCCGGAACCCTGTCCTGGGATGGGGTACAGGCCGCAGGGGGGCGCGGGGACGCGAGGGGGTGTCGGGAACGGGGCGGGAGACGCAGGAACGCCCGGAGCGCGGCCCCGGCGGGATGGGGTCCCGCTCCCGCGCCGCTCCGCCTGACCTTGCTCTGTTGTAAGGCGGCTGTAGGACGCAGAGGTTCAGGTCGTTCTCTGAAGCGCCCAGGCCTGTGCGCGGCCCCTCGGGAACGTTCCGGGTAGTTGGTGATGATAACAATAGGCGGTGGCCGCCTGTCACTGCGCCTCCCCGGCTGGCGGTGAGCCCTGAATGTGCGGCGCCGTCGTGTATGCTCGTTCCCGCGCTCCTTTATTCCACTAATTCACGGGGCGCCCTCTGCGTGCCAGGCACGTCCTGTTCTCTGAGCATATTCCATGCTTGTCAACATGTTCCCTAACACAGGTCTTTTATTTTTTTTATTTGTTGCTTAATTTGTCCTAAGATGTAACTGGCTAGAGGAGCATGAAACTTGGTGGTTCATTCACCAAAAATATTTTGATTTGGGTTTCAGTTTAAATTTTTCCCTACAAATTGACAGCCCCCAGTTGTGGACACGGAATGAGTATGAGGAGAGGTCTGTGAGTAATCTTTATTTTATTACTGCTGTCTCTTCAGGAAGAGCTTGTGTGCTAGTGGATTAGAACTGTTTGCCTTCCATCAATACATATTTAAGTACATATACACATGCACTTACATATACTTGACATTGAGTTAAATAAGAAAACAGTATTTGATTAAGTTCATTACTAGTTTATTTAGCATTAGAATCAAGTAGGAACCAAGACTCCTACAATTTTAATGGAATTTTTACTTTTACCATTTTTAAAAACAGGAAGCAGAAAGGAATCTGAGATTTATTGAACACTGCTCTGTCTCAGCCACTGTTCAGGTGCTTGGTTTCTCAGTCTTTGGGCATTTCAGTGACTCTCCCGGCTTTAAGGGTGAGAGGGCTGAGGCACAGATCCCTGGGGAGGCTTGCCTACACTTCTGCAGTTGTGAATGACTGGCCCTGGATTGAAGCCCAAGTAGTCTCGACCCCAGAATGATTTCTGAGTCATGGAATCAGAGCCTTGTTTCTCTGTTCTCCTTGGTTTGATAAATTCTCTTTTTTATGACTTCTTGATAATTAATGCTAATAAGTTCAGAGAAGTGTATTTCATATTTTGTGTGGATATTGTTGGAGTCTTTTTTTTTTTTGAAGATCATGAGGGAGAACCACTACCTGCAGATTGTTACTCCTTCATTAGAAAGAAAATCCCTTTTCCCCTTTTTTATTTTTCAGTGTAACTGTTCTAACTCTAGCATATGCCTGGAGGCAATGAGAAGGTTTTTGTTACTCTATGCTACACAGCGAGGACAAGCAAAGGCCATAGCAGAAGAAATATGTGAAAAGGCAGTTGCACATGGATTTTCTGCAGATCTTCACTGTATTAGTGAATCGGATAAAGTAAGAGCTGTTATTCCTCTGGTTTTTATTGTTTTATGCTTTGAAGATATTTTGGTTGAGAGTGATGTTAAACAACAATATAGGACTTTAAAAGCCATTGTAATCCTTTTTTAAAAAAATACTCAGAAGTTTATTTTGTCAAGAGTTTTAAGATTCCTGCCAGCTTTTCTTTATACATTTAAGCATCCATTTGAATTAGACTAAACTGCCTCAGAAACGGAAACAGCTACTTAACCAACATGGAAGTAGTAGTCTGCCTTGTTTATCTCATGGGGGGCTGTGAGAACAAATGAAATGTGTATGTTCGCATGCATAGGTGTGCTTTCTACCTCATGAACCCCAGGGTCCCATTTACTTTTCTCCAAAATAAAGACCTTGCCATTGGTGTCAGAGTTCCTCCAAATGAAGGGGCATTTAATTCTTTTGCAAAATAGAATATAAAGTAGAAGCCTAAGGGTCTGGAGAAGATTCAGTTTCTTTAGATCAGGGACTACTTGTGCATTCCATCTCTGCAGAAGTCTCTACTTTAGGATACATGAGATCTTAACAGATCTATGTTCTTCTTACAGTTAGTTCTTTTGAGACCTCCAGATTTTACTGTTTTATATGATCCAGGTCATAGCAACTAGCAGGGTCTTTTCATACAAGCACAAGCTGATTTCCCAGCCACTAAGCAGTCAAATTTAGTTCAGTACTTCAAAAACTACCCTGCTGGTACACTCTCAAGTTTACAACCTCCTCTGGCTTTCCCCACACCTCTAGTTCAAAAGTCTAGACTGTCAGCAGCACAGGTGAATTATAAACTCAACTCATAAAAGGAGAACCAACTAGTTCCTTTATGTAGCAGAACCAAGGTGATTTCTGATGTAGTCAACTCACCCAACAGGGAGCATCCTGGAGGACACCATCAGTTGTCAGGTTCTATAGTAACTTCAAAGTAAATGTACATTACGGGTGCCACATGGTGGAATACAATCTGAATCTGTTAGAAAAACAAGGTCATTATATAATTAACTCTGATTTGGCCCCTTGGGTCAACTCACCACCCAGGTCAGCATCTATTTGAAAGTTAGGTGAGAAGTTAATGTTTTTTAATACCATGTCATCATTTGCTCTCCCTAGCTGAATGGTTTCTCCAGTTCTTGATCTGAGTTTAAACAGGTAGCTCTCTACTTTCTGGGTCATGGAAGTCCTTTTCAAAGTGGAGTTACTTTAACAAACTGCATAGAGTTTAATACACAACTTGTGAAGTGCCTTATAAATGTTGAATCTCCTGGTAAAATGTTAGCTCAAAGTCTTATCTGTTATACCAGCATGAAAAGTAAGGTGAATTCCTTTGAGCCAAACTAGATGATACTTGTTAGCAGTAGAGCTCATGGAATCATAAAAACACTGTAGTGCTCTATTTGAAATATTTAAATTTAGGTGACAATTAGAATGAAGAAGCTCAATTTTAAGACTTGGAAACACTGATCTCAGTTTATCACTGCTGATGTTCCCAGCTCTGGAGCCCTGAGGGAGTGATAGCCAGATTCCCTGATGCCATTTTCTCTTTCCAAGTCGAAAATGCTCTGCATGCCTCTCTGCCTTTATGCCTTGTGCCATACTTGTGATGGGTTCAAGACAGGAAACTAAGCTGATTGTAAGTCAAAACTGCATGTGGCAGTAGATCTCTGACAGGACGTTCCTGTTTTGTAGTATGATCTAAAAACTGAAACAGCTCCTCTTGTGGTGGTGGTTTCTACCACGGGCACAGGAGACCCGCCTGACACAGCCCGCAAATTCGTGAAGGAAATACAGGACAAGACGCTGCCGGTTGATTTCTTAGCTCACCTACGGTATGGATTATTAGGTATGTACTATATTTTCTGCTCTGACTGTACTGTTATTACTGGCTTTAATTCTAGTATCTGAATGTATCTTCCTAGCCTACCATTATAGTCTATCTTAGGCCCATAAGTGGACTCTGTTCTTTATGGGAAAGTGCATGGAAATGATTTAAAAACTGAGAGATTTAAACTTTTAATTTTAAATTTTCAACCAAGTATGAAAATGTTAGCCCATTTTCTTACCAGGAAACATAGAAGCAATTCTTAATTTATTCAACACAGACACAATAGAAAGTGATTGTTTTCGTTGTAGTTGTACCTTCTGTGCTTGAGGTTAGGGATCAGCAAACCTTCCAAAGCCCCAGATGTGTAAGTATTTTGGGCTTTGCATGCAAGCCATCTGGTCTCTATAACAGCTACTCAACTCTGCTGTGGGAGCTTGAAAGCTGCCATTACAGTATGTGAACAGATGGATTTGGCGGGGTGCCAATAAAACTTGATTTACAAAGAATGATGGTGTCTTTGGCCCACAGGCTGTAGTTTGCAGACCTCTGCACTAGATCAGAAAAGTCTGCAGATACAGAAATGATGTTTTTAAACCAAATCCTTGTTTGAAGATTTCCATATTTTACACAGATTCATGGAAACAAGAATGTGAAAAAATTTTTCTGTTAACAGAGGCCAAAAAATATTTGTTGTTTCGACATGTCTGGTATTTTTACATTAAAAAGTGGGAGAAAATTATTTCATACCTAGTATTACTCAAAGAAAAAATAAGATGTGAAGCTATACATTAGTCTTGTTCCATTGAAAAGAGCACGAATATAATTGTTTTAAATATTTTATTTGTATATATCTTCTTTAAATTTAAAGCTTGTTATGCACTGAAAACCTACTTGGGCTCTTTAGGTCTGGGTGATTCAGAATATACGTACTTCTGTAATGGGGGGAAGGTGATTGATAAACGGCTTCAGGAGCTTGGTGCCCGGCATTTCTATGACACTGGACATGCGGATGACTGTGTAGGGTAAGAGCAATACACTTCCTTGTCATTTCCGGGAACCCTGTTTGTACATGATGAATGGTAGCGAGTTTTTTAAGTTCATCATCTTTGTCAGCATCTGCTAATGGAAGAAATTACAAAAGGTGTGCCAGTTACCTTTATCTAAAATGTGTAGGTATTTGTAAAAATCAGCATGACTTCTTGGTGATATTTTAATATGTAGGGAGAAAAAGATCAATAAATTGACTAGGCAAAGAAAGATAATTGCACTCCATTGATGTAATTATCATTTGTGATATTAGAGTAGACTTGGGTTGGGTAAGTTCTTTTAGCCTCATCAGTATTTAGCATGTTTGTTTAAAATTAAAACTTTTTAAAATAAAGACTACCAACTCTATTTTAATTATAAAGAGGAATAGTATTCCTATTACCTACTACTGAAATATCCTCATTTCTGTTCTTTAACATTTTACATGCTCGTGTTTTTTACATCTCAGTGCTAATGCACTCAGAGCAATATTCTGCTTTTTAACTTAGTGACCTGTCAGTAATTCTGGTATTCTGAATAGTCTTCCTAGTGTTTTTGACAGTTGCCTAGCATTCTGTGGAATGCACAGACACTGCCATTACCTAGTCTTATGTATTTAAATAGAGAACTCAGGCATTTGTTCTTTTTCCCTTTTTCCTTAAAACTATCCAGTTTAGAACTTGTGGTTGAGCCGTGGATTGACGGGCTCTGGGCTGCCCTCACTAAGCATTTTATGTCAAGGAGAGGAAAAGAAGAGATGAGTGGGACTCTCACAACAGCATCAACCGCCCCCCAGAAGATGGACTCTGTGAAACCGGAATTAATACACATCGAATCACAAGTTGAACTTCTTAGGTTAGATGACTCAGGAAGAAAGGATTCTGAGGTTTTGGAACAAAATGCAGTGAACAGAAGTCAATCAAGTGCTTTGATAGCAGAGTTTGAGTCTTCACTTACCCGTTCAATATCCCCACTTTCCCAGGCCTCTCTCAATATTCCTGCTCTACCACCAGAATATCTACAGGTGCATTTGCATGAGTCTCTTGGCCAGGTAAGCAGTCTCACTTCATGCTATCTATCATCTTATCCATGGATGTGTTTTTTTGTTTGTTGTTTTAATTACATTACAACATAGGTCAACAATTTATGGCCTGCTCGCCAAATGTGGGTCGCCACCTCTCTTTCGTAAATAAAGTTGTATTGAAACACAGGGCTGCCCATCCATTCACAGGAACACAGCCACACCCATCCACTCACAAGTCCTCTGTGGCTGTTTCTGCGCTACAGTGGCAGAGTTGAATAGTTGCCACAGAGGCCTGTCCCATGCACTACAGAAACAGCTGTAGTATTACATTAGTTCTATCTTTGAAGAGTAAATGGTCAAGAGCTCAGCTTCTCCAATATTCTGGAGAATTAACTTCTTGGTTTCTTATTTTAGATATGAGTCAGTGAAAGGCAAGTTGTTGTGGGCAGTCAGGATATTATCTTAGCAGCTAAACTTAAAGGAATCCTTTAGAGTAAAATCTCTTCCAGTATGGATTTTGGTATCCTGGATGCTCCATTTTGGGGATTATTCTTTTTCTTGATAATATCTTATAGACCTGTTTTTGTCTGTAATAAGTCTTTTTCTTTTCCTAGAGTATTTTCCCTATCAAATCAATGGCTTTAAAGTGGTCTGTAAATTTTTGAGCTCAAGATGAATAATAGCTAACTTCTCCCCACGACTACCAGTATATGTACCCTGAAATTTCCTACCTCATGCTTACGGTCAATTTTCAGTACAGCCAATCTGTTAATGCAGAACCAAGTCCTTCTTTCCTAGGAGTGACTGATTGGAGTTCCATAAGGGCTTTCATACATAAACTGCACCCTCAGAGCAGCGATCATGATTTGTACTTTTTTGTTTTCTTTTTAGTGAAGAAAGACTGGGACATTTGAGAAACAGTTTAAGTACAGCTTTCTAATACATTAGAACTATTTACAAACAAATGGTTTTTTTTAGCACCATACATTTATAGTGTGTTTCTAAAGCAGTCAGATAACAAGTATGTTTTTACATAAATAACTATGGGTTATGGATTTTGGACTTATATTGCATTATTTTGTGAACTGTTTAATTAAGTAAGGTAATTACAATAAAGTACAATTTAGCCAGGTCTGGGAACTAAAGAGAGAAGGCTTGGCTCTGCATTGACAGATTGGCTGCACTGGAAATTTTCCCTAAGCTAAGCATGCTTTAGGAAATTTCAGGGTACCACATGTTGGCAGTCATGGAGAGAAGTTAGCATTGCACTTAGGAATGCTGGAGGAAATTTCAGGGAACAAGTGACTAGTAAGTACATGCCTTGGCTGGTGGGTGCAGAGTGCACAGACATGGTATACAGGCCCCATCTCACGCTGTGAGGATGGAGATGTGACAGTGGCACAGCGAGCCCTGATTAATCTGACAAGTCGCTTCAGTAGGAGGAGGGTCTGCTGAGAGAGTTTCTTCTATGGTAGGTGTCACTAAATAGACTTCAGTTGCTTGTCAGTAACATGGTTAAAAGGTTTTTAAAATCTCAGCTATTTAAGGAAAACTTGTATAAATCTACTCAAAGGACACACTAAGAGGGAAAGAGATTGGAAAAGTTTCTCTTATTAGGATATCCTTTTGGGACTATCGCCTTGGGGAACTGGTGTAGGGCAGGGGAAGGACATCCCTATGCCCCACGTATTACCTACAATTCAGGCTCTCAGCTCTGACGCTCTTCCAGCTTCCCATGCAGCCACTTATCCAAAATGAATTAACTACATTTTGTTAAATGTAAGTTTCTACTTTTTTTAATTGAATTTATTGTGTGACATTGGTTAATAAAACTATATAGTTTCAGGTGCACGGTTCTATAATACATCATCTGTATATTGTACTGTGTGTTCACCATACCAAGTCAAGTCTCCTATCACCATTTATCCCCCCTTTACCCACTTCTACCCCACTCCCCTTTCCCTGTGGTAATCACCATACTATTGTCTCTATGTCTATGAGGTTTTTTTTTTCCTTATTCCCTTCACCTTTTTTCATCCAGCCCCCCAATCTGCCCCCCTCCCTTCTGATAGCTGTCAGTCTTCTCTGTATCCATGAGTCTGTGTCTACTTTGTTTGCTAGTTTATTTTGTGCCACATATAAATGAAATCACATGGTACTTGTCTTTCTCTGACTAGCCAGGTCTGTCCATACTGTCGCAAAAAAGGTTTCCTTTTTAATAGCTGAGTAGTATTCCACTGTGTAAATGTACCACTGCTTTTTTTATCCACTCATCATCTACTGATGGGCAATTAGGATGCTTCCAAATCTTGGCTATTGTAGAAATTGCTGCATTGAATATAGGGATGCATATATTCTTTCGAGTTGTTTCTGATTTCTTCAGATATATTCACAGAAGTGGAACTGCTAGGTCATAATGCAGTTCCATTTTTAATTATTTGAGGAAACTCCATACTGTTTTCCACAGTGGCTGCACTAGTCTGCATTCCCACAGTGCATGAGGGTTCCCTTTCTCCACATCCTAACCAACACGTTGTTTTTTGATTTATTGATGATAGCCTTTCTGACAGGTGTAAAGTGATATTGTGATTCTTATTTGCATGTTTGTGATGACTAGTGATGTTGAGCATCTTATCGTATGTCTTTTGGTCATCTGTATTTCCTCTCTGGAGAAGTGTCAATCCAGGTTCTTTGTACATTTTAATTGTATTATTTGTTTTTTAAAAGAACTTAGGAACATCAAGTTGGAAAAGGTATGGGGATAGTACAGAATTGAATTTCTTTCGTTTCCCAGGACAGGTACCTCTAGCACATGTGGTGAAAATTCATGAAAATTAAATAAAATTAAGAATCCAGTTTCTTAATCACACTAGGCATATTTCCAGTGCTTCGTAGGCACGGGGGACTAGTGTTTCCTATACTGGCCAGGGCAGGTATGGAACATTCCCATCATCAAGAAAGCTCTGTTGAACGTTACCGCTCACAACAGGATTCTTGTGACCATCTGTACAGACATCTTCCAGTCTTAAACATCTGTCATTTCCTTTAGGACCACCTTCCTAAAATATGCATGCATGCTATTTCATTTTGCATAGCTTATTAGGAAGACTGTTGGACATTTACATGAGAATGTTAGTATATGGTACCAGTATCTCAAATTCTAAGGTCTAACAGACAAGGAATTTAAAGTATGGATCAGCTTCTCTTCTGAGAGATGGAGAAGCATCTGTGTGTAGTCACTTACCTCAGAAAAGAATAGTTATATTGCCCGGATATTTTATAAGATCCTATAGGTCTTAACCTAGTCACACAGTGAAGCAATGGTAAGTATTATTGAAAATTGCATTTAGTAATATTTTATCCCATTTGTTTCTCAAGGAGGAAAACCAAGTATCTCTGACTTCAGTGGGTCCAATTTTTCAAGTTCCAATTTCAAAGGCAGTTCAGCTGACTACAAATGATGCCTTAAAAACCACTCTTCTGGTAGAATTGGACATTTCGGTAAGTTGCAGAATTTATACCTCAGCACAGTTATGTTGTCCAGAAGTGCAGAGAGACTTGCTTGGTGGTCTGGTCCATACGCTCAGGAATAGTGAGAGTCTCTGACAGGACATCTGGCCTTTTGTCATTAACCCATCATTTTTCTCCCCACCACACACCTGTTTTCTTCTCACTCGGGAGGCCTAAAATGAGCAGTGCCTCTGGCAGGGATTCAGCTTGAGAGTAGTGTTGCTGACTTCCACACTGAGCCACCAAAGAACCGTGGAAGCACAGGTGCATTTTCCAGATGAGAAGGGCCCTGGAAGGAAGCTGTTCACCTGAAGTCAGCCAGCTAGCTGGACATAGAGCTCAGACTAGACAGCCATAGAACAGTTCATTTTTCAGAGCACTGATTCTCATTCCTTTGAAAATCTGGGAAAAAAGTCATTGGCCCCCTTTCTAGAGAAATGATTATATACAAACATTTTCTACAGTTTCAGGAGGCACTGTGTACTTTATCTCAGTCCTCTCTCCCACAATCCCATTGACCTCAGGTTAAGAAACTGATGGGTAATCCTGAAACCTCAGTGCTTGAGTACTACTTCAGAGTCACGCAGCTCAACCATTTATTTTGATGAAGCTCCTGAGAGTGCAGTGGGTTGCGATTTCAGAAAAACCAGGGTTCATCTAGGCTGTCTACGTAGATTTAATTGAGTTTCCTAATAGAGAAAAAGAAATACGACAGGCGTCAAGTTTTTGCTTGCATGCTATTGAGTAGTTCCATACTTGTTTTGAGCATTTCCAATATTTCACATTGTTAAATGCCGCGGTCCAGCCGCAACGGGAGTCGGGTGCCAAAGGTGGGCAAGGCGTCGGCGCTGGGAGACAGCAGACTACACTACTCGGAGGTGGTGTGACACTGTTCCACTTTATTGAGAATCAACATAATCTTTTATACTTTCTTTTTTGGCTACGATTACATTTTTTCGGTTAGCAAGCAAGAAATATTATTCACAGGTTAAACAATACAAGTTTCGATTTCATCGGAACGGAACAATTTTTACTTTTATTTTTTAGAATAGAGGAGAAAGGAAAAATCAGTGACCTATAGAGTGATAGATGTGGCTTTGTTTGCAGCAGTAATATATTAGTTTGTGCGACAGAAATTTTATATAATATTTGCCTGTGGTTACAACTTCTTATGGTTATATTTTAACTATGGACCTATTCATAAGCTATTATATTCTTGCCATTTTCTTCTAAGAAAAGAGTGCCTTTTGCCATAGCTATGGATTAACTGCTTAAGAATGCTTTGCTTTTGTTCCTTTGGGAGCGAGCACCAGTGTGGCCGCTGCCTTGCCACGCGTTTCAGGAAGGGCAGGTTCTCCTACTGAACATGCCTTCCGTTTACATTAACTGTTCTGATACCTCTCTCACTGTAAGCACCTGTATAAGGCAGAGGAGGGTCTGGTAGCCTTTCCATACTGTTAGCCCTTTTTAGGGGGATGCCACAATCTGCCATTTATTCTATATGCTACCCAGGGTGGTCCTTGTACAGCAGGCGAGGGGCGATGGCCTTTTCCTGTCCTCGACTAATCCTGCAACCAAAGGCGGAGGCACTTGAGTATAGGCGGCTGCGTGGGCTCAGCTTTCTCTGGTTCCTCCATAAATTCCTTACTGGGGCGCCAGGGGGAGTTTTCCTAGCTTCTTCTAGTAACAATTTGTTAAAGCATCTGGCACCTGTGATAGTGACTGGACTTGGAGAAATCAGGATTTCTTCAGAAGTGAGAACACTGTTTACCATTCCCAGGTTAGTTATTGATTTATGGCCCAAAATCCCCCTCCAAGGAGAAGAGATATTCCCATTAAGCCCATTACTCCCACCCACATGCCACGTCCTCTCCCCAGAAGACGCCTTCCTTGAAGCTTCCTCTCCACGTCCGGATCTTGTCAGACGACATGGTTGGAAAAGGACGTGGCAGTTAAATAGTCTATATACATCAAAACATTTTATTTATCCTTCTGCTGTTCTACACTTTTGTCACAAAAAGGTAAAGGATTGGCCAGTTGAGTTGGTGGGTGCAATCTGTCCTCCTCGCAGGCTAGGAATGTGAGTGTGTGTGGTCAGGCTCTCTGCAGGACTCTGGTCTGTGTCCTTCGTCACTGTAAATAGACACGGGGTGGGAAGTGGCTCCTCCAGCCACTGTTTGTTCACAGCCAGTACCAAGCCAGATGGTATAACATTGTCCACTCCTAAAGGAAAAATAGTGTCCTCTCTCACCCTATTTCTCCCCAAAGAAAAGGAGTAACAAAGGAAATTGAAAACCAATACCAACAGCCTTGAGTAGTTTCTTTTGGTCATAATGTGTGTGTGCCTGTGTGTATATGTGTGGATGTTTTCATAAGAGGATTTTTCACATGGATTACTAACACTACTTACTGAGGTCCCTTACTCTATAGAAAATGAGGAAGGTCCTCATTTCCATTCTGTAAATACCCAGTGATATAAAGCAAAATATTGGATAACTAAGGGATTTCATTTTTAAAGTAACTCCTAATAAAGTGTGTTCATTCAGTTTGTTGGGCTTATTAACTTTTTGAAATTAGAATCATTTTGTTTCTAATTTATGTATTAAAATAGTCATTATAATAAAAACTATGATTTTGTTGCCCACAACTGAATCTTTCATACAGGATTTTTTTCTTTCGTGTTGGTTCTTCTCTAGAAAACAGATTTTTCCTATCAGCCTGGCGATGCCTTCAATGTGATCTGTCCCAACAGTGACTCTGAGGTGCAAAGCCTACTCCAAAGACTGCAGCTCACAGACCAAAGGGAGCACCGTGTCATGTTGAAAATTAAAGCTGATACCAAGAAGAAAGGTATGGCCCTGATCTCTTTCTTAAAGTGTCCTTGGGCCAGCAAATCAGAGGTAACAGGTGCGACTATGCCTCCCCCAGACTCCTGTTCAGCACCAGAGGGTCGGCCAGGTGTCAGTGAGGAACACAGGTACTGGCTGGTATTGCTGGATTCTTCACCTTCATGTCAGTTACAGAGTGAGATGAGGATGGTCTATACTTATTGGACGCTTACTGACATTAAAAGGGGCTATACAGTTATAGCCCCCTGCTTCTTGGAGAAGCAGGTTGGTTAGTTGGGCTGATTTGTTAGTTTGCTTTTTGCAGTTAGCATTGTTTTGTTTTTAAGTTCACGTATTAAAGTGTCATACAAGAAAATGTTCTTTATTCTATGAACCTTTTTAAAAAGTTTTCCTATTTATCATAGCATGTTATTTAATATAAATAATTGCTTTTTTTGTAATTAAAGAAAGTTATTATTTTAATTATTTCTTAGTGTCTTGAACTTGAGCTAAGTCAGTTCTAACATTCTTTTTGAGATTCAGACATGATATTAATGTACCACTGCCATATTTGGCTTTTGTTCCTTGGTTTTGGATAATTTTCCTTTCTTTTGTTTGGCATCCCTAGATTTGGTTGTTATAGCTATTGAGTTTTTAATTATTTTATTTTTTATAAGGTGGGTTTTTCTGCTGTATTTATTTGGGGGAAACTTTTTTGACTGAATAAACATTGTCACAAATCATACTGCAATTTGATAACACTATAACGTAAAGTATTACTGTTACTTGTGTTTTTAGGAATGCAAACATTTCACTCTTTATTTTCTGTGTCATGAACTCCTTCCTGTCTACCTGAAAAGGAGCAGCCATGCCCCAGCATATACCTGAGGGATGTTCTCTCCAGTTCATTCTTACCTGGTGCCTCGAAATACGTGCAATTCCCAAAAAGGTGCTTTTCTTTCTTCTTTGGGTAACTGTTTATAAATATGCTTAGCTCTGTGTTGGATTTATTAAATAGATCTGGTATCTGTCCTTTGAAGGCTTAGAAATTATGATTTTCGCAGCATGCTTTCAGAATTAGTTCCAAAGGGTGTGTGGTATCTTTATAATTTTCATAGACAAATATGTTTATGTTGTGCTTATGTTGAAATTTTGTTTTCTATTGAAATGAGATTTCTTAAATAGGGCTTTTTGTTGGTCTTGCTTTTACTGGCCATTAACTTGATGTAGCACATTAGAGATGAAAGTGACCCTAGATGACCTTGTGTTATCCAACTGCACTCTGATCATTTGTCTCTCTAATCATGGATGACAAGAAACTTAAGAGAGTGTAGGCTTCCCTCTCCTACTTTCACTTGTCACTTGTTTAATGTTGTTAAACTCCCTTGTATGTAAAACTATAGAATTATTTATTGTTAAGTCAGAATTCTTCCGGAAGTATTGAAAGGTTTTGGTAGGCTATATTGATGTATTGATGTTTGGATAAATTTGGAGATAGAAGTATCCACTAGATGTCAGTGTTCTGCCCAGAGCTGTATTAAAAAAAAAAAAAGAAAAAAAAGTTGTAACAAATTTCTTCCAACCATGCCCCTCAAATGGATGTTAAGGAGTAAAACTTTCCAACCCGTGCTTTGCCAAACTCGTATGGCCAATGAACATAAACAGTGCTATTATTAGGCCACCCTCCACGGTGCAGTTTTTATTCTGTTTTATTAATGTGTTTATTTGTCACCTTTGGGAAGCAAGCTACTCTAGAGAGTGGCTCAGTCCTAGATATAATATGAGCAAATTTAGAATTTACTTTGATGAAAGTTTCTTGATTAAATTAAGTGAATTCAAAACTTTGGTTCAATTCTACCATTTTTAAAATTTCATAAAATATATATATATTTTCTTACTACAGAAATAATATGCTCATTATAAAAATTCCAGACACAAGCATAGCAAACTTAAGAAGCAAAAGTCCTTTATAATGAAACCCTCATAGTTAATGCTTGAATTTTGTTCTGTTAAAAAAAAAAGTAACATTCCATAACATGCAATTTTTATTTTTTTATTTTTTTTACTTAAGAAGAAGTCAGTAGTTTGTATACCCCACATGGAAAGACATTGGAGATAAAATAACAGGTGCCAGGAGTGCACCATAACTCTTGATTTAATCATGGACAGTTGGTTCTTTCCAGTTTTTCACTATTAAAGAAAACAGATGTGAACATTCTTGCACTATATTCATCTTCGCACACCTGTTTGAAGTGTTGTTTTAAACAAATCTCTTGGAGTAGTATTGCTACTTTAAAAATACTTGCATTTTAAGTTTTAGTAATATTTGCCAGCTTTCTCTCTACCAACAGCAGAGTATATCCTGTTTTAGTACAATAAAGCTTCTGTAATTCTAAAGTGAAAGATAATTTAAAGAATTTACAATTGCCACTATTTTACTGTAATTTAGGAAATTTATTGTCTTGAAAAACTGATGCAAAGCATTACTGGAGAACATTATTACCATTCCATAAACTCTTGTAGAGACTTGGGTGTTTGTTCATTCTACAGCCTTTCTCCAGTGCCCGCTGTGTATTTAGCACTGTGGCCGGCACTTTGAGAAAGCCATGTGATGTGTTAGTCTCTGGATCGTTTAGGCAGGTTCATAGCTAAGCCAGTGGGAACCCTAACCCCCCAAGAGCAGCAACC
Organism: Miniopterus natalensis; assembly: GCF_054644295.1. Classification (NCBI taxonomy): domain Eukaryota; kingdom Metazoa; phylum Chordata; class Mammalia; order Chiroptera; family Miniopteridae; genus Miniopterus; species Miniopterus natalensis. The sequence goes on along the minus strand of NC_142083.1, from coordinate 24,112,326 downwards.
TGGTCTGCCCTATTGAGGGAGTCTAGGACACACAATGTCTGAGCCATGGAATAAAAGTAATAGCACCTGTTAGCATTTCAGAAAGCATGTGATACAAATAACTTGCTGAAATGCATCATCCTAAATAACCTTGAGTCATAAGAGCTGATTTGTAATAGAACGGTTAACCTTGGGATTGCGTCGGATCCCCAAATTGTTGTTAGCATGTTTGGTCCTTTGTCTCAGAGTTTGGACTTGAGCCAGTCATTGAGACCTGCGATTCAGGACTTTGTTTCGCTTTATTTGTTCACAATCTCCTCTTCCTACAATGAATCTGAGTGACAAGGTGGCCACATACTGCAGAGTGTCTATGTTCTGACCCTCCGTCTTTAGCCTTCAGTCCCTTGTCCACATTCCCCTGCACCCGTATTGAACTGCACATGGCCCCCATGCCTTCAGGAGGGCATGCCATCCGGGTACCATTCTTCACTCCCCTGGTTGCCTGTGGCCAACCTTTAGCTCATCCTTGCATTCTGGGAAGCCCCTAACCCCCTGCGTGTAATATTTCTGGGGAGGAGCTAGCCTCTTGCACACTGAGTGCTTGATGTCTGTTGGTCTCACTAGCCGGTGAACCCTTACAGGCAAGCTAGGTGTCATTTTGTCCCCAATGCCTCATGCACCCAGTGTCTATCACGTATAAAGCACTTAACAATTGCCAAATAAATGTAGAAGTCTAGGTTGTTGTCATCAGCTAAGACAAGAATGGTGCTGCGTACTGAGACAAAATGTTGAACTATGAGACTTTTTTATCATTTTTACTCAGATACACCTGACATGTAATTTGAGATCATACTTGTGACTTAAGAGGTCAGTTTAGGATAAAGGAAAGGCAAACAAAAATAGACCATAAAAGTGGATTTTCCTAATAGGCTGATGTTAAAGCAAATAGCAAAGTTAATTCTCTTTTCCTGACCACACTTTCAGTGGCTCTCTGACTTTTTCTTGGATAATCAGGCACATCCTTAGGTAGATACTAACAAACAGTCTAAAAGCCATAACCACAGAGCACATGATAATTTAAATCTGCTTCCTTTGCTTTGGCCACAGGCGTTTTTGCGAGCCCTTGTGGACTATACCAGTGATGGTGCGGAAAAGCGCAGGCTGCAGGAGCTGTGCAGCAGACAGGGAGCGGCCGATTATAACCATTTTGTCAGAGATGCCTGTGCCAGCTTGTTAGACCTCCTGCTTGCGTTCCCATCCTGCCAGCCCCCGCTCAGCCTCCTGCTCGGTGAGTGGTCACAGTCATGGTCCCTGAGCTGCAGGGCAGCTGTCTGTGCTAAAGAACAGTGGCTGCTGGCATATCGCCCTTTGAATTCCATGCAGGCATTCGGGAACACATCTGAATGAGCTTGAGCAGTAGGGAAACATCTTACAGTTCATCTTCTGGGTACCTGACGTTGAAACTGCCTTCTAGAAGTCAGAAAGAATCCCTCTTCCAAGCTATTTTATTTCCTCATTTTTTCTTCTGCCATTTTCACTATCATTTTCTCTTAATGTATCCAGTCTTAATTTCTTTTTTTTTTATTGTGGAAAATATTACAGATGTCCCTCTTTTTCCCCATTGACCTAGTACAACCCACTCCCACCCCCTCCCCAGGCCTTTATTCCATTATTGTCTGTGTCCTTGAGATATGCAAATATGCATATAGGTTTTTTAGTTAATCTCTTCCCACACTCCCACTCCTTCTGATGGATATCAGTCTGTTGTTTTTTTCAGTGTCTCTGAGTCTATTTTACTCATCAGTTTATTTTGTTTATTAGATTCCACATATAAATGAGATCATGTGATACTTGTCTCTCGCTGACTGGCTTATTTCACTTAGTGTAATACTCTCCAGGTCTAGCCATGCTGTCTCAAAGGGCAAGAAATCCTCCTTTTTTACAGCTGCATGTATTCCATTCTGTAAAATCCTTTTTTTTTTTTGCTCAGCACGCAGTGTCTTTTAATGTTACTGTTTTCAGAAAGCATTTTCCCAAATTTTATCTAAAAGTGAGCTTTCTGAGAAAAAAATGCCTGTTTTCAAAGATAATTAACATCAGATTTAATTGATGGAGGTTGATAAAGTGTGCGTTTTGTGTGCAGGAAGCAGAAGGAAACCAACTTTATGTGCAAATCCAGGTTTAGGGTCTTTAAGAGCAAAGGGGGTCTTTGTCATGCCCTACCAGTACCAAGGGCCTTACTTAGGAGCTTCTAGGCTTTAAGCTTGGGCGAGACATGTCACAAAATATTCAAATATAAGTTCATCCTGTTTTCTGTTCAGTCTTTCTCTTGGGGGGTCCTCAAACTCCAAAGGGAGAGGTTTAAGATTCTCCCTGAGGAACTGGTCCAGGGGAGGGGAGAGGCTTTCAGTAGAGTTAAGTGAGAAATTTAATGATTTTTAAATTTTTATTTTCTGTGTTTATAATCTTGTCATCTCTTTGTTTACCTATAGTGATAAGTAGTAAAATCCCTAAAATTTGCACTTGTCTTTGGGGACAGGAAAATGTATTATACTTTTTACTATTAGGCCAGCAAGGTCCCTTTGATGCCCAGTGCAGTTAAGGACCCCTGCTTCACAAATCAGGCTTTATTTTCTTTTTATTTCTTAGTATTTTGTTCTCTCTCCTCCTCCTCAAAAGGGTAGAGAAGTGTTACCAAGGGAGGCTGCTCCTCCCTGTTTTCCTGTGTTCACACAAACACTCCTGCCGTTTTTATTAGAGTCTTTTAGACTAGTAGAGGGCTTGGGATAACATTCAGAACACGTGCAGGGAAGCTCTACGTGGTCTTGGGAAGTTCAGTCATAGAAGAGTATATTTCTTTTCATGGGTTTTCTACTACCTTTTAAAACTTTGATGTATCATTCATTACATAGTTATATTAAAAATTTAATCAAGACTTTGAGACTTATAAAAATTTATATTATTTTTCCATTTCTTTAAGAAAACTTGCCCCAGCTGGTATGGCTAAGTGTTTAGCACATCAACCTGCAGACTGAACGGTCCTGGTTTCAGTTCTGGTCAAGGGTGAATACCTCGGTTGCAGGCTCTATCCCTGGCCCCAGTCAGGGCGTGTGTGGGAGGCAACCGATCGACGTATCCCTCTCACATTGATCTCTCTCTCTTTGTCTCTTCCTCTTCCCTTCCACTCTCTAAAAAATCAATGGAAAAAATATCGTCAGGTGAGGATTGACCAAAAAAAAAAAGAAACTTAATATATCTAAAGCTTAGCATTAAGTTGAACTGTGTATGAAACCTTTCTTTTATATTAAAACTAAGCCATGTTAGAAAGGTCTTTCCAAATTTTTGCTAAATGACTGTTACAATTATGACATTGGAAATTTTGACTGTTATAAATATGATATTGAAAATTAGAAGAAAAATATTTCAAGCCTCAGTACACATAATTCTTAAAATAGTGGTCATTAATCTTTTGGGGGCTATGCTCTTATTTCAAATCTGAAAACTCTCTGAACACTCTCCCCAGAAAACTGCACGCGCGCGCACACACACACACGGAATATTTAGTGGGTTCCTTGACCCTGGATCCCACTCATGGAGCCTATTAGATAGCATCCTTTAGTTTCAGAAATCAGCCTTTAGGTAGAAATACTGATTTCAAATTAAGGAAATGCAATATGTCTGGTTTACTTTAGGAATTAGAAAAAAGAATTCAGTAGTTTTTTAGGCACGGTGAATTTACATGTGCTTCAAAATATGATTTACAACCATAACATAAATTATTTTGAATAATCCAAATTAAGAATCAAATGAGACCTTGATTTTTTTTTACCTCTTATATATCATTTATTTTCAGTAGCTATGAATTAATAATTGCTTATTTTTACTTTTTTCTAGAACATCTTCCTAAGCTCCAGCCCAGACCATATTCATGTGCAAGGTACTGATATTTAACATATGTGGCATCTTCCTCCCAAAATGTTATGGAAGTCTAACCTCCAAATCCTTAGTAGCTACACATTCATTCAGTGAAAACTTACTTGATTTGTGGGACAGTAGCCAGCGTAATGAGTGAAGCAGACCAATGTCAGGACTCTTGTCCTCTAGGAGGCCACAGAGTAGGGGATCTTCAGTGGCTCCCCTGCTCCAGGGCCATGTTCCTACTCTGGGTAGTGAGTCACCAGGTCCTCCTCCTGCTGCCGTTATTGATACCTGGCGGCCTTCAGTGGGCAGTGGGAGAGAATGGGGAAGAGAGGGAGAAGTGTATACATGTTATCTAGTCTTAAAGGCAGATAGGTCATTGGAGACTTCCCTGAGTGGTAACAGATGAGGGCTGGGCGGGATGGTGCTTTTAAGTAGCAACAGAGCTCCTCTCTCTGTGGAGTTAGAAAGTATATTAGAGACCATAATGAAACACAGGGTGGAGCAAAAGTAGGTTTACAGTTGTTCATATTGAAAATAATACAATGGTTAATCATTAATAATGCAGGAATAAACTGTTTCTTGTACTAACAACTGAACCTACTCTTGCCCCATCCTGTGTTCTCACAGCAATGAAAAAGGCTTAGTTTGGCCTGAATGTATTAGTCCTAACAATTTAGAAATGTGTGTGTCTTTGCAGCTCAAGTCTTTCTCACCCGGGGAAGCTTCACTTCGTTTTTAACGTCGTGGAGTTTCTGTCCAACACCACATCGGCAGTTCTGCGGAGAGGTGTGTGCACAGGCTGGCTAGCCACGCTGGTTGAGCCAGTTCTTCAGCCAAACACACGTGCATCCCCTGCAGACGGCAGGAAAGCCCCAGCTCCAGAGGTACTAGGACTGTGCAGTTTTGGCATCATTGAAATTATGTTCTTTGCCTGATTAGAAAAAAGATGTAGTCTCCCTGCATTGTCCATTACCATCAGATTATTCTAAGGAATATGTGTGTCATACTTGAATTTTTAAATCACTGTTAGAAAATCAGGAAGGCATTACTTTCACTCCCTGTTAAGTGTCTGTGCATTCATAAATGAGTTTTATATAATGCAGTCTTTTCTCTTTGTCATATTCATGGAAGAGAAGACTTTGTCTATGAATATTCTTGGTAGATCAGCACAGGAAGAGTTAGCCAAATATTGAAAACAACGTGGTTTTATGTTTAGGCCGTATCCTACGTCCCAAATAAGCCCTTTTAGAATGGCAGTCAGTTGACAACCAGAGGCTGATTTTTCTGTCCTTCAGTTTGGGTGGTATGATTTTCACTTGCCCCTGTCTTTTCCTTTGTGTCAGAGCCGTGGTGTATAGGTCCTGAATTAGTGCTCTTAGAAGACGTTGTAGGAGGATCACTTTTAAAACAAGTAGAGGAAAATGTTATTTTTTTAAACAAACTGGACACATTTATATCTGGATGTCCTGACATAGTTTATATTTTGATATAGCACTCAGCAAAATCTCCTTTGAGACCACGTGCACAAGCAGCAATTTAAAGTAGTTCTCCCTGCCCATAATGATGACTGAAATTTAGGGGGGAAAAACAAAACCACCTTCAGGCTTTATTGTGAAGTCTTTTTTTCTCCATGGTATTGAAGAAATGAATGTGTCATTGTAGCGTTATCTCATGACTGGTTTGGCTGCTATAAGTTATTGGAGTTGAAAAGGTCACAGCCTTTAGAGGGAATTAAGACCTCTGGTATATACTTGAGAGGGATTACAGGAGACCACTGCTTGAAATTGCCCTTTAACTTGGTATTTTCTCAGTCTGCTGCCTGAAACGGGTGCTTTACTCTGTGTGTGTGTGTGTGTGTGTGTGTCTGTCAGTCATTTCTCTCCTCCCCCTCCATACTCCTAGATTTATTATATCACAACAAAACATTGAGAACCTGAAAAAATTCCTTTTTTGAAAAGAAATGCAGTACTGATGTAAAGGTATTATATCACTTCATGATCGTATAAAAATAGCAGGTGATCTCCAGAAAGTTACAAAATAAAAGTATATCCATAATGTATTACAAACACTAAGAAGGGGCTCCTTTCTCATATTCTTTTTTTTCTCCTGTCCTTTTCTCCCTCTTTCCCATTTCAGCAGATTTTTATTGACTACCCAGTATGCAGATGTCAGAGGTGCAGATAGAAAGGATACAGTCACATTTTAATTAGGAAGGGTAGAGAATGTTGAGGGCATGACCCACCACAGGCCCTCCTCCAGACTGGTAGGTAATACAGTTAGTCACAGGTATTTCCACCCTCTGCCTGCCTCCTTTCCCTCAACCCCCCAGTGTAATAGATGTTTCCTCCCATTGATGATTAGCCTCTGCCAGTGAAACCGGAGCAGACAGGGTATATGCCACATCAGATCAGGAGCCCTGGACCTGATGGTGCAGTGTGGCTTGCCTCTCTTTCCTTCTGACATAAGGACAGGATCATCCAGGCCAGGTTTGCTCCTTGGGCTTGGGTCCCACGTGAAGGAGATCCAGGGAGCAGAGCCTACCTGCACCCTTTAAGGAGAGCCAGAAGTAAGTGTGTGGTGCTGTAAGCCATCTGACATTTACTGCGGCAAGAGTCTACTACTATTTGGTCTTGAAGTCCCCAGAACATAGAGAGCAGGCTCTCCTTATCAGTTCCCTGCAATACCCATCATATCCTGTCTTATTTTGCTTCGTGAGACTTAATCATCCATCATTCTAGGCATATGTGTGTGTTGTCTTTTCCACCCACTAGAATGTAAATCCCATGAAGATGGATTTGGTTTTGCTCCTTTCTCTATCCCTAGTGCTTATCATACTGAGTGCCTTCAATAAAATTGTTCAATGAATGAGTTGAGTGAATAGGCTAATGTGACATTAACTACAGTCTCATTCCAAAATGAGAACAATGATTTGACACAGCTCTGCCAGTTCTTCATTTAAAAAGTAAGTTCTGTCAGTGAACTTCATATGATTTTCCTTGAATTAAGTTGAAATACATACAGTTACAAGCATGGACTGTAGAGCAGAAATCAGAAATTTCTGATTCCTGTCATTCTTAACTCTTAGTGTCACCCAGCATAACTGGGGCATGTGGCAAAATGAAACTTGAAAGAAGTACATTTACAAACTGATTCCTTATAAATACCCTGGCACATTATTTAGAAGAAAAATCTTTTGAAATTTTGGTGAAATGATTTTATCTATCTCTGTTACTTATTCTTTTAGTTTAGCTTTTTTTTTTTTTTAAATATACCTTTATTGATTTCAGAGAGAGGAAAGGAGAGGGAGAGAGAGAGAGATAGAAACATCAATGATGAGAGAGTCATTGATCGAGCCCACAACACCGGCATGTGCCCTGACCGGGAATGGAACCCCCATTTCCTGGATCCCAGGCTGACGCTCAACCGCTGAGCCACGCCCGGCCGGGCTATTCTTTTAGTTTTGTGCAAACACAAACAACATTGGACCCAGAATACCATAGCTCAATCCTCTAACATCTTCGGAGCAAGCCCTTAATTTCCCATTCCATTGCCTAATGTTCACTTAAAACTTTTCACCCCATCTTGATGTTAATCTCATTGTCCTGTGTGCACAAACTTAATCATGTCTTCACTTTTTTCTGCATTTCTCGAAAATACATGTAATGGGTGGCATGCTAGGAAGAAGATCTTACTCATGAACTAGAAAAAGAGTGGTAATATCTTGGCAGTGTTCTACCTCGGAAATATCCCACCTGTCGTTTTTAAAACACCAATGATTTGGATGGAAAATAAAAATCTGTAAGACAGGCTTATTTCTCTGTAGTGACAAATGTGTCCTTGGTTTCAATAAGATGTTTAATTTTACCACATTTCTTTGAGGGGAATTTGTGCTTTGTGATTTCTGTAGCAAAGATCATCTTGTTAATAGGCTTTGTCTAGGTTTTCTTTCATACTTCTGACTGTTGGTTTAATATTCCAGATATCCATCTCTCCTCGGACAGCAAATTCTTTCCACTTACCGAATGACCCCTTAGTCCCTGTCATCATGGTGGGTCCAGGAACTGGCATAGCGCCCTTCATTGGTTTCCTGCATCACAGGTACATGCTGTCTGGCTGGTGAACACATGGATCCCTTGGGGTCCTGAGTGGAAATAGAACAGAGTGCTTTTTTGTTTCTTCGGTGGTTTTTAGGACATTGGACTTTCCTTGTAAAATTTTTAATTTAAAAAGTTATCAAATGTGTGACAGCGTAGCATAATTCGTCGCCATGGGAGAAGTAAATACCGGTCTTCTAGGATGTGCTTTGTACTGGAACTTTGTTTTTCACTGCAGTCCTTCCCTTTCTCCCTGGCTGCCCCGAGGTTTGGAGCATGCGTAGCTGGGGACAGACTTCCAGCAGAGCTTCGCGCTGCGATGCTATGCAGGCTGTTCTCTTTATTCCTTCAGTAGATAAAGTTGGTGGTGACAGCTCTAATTCTACCAAAACTATCAAAGTTAAGCCCCAAACATTAGTAATTTTCAGTAGAATGATATACTAATAGATGTAACTTTTTATGAGGACATACCTGTTTGATATAAAATAAATAAAATTGTGCTTCTCTCCCCATTTGTGAAATAATGAACAGTTTTTATGTCCTGTTCCCCAGACAATGGGTACTATCCTTTGGACATAATCTTTCTGTTGTTTTATTTTGCTTTAGTTTTTTCCCTTAAGGAAGCAGAAGAGAAATGGCAGACATGCTCAGTGTGTGTCATCGTTGTGCCCATCATTTCTGACACCCCACAGCAGATCAGTCTACCCTTCAAAGCCCTGTCACTGTTCTAGTGTATTAATTGAGAGTTAATTTTATTCATAATATTGCTCTTAATATTGAATGTAAAAATCAGCCTGGGTTTCACAATGTGGTGTTTGCATTTTCCTTGTTATAAAGATGTCATGTAGAGCTCATAGGTGTTGGCAGCTCAGAGACGCTTACTCACTGTAGTGTCTGCTCCAGGGGCCGAGGCGCCCTAAGGAGAGTAGAATGTTAATTCAGTGAATGAACTTTCAGGGACTGCAAAGATAGATTTTACAACCTTTCTGGGTTCGTTGGTGGTATTTCCTGGCCAAAGAGAGAGATTGTTTGTACATGTTTCTTACGTTAAATATCTCAACTTTCTTTTTCACTTAGAGAGAAACTCCAAGAACAACATCCAGACAGACGCTTTGGGGTGACGTGGTTGTTTTTTGGCTGTAGACATCAGGATAGGGATTACTTATTCAGGTACTCTACATCTCTACTGTTCTCATACTCAACCATGAGGGTGCAGTTCTCATTGTAGACTTTTTCAAATTTAAATTGCGAACCTGTTATGTATTGTATTTCAGAGAAGAGCTCAGGCATTTCCATAAGCACGGAATCCTAACTCACCTGAAGGTGTCCTTTTCAAGAGACGCCCCTGTTGGGGAGGAGGCCCCAGTGAAGTACGTGCAGGACAACATCCAGCTTCACAGCAAGCAGGTGGCAAGGCTCCTTCTTCAAGAGAACGGTTATATTTATGTGTGCGGGTAAGTGGCCCTCACGCTCAGGTGCCAGGTGGGGCCAGCATGATATTTCTTAAACGAGTAAGGGACCAGTCAGGTAATAATAATCCAGACTTGGAGGGAGGAGAGATTAGTTCTTATGTATAGGAAGAGAGAAATAAGTTCTGCAATGACTTTAACATACATTTTACTGTAAGGGGCAGGTCAGGTTCAGTTCCTGCCATGCTAGAGTCCTGTCCAACATTTCTTTCATTTAACAAACAGTGCCTAGTGAGGGCTTTGGCACTGTTCAGATGGTGAGAGTTGCGAAGATAAATGAGATACGCTCCCTGCCCCCAGACAGGGCACTCCCTGGGCGGGGAGCACAAGACCAGATGTCTATAATATAGCAAGTGCTGTACAGGGAACTGCAGGGCACCCAGGAGGGCACCTCACCTTTCCTATAAATGAACAGAGCTGAGGCACGTCACAGCACTTAGATAAGGGCCAGGCGCGTGTAAGGTCTCAGAGTGGGTCTGTTAGTGTGTGTGTGTGCACTCATGTATACATGTGTGCGCACACATGTGAAGCCTTAGATATGTAAGAGAGAGCTTGTTGCCCTCAGAATGCAAGTCCCACTGTGTGCCTTGAGAATGGCAGAGGGAATGAGAGGCGAGCAGGAGCCAGGTGGGAAGGTCCTTAGACACTTAAGGTTTGGGTCTCTCCCAGGACATGGACGTTGAAGGACTTCAGGCTGTGACCAGTGTGGTCGGCTGTGCATGTTAGAATAGTCACTGTGTGAAGGCCTGGGTGTCGGGGAGTGACAGGTGACGGGCTGGGAGACCTTTTGGGACACTTTGCAGAGAAGGGAAGGAGGACTGATGTGTTGTGATGGGGCACCAGTGGGGATTAGGGCTATGAATTAAGGACGATTGGTGCAAATGCCTGTTTCGTAAACATCAGTACTATTTTCTTTTTTCTAGAGATGCTAAGAATATGGCCAAGGATGTAAATGATACCCTTGTAGAAATAATAATGAAAGAGGTTGGAGTTGATAAACTGGAAGCAATGAAAAGTCTGGCTACTTTAAAAGAAGAAAAACGCTATCTTCAGGATATCTGGGCGTAAAGTCAGATAAGGAAGAGAATGAAGGGATTTTGGCTGAAAGTACTGAAAGACGGTGTCACTGAAGTTTGAGACCTTCAATTTTTAAAATTAATTTTTTTTTAACTTTTCTTAGGGGAGGTAGGGTGGGGAGTGGATCACTTAACAGTATAGTTTTCTGTATACTGCCCCCCTGCTCCTGCCAAACCTGCCTGTGGCTCAATAGGCCCCCTAGCTGAGGGGCAGCCCCCTCCACCAGCACCTCCAGGGGCCACTTCTACACTTTGAGGAACTTCACAGAGACCTTGGCCAGGTCACAGGGAGTCTGTATCTGTGCATGCGGGGGACTTCCCAGTATGGGATGTGGGCACGAGTTCCCCAGGCAGATAGTTAAATCTGGGAACTTGTGTTGCCAGTTTTTTAAAATAATGTAAAAAGAATTTATCATTATATGAAATACACCATAAAGAATACATGTTAAAATTATAATATATAGAAAGCATATCTGATTATGTTTCTATTACTTTATCAAATGTTTATTTTAATTACCAAAAGTATAGTTCTGATAAAAAATATTTTAAGCTACTAATAGGGAATTTTTTTTGTGATCTTAGAAATGTGAAATATATTTTGAAATTCTACTCTGGCATGTTATTTATTTATCACAGTTTTTAACGTCACCATTCCAGAATTTAGGGAAATTTGCATTCAATTTACAGATGTGAGCAAGCACATACTGTATGTAGTAAGGCTGCAACTTCTTTTTCCTCTCTCTGTACTTCCTCCCCAAAATCTTTTTATTTCTGCTCCTTTTGGCATATTTTTTAGTTTTCCACATAATTTAACTTACCCATATGATATCACTCAAATTGTATCGTAGGCTTAAAATGTCTACTTAAAACATGTTTAAATTTTACCATTTTCTTAACATGTATCTTCTCCACTGTGTTAAAATGCAGAAACTGGGATACAGAATGCCCAGCATATGACTGTCGTTCCTTTGCTTCACTGTTTCTGTCATTTGAAAAACAAAATGCTCTTTCTTCATTGTTTAGCTTGGTATAGTGCCTCAGAATGACTGAGGTGAGTGCAGGTTGCTGGAGTATTTGCTATCTGCCTTTAGATATTAGTCAAAACTTGAAGAGGAATTTGGTCAGGAAGGTGTCATTTCCTTTAACTTGCAGCTTGGCCACATGGGTCACAGCATCCCTGGTGAAGCAGTGCACCAGCCAGGAAAGCCTAGGGAGAAGGCCTTCGCTCAGAGCACACATGTGCCCTCCCGAGTCCTCCTGTGGGCCGCCTGAGCCAGGACCCGTTTGGGGGTCTATAAGATACAGCCAGTGTCATCACCACACGTTTTGTTGCAAAGCAGACTGCCCAGTATCTTTAAAGTCACGTTAGCCCGGCCGGGCGTGGCTCAGTGGTTAAGCATCGACCTAGGATCCAGGTGATCAGGGTTCGATTCCCGGTCAGGGCACATGCCCTGGTTGCGGGCTGCAGCCGATCGATGACTCTTTCGTTATTGATGTTTCTCTCTCTCTCTCTCCCTCTCCCTTCCTCTGTCTGAAATCAATAAAGATATATTTAAAATATATATATAAAGTCACGTTAAATTGAAGAGAAAATTTATAATAGTACTTCTATGACTATGAATTACATGTTCATTTCGGAGCATTCACCCTTTTAAATTCCAATTTTCAGATACATATAACCAAACTGACCTATGTGGAGAATATTGCCAAGGACGGATGCAGTGCTCATTCTCAAAAGACATCTTTTATTCCCCCACAGTGTGTGAGGAACCTGGCTCAAAGATGCCTGGAGACTTTGTGGGTCTTTATGCCTCAGATTCTGTTCACAGCGCTACCACACTTTGGTCTGGAATTTCTGGAAAGGCCACACACACTCCTGCACTCTGACAGTGCAAGAGGAGACTTAATTGCATAGCATTTCTTTAGTGATTAATCATAAAGTTACTGATGTGTATAGAGTGACACTTCTGTTTTTCTGAAAAGAAATCCAACAGCATTTGAGTTAGAGGCTCTAGTTACACAACAGTGGGGCAAAGCTTCATGATACTCATGCCTCTTGGCCTGTTTGCCTTCACAGGACAGGAACTCAGGCAGGCAGACTGTGAAAGCCTGGATCACGTCGTCTGCCTTTGGGGAAAATTATTAAATCTTTATCACTGTTAGAAACTGGGTAGGAGTTTTCACCAAAATAAATAGGAATGTTGAGGATGGTCCATTAGATGAGTTAATATATGTAAAGTGCTTGGGGCTGTGCCTGATACACAATAAGGATCTAAAGTGCGTTAGTGTTTATTGTGAATACTACTGCAGCTGTTACTATCACGCCTACAGTTGTTCCTGGAGAAACACCCTTTTGTGAGTGGGCGTACCCTGAGTTTCAGAGGAGCATTCGATGATGGCAAGGTCATTTCGATGTGTTTTTAATCCCCCTGGCAAGTCCCCATTTCACTGCGTGGCTCCAGAACATGCATCTGTCTCCATGGTCCTTGATTCGATAGCAGTTAACTTGGCACCTTTTGCCAGCTTTAATTCACTTTCCAGAGGTTAGCAGGTAAAGGGAGAGGTTCAGAAAGGTCTAAATCATGTTGCTATTTTTCCAGATGGATGACTTGAACAAAAGAGCATGACTTAATTGTGTGTAAGAGTCACTCAATTCTGCCTTTATTTCGGAATAGCTGTGGGTTGATTTTTTTTCCTTCGGTATTTTCAAGGGGAAGTGAGACAGTTGTAATTTCCTTAATAGAAGTTTCTCAGTAAAACAAGTGAGCTGCCATCACAGGACTGGCACTTTGCCACGTAATACAGACTGTTCTCTCATTTGCACTCTATTTAATATCTGACAGGTAAATAAGTGGGAGGCGTGGCAGGTTACCGCTCACCTTCATGTTTGCCTTCTTAGTGGTCAAATGGGATTGACTGGACAGGATCTCATTTGGAGCTGGACTAGAAAACTCAGAAGATGAAAGTGACTTGATCCAGTAAGAGTTGGGAACATACTGCTAGTTAGGCAGCCACTGGGGTCCCTTAGTAATGCACTGGTGTGCTTTAATCATTTTAGACCCAGTGCCCAGCACTTGTTACGATTCTATGGGACCAAGTTGTTGAATATTAAATCTAAAAGATCAAGGGAGAAGTAAAGGGGATACTTCTTGCCTAGAATATCAGATTTGCAGCTGTACTTGTTGGCTAACTGAAGTATTAGTAGCCAAAACTCAAAGCTGCACCAGTGAGCAGTAAATGCGCCAATTCTCTTAAAGGAATTCAAGCAGTGTGTGCCTAAGTGGGGCTCAGTCCCCCCTTTCAGTTTGCCAGAGCTGACCTGAGCTGAATCCCAAAGCCAATTCAAACAGTGCGAGACCCAACATCTCTGTTTCCTGTGTGGTCAGTAACTGGCACTACCTAGGGAGATGTATCCTACGGTGGAAGATGAACCAGAGCACTGAGTGTGGTTAAGCATAGCTTTTAGTCAGAAGGCCAGAGCCTGAGACCACACCCTTCCGGTGCTCTGCCCCCAGGGGAGAAGGGTGAGCTTTTACAGAGCCTTGGCAAGTGGGGCAGCCTCCGTTTAGCTCATTTCTGGGTAGTTGGTCAGAGATGGTCCTCAGAAGAAAAAGGAATTTTTCTGGAGTTTATCAGCCTTTGTTTTAGGCAATTTAGGTTAGCAGGAAGGGGTGGGAAGGAACAGCAGAGGGCCAAGACATGAAGGCTAATAAAAATAACAGCCAGCAGATCATGCTATTGGGTGTCTCTGACATGGGCACTAAGCCTGCTCTCAAGGACAGGGTAGCATGCCAGCATCTGGAGAGTCTGCACATTCTGCTGACAAGGACTCATGTCTGGAGCCTGGGAAGCCAGAGTACGTGGAGGTATCCTGACATTCCCATGTCACCCTGCCCGCTCAGTTTGCAGCGTGGACCCTAATCTAATGATGCCCATGCTCTCCCTCCCGGCCCTGGGGGAGGAACCCTCCACTCTCGGTGCTGGGCTGTGGGAAAAAGCTGTCTCTGTGACCTTTCCCAACCCCTCAGCACCACTTGGCTGGGAAAGCTGGATGGTCAGAGAGGAGTCTCCTGAGGCTGGAGAAGTTCTGGCAGAGACAACCCAGGAGGAGCAGAGCAGCTGCACGAGCAGCAGGGACATTGCTGAGAGCCACAGCTACGAAGCTGGGAACTGTTCATTTTCAGTTTAACGTGCATATTTATACCTCCATCCATTCATCAGCTACTCATCACCCACCCACCCACCCATCCATGCATCATCCAGCCACTCAGCCAACCAACAAATGCTCATTGAGTACCTGCTACAAACCTGTTCCTTGAAGGGTGCTCCTCAAGGAATGCATAATCCTGTGTGGGAGGTGATATATGCATTGATAAATAATTGCACAATAAATTGAAAAACAGGTAAATCACAATGCAGTGTGATAATTACCAGAAGTATTAACAATGTATAACCCTGTTCAGTCACTTCTACCACCTTACCTAGGTCTCAACTTGTACGCCAGCAATTCCAAGTTGCTTGTACTTTGCCTTTAGAAACGCTGCACCTGGTGTTTGGAATGATCCCCACCCCATTTCGTATTCCTGCTTGTCTGTTTGTCCAACTCCTCTCTGTCCCTCAAGACTCAGCTAAGGGGCAGCCTGCTCCAGGTAGCTGATTTCAGCTCAGTGGGTTCTTGGCTGATGTAACCACTGCATCTTCTCACCAGCCCAATATCTGGTGACCATCCTGGTTGGCATTATTCACAGGATGCCTTCTCACGGAACTCCAGGTTCCTTCTGGCCTGGACCATATCACTGCATCTTTACCCTGTGAACAGTGCACAGCAGGCATCCAAAAATGTTTGCTGGTAAACGGAAGGGGAGGGGGGAGGGGAGGGGAGGGGAGGGGAGGGGAGGGGAGGGGAGGGGAGGGGAGGGGAGGGAAGGGAAGGGAAGGGAAGGGAAGGGAAGGGAAGGGAAGGGAAGGGAAGGGAAGGGAAGGGAAGGGAAGGGAAGGGAAGGGAAGGGAAGGGAAGGGAAAGGTCAAGTAACCAACTGCTGGCTTTTCCTTCACTCAGTAGCTACTGGCAGGTATTCCTGGTGTGTGCCAGGCTGGTGCTGGGACGTGAGGGCAATGCAGTGAGTGAGTGACACCTGCTTCGCAGCACCAGCCCTCCCGGAGCTTTCACTCCCACCCAAGTCAGAGGCAGCGCACACAGCTGCAGCCCAGCTCTCAGGACGGCCCAGGCCCGAGGCCCGAGGCCTCTGGTGCTATAGCCTCTCACTGGGAAGGTCAGGTGGTGGTGATGCAGTGACTGGCCCCGCCCAGAGCTGGGGCAGGAGGAAAGCAGACAGGACGGCCACCCTGTGGGGCTGTGTCAGCAGACAAGGCCCTGTCCAGGACAGAAGCTCTTGTCACTGGTTATATTACCCCCAGGTGTCTGGAATCTCGGGGGGATTGAAAGGCCAACCCCAGACAAATGGAAATAATTGCTAAGAGGCGGAGGCAGAAACAAGTGACTAGGGATGCAAAGCAGCGCCGCTTTGCAAAGGGGTGAGCTGAAAACTGGCCAGGCAGTGGAAGTTCTCCAATTTACCTTCATACTGGAAGCAGCTGCTTCCTCAGCGTTTACACCTTAGCCAGGAAGACAATGCAGCTGGAAATGACAGTGGGATCCCAATGCTGACTGAACCTCACATGTAGGAATGACTTAGGACTGGATTCTGTTACAAGCGCCCATGTAAACCTCACATTTCCAGCAGCTGTATTCTCTCCACACCCCATACTTAAAAGGCTTTACGAGGGGCTGTGAACCTGGAAGCACAGATCGAGGGCGGAGACCTTCAGGTGAGATCACCTACAAATCAGTGTGACTATGCATTGCAAAGTGGATTGGGATAGATGGTGTTGAAATGGCACAGGGCGGCTGTGTGCCTGGGCTCCCTGGTGTTGCCTGACTGTAGAAAGATTGTGAACATGCACATTTAGGCTTTTATTTGGAGAGACATCATGGGATGTAAAACCTCAAATTGCAGGGCTGGTTCCAAGTGGGCTGTTGCACCATGTTGGCAAGTCGTTAAATCCTTCTGTAGATTCAATTTCCCTCCTGTGACACACACTATGATGTTTCTGCTCCTTAGTGTGTGGGTTATGCAAGCTTGAACAAATATTATAGACAGAAGGGGGGGGGGGGGACTACCAGCAAGTGTTCTATTGAGACAGAAAAGATGCATGATACTATTTTTGAAATTATGAAATTCTAGGTAAATGCCTGCATTCTTATTGCCGATATGCAGTAAGTTGGTTTCTATAGTTTATTGACTGTTTATTTGATCTTAAGAATGAAGGTCTTTCCTTTAATGATTTTAACTATTGGGTTAAGTTTTTTGGTTATGTGATTTTATACAAAACAGGAGTCACTTTCTCTAAGAGATTCTGATGTATTTAGGAAAATGGAAACCCTTCATGACTCTCATTTTAGAAAAGAGGAGGATCCTCAGGCCGCAGGCTTTTCAAAACTGTGACATGCACCGCACACCAGCTCGAGGCACAGGGCCTCGAACATCTAAGTCATTCATAAGCACCATGGTGGGCATCAGGACCCTGGTGAGAGACAGGCAAAGGCCAATCTGTGGAAAAATACAGATTTCTCACTGTTACTTTTATTCCATTATTTGTAGTGAAAATGGTATTATTCTAGAGAGAATTATTAGCTTTCACCTTATCAACACCTCAGTAAGAGATGTGGACAGAACTGTAAGAGTGTTTCTTTTCTATTTAAACATGGTCTACTTTTAATTCTCATTTTCTAAGTGAAAAATCAATATAGAAACACTGCAGACCACAGGCAAGCACTGCCCAGGGTTCCAAGACTGGAAATGAGCATTTTATCAGAAATCTGTTTCAAGGTGGGGATTTGGCTGAGGCTGGTGCTATGGTTTGAGCCTGAGGGCCAGCTCTGGGCACCTTCCTCCCCCTCATCTCAAGGTACTCCTGACCAAAAACAACAATGTAAACAGCACAAAGTGAAAACATCAGCACCTATAGACTATATATTTTATCATAAAACAAGCTTCTAGAACTTCAAGTCATGTAAAAATAAACATATTTAGGTGTTTTTAAAGAAGGATTGATGTCACCACCCTTCCATAGACTGGTGTCCCAGAAGTCTCTGTGGCAAGATCCAGTCCACAGAAGAAAAGAGATACCTGTCTTCCTTCAACTGTCCACTTACTTTCTGATATTTTCTGATAATTTACTGTGATCTCTTATAAATCGTTTCTTCTTCTGGTGGCCAAGATTGACAGACTGAAGACATTCCATGGACCCCAAACACCTTGCATGTTAATTACACATATGCCAGTATTAAATACTTGACACCTAGATAACACTTAGGTCTAAATTTCCCAGGAGTGGAAGGGGATCGAAGCACTTGTGTATGTTTACATTGCAGATCTCTGGAAATCGATGTAAGTCTCCAGCCCTCTAGGTGGCTCAGTTATAATGGGGTCTTTAAACTTTCTAAAACTCTTGATGACAAAAAAACATTCTCACGTTCAGGTCTACTATCAATTTGAATATTTTAGCCCACGCCATTCATATGCCATGAAAAGGGCTTGTCTGTGTTGCAAACATGCCTGGGTAGGAGGGGCTGGCTGTGAGCAATGGGCATTTCCCAGCTGGCTTGCTCTGGAATAGGAGACAGGAGTCCTTCAAAGACCTTGAACTCCCAGGAGGACAGGGTGCAGAGCCCACTCCTATCCTAAAATGCTGCTGCTTTGTGGTTGAGCTGGCCGTGCCAAATGGCTGCTCAGACCAGAAGCACAACTCATGGTGATATTGATTAAATGTATAGAAACTTTAACTCTTTGGGCTGCTCATGTTAACACATCGACAGAGGCAAGTGAGAGATCAGATACATCTCATTTTAGGACTGGTGAGTAAAAAAAAGCAATTGTCCAACAATAATGCTTTAGGGTGCTTAAGAAGACAATACAGTCTTCTTTCTTTGTTTTGTTGACACATCAGTTAGACTTTGCACACAAAGTCAGCCACCTAACCAACTAGGGGATTTTCATGCCAGCTTACCGACCAATAACAGAAAAAAAGCATATTCAAAGCAAACAGCCACACTAAGCAAATTCAAAAGATTTAATAGGCACTATTTTTTCCCCTTATGCAGAAAAATGTGAGTCTGTTGAAATTTTTCATCTTAGAGAGCTGTTTTTACTTGCATGAGACACACAGACTACGTAATTGTCATAAAGATGTCAGTGGCCCCAGGCTTCCCCAGGCACCTGCAGGAACGATTCATTTGACTAATGACGAAGTATCTGCATGTGGATAGAGTCATACGTCTTCCCTGCGTTATAATAAAACATGTTATCAGTGCAGCAGAAAGTACTTACATCTGTAGCTGGCATTGACCCCAGGGAGTCTGAACCCTAACGTAGGAAGAAATGACACTGTGCAATCTGCGTCCGGGGGAACCTGCAGCACGGCTTCTGCTACAGTAAGACCTGTAGTGGTCGCTGGTGGCGCTTACCCGGGGCTTTATCCAACTGTCCCCAGTTGGGAGCTGTCCACCCTAGAGGCTTCTAGCAAAATCAGGAAAAGCCAAAGATTTGGGAAGTCTGTTCACTTTGTCAAACCACTGGCCAAATAGTCAAGAAGTGAAAGCCTGAGGTGCATGGCGGGAGTGGGTGACGCCTGTGGAATGTCCTAGTGACATCTTCCTGGGTCACCCAGCCTGGTGCTGAGGCTGGACCTCCGGGGTGGGGACGCCTGTGCTTTGGAGCCTCAGTGGGGCAGGAGGGGCTGGCGGTGCTCACAGGGCGCCGCGGGGGCAGCCTGGGCACAGTGGCAGCCGCCTGGGGGAAAGGACCGCCTCCCGGGCCCGGGGCGCAGAACCTGGTGCCAGGGGGTTAAGGTGCAACACCCCGGGACCCGGGCGCAGGCCCCCCCAGAGAGCGCTGGCGTCCTCTCTGCAGACCGCCTCGCGGGCGGTGCCCCCCTGAGCCCCGCGCTGGCCCCGCACGCACCGGGACTGAGCGGCTCCTGAAGGGCAGTGGGGGCGCGGGGGGGGAGCCGAGCTGACTCTGTGTCCACCCCTGCGACAGCCATGGGGCCAGGCAGCTCCATCCTGCCCACACCTGGCCCGCGGGCCGCCAGCCACCCCGCAGGTCCCCCTCTCTACACCCGCGCACCTGAGCGCGTCAGGAAAGGTGCGTGTGAGTCGGCGCCGGCCCGGGGGGGGGGGCGGGGGGCAGCGACGCCGCGCCCGAGGTGCAGACGAGGCGGGGACCCCGGGGCCGGCGACGGCCCGGGGACCAGGGAAAGAGCGCCCGCCCGCGATGGAAACGGCGCTCTCAGCTTTGCTTTGCTTGGAGAACGCGGCGCGTCGCCCTGCAGACAGGTTCTGGGGAGCGCGGAAAATACTGGAAATAGGGGCTGCCTGGTGCGGGGGGGGGGGGGGGTCGGGCGCCCAGCGCGTTTCTGCCCCGCGTGGGGCGTGTTTGCGGCCCGGCCCCGGCCCCGCGGAGAAACAGCGGGTCCCTCCAGGAGCCGCCCCTGGGTGGCGCCCCGAGACCGCGTTTGCACCGCGTCCGAGGCCCCGCAGGTCCGTCTCGGACACAGCCGAGGCTCGGCGCAGTTTGGTGCGAGTGCTGCGCTTTGTGTTTCCTCCCTAACGGGAGCTAAGCCACCAGCTCTTAAGCAAGAGGCTTTGGGCGGGTGGGTGGCCAGTCTCCTCCCAGTCCCAGGAAGAAGGGGGGGTGGGGACTAACCTGGGACCTGACTGACCTCTGTCGCCTTGGAACGGGGGCCCACGCCCTCCGTCTATAAATGGAGGTAATGCCTTAGGGAGTGTCCTGCCGGCCTCCCCGCTCTACCCATCGCATTTCTCTTCGTAAGTGAAGCTCCTTGGAGCCAGGTTGCTTTTATCCCCTGGTCCCCTCATGGTACCAGGATCCAGATGGGACAGAGGCCGGGGGTGAAGCATCATGGGGACTCAGTGGTGCGCCTCTCAGGGCCCCTGAGAACTAAGCTCCCAGGTGCGAGGGCAGGAAGTGGACTCATCTCACACGGAGCGCCCGCGCCCTCCTGCCTGAAACACGCTGTGCAGTTCTTGCCAGCTTCCACACGAACCTCCAGAGCCGTCAAAATGGGACTCGTCTAAAAGTGATTCCAGATGAGGGACGCCTGGTCGCCAATACCCGAGGCACCTGGGTGGCCTTCGCTTGGTCCTCAGTTCTCTTGGGGTTCAGGAGCCTTCGGGGATAATCAGAAATCGACTGTGACTGGCATTGAAGATTCACCTACAGCTTTGTGTGGCTTGATAGCTCCTCTCTTTTCATTGCTGAATAATATTCCACTGTCTGGATATACCACAGTTTGTTTATCCATTCACCTACTGATGGCCATCCTGATTGCTTCCAGTTTTTAGTGATTATGAAAAAAAGCTGCTGTGAACGTTTATGTGCCAGCGTTTGTGGGGTGATAAGTTTTAAATTCAGCTGAGAAAAATGTATAAGCATGATTGCTACGTAATATGATAAAGCTATGTGTAGCTTTGTAAAAGTCTCTTAAATTATCTTCCAAAGTGACTGTGTGACTTCATTCCCACCAGCCACGAATGACAGTTCCTGTAGCTCCACATTCTTGATAGTAATGGGCATTGTCAGTTTTTTGGAGTTTAGTTATCTTAATGGGTATGTCATTGTTATTATCTTTAAAAATTATTTAACAGGGTGTCCTGATTTCTTTGTTTATCTGAAAAAAAATGGTGAAAATCATGGGAATCAAAGCCTATGTGGGTGAGTGTTTGCACTGGAGTCTTTGGTAGTTAGTAGATTAACTTTGTCCTTCAAAGTTATGGACAAAGTCTTAGCTGGGGAATTCCTCATCCCCAGCTATCTCGGGGATACATTAGAGAATAACTGATGATCAAAGGACATTGCATTTTAACAATATATCGTCTGCACTCAGCTAATCATTTTGTGTAAACACTTCTTTAATGCACATTGAAGGTGCAACCTTGGTAGTGTTTGAATTTACAAATGTCCTGATGCTCCTTTAGACATTTTTCTTGCTTTCAGATTTAACCAGGAACTTTCTCCTGCACTGCCAAACCATTTTCCTCAGCAATTTTGCCCCAAGGCCATCAACTCTCTTTAGCTGCTGTGTGTCCTTCATACTCCGTTGGGGTTGTTGTTGTTTTGTTTTTGCTTGCATTTTTGAAGTGTCTCCACTGCTTATACCTGAATTCAGCATTTCTATCTCAGTAGAGGGCTCTAGGTACATATAACAGATAACAATGAACTGCATCTGCTTCAGAGCAGTTTTATCCCCTCATGCTTGTCTCAAGGCACCAGTAATAAATTCCTATGTAAGTAGAGTATTCAAATTATACTCTTAAATCATTCCCATACAGACGTTTTGCTATTCTTTTTTTTTTTTTTTTTAAATTATCTTTATTGTTGAAAGTGTTACAGATGTCCACTTTTTCCCCTATTGATCCCCTCCACCCTGCATCCACCCCACTCCCAGGCCTTCCCCATACCATAGGTTATTCATATAAGCATATAAGTTCTTTTATTAATCTCTCCCCACCCACTCCCCCACCCCCACCTTCCCTCTGAGATCCCTCAGTCTGTTCCATGCTTCTGTGTCTCTGGATCTATTTTGTTCATCAGTTTATTTTGTTTATTATATTTCACATATAAGTGAGATCATGTGGTACTTGTCTTTCTCTGAGTGGCTTATTTCGTTCAGCACAATACTTTCCAGTTCCCTCCATGCTGTGCCAAAGGATAAAAGATCCTTCATTTTTACAGCTGCATAGTATTCCATGGTGTGAATGTCCCACAGCTTTTTATCCACTCACCTACTGATGGGCACTTGGGCTGTTTCCAGATCTTGGCTCTTGTAAATTGCGCTGCTATGAACATAGGGGTGCATAAGCTCTTTGTGACTGGTGTTTTGGTTTCTTAGGATATATTCCTAGAAGTGGGATCACTGGGTCAAATGGCAGTTCAATTTTTAGTGTTTTGAGGTAACTCCATACTGTTTTCCATAGTGACTGCACCACATATTTGCCAATGACACATCTGATAAAGGGTTAATATACAAAATATATAAGGAACTCATACAACTTAACAAAAGGAAGACAAATAATCAGGCCAAGGGTCTAAACAGACACTTCTCCAAAGAGGACATACAGATGGCCAAGAGACATATGAAAAAATGCTCAAAATCACTAATCATTAGAGAGAGGAAAATTAAAACCACAGTGAGGTATCACCTCACACCTGTCAGAATGGCTGCCATCAACAAGTCAACAAACAACAAGTGCTGCGAGGGTGTGGAGAAAGGGGAACCCTTTGCTATTCTTCTTAAGGGGATTGCATTGGTCACGTGCAGTACATCCATTCATTCCCGGTGCACTTGGTGGTTACTGTTGACATGACACAGCCAACATTTGATTACTGACCAGTGGATTATCTATGACGTTCTGACTCCCTGCTCTCTGGTCAGTGGTTGTGAGATGAGAGAACATATTCACTTCGACCTGAGAAATGCACAAAAGGTATTACAAAGTATTACACAGTGTGTTGCCAGGTAGGATAAAATACTTGCAGACCAGGAATCATTTGGGGATTTATTTCTGCTGTCCTTTCCTATATTGAAAGCACTAATAATAATTGATTTGTAATTGATTTAAGGATGTTTTGTGGCTCAGTAAATACTGAATCAAGGCACTCAGGTTTGTTTCAAAGCTACAGAACCAAAGAAAATATATTGCTTTAATTTTTCCTTCTTTTCTATTTTGGATTTTAAAAAACGATGAATGAGGTACATTGTCCCCGCTGATTGCCTGTCCACAAGGCTGAAGTGTTGGCAGAGATTTTAAAAATTTCAGTATTTCATATGCTTTTAAAGATAGGCATATATTAAAGATGAATTATACATATCTTTTAGCAGATGGAACAAGGTTTTATTCATTTTTAATATAGGTTATTCTCAGAAATTTGGTATCAGAAGCATCAGGAATGAAGACCTGATCTCGATTGCAAATATAATTCCTATAGCAAAGTGACTTAGAGCATCATAAAAACCTAATTCAGAGCCTGACACCAGTTGTACAGATTCTAGGAAAAAAAGCACCTCATATAGTCTTTTCTAAAGATCATATTAGCTCTGCCGTTGAAAAAACTCAAGTTTATTACCCAAGATAAACGTTAATATCAGATCTAATTCAGATAAACATATTTTACTATGTTGACAGGCTAAAGCTATCCAGTCAAGAACACTTTCAGATGAGAAAGGAGAAAAGCTGTATAAAACCCATGACATATTGCTAGTGGTAGAAAATCAGTCTACGGTATCCTGTGTCTCCCAATCTAATCAGTAATCAGGGGCCAGGAGTTAAATGTGCCCCCTTTCTTTTTCATCTACCTGGCAGTTTAATACTTTATAACATAAAAAATTCAAAATGGCTCAATGTTAAAGACTCAGACCCTGAGAGGGAGAGCTGGAATCTGGAAAATCTAGCTTCCTGCTCTGTAAATATAGGCAGTTTAATTTCCTACCCAAATTTGCTAGTACCCTGTTTAAGATGATGATTTGTCATTTCATTTGGTTCCAATTATAAGTAGAGGATGAGTAGGGTAGACTTTAAAGGAAATTGCTTTGATAACTCTCTTTGATCTCAGGAATAAAAAAAGGACCATCACAACCCAGTGTCATGCTCCATTGGAGACAAGGCACCAGAAGAGGGTTGATGGCTCCTTTAGAATTTTTACATCTTCCAAAAACAAACAGACAAAGAAAGAAACAAACACACCCCACACCACTGTAGTGTTGTTCTGTGGCGGGAATGTCAGTGCAATGCCTGTAGAAATGAGAAGATCGGTTACTGTTCCTCTTTAGGCAAATTGGTGGATGTGGGAAAATCAGGCACATGCTGGGGACAGCTGCCACAGATACTGTAACTGGTCAAATGAGAACCACCTTGAAGGTCATGTGATTTTTTTTCTTCTTTCTGAAGTCAATTTCAAACTGCTTCACAAGTTTGCAAAAGCTGTCATTCTTAGCTTTGGTTAAAGTTAATGTTTTTTCCTGCTAAAGTTAATTGCTTTTCCCCAGTACCATAACTGTTGGCCAATATCAGACTTGAACTTCAGCACTTTGCAGGAAGGCACAGTGTAAACCATCCTTCTGAGCACCTAGATTCACCACTGAAACTACATCATCTGCAGAGAAAATGCATAAACTTGGTCCAGAGCAGGATTCTTCTAAAGCGTGTGACAATAACTGTTATACCACTGGATGCGGCTTCTGAAGACATTATGAAACGTTGAATACCTCATTCTGTGTTAAATCCTGTCGCCTGTTTCGTGATACCAAATAAACCTATTTGGAATTGTTTTATTTTGTCATTGGACATTCTCGAAAGTCAACTTCAAACCTTGGTAAAAGTGCAGGAAGTTACTGACTTCATGCTTCTCAAAAATGACCTTTAAAAAATGCAGTCTATGTTAATCACAGTGGAGCTTTTATAGGGTGAAATAGCATTGCCTTCCAGCTTTGTCTGAATGAGAGTGCACTTCAGGTTTCCCTGTTGGAAGGTTCGTGTTTTGCTGGGAATTGCTGGTCGTTGGGCACACCATTCAGTCTCAGTTCTTATGATCTTAATGATTACAGCCATTTGAAATCATCTTGTTAGACATGAGCAATACAAATTTTCAATTTAATTTGCTGGCCTTAAATGTTCCCTTGAAACTGTCCAGGTCTATATCCAAGAAGGTTGTTTAATGACATTTGACAGATGCATTGTTTTTAAAAATCAGTTTAAGTCAGGAGTCGAGCGGCCCAGGTGCGGAGCTCATTGCCTGTTGCATTGGGTCAGTTATGGGAGTTCGGAGAAGGGGAGATGGGGGGCTACACAACCAATCAGCAGAAACCAATACACACCTGTTTCCAGCCTAGACGCTGAGGAAAACATGTTTATAAGATCAAATGAGCTATTATTACAGGAGTGAATATGTGCTCACTCACTGCTCTTGGTGAATTGCCAATTTCTATGTCCCAAACCAATTCATCTTTTAAAAATTCATAAAGAATGATCCTAAGGACTGCTAATAGTGCCACAATCTTCCTTTAGCAACCTCCCTGCCATCTCTCTCTGCCAATATTTTTCTGGGCAAAAATAAGAGAATCTTACTTATGTACGTTATAAATTGTATTATGGTGTTTTAGTTATGTATTGTTTGTAAATAGTTTGTCTCATTAAATTGTATGCAAAAATTGAAATAAATCCTACCATTTAGGAAATAATTTGATGACATCTTTTTTTACATTGTCTCAAAGTCCCGTGTGTCCCAGATGTGCTAAGGCATGGTTGCCACTTGAAGATTCATGTTAATCTTTAAGAAGCACATTCATCAGAACAAGACTGCAGAAGACCTCCTGGTGGACCCCCTAACACACTCCTGTGTGATGTTCAGACCCTACGACCTCATTGTAGAGGCTCATACAGGACCATCCAGGTTCGTAATGACTCTATGATGTTGTAAACAACTTTTACAAAGCTTCCATAGGCAAAAAGAAATGTGTGATGATAAGTAAAGCCAACTAGGAGCAAGGAGTTGGGATCCAGTACTGTTGATTGATTTATTGAATTATATTACACTAGCCCTTTCTCCAGTGTACCATATTTTATTCTTCTTTGCATAAAAAGGTTTTCTTTTTGTTTGTTTTTAAAAAACAGCTTTACTGAGGTGTAATTTATATGCCCAAAACTGTACATATTTAATGAAGACAGTTTGATGAGTTTGGGCATATACATGCATTGTGAAACTATCACCAAAATCAAGGTAATATATCTAAAGCTTGTCTTGAATGCACCACTCTCAGGCAACATGAACACAGCTAGAAGATGCCTGGCTGAAGAAAACCAATCTATTAAGTGATTCATGACCCCATTGTACATATTGTGTGTATATCTGTTACAGTTGACCCTTGAACAACATAAGTTTGATTATGTGGGTCCACTTACATGCAAATTTTTAAAAGTAAATAAATGCATTTTCTCTTTTTATGATTTTCTTAACATTTTCTTTTCTTTATTTTACTTTATTGTAAGAACATAGTATGTAATGTATATAATATGCAGAATATGTGTTAATTCATTGCTTATGCTCTCAGGAAGTCTTTTGGTCAACAGTAGGCTATTATCAGTTACATTATTGGGGAGTCAAATTTCATATATAAATTTTTGACTCTGGGTGGGGGGGTGCCCTTAATCCCCATATTGTTCAAGGGTGAGCTATAAAATATGCAAATAAAAAATGTGTGTGTGTAAATTTTTAGTTGATTAGGAAGGTTAAAGGAACCTCTTAATATAAAGGTAAAAAACCCTCCAAACTGCAAGTTGTGAAATGTTGAGCTTTTGAAGAATTCCAATAATGGTTTACATTTTTCACAGTTTAGAAGGTGAGCCAGATGAAGTGTGTATGGATTCAATTTACTTTCTTGGATCTTGTTTTCCTGAAGCATCCTTTGTAATTATAGAGATCAATATTCTGAAATTGTGATAGTCTCACATGATGCACTTGTATCTGAATCCTCTTCTTAGAATCTGCTTCATTTGTTCTAAATTAAATAAAATTAGAAATACAATTAAAATTTCCATCTGGACCTATCTGAAACATGTAACGGAATTTTGCATTTAAAGTGACTCCTGAGCCCAGCTTGTAGAGAACGGCAGAAATGTTCCTACTGCATCCCTGTAAGTGTTTAATACAAAAGGAACTTGTTCTTAAAACAATATCTAAACCAAATGTATTTTTCTAGAATATACTTGATTTATTATTTTTTTCAATAGATATGAAGATAAAATCTGAAGTTGCTTTTCTCTCTATTTGTTCTGCGTGAGTTTCCATGTGGAAACATTTGAAGATCTCACCTCAACCCTGCTGACCACAGTGAGAACCAGGGCACGATAGGCCTAATTTTAGGAATGCAAAGCTCTGAAAATTGTAACTATTGAAAGAATCACAGAGTAAATCAAATTTAAAGATAATCCTTTGTAGAATACACAGAAACCATAAGGCCTTATCTCTATCTGTGGTTCTCAGCCGGGGATTTTGCAGTGTCTGGAGACATTTTTGGTTGTCACATATGGATGGTAGGTTGTTACTGGCAACTAGTAGGCAAAATGTTCTCCAATGCACAGGAGAGCCCCCCATAAAATAGAATTATCCAGCTCAAGATGTCTTTAGAGTCTATTGATAAACCCTAATTTATACTTTGAAAACTGCTGTTGATTTATATATAAAAATATAAAAATCCAGTAAGTCTTGCTAGAGAACACAGAGAAAACTTTGCTGAAATATGATTTTTAAAATGTTCATATATATATATAGGCTTGCTTATATTAATCAGCAATTTACGATGGGACAAATGATTCTGATTATGGCACAAAGTTGTCTGTGGGCTGACATGAGTTCTTCCTCTCTGTGATAATTCAGGGAAAAGCAGGGGAGACAGCTCTGATGAGGTGACCTGTCAGCTAAGATTTAACAAAGAAATGAGCAGGGAGTAAGCATGACAAGAGGACAGGAGAAAGGTAAGAGCAAAGTGATCAGTGGGTGCACTGGGAAAAGTGCAGACATAAGGAGAAACAGTGGAACATGATTTAGTTAAATGTATTTTAAAAATCGGACTAATTAGCAGCAAGTTGCTTGATGGGGCAGTTTAGTCAAAGCACTGACAGGATCAAAAATAAATTCCCCTAGTCGCAGTTTATATTTTTCTTCGAACTAATAGTTACAATTGCAACAGAAAACAACTTTTAATTTTTTAAGCATCTTTAATTTCTTCATGAAATTAACTAAAAGGTACAATAAGAGATATAATAATGTAAGACTCCACAATTCTCACAGCTGAGTTTATAAACTTTCAGATATTCAAGAAATAGTTTACTCTCATTATCTTTGAATCATTAAGCAATCTTAAGCCTTGGTTACTCTGGGGACCTCCCTCACCTATCTTGTTTCCAAATGGTGCAAAGCTTCCATGGTCCAAAGAAGACAAATCCACAGAATTGGGGAAATAGAGAATGGAGGATACCATTGGTGCTTTGTCATCTATTAATGCCAATTACAACTAAGTCACCCATAGACTGTGAAGTCACATGGTCTATTCAATGTTACAAGCTGTGTTTAGACAGTGGGGTCTTTAATGAGGCTAGGGTCCCATGAACTGGGTCACTTCTAAGAAACATACACAACCAGGTACCAACACAACTTGATTACTTTTCTGGGCATTGGAATGAAGACATACATGCCTGATCCCTGTCTAAACATCTTATAATAAGCATTGGAAAAGAAATGTGATTGTGAAAGAATTTTAAATCATTGAAGGTGATCTATGTCTTTTATTCCTTACACTTCTCAATAAAATAAGAAATATTGCTATATAGGCTGAGAAATCATAATTGGCTTTATTTTTTATTAAAGTATAGTTGGCATACAATATAAGATTATTTGTAGGTATACAATATAATGATTTGACATTAATATACCTTACAATGTGATCATCACACTAAGTCTAGTAAATTCTTTTTAATAGACAGAAAACACAATCTTTGAAAAATGACAGATCTCTGTTCTATTTCCCTTCTTATTACAAATGCATTGCATATTCATTATGGGATATGCAGAGAATGTAGAGAGGTAAAAAACGACAAATTTATATCCATAATCCTACCTGCACAAAGACAATTACTCTTGCCCTGTGATGTATCTCTCCACATTTGACTCTGTAATAATCACAGCTGATATTCAGTGAATGCTTATGCCTTCCTAGAATATGCTGCATGCTTTCATATGTATCAAATAATTTCATCTTTATAATAATCTTTATGAATTATTGCTGTTATCATCCCTATTTGGCAGAGGGAAAGCCTTGTGTGCACAAAGGTTTTTTAAACATATGGTTTCTGAGTGTGATGGTAGAGCCCCTGGGAACAATGGGAGGAGACTTTCTCCTGACAGAGGAGAGAAGAAATAAGGGCAAGGGGACTGGAGTCAGGATGTGAGGAAAAGCCCATCAACACTAAAGCAGTTCATAGCTAATGGCTTTTATTTTCTTTTCTTAAAATTTATCTTTATTGTTGAATGTATTACAAATGTCCCCTTTTTCTCCCCGTGCACCCCTCCCCCTGGCCTCCACCACACTATTGTCTGTGTCCTGGGTTATGCATATAAGCATATAAGTTCTTAGGTTAATCTCTCCTTCCCCCAACTCCCTACCCCCGCCTTCCCTCTGAGATTCGTCAGTCTGTTCCATGCTTCTATGTCCCTGGATCTATTGTTCATTGGGTTACTTTGTTCATTAGATTCCACACATGAGTAAGATCATGTGACATTTGTCTTTCTCTGACTGGCTTATTTCACTTAGCATAATACTCTCCAGGTCCCACCATGCTGTCTCAACAGGTAAGGGATCCTTTGTTTTTACAGGTGCATAGTATTCCATGGTATAAATGTCTGAGAAGATGCTTGATATGATTTCAATCTTCTTGAACTTATAGAGACTTGTTTTGTGTCCTAACATGTGGTCTATCTTTGAGAATGTCTCGTGCACTTGAAGAGAATGTATATTCTGCAGCTTTAGAGTGAAATGTTCTGTAAATGTCAGTTAATCCATCTGATCTAGTGTATTGTTCAGAGTCACTGTTTCCTTGTTGATTTTTTGTCTAGAAGATCTCTCCAGTAAAGTCAGTTGGGTGTTAAGTCCCCTACTTCGACTGTATTGCTGTCAATCTCTCCTTTAAAGTCCCCCAGAAGTTTTTTTGGTTTTTGTTTTTTTTGGTTTTTTTTAGCCTATGTGAATCTTTTGTTCTGAGGTGGGACTCTTGTAGACAGCATGTATTTGGATCATATTTTCTTATCCATTCAGCTCCGCTGTGTTTTGACTGGAGCATTAATCCATTTACATTTAAGGTTATTAATGATAGGTACTTATCTATTACCATTTTATTTCTTTATGCCTATGTTTCTTGTTCTCTCTATTTCAACTTCTTGTTACAGCAGTCCCTTTAAGATTTCTTGCAATGCTGGTTTGCCTTTTTTTTTTGTCTGGGAAGCTCTTTATTTCACCATCTATTTTGAATAATAGCCTTGCTGGATAGAGTAGTCTTGGTTTCAGATCCTTGTTTTGCTTTACCTTGAATACTTCCTAACATTCCCTTCTGGCGTAGAGTTTCTAGTGAGAAATCAGCTGACAGCCTTATGGGAGCTCCTTTGTAGGTAACATATTGCTTTTTCTTGCTGCCTTTAATATTCTCTCTTTGTCTTGAATTTTTGGCATTTTAATTATGATGTACCTGGGCATGGGCCTCTTGCTCGGGACTCTCTGTGCCTCCTGAATTTATGACTTTTTCCTTGACCAGGTTAGGGAAGGTTTCTGCCATTATTTCTTCAAACAATTTCTCTAACCCTTGCTCACTTTCTAGATCCTCTGGCATCTAGATGATGAAAATATTGTCATGTTTCATGTCCCACAGCTCCCTTAAACTGTCCTCCTGTTTTTTGTTTTTTCTTTTTGGTTCTCTGAGTGAGTGAGTTTTTCTACCCTGTCTTCTAATTTGCTGATCCAATCCTCAGCTTCCCCTAATCTGCCGTTTATTCCTTCCAATGTATTTTAAATTTCTACTATTTTATTTTTAATTTCCTTCATAGTTTCCATATCTTTTCTTTTGCTGTTGAGCATTCTTATGATCAGTATTCTGAACTCTATATCTGACAGATTGCTTATTTCTATCTCATTTAGCTCTTCTTCCGGATAATTCTTATGTTCTTTCACCTGGGGCTTGTTTTTGTTTCTGTTTTTGTCTCCTCATTTTGGCTGCCTATTTGGATTTGTTTCTATGTATTAGGTAGGTCTGCTAGGACTTTCAGTCTTTTTGGAGATTTTTCTGGTGCAGGCCAATGTCAGAAGCTGTTTGTGACTAGCCTTGAGTACCCTGTTTGAAGCTTTCTGCACTTCGCAGCTTGTGGTTCCCTCTGCTGGGGCTGGGTGCATTTGGAAAGGACCAAGATGCATACCAAGGTCTGCTTTTCCAAGCCCTGGGTCCATAAGCAAATCAGGCGAAGACTCAAAGCACTCAGAAGCTGATTGTTATTTAGTCTCTTAATGAGCCTCAGGCTGTAGAAATTCCACAGGGTGGGGAGGCTGATTATTATTTAGTCCCTTAATGAGCCTCAGGCTGTAGAAACTCCACAGGGTGGGGTTTTCAATGGGTGGGGCAATTGCTTCCCTCCCAGGCAAAAGCTGCTTGGACTGTAAATGTCTGCCTCAGAAAGATGTCCTCTGCTATATGGGGGAATGACTCAGCACAGGAATCCAGATGGCTGTCTTCTGAAATCTATCTGCCAAGCCAGCATCCCCTGACTCTTCCCACACATCTCCAGTCCTCTCTGCCCTCCCTCCGCTGGAACCCAAGGTGAGTGGCTACACGTGAAATTTTGTGCGTTGGTCTTTTAAGAGGGTGCCTGCATTTCCAGCCGTCTCTCTCTGGCAGACAGAAACCTGGCAGCCAGATGGTATGTGGGCACCTTTCTCAGTTCTGGTGCTCTGGGCTGGGAAGCCCAGCTTGTGGTTTAGGCCCCAGAGTTCTCAGTGGGAACCCCCACAGCTGAGATATTCCTCCGGACCTTCAGCTGCTGCCTGTGGGAGCCCAGCCAGCCCTCTTGTGCGTCTGTACTTCCTACCAGTCTCTCTGCAGTCTCTGCTGTATGTCCTTGGTTATGAGGTGTTCTCCAGCTCGTCTTCAATTGCAGTTGATTATTCAGGGTGGTTTTTCTGTATTTTAGTTGTAATTCCAGTTTGGTCCTGGGAGAGTGTCAGTATAGCTTCCACTCAGTCCCCTGCCATCTTGGAATCTCTCTTGGCTTATTGGTTCTTAATGGCTTCTTATTTTCAATGAAGTGAGCAGGAATCACATCTACAGTGAAAAAGTGTTGTGGATGGAGGAATGAACTCTTAGAGAAAAGTAATTGCCTCATGAGGAAGCACACTAACCAGGGATCAATGAGAGGACACCAAAGCTGCCCTGAGTGGGAGCTGAAGGGAGAACCTGAGTCTGGAATGGCTGTCAGTTCTCTCTAGCATCCCAGGAATGGGCACTTGGCCATATATTGCCTCAATGGTGACTGTACAAGGCAGGAGTGGGAGATCCTACAGGGGAGTGGTTTATAGAGCCTTTGTGAGAATGAAGTTGAGCAGGTGAGGTGAGACAGGCGATTAAAGGATGAAGTACCACTCAGAGAGGGTGAGAGGCTGGAGAATGTGAAGAATCAATGTCGGTGAGTTGAGAGTGGACTACAGTGCAAGGGGAGAGGGCAGGAAAGGGGGTTGCTATCAGAGCAGAGGGTTTCAGACCTAGACCTTTCAGGGTGGAGTGGTTTGGGCAATGGCACCATCTGGGGTGTGGGCATTTGAAGACAGTAACTATGTGGAGGTAGGCATCACTGGAGCTGATATCACATCATTGATTAGGCATACATGTGGAGGCTCTAGCCACTCTGATGCTGGCCAGGGATGGAGTGGAGGTGGAAGCTGAACCAGGGCAGAGCCCCCAACAGGGTAGAGCAGTACATTGAAGAGTAACCCACAGCAATGCTCAAGAACAGAGAGGGTCTCACCAGGTGGCACGGGGTACCCAAGAGAGAAGTAAGAGAGAAGATGTGCATATCGCTGGAATTGCTCACTGACAGGGGAAGGAGCTTTCTTCCTTCCTCCAAGATAAAGATAAAAAGCTTGAGAAAAAGCAGCCTCCAGCTAAGCCTAGGGTTTCTGTTAAAGTTCAAAGGCTGAATGAGCCGTTAGAGAGGGTGAGGGGATTCAGGAGATTTCAGTAAAATAGGGTGGTGACTGAAGAAGACAGTGGGGTGTCAGAAGAAGAGACCTTTGTCTCTACTCCTGAGGGAAGCAGGTGGGGAGAAACAGGAAAGCAACCAACACCAGGATCATTCTTTCATCCATTCATTGCATACAGACTTTCAGTTCTGAGTTTCTTTTGGGAAAAAATGCAGTGCCTGCTTCTGAACTCCTTTCAAGAACTCAATAAATTGTTTTGTTTTTCTAACTCATGGCCCAAGTCTTCCCCAGATGTAAGGCAGCACACGGAAATATGCTGCAGGGTCCTGGAGACTGTGCCTCTGATCCTACAGAAAGGTTAGGGCTTTCTGTATAATTTTTCTTGTAAAGAATTTAAAGTATTAAGTTGATTCACCAAAATGCTAAAAAATAAGATGAGAGATTTTAAGCCTGTTTTATACAACAGAACACATAGGAGTTGGAAACTTTTCCAAATTTTACTCAAGGTAAAACAGTATGCAGGTTTAGGCTGACCTTGTGAGACATAGCTAAGGGTTTATAGTTACTTTTGCTTTTAAATGAAGTGGTTGTGGTTTAGAAATGTATCATAAATGTTTTAAATCATGAGATGCTATAAAACTTCATTATTTGTATAATTAAAAAATTTTGATTCAGAGATTATAAGATATTGTGTACTCAGTACTAGTCAAAAAATCAAGCCCATATATCAGAATGTAATATCTTGTCTTTTTCCACATTAGTGACTGAGTCGAGCTGTGGAAAACACAGCTTCATTGTTTTCATCTAATGTTTCAAATATCATCAACTCCTGGTAGAAAACTGTTTAGCAAATTAGTCTGCCAGTTCTAGAAATATGTCAAAACAGATGTTGGCATTTTCCTGTATATAAATGTAGTTCTAAAGTGTTTATAGCCTCCCTCCCTCCCTCCCTCCCTCCCTCCCTCCCTCCCTCCCTCCCTCCCTCCCTCCCTCCCTCCCTTTCTCTCTCTCTTTCCTGTTTGTCTTTCTATAGAATTTAAGAGTTTTTGATGTTAAATTACCTGCCTCTGAGGCTTTGACCAGATGGGAAGAAAGGGCAATAAGGCTAAGGCAAGACAGTGCTGATCCTGGTCAGTAGTGGAAGGGAGAGACAGGGATTCTGAGCTGGCTAGGGAAGGAGCTCATGATAGGTGGGAGCTGGTGGGGAGGAAATGGAGACATCCTATGAATTTCCAGACACAAGGGCTCCCTGATATCACCAAGCCCATTTGGTTCCCCAGTGCTCCGCAATGACCATTTTAGGGTTTGTCTACTACTCAGTGCTCACAGTTTTGCACAGTGCTTCCCACTCTAGCCCCCCGATCCTTGCCCTCCTCCTCCCTCCCTTCTCTTTGCCATGCCTCCTCATATTTGTATTGCATGTTTAAGTGAGCAAATGCATGTGTAATAAGTCAATACAGTGTGAGAGCTGTTTTATGGTTATCATATGCAGTAATGGGGAACCTTTCTTCTGCCAAGGGCCATTTGGATATTTATAACATCATTCAAGGGCCATACAAAATTATCAACTTAAAAATTAGCCATGAAAAAAGCTCCTAGGTTTATTGGATTTTGAGACCTGCCTGTGGTTGTCGTGGCAGGGCCAGACCAAATGATTTTGAGGTCTGTTTATGGATGTTCCCCACACCTGATATACGGGATGAAAAGTGAAGCTGCCTCACCTCCTTAGGAAGGATCTCCTGACTGCTGGGGTCATGAGATGCCATCTAAGGGATGCACCCCCTCCCAGAATCATTCTAGGTAGAACAGTTTCCTTCTGCCTTTTCTTGATTTGCATGTCTGTGGAGGGAGGTGAGAGGGAAGGAGAGAAAATAGAGAGATCAGGAGGAGCCCCACATTGAAGAGCTTGGGTACCTTAGTCAAAAACAAAACAATTCTTGTTCCCTTGGGCAAATGGCCTTAATATCTATTTGTTATAAATTGTGAATTTCCTTTCCTTTTAAAATTAGAAAAAATTATGTGAAATACAATATGTAGAACAATTAAGGGTGGAGCTGGTATGGTGGAAGTCAGGGAGAGATCTGCTTTTCCTGTGGTATTGCTTAAGGGCAAGGGGCTGCTGGTACCAGTCTACACCTCCGGATCAAACTGCTGCTTCAGAAAGAACCAGCCCCTGGGGGACATCACTGGGAAGTGGTAGTCCATTCATAGATTCAGAGACAGTAAATACTGCACAACTGGGTGAAAAAAGGTTTTGTAATTATAGAGAGAAAAAGAAGGGGAGATGATGGATAGGTTGAGAGAATGAAAAGGCCCATGGGCAAGGACTGGAACTTTTGTTAGGATGGGTTCTTTGTCGTTGGCAGTCAGCAAATGTCAGATTGCTAACTCTGGAGATCAGGGTGTAGAAATGACTCTCAGTGCTTAGAAAACAGCCAACTGTCTTGTTTGTCTCAAAACCCATCACTGTTAACTTTTACAATTTAGTCAGGTTATTTTCTGGAAGCTTTTCAGAAAACAAGTTTTAACAGTGTAATAAAATTGAAATGATATTTGGGTAACAGAAAATCGTGTTTTTGGACTGTGTAAGAATTTTTGGAGCTTGTGAAGGTCATGCTTTGTGAGGGAATGCCAAAGTCCTTTGGAACCAACAGTGAGTTATTATCCACTCCAGGTGGAGATAAGAGTTGACTCCTAGTATAAGAAAGAATTCAGATGTTTGGAAACAATGGAGAAGAAGAGTTAAGGGCAAAAACCTAGGGCATGTCTTCATCTTATGTTCATTTTACCAGAATAATTGAACATTGATGTTTAAAAAATTTTGACAGACTAGAGTGGAGTCTAATTGGAGTTAAAATGTCTAACTCTCCAATAGATGTATCAAAAAAAAAAAAAAATAGTTGCCGATTTTTGTCTCTTTTGGGAAGAAAACCATTGTATCTGCTAAATTACATTGGATTTTCTCCTTGTGGTATGATGGGTTTTGAGGAGAGAAACTATTTTCTTTGGGGAAGGTGGTATGTATTACTCTTATATTACTTACAAGGTACTGAGACCAGTGCATCCTAGGAGAAACCTTGTATTTTCCTGCAGCTCATCCTACTAATACTTTTGAGGGGGGAAAATCAGAGAAAGTTCTTATACATAATGCTTTACTATCCACAAATTCTATGAAAAAATGCCTAAAGTCTCTTAATCTAAATCATTTATTAGAACAAAAGTGTTTGCTAATTAGAATTTAGGCAGGCTGAATGAACTTATGTTGAGGAAAATCATTTTGCTTTCCATGTTGAAATTACTACTGTTTCATTGAATCACATAGTTAAGAAGAAGAGTAAGGGGATTCTCAGGAGAGTGACTTCCAGGTATATTACTGATTGATATTCATGCATATACAACTTTTGAGGTTCCTATGTATTCTCCCTCTAACACAATAGATACCAACTTCTACTGTAAAGAGATATTACATTTATTTTGGACACTCTGAGACAGCCAAGGTATTTTTCAGTATTTTCACAAGAAGGCTCATATATAGACCCAAGTTCCTTGGTCAGTGGGCCTTCCAGCCTCATGGCAGCCATGAGTCTCTGGGATCATCTCTCCTAGACAGTGCCATGATAATGTCAGTCTATGGGAGACTTCACTGACCTATGTTGCCTTTTCCCTCAACTTCCCACCAATGTACAAATGCCCAAAACATACAAATGCTGAATAAACAGCCAGTGTAGAATAAAATGCACAGCTGATATTGCAAGAAAGAAAAAGTAAAACTATGGGCACCTAAAATGAGAGGGGATTTAAATCCAGAGCCTGAGTGGGCATTGAATAATTTGAACATGGGAGCAGAATGTCTCTGTGGAGATATCAGAAACAGACTTTAAATGTCTTTACAATTTTGGCAATTTCAATGGTCTAAATGACTTCAAACTCACATCATTTAACTTAGCTGTATTGAAAAGTTCATAATATAATTTATTTTTAAACAATTAAGTCTGATTGTGATTTTCAAATGGTTTTTGTACATATCTACTTGCCTACACTTATTCATAAGCGTTTAAAGAGTATGCACATAGCAGAAGATGCAGAATGTCAGAGTGAAGGAAGGAAAGGGTTAATTAACACCAGTAGAAATGGGTGAGGTCAGGTAAAATAAATGTGAACCATTAAGCATGCCTACGGGTATATTACTAAATACTCAGAAATATTAATAGAGGTAAAATGATTGATTTGTGTTTAAAATTATGGACTATTTTGTTGAAGTAGCATTTCTAAGGGACATTATTTGGGATCTATATACTTAAGATTTCTTGAATAATTCATTTCTAATGGGTCTTTGTGGGGTGTGGAAAATATTCTGTAAGCCTATTTGTAAATATTTATTAAACTTCTTTGGGCTCCTGTTTAAAGTCCAAGCACCAGATTATTTTTTGGTTGAGCCGTCCCACAATATTCCCAGGGATCAGATCCTCTCTTGTCTGGACTCCTTTGTCTTAAATGAGCTGAAGCCCCCAAGAGGCCACCTTGCACCCCACAAAGACTGTGATTGCAGGATCAGGTGTGAGCACACACTAACCCCACCCTCAGTGACATGGAGGGGTTGTGCCATGATTTGTTGGGTGGGTGGGGATGTAATTGGTGGTTACACAGATGGATTGGGCCATTTAGGAAGAAATGTGGCTGGATGGAAACTGTACATTTTTGACATGGCATTTGCTCAGACTGGAGAGCTGTCCTTTCCTTCTTCCTCCAGGACCACCGTGCACTATCCTAGGCTGGACCTAGAACAGTTTCCATATTATGAGGTGCTAAAGCCTTGGTAAAATTTGATAAGAAGGGCATTTAGGAGAATAATGTATTTTAACTGTATTATGAAAATATTTTTAGTAGATCATTTTGAAGTCCTATACAGGATGGGGCAAAAGTAGGTTTCCAGTTGTTCATATGGAAAATAATACAATAATTAATGAGTAATAAGACAAGAATAAACTCTGTGTTTTGTGTACTTACAACTGGAAACCTATTTTTGCCTCACCCTGTAGTATATGTGAACTCTTGTTGTGACAAATACTTTTTAAAAATATGGACCTGTCAGATGTGGTTCTAATACCTCAGGTACCAAAGTGGAATAGGTGTGTGTGTTTGGGGAGATAAGGAATTACATGTTTATAAGACATGGTACCACAGGCCCATTCTTATTGCATTATGAAACTCTTGGATGTGTTTATGGTGCTATGACTCTCAATACAACCTGTGCTTATCCTTAATGTCTTGAAAGAACGAAGTACCAAAGCTTGCATTGCCTTTAGAGCTAAGCTAGGTACAGTCTTCTCATTCTACCCTTGAGGAAACTGAGGCAGGAGTGGCAAAGTGACTTTCATGTCACAAACCTCTCTGGGGCAGAGTCAGGACTGGGACCCCAGTCTTCTTCTGTTTAGTGTCCTGGATGAGGTCTTCTGAGTGTTAAGACAAATGCACACTCAGCAGCCTGTGTGTGAGGGTCCCTGTGGCTGTCTCCCTCCTACAAGTGTCACTCAAGTCCCTAAAATTTCCTGCTCCCAGTTTAGCCAGGCAAAGAATATGAAGTGCTCTGAGTTGCATGAAGCCACAGTCACCCATTTGTCATAACCTATACTGGGCACTGGCATATTCTTACCTCAGTTACCTACAGACAAGACTGATCTTCCAGCCGGATTAGGGAGATGAATGAATACAGGTCTCTCCCTGGGTCATGCCCGAGTTCATGAAACTCTGTTGCACTTGGTGTGGGTTTGGAGTGTTAGAGAGAACAGGGAGTACTGAAATAAAGAGATGCCATCAATAAAAGCCAGCAGGCTGGGCCAAGTATATTTTATCAACAAAGCAGAGAGCAGATCTGTACTGCATGATTGTGCATTATGACAAGGAAAAATATCAGCTTTTTTCCCCCATGTCCTGGAAGAATTTCATTGCTTAAATTCAGGGGAACTGTTCACAGTGCTGCGATTGCCCTGCTGAGGGTGGGGATGGGGATTACAGGCATCACTGAGGATCCCAGGACTAATCCTTTCACATTCAAGAAGCCACTATGGAGAGTCAATCTCGGGCAAAGCTTTGTCATGGGGGTTGCTTGGGATCTGAAATGATCAAACTGTGCCCTCCAGAAGCTCAAAATTCATTTTGTGTTTATATAAGAACGCCAGGGGGACATTGATCCGTTCTGAGAGAGTGGTTAAAAGTAATGGCTTAATTCAGAGGAGGAGAGGGACAGTCAGCTTCCCTCTGGGTCCTGTATCATAAAAGAAGGACCGTTTCTGCATGTCTTTTGATTTCAGCAAAGTGATGTGAGTAGCTTATTAGACGGGGCTAACTTCACACCGTGTGCTTTCCTGTGACTCAGTGGGGAAGAAAGTTTTGACTGTGTATTTTAGTTTCAAACACTAAAATGGATGGATGCTCATCACAATTCTGGAAAGTCATCGCTTCACTTAAATAGAGACTTTCTCATAGGGAAGGTCCTGTGTGAACCTGGGCATTAAAATATTTTGAAGTAAATAAAAAGTAATTCTTAAAACTAGGGAGTTCATCATAATTTAATTGATCTAAGAGATTTTTATACTTTATGAAAGTTTATAAAAGTGATGCTGTTGAAGTTGGATTTTAGAACAATACCTTTGATCTTGGCCTCTGCACCTTCAAACACAAGTTAACCTTTTCCAAGCTCCTAGGGTAATTTTTATCCCATTTCCATTGGTCATGTCCATTAGGTTAAATTTAAGGACTGACACAAGGCAGCTTTAACCTGTAGACTGTTTTCTCTCTCTTTAGTATCTATTTTTTTTCTCTTTTAGACTCTGCTATTTATGAAAGAAAAGATTTCATTTTACTTATTCTGATATCCATCACATCCAGTATGTCTATGGCACACACAGGTCTTTCCTGACAATTAGATTAAAAATGAATGAAATGAATGAATGAATGAAGAGGAGAATGCTCATGCTTTTCACTTTTAATACTGAGCCACTCATGTGTGTTGAAATCATGTTATAAATATTTCTAACCCCACATAACTGGAATGTGCACAAGTTGGTCTACGTTTGCGACAAGCGCTCTAACTTAGCAGGTCGCAGATGCCCAGGACAGGATTCAGCACGATGGCAGTGGCCGTGTCTTGTTTAATTGAAGGGAAAGAAAACAGGTAACAGGAAGCAGATGTGAAAATTCGGAGGGCTGGAAAAACTAAACTCACTTGTCAAGGAGGAAGGGCCTGGATGACAGTGAGGTGGAGAACATGATGGGAGAGAATGTGCGTGTCCCCACCACGGGACGTAACAGCACAACCATCCACAGGAGGAAGGACACTGTGAGGTGCTGGAGAACACTTTCATCACACATTTTGGGGAATTAAATGTTCACGCTCCTTAATAC
The DNA here is from genome assembly GCF_054644295.1 of Miniopterus natalensis. Classification (NCBI taxonomy): domain Eukaryota; kingdom Metazoa; phylum Chordata; class Mammalia; order Chiroptera; family Miniopteridae; genus Miniopterus; species Miniopterus natalensis. The sequence continues at coordinate 24,071,514 of NC_142083.1, read as the reverse complement.
CAAGGGCATCTTGACTCTCCCTCCATCTTCGCCACCCTAATTAGACGCCGCAGGTGTTCCACAAGACTTTATTTTATATCGCTGTTTCCAGTAAATTATGGTACAGTGGAGTTAAATGGGCCTCACAGAACCCGTAAGAACCATAATTCAGCACAGCACTAAAACTTACCCCCTGAAGGCTACTCGGAAGGAGACTGTGTCTCACTTGATTGTGAAAATCCATGTTTGAATTGAGGACAGCAAATGGACACAGTGTGTGAAGTCAGTGGGACAGAGAGAAATCTGTGTCTCATGGAAACAATAAACAGATGCATCCGTGAAAATCAGCTTGAAAGTCACTACATAGTAGAAATTTGTGGTAAGTGCATCAAGGAGAAGGCCAGAGCCAATCTCTAAGCATAGCTTCTGATTTCTGGTCATCCCTGAAATGACTTAGGATTGTGTCTAGAAGGGACATGTTTACTGGCTCCAGAAGGGGAGACTGTGTGGGGTGGTGGCGGGGGCTGGTTGTAGTAACAGCACACAGCTGGCCCCTACAGGTCACTTACACAAGTGAAGGGTTACCAAGCCTCGGCTTGGGGGAGCATGTCAACATGGACATGAGAGGGTATTTCCCCACTTCAGCAACTCTAACAAGTAAAGCAAATCTTGATGAAAAATTATGTTGAAAACCCCAAGTATGGGAAATATCCATAGTTTATTGATATGATATTAAATAGCAAAAGCACATTCACAAAAGTTGCTAAGGGGGAAAACATCAAGTAAAAGCAGGAATAGCATACATTTACTTGTATAGTTCTCTAGTAAAACAGGTGAGCCATGTATTAGATTTTTTTCTGCTCTTTGGAGACTGGATCTCTCAGTTCTCATTTCAGAGCCCACACTTAGGGTGTGCCCAGTTCCTGCCAGGCTGCTTCTGCTCTCTGGGCCAGGTGAGCATATTGTTTCTAACTGAAACTTCAAGTGCAGGGGAGGCTTCTACTCTTATGAAAGAACACAGACTGATGCCCATTCTTTACATAGGGGACCAGGCTCTGAAATTCTATGATGAGAGAGTTATACTCAATTCCTGTGTCTACTGGATATTTTAAATCTTAGTGGTTTTGACTGTTCCTAATCCTATATATAGGCCCAAGTTTAGTCCCTACTCATTTCTGATACATAGGTATTTACTCTATTTTTTCAAAGAATGCCTTTAAAAATATATTTTCTGAGACTATTTTTTAAATTTTATTTTTTAGTTACAGTTAACATACAATATTATATTAGTTTCAGGTATACAACACAGTATCAGGGTGATCACTTCATAAGGTATAAAGTGTCTAATCACTATGTTGTACTCTATTTTTTATTTTAAAGATTCATATATGTGTGTGTACATATGTGTGTGTCTGTGTACATATATGTATTTTTTTTATTTATATGCAGTGAAGGACAGAGGCTTTGGGTGCCTGTTGACCAGAGTGTAATTTAATCAGAAATGATGACTTGACGACTGGCCTGTGGGATATTGGGCAGGGGGAGGAATGACTCTTGAAGAGAAGTTGGAGAGTATTTTCTGTGGTTCATTAAATTGGAAAAGAGATTTCCTGATCTTTTTATTTTATGAATACATGCAGAGATGAAAAGGGTTGAAGAGTCAGCAAAGTGATTTTAGTGAGGCTCTTCTCCAACTCAACTGACAGGGAAGAAAGTAAAGTCTTCCATGCTGGCCACCCAGCTTCACACATTGCAAGGACAGGACAATGCTGTCTCCTGGGTGGATATTGAGGCACAATAATGCAAGTTGCTGTATGGCTTTGTTGTAGCACATTGTACCCTGAATTAACATACATACATCAGTGAGGGATTTTTTTTCCTGTTTGGGTTTTGAAAATTTTAATTTTTTCTTAAAAAATAATGAAACAGTTTCCGAGCTTGAGAAGTATGCCATAACCTAAAAAGTATGACTTTTAAGCAGGAGGCAAGCCTAGGGCATCATTCCACTTCTATTTCTATCAGCTGCCGGATCTGACACAATGCAGCTAATCCTGTTACTTAAAACTTTTCATGCTAATGAAATGAATAGTCTCTTATTGCCCCGAGAAGCAGTCCATCCTCGTAAGCTTGTTGGAAATTCTACATCATGATCCTGTGTGGTGGCAGTCATTAAAGCTCAGTTCTCTATTCAGAGACACTGCCTTTCCAAATACTTCCTCCTCCATCTATCCTAATTGTACTCAGCACATAAAATCCAGTTTATACTTTTAGTTAACAAAATGTTCTTGCCAGCATGAAAACCAAAATTAATATGTCCTGGCTTTTATGCTATTTTTTACCCTTTACTCTGTGAAACTTCCTTGAGTTAATGTGCTAAGCCTACAATTTTCTGCCCTTGGACTATTTAGAATAATACTGAGCACATAGCAGGTAATGGATAAATGGTCTCATCCAGTTATCAGCAGCTTCAGCGGCAGCAGTAATAGTTGAAACTACATAGATCTTTTAAAAAATCCTACCATTGTAAGGCTTGCTATGTGACTCTTCCTAAGTTTTATTTTAACAGGGACTTAGTAAGGAGCTGTATAAGATATTTAAGAAGTGACATTTCACCTATTACCCCCAGTGGCTCCCAGGGTGGCTGCTGTGTGACCAGTCTGGGGAACACTGCATGTCCCTATGGTGGATCTACATTTACATGACACCTGGAGTTCACCAACACTGTTAAATATAATCCCCAGTCATCAATGATGTGGCCTAGAATATTTTACAATGTAGGCAAAAAAATTATTCTTTAAGTTTGTTCTATAAACACTTTGCAAAATGGAACTTTGTGTTTCAGTAGCCTGGATATGCCCATAATCCCATGCTGACACTCCTAGTCTTTCATGTAGCGGTGGCTGCAGACCCACCACAGCAGAAGAGAACAGAGCACTTTAACCTTTAAAAATGTAGAATCCTATGGTAGGGTGCAGCTAATTAGAATATTCATTCTAACCAGTTTTATTCCATTCTCGTTCTGTGTGATTTCCCAATTATGCTATTTCATGCTAATTATTTTACTTTGAGTTTTTAGAGTATACCAGTTTAAAAACTATTTGTTCAGTAGGGGTATTAAAAAGTCTTTAATTCTTTTTAAGCAACTATGCTTTTGACAGAACTTCATTTAAGCGCTTTTCTCATTTTTTTCCAGTGAAAAACATGTCTCGTCTCCCCCCAGTGCTAGTGGGAGTGGGGTTCTTGGGGCACCACTGGAATAAGCATTTTGGAAGCTCCCCCCCTCCTCCCCCCGGAGGCTGAGATGTGGTAGAAAGCTTTATTTCCATGTAATTACATTGCTGGGTTTTTAAAGCCCAATTTCTCTTTGTCCAGTCACAGAAGTGTGTAGCTGGGGTTTCAGTGTCTGCCATAGAGCAGTGAGAGACTGGATATACAAATGGACAATGACCATACCATATATAAAAATAGAACTCTCACCCACAACCTGCAGCAACCTGCCCAGGAAACCAACCTATTATCTCCATAACCAGCCTCAGAGGCCGGTGTGCTCTCTCTAAGTCAGACTTGTTGAAAGTTAGACCAGTATCTGTAGTGACAATACCAGAAGCTAACCAATAACCCTTGTATCAATCGCCCCAAATAGGTAGCTTCCCAATTTTCCCCTGCCTCCAGTTTAGGACTAGCCATAGAAGGCCCAATGTGCTTCCCTAACCAATTACATGGGCCACTCTGCTTCTGGTTAGCTCACCGTCGGCCTCCCCAGGCCAACAGCCTCCAGTCACACACCCCTGAGCCTTCCCTGTTTCCCCTGTAAACCTTCCCACTCCTTTGACCTCTTTTAAGTTTCTGCTGGAACACAGGTGGTGGTGGCTGACTCCTTTACCAGAGCAAGTTCAGAATACATAGCCTGTGCTTTTCTTATTTGGTTGGTTTTCATTTATTTCCATAGTATCATTCAATAAATATTACAATCATAACAAAAAACTAATTGTTGAATTAAATATTAAGTCCATGAATCATTGAGTGACACATCTCCAGGAGATTCAGGCTGATATTAATATAGCTCAGTTTATTTTTCTATTTTTTGTGATTGATAATCATTATTGATAATCTTTTCTTAAATTCACTTTATTTTGCTTAATTTTGCTTCTCTTAGTAAACTATTGATGGGAATTATATCTGGTTTATGCTCCCAGCATATTGGTTTATAGTGCTGGTTAGCTTTACAGTGGATCAGCACTTTTATTCTAAGATCCCAGGGGCCAAACTTTCTAATTCACTGTCTGAGAGACAGCCACACAAAGGAGGGGACAGTGGTTTTCACAACCAACCAGGTCCTGTCTGTGGCTTCGCTCAATATTTCAGTCTTGTCACAATCCTCAGGAGGAAATTGGTTTTGGCTCTTGAATATGTTCTTCACAAAGCCTTGTGGTTGTGGAGTTGTGTACAAATTGATTCTTTGATGAATCATTCCAGTATTTTTAATGGATATTGGATTCGAGCTATTCATGTCCAGATTTCTGATGGCTTTCCTTTTTAGACATATTTTTCCTTTTATGTGAAGAAAATGCATCGCTTTCCATGCTTTATCCATCTCTTGGTTTCCATCTGCTTTTACGATAACTGCTGAAAACCCAATAATTACATCTGTGTGGTCACAATTCTTAGCGGCCTCATGGTTAACCTACCCATAAATGTTCACTTGGGGTTCACTGAGACTTCTTAGTGATGTCACGCATATAAAACACAGATATGCACATTCCAGAAGATGCCCTACATCTGACCCTTTCTATCCTGTAACCTCCCAGCCCAGAAACAATCAGGATCTGTATGACCAGACATCTGACCTCTGACAAAACATAATGCACAACCCCCTATGAAAAAGATCAGACAGCCATTTGGTTATCATGTAATCTGTTACACAAACCTCTTCTATCCCCAGGCCCAGAGGAAAACGGGAAAACAAAAGAAATGCCTGAATGTGTTTTTAATAGTGCCCAATTAAATGGTGACAATTTACAGCAGTAATTTATTAAATTGTTGCTCTTAACAATGGGTGGTCTGGCACAGAGCTAGTTACAAGTGGAACCAATGTAGCCTATAATTCTGCTGTTAATTTCAGTCTTGACAGATGCCAAGTGCTAGCAGAGGGAGCCCTGGTCACGAGGAAGAGAAATGACATATTTTCAGCTACCACAAGGGGCAGCGAGGAACTTCAGAAACTTAAAACTGTGTGTTCGTTTTCCTATGATCATAAGTATAGATGTGGGAAAGAGAAAAGAATTGAGGCTCATTTCATTAGGTTTAAGGTTCTGCAACTTGAGGAAAATATAGTGGGAAAGTAGTCATGGAATAAAGAACTCAGCATACATCTCTGTATGTGCAATTTACTGTCTTAATTTACATTACTGAATTAGCTTCCAAAGTCTAAGACCCTCTATAGTGCGTGGGTGGAACACAGGCTCTACTTATCTTACAAAGCAGAGGGGTTCCTTGTCACCATGAACACACGCCTGGTGGCAAAGTTACAGAAGTGATCAGTATATCTAAATGGATTGGTTGTAGCAAGTGACTGTGTGGAAGGAACACCAAGAAGGCTGGGTTTGTGCTGTCAGTGGATAGAAAAGACTGAGAGGGTGTCAGTGAGGTTAAAATTCTCAGCCCCATCAGGATGGAGAATGCTTGTCCTGGATGTCACCTTTACAGTGGTTTTCAGGATAGACTACTCTACCTGGTAGCATCAGGAATGCTGTGTGAAAAAAAGATGCCATCGAAGACAAAGAATCTGTTTACTTTCCTGATATGGAATGTGATATGAACTGGAACATTTCTTCTAAAATTCACACTTGTTTAGCATTGAGAGAGAGCACAGAGCTGAAAGAACAACACGGCAGGAAAGCGAGCAGGTTTATTTTATAGCTAAAGAGAGTGCACATTTGATTTTCCACATCATGACTTGAAAATCAGCTCTGCAGACCCTGCCAGGGACACTGCTCTGATGGTTGGAAGCTGTGTGTTTATGTACTTGTGCATGTTTTATTTTATTTTTCCTGTTGGCTGCACTTCACTTATTTTTCCCGCACGAGATGGCTTGTAGGATCCATGTATTGGAAGGATACTTCCGAGGTGCATGTTGAATGTAGTTGGAAGGATACTTCCCCAGAAGAAACCCAACTCAGACTAGCTTAGAAGGAGAGAGAATGTATTGGCTTATAGGACAGTGAAGTCCAGCTTCAGGCACGCCTGGACCTGGGGCTTGGGCACTCAGAACTCAGCACAAGGCGGAGGTATTTTAGTGTTTATAGTAGTCATTATCTGACCTCCCTGGGGTCATCAGTGACCTACAGAGGAATTAGACATTGTTCTGATCGTAAGACTTCAGGAAAACGAGCTTTCTGTGATGAACACAGCATGGAGGGAATGGTGATACAATATCTGAAGCCCCAAACAAAGAAGTGAGGCTTCATCATGGTGTTTGGACGTCACTGTGCCTCTTCCTTGAAACATTCATGCCCCTTCTCGCCCAGTTCAGCAGCACCATCCTCCCACTCACTCCAGTACCATTGTACCCTGTGCACATAGTCCCAGCTGCGCAGAGGGAAGAGGGAGGCCTTCCTCAGGGCTCATCAGGCAGTCCTGTGAGCAAGTCCACACACTAGTCAGCCAGAGTTTGAGGGTTCCCTTACAGATCACATCTCCCTTCTCTCAGCACCATAAACATGACTCTTACATATCTTTAACTCAAATCCAGCGTCAATTATTACACCAGAAATGAATGTATAACCCTAACCACAGAGGGGACTGTAGAATATTCTAGGTTGGCTTACCCAGTATTTATCACCACTCTCCCATTGCTAAGGAAACCTTCGTTATGTTTGGGCAGCCATGTGTCTAGCTAAAAATATTAATTTTCTAGGCTTCCTTTGAGCTAGTGATGACCATGTGACATAGTTCTGTCTAATAAGCTAAAATCACAATTTTCTTGGGTGAAACTCTTGAGGAAGCCACTGTCCTCTGAGAAAAAGGGAAAGACTCAGCTGACACACTGTTTGGCCTTTTCTATCTTTCATTTTTGTTGCCTGGAATAGAGATATGATGCTTAGAGGTGCAGCAGCCTTACTGTAAGCATGGAGATGAAAGTCACCCATCAGTGATGACAGAGCGGAAGATAGGAGCCTGGTACCCTGGGGACAGTTTGGAGGTACCCTTCCCATTCAGAATTGTGTATCTCAAACCTTCATTTATCTGAGGGAAAGGGGATCTAAATAGTTAATTTTTTCAAGTGTACGTTACTTGCAGCTGAAGAAAACCCCAACTGATACGAAGTCTAAAATATTCCAAGAGGAAATGGAATGCCAGAAATCCTAGTAACTACTATGAAAGATGCCAACAGAAATGGACCCATGGGCACTTCTGAAAGACAAAACCAAAAAAGTACACCCCGCCCCCACCCACCACACACACATTTTTCTTATTTTCTATTGACAATCCATCAGTGGGCATTAGGATCTCATTATGACCAATGTTCTTAAAATATCAGAATAGTGCAGTTTTCTCCTTGGTCATTATTTTTGTAAAAATGGAGGGAGGATGGTATTAAAGTTTCCCCAGAAAATTTGTGTAAATGCTCAAATTAGAAAGAACTAGCACCCAGGTGGTTTTCTTTATTATCTAATGGCTAGACCAAATGACTTTCCATTTTGCCCTGTTATTATAAAATTGCAAGGATCAATGACCATTGATAATTGAAGCATGAAATGGAGGAAAACTTCACCTGAATTATAACTGAAGACTGTAATTGCATAACTACCAGCCTTCCTCTGCAATTGGAACCAGGCCCTCCGAGTTCATGAGAAAAGAATGTGTTTGTCTATGTGAATATAGGACTTTATACACATTAATTTTGTTATTGTAGGTCATCAATGAAGTATACTTATCATGGCTGACTGTGCCGCAGTCCCATAAAAATCCATCAGGTTGGGCTAATGTTGATTGTTTGGGAAACAGCGTGGGGCACCCGTCAATATTTTCCTTTCTCATTCACTCCCTGCCTTTCCCGTGAGCGTGGCGTGTGTGTCATGGAGCAGAACACAACCTCGAAGTGAGGGCCTCCTGTCTCTCCTTTCACAGGCCCAGTCACTGTTCAGGGAACAGAAAGAAATGCAAAATTAAGAGGCTAAAGATTTGAAGGTGGGCAGCATATTAATAAATAAAACATTTTTTCCCCCTAAAGCACTGAAAAGATCTGGAAGGAAACTGTTTCAGGGGTGGGGAATCTTTTTTTCTGCCAAGGGCCATTTGGGTATTTGTAACACTATTTGCAGGCCATCCAAAATTATCACCTTAAAAATTAGCCTGCTGTATTTGGTCAAACAATTAATTAACTCGATCCTAATGTGATGGCTGGAACTGCTTCTCTCTGGTGAGGCCTTGGCAGGGCCAGACCAAATGATTTTGCCGGCCTTATACAGCCGGTGGGCCGGATGTTACCTGTCCCCAGATAATGATGACTTTGATTTGAATTTTATAACAGATTTATTTAAAACTACAGTTCAAGATATGAAATAACCCTTCAGAAAGTTTAAATCTTTCAGTAAACTGAGATTTGAACAATTGTATTTGGCTGACATCAACTCAAAAGAAAAAGGAAATGAAACCCCAAGGTCATTTTTATTCATTCATCTGAAAATAAGAATGAAATAATTAAAACAGAAATACAGCTTTTACCTTGGAATTTATCTTGTACAAGATTTCTAAAAAATGAATTGTAGGCTTCTAGCTTATTGCCACTGCCTAAATACACTTTTGTCAAACTATCTGAAAAATTAAAATCACAAATAATACAACAGTAATCACCTTTAAAATAGTGGCTGTTTCAGATTGGGTTTCCTGGAAGCAGACGTTAAGACGATGTTCGGGTGCAAGACGGCCATTTGAGTTCTGTGAAAGAAAAGGGGAGGAGGCAGGATTGGGCATAAGGGAAGTTCAAGGATGAGGCCACTGACCCAGTCTCCCGCCCTGGTAGGGAGCTCGTGTGTGGAACTGTTGGCAGAGTCGCCCTGCATTGAGCTGAACCCCAGGGGTTCACACACCTTCTTCTCAGTGTCTGGATGCAGGTGCCCAGAGAAGGACATGGCTGTGGGTGAGGCAGCTCCCTTGCAGACCCTCGAGGGCCTAGGGTGGCAGCAGGTGTCTGCTCAACACTCTGTGTTAGGACAGCACGTGCTTCCTTGAAAGGGGATCTGAGTGGCACCTCTTTGTGTCTACTAAAGTGAAACTGTTACTGGAGGAAGACTGGGCTGGTAATAGGTTCTTCCATGGTGACACATGCAAGGAATTTCAGGGACACACATGTAGAAGGATTTTAAACACTAGTGGCAAAAGCTATCAGAAGGGCACACAGGGCACAGATGCTCTTGAAAAGGCTTGTTCACTCAATGAGGCACTTCCCTGGCACTCAGCTGGTAGATTGAGTTCACTGGCCCCAGGTACACGGTGCCCGATGTCTCATCCATGACCAGGTAGTTTAGCTTTGTCTTACTGTAGTCCGGCTTCTGGGCAGTAGGTCCACACTTAGGCCCACCAGGCTCAGGAGGGTCAACAGGGCCCAGAGCTGCATCACCTTGGCACCAAGGCTGACCTTGGGCAAGTTACTTAACTTCTCTGTGCCTCGTTCCTTATCTGCACGTCCACTGCCAAGGCTCAATGACACCCAGGCTGTGATTGGCACTGCTCTCTGGCCCGCTTGGCTGCCAAAAAGAGACTGGAGCCTTTATTAAGCTTCCTTATATTTCCTTGGGCTTGGGAGAGAGCAGGCTTTCTTTCAAACTATCTAATCTCTTTCCTGGCTTTTCTCAGGCTTGTGTCCTTACCCTATCCAATCTTTTCCCCAGACTTTCCCAGGTTTGTCTCCTCCCCTTTATGGTTGCCATCTTGGCTCCTGCTGCACATTTGCTTAGTAAAGGAATTTCCTCTGCACCATTTCTCCTTCCCCTGTTAATGGGGTGGAGTCCCGTGGGGTGACTGCATCTTTTCAGCTTACTCAGTTGCCCGCAGTGACTGGGAAAATGTCCTTTCCTAGTTAATCTCGCTGGCTCCATTTACCCCCTTCCTTTTTGTTAATATCTAACTCACTACCTACTGAAACAAAAGAGGCATTGCTAACACTTTTGAATATGTGAGTTCCCCAAACTTTGCATTCACCAACAGTTTAAACGCAAGTGTGCCCTAATGATCACACACACACACACACACACACACACACACACACACACTATTAGAACTAATAAATTCAGCAAAGGTGCAGGTTAACAACAAAAATCATTACATTTCTATACACTAACAATAAGCAATCCATAAAAAAATTAAGAAAACAATTTCATTTACAATAGCATTTATTCGTCCTGTACCCAACAATTCCATTGCAGGGTGAGGCCTATAAGCAATTCTTCAACTCCATCTGGGTGTCCTACAATTCAACTTAATTCTGACACTATGTGCCTGGAGATAGCATCACATCCCACAGGTTAAGGGCTCAGTTTTATATGATAGGCCCCTTCACCAACCTCAGAAGCCAATCTCAAGTCCAGCTGCCACTTGTGCTTCTGACTCACAGGCTATAAATTGGGGGTTCCAATAATCCCCTCCTTGGGTTCAATTAATTTGCCAGAGTGGCTCATGGAACTCAGAAACATTTTCTTACTAGATCACTAATTTATTGATAAAGAATATAACTCAGGAACAGCCAGAAGTAAGAGATTCATAGGGTCACGTATAGGAGGAAAAGGGTGTGGAGCTCCATGCTCTCTCTTGGCACCACTCTCTTCAAATATCAATGTGTTCACCAACCCAGAAGCTCTCTGAACCAGTCCTTTGGGGTTTTTATGGAGGCTTCATTTCATAAGCATGGTTGATTAAATTATTGGCCATTGGGGACTGATTCAACTTCCAGCCCCTCTCCCCTTCTTGGTTAAGGGAAGAAGACTGAAGATTTAAACTCTCTGATTGCATCCTTAGCTGGAGTCAAAAGTCACCTAATTAACATAACAAAAGATACCTTTATTGCTTGGGAAATTCCAAGGGTTTTAGAAGCTCTCTGACAAACAAGAGAAGATCAAATATATTTATTATAAACCACAATATCACAGCATAAAAAAAATAGTTAGGAACAAACTTAACCAAGAAAGCAAAAAACTTGGACACTGAAAACTACAAAACATTGCTGGAAAAAAGTTAAAAAGACATAAATAAATGGAAAGGCATCCTGTGTACATAGATTGGAAAACTTAATATCATTAAAATGTCAATACTACTCAAAGTGAACTACAGCTTTATGCAATCCCCACCAAAAGTCCAATGGTGTTTTTTGTAGAAATAGAAAAATCATTCTAAAATGTATATGGAATCTCAAGGGACTCTGAGTAGCCAAAACAATGTTAAAAAACAAACAAACCGGAGCTGGAGGTCTTACACTTCAAAACTAATTTCAAAACTAATTACAAAGCCACAGAAAATTGAAACAGTGTGATTCAGGCAGAAAGACAGATATATAGACCACTGGAATGGAATAGAGCCCAGAAATAAACCCTCACGCGTATGGCCAAATCATTTTTTATAATGGTGCCAAAACCATTCAATGGGTAAAGGACAGTCTTTTTAAAAAATGATGTTGGGAAAACAAAACATCCACATGTAAAAGAATTAGGTTTGACCCTTACCTTACTTCATATACAAAAATTAACTAAAAAAGAGTTAAATGTAGGTCTAAAATTATAAAACTCTTAGGGGGAAAACCATCATGACATTAGATTTGGCAATGATGTCTTGACTCTGATACCAAAACACAGGCCACGAAAGTGAAAACAGATAAACTGGACTATAAAGAAGGTCAGTGAAACCATCGATTCATCCATCCATTCCTCCAGTCACCCATTCATTTAACAACTATCTATTAGCACCTACTGGATGGGTCAGCCCTAACTCTCCTTTGTTTCTCCAGAGAAGGGTTGGGGAGATGTTGGGGATGGAGAAATCATAAAACCAGAATGATCTGCTTTGTGCCTCTGAGAAGCAGTCAACTGCGGAGCCAAAGGGTAAACAAATAATTACTGCACTTCCCATGCAGGCTGCCTCCCCAGAGGGACGCCGGCCTGGGAGGGTGAGGCAGCCAGGAAACCAGCTCCGCGCCCTCGCAGGCTCCCTTCGTTGAGAAATAGTGATTTTAAAAATATTTGTTATCTCCCTGTGTTTATTCTGACTGCAATTGCATTTTAATGCATCTTCTGTTTGACTTTCTAGAACCAGTTTGATAATCGAGCAGCCCTCCCTGCCTGCCCTGTGTTCGCACAGCTGCCAAGGTCTGAGAGTCCAAATGTTTGTGTTAATTTGCAATTATCATTCAGGAGAGAACTGTGTACAGTGCCTGAAGTATCTGAACATCCCTATAGCAACACCTGTTTTAAAATTCATCGCACTATGGGTTTTTATTTTTCCAATTCACTGAATATATCCCAGAGCAGAAATAAATTAAATGTGATATTTCTTAGACTTATCTGTACACCACCAAAACACCCTACTTCATTTACTTTAAAATTGACTGCAGCTTAAACCACAATGACATTTTTTCTGAAATGCTACAGCATAAAGCAAATCTTAAAGAATCACACATCTCTGAGTGATGTCGTGGGGATCACTTCAGCATCGGAGCCCACCTTGGAGAGCCAGGCTAACCCTCAGAATCTACATCAGAAGCTCTGAATGTAGAAACCAATATTTGTTAAAAAATACAAACATTTTTCAAGTCATTTTTATTTATCTGTTTTCTTGTTTCATGCTTCTGGTCTGTTAGATGAAGCATTCACAGGACACCACTTAATTATAGGAATAAAATATTGAGATGAAAGTTGCACTCAGGTTTATAAAACCGGATTAGTAGTTAGAGCTTCAACAAGCCACTTCCAAGAGAGCCTGTGAAAATGAAACTGCCTGTTGTAGTATCCTAACTATAAACTCGGTGTTTTCAGTATGCTCCAAAATGGCTACAAAATAAACCATAAAATGAGAACCCTCCTGAGGTTTGTGCCAATGAAACAAAAGCTAAGGAGCTGAAATTTTAATGGGCTCAGAGAACAATTCTGCCGTACAGATGGAAGCCAGTGCTGAGGACGACACATGGGGAAGAGGCAGTGGGGATACACGGAGGCGTGAGAAGCCCCTCAAGGGGAGCATCAGTTTACAACAGGACAGGATCCACCACAGAAGAGACTAAAGGAAAGCTTCACCTCACGTCACAGAGCTGACGGGCTCTATGGGAAGGAGGAGGGGATTGATTTTGGCTGGCTTCAAACTACAAAATATACCTAGCTTTGATGGAGTATTTAGTTAAAGAAATGCACATTTAAAAAATATTCCAAAGTCATGTTTTTGCATGGGCTTTAGCTCTATTATTTCTAGACCCTTAGGTTCCTAAGGTCGTATGATTCTATCTAACTATAATTTTGGAGGGAAATCATAAAACAGCCAGATTTTTTGGTGGAAAAATATAAATCTAATATAATAAGAAGTTGGCAAATATTTTTTTTGTAAATGTCTAGATATTGTAAGATTTGTTGACCATACGGTGTCTTGCAATTTTTCAACTCTGCTGTTGTAAGGTAAAAATAATCACAGACAATAATATACAAACAAACAAATATGGCTGTGTTTCAATAAAACTTTATTTACAAAAACAGACAGTGGGTTAGATTTGTTCTTCAGGCTATAGTTTGCCAATGCTGTTCTGCAATATAAAGCTATATTCAAACTGCATGTGACCATCAGTAGAATCCAAAGCTTACTGCTGTTTGGGGATATTAATCCACCTCTCAGTGTGGATGTGGCCCCAGTGAAAGCTCAGGGTCTATCTCAGATGTGTGGCAGTCACCTTCCACCCTGCTTAGCACCATGGAGAACGTGATTAGTACCAAAGATTCTGTTCCTGGCTCTCCCTGCACAAGGACAAGGCTGCACTGAGGACTCTTCCTAGCAGACCGACCTCGACAGCCATGGACAGTTATTGCCACATGGAGGAGGCCAGATGTTTAGCCTGAGGAGCAGAAGACATTGAAGAGAACTTGTGCTGAATTCAAGTTTCTGGCAAATTGTCGCAGAAAATGGGAGCCTCTTTATTATGTGTATGTAGGCGAGGGTGCAAAACACAATAAGAATGTGAAATTCAGGAAGTTAAACTTTCTCTCCATATAAGGTAGAAGGACATAAAAATGACAGCCTCCTAATGATGCATTTTGCTGCCTTAGCTCAGGGTGTTGAGTAAAGACCTAGTTCCTTGAATTCAGTGCTTTCCTGTTGCACATACTGTGACTGCTCTCAGCACTGTAAAATCCCAACTAAGCGCAGACTGCAGGGCACTGTGGACTGGGAGCTGGGGAAGAACACAGCTCAGTGTTTCTCAGCTGCACATGGGTAGCTGCCAGCGACTGGGCCCTGCAACAGAGAATCAATACTGGTCTCCTTTAGCAATGGGACTCAATCGGCATTGTCAGTGCTCATCACCATTCACGCCTAAGTGAGCAGGAACAGACCCGCGCAAATTGTTCATGGGCCGCAGGGAGCCCCAGCTAAGGCGCAGATTCAAAGTCCAGGGGAGTCTGCCCTGCTCCTGGCCCTGTTACCACTCATCAAACATAATCCTCTTTACATCGGCGCTTCCGTTTCCCAGGGAAATCATTCTTTCAGGACACTGGTGAGGGGAACGGTGCCATGTTTTCACTACAGTATTGGCTCTTCAGGAAAAATTTTAAGGAAAATGTAGTCATCTTAAAATTATAATATTCCTTCTGGTACTTGGGGCTAGAGAACGAGGCACTGTTGTGAGTTGGATTTGTTCTCCAACGTGTTGAAGCCTTAACCCCTGGTACCTGTGAATGATTCTTATTGGGAAATAGGGTCTTTGCAGATGTCATCAGTTAAGATGAGGTCATCCTGAATTAAGGTGGACTGTAACCCTAAGCAACCATGTTTCTCATGACAGCCAGCTTCCTGATGTCTAGACCAGCCCATCAAGCATAATGTTACATAGGTTTAAAATAAAATTCAGAGGCTGAATGTATTTAGAGATTGTTGTGCTAAACCATCACCTTTGAGGAACTTGCTGCTCAAATCCTGCCTAAGGAGTAGATGCCCTTTCACCAGCTGGGATTGAGCAGAGATGCTCAGGGGCCTGAGTTAGGGGCAAAGAACAAAGCAAAGCATGCACTCCAAGCCTCAGCCTTGCAAAAAGCAGCTGTGAAAGGGCTGGTCTGCCCCCGCCCTTCAGACCTCCTGGTTTTCTAGCAATATCTTTCCTACCAGCAGCATCAGCTGCATAATTTGCAAGGTCAAATACAAAATGGAATGCAACTTCCCTAGTTCAAAGGTATTTAAAATTTCTGAGTAGTGATAGCAGAGCATGAAACCCAATGCAGGACCCTTCTGAAGGGGAGGCCCTGAGCAACTGCACGTGTCACATGCTCATGAAGCTGGTCCCATCCCCTGTCTACATATGGAAAATTCATGAGAACGAGCCAAGCCTTCTACAGACACATTTATTGTTCCCCTGCCCACTGGTTGTACACACTAAAGTTAAACCACCAATTGTTCCCTCCTTTAAAAACCAGTTTTTGGCTATTTTATGTTGTTGGATGTAACTATTCTCCATTTTGACGAAGACACAATGGATGCTCAGTGTATAATAAATATCACAATATTTCCAAGCTGCCCTCATTAACCAAAGACTCTCCCTGAATACCTGTTTCTCTGCGGCAGGATTCTTGTTAAAGTGTTTCAGCCTTGGAGACAGCGTGGTGCTCCTGGAGGGGGTTTGGAGGCAATGAAACCTCTCCTCCTCGGTGGGTGCTTTCCCAGCACAGTTGTTCCTGGGTGGGTGACTCTTGGGCATTTCTGAGCTCCCTCGGAAGACAGTGCTGACAGATGAAGAGGAGGAGTGCCCGCAGCATCCCTTGGAGTGTCATCTCGTCTCACCTGTTAAAACATCAACACATTCTGCTTTTAATCGTAGCAAAAGAGCACTTTTCTTACCGAGTTTCTAACCATTCTCCTCTGTTAACTTGGAAATACGCATTACTTAAATTCACCGTCAATGCTGGAAAATCTAGAAATCAGACTGAGCCTTAAATAAACATATTTTATATCTGAAAAATTGATAGTTCTCATATAGTTCTATGTTAGGTTGAAAATCCAATGCCAAAGTGAACCTGAGGTCACACATTCAAACTCCCTGCGTTATATAACATGATGTTCACGGTCATGCCCATCACATAATAGTCACTGGATCTTTTTATACAAATGATATTTTTCTTGTCTCTTTTATATCTGGGTTGTTCTAGGTATTTAATTGGTGATTTTTTCATGTTTTGAGCCCCATTATAATACATTTCAGCTACAAAAACATTTCACATAATTTGTGTATTTCATGGCCTTTTACTAAGGCAAAAGAATTTGGCATACATAGGGGTTATAAAATCTTACCAACAGAATCGGACATTAACATACTGAGGCTGAACTAAACTAACTTCATAGTTAAAATGTGTTTTTGCTGTTCATTCATTTACTTAATGCAACTCTTTTAAATGCATAATTTTAGAGTATTCCTGCTGCTTTACTCAAATCAACACTGCCTTCTCTACCTGCTCTGAATTCTTATTAGCAAAGTGATTTGACCATTACCAAGAACACAGTGGAACGCCCATGTGCAGAGATCTGTCCTTGCACAGACATTGGCTGTGATCCCAGGTCACCTGCAGCTTGCCCTGCAGCCTTGGGCTCCTCCCCCATCTTCTGCTCCTGCCACAGATCCCCCTTCCAGTGGCCTAATCACTTGCTGAAATTTCTGGAGACAGCTATTTCTCTTGAGGGGCCTATCTGTTGATAGATGTGAAAACAAATGCCGATGTGCCTGAGTGTCTGGACCTGGGCACCCCTGCGCTTGTTAAATGTAATGACATGGCTAGACAATAATTGAGGTCAGCGAGCCTCACTTCCTTTGTCAGGCCTGGACAGCAGCTCTGCCTTACATTTTTCTTTTTCTTTATTATCTTTATAATACACTCATGTTTTCTTAGAATAAGGGGATTCAATCATAGCATTTGATCAGTTTTAAAAAAATCTTAAAATTCTCTTATTTTTCTTTTATACATGTGTGTTAATGTCACTGGGGGCCAGAGACATACTCAGGGACCTTCTGTGAGAGGAGCCTCATCTGTTTGATTAGTTTTAGCTCGTTGTTTGCAAAGTCTAAATAACATTCAAAGAAAAAGCTTTTTTTCAGTTGCAGACTTTTCTTATTAGTAAATTGAGGAAGAGAGCTAGCATTTTATTGTGGATAAAAATGCATATGAGCAGGAAGCACTAACTGGAACTACTCTTGAAGTCTGCAGCTTGTTGCTTGGTTACCATGGAGATCACCCTCTCACCAGATGCACTTGCGATGATT
Source organism: Miniopterus natalensis (assembly GCF_054644295.1). NCBI lineage: Eukaryota > Metazoa > Chordata > Mammalia > Chiroptera > Miniopteridae > Miniopterus > Miniopterus natalensis. Next base: position 24,054,047 of record NC_142083.1, on the reverse strand, counting down.
ACAATGAACTGTTGGTTCTGTACTTTGGTCCCTGTGTAGATACCACAGAGAATGTGTGCTCTTGAATTTACACAGAAAGTCTGTACTGGAATAATGTATACCCATGCCTGGGTCTCACCCTGGAGATTTTAGTTTTCTTGTTTTGCAATCAAAACAGGGAACTGGAATATTTTTAAAACTTCCCAGCTTACAATGAAGTTCAGCCAGGACTATGAATCCCTGATTTAATGTAAGGTATTGAATGGCAAAAAATTGATCCAAAAGTTTCCCCCCACCCTTTTAAATCAGTTCCAAAACTGATTTGAAAAATAAGACAGGGGAAGGGGAATTCTGCTTCCACAGGTAGTAGACCTAGTAGACCGGCAAATATGCATCTTGTCCTTCCCAGCACAAGGTGAGGTTGGACTTGCCCTCCCCTTTTAAAAGTGGTGTGACACATCTTACTGTGGCCATCGATGTATGTGTGGAGGTGAAACAGATGAGTGCAGGTTAGAAGCCTTAGGAGTCAATGCATGACTTGCCACATTCCCTTTTACCTACTGTGGCAACACACGGAGATGGAACTTTCATCCACTGAACCTTGGCAACTATGAAGGGAAGAGCACATTGGACAAGAGGTGTGAATGAGAAATAAAACCGAGTTATCTCTATGAACCAAGATTTTGAGATGATCTGTTACTGCAGCAAAACATAGTTTATTCTAATGGATACTCTATAAACCAGCTTCTGAAAACTTAAAATATTTTGTGCCTGACTGAGAGTGATTTAGGACAATGTGCGATTGTGAGAATAATTCTGATAGAGTAAATATGTTTTACTTAAGAAAAAGATATATGTTCCTTTTTAATGTGTGGGAACTATAAAACATTTATGACTTCACTTGGCAATTCCTAGAATTTGGACAATGTGACTTGCAGATTCCAGTGTATTCTCAAACTTTCTGATTCTGAAGCTGAGAAATGACAATATTAGGTTCTTTTAGAAAAAAATGGATTTAAGTGAGAACAGGCAATGGAACAGTGAGAGCTAATTTTGAAATATAGTGGTCAATGAGCTAGACTTCAAGGAGACCATTTACAGAGAAGGTCCATTGAAATATAATAGAGTCAGCTTTTCCCTTTGGGGTTATATTTTATTAGGTTTAGTATTCTGTACTTGACATTTGTTATTAGCTAATGCTTATGATAATGAACTAGATAAATGGCATTCAACTGAGATCATATGCATAAGATGACATGAAAAATTACACTAGCAGGGTTGTTTAGCACAGCTGCTTGCTAATGAAGATATCTTTCTAATAAAAATGACTATCATATAACAGAGAGATCCACAGAAGGCTCTAAAGTCCAGAGGTATAACATAGCCATCAAAGAAACGGATAAACAGTGACAGAAAAATGAGGAATCATTCCCAATTAAATAGTCCCTGAAACCACAGGAATCTAAGTTGCTGGATATTAGGAACTGGGCAGAAACTTTCCCTCTTTGTGAATGGAGAACCACAGCTTCCCCAAGGGTGAGGACCACCTGCTGTCATCCTGGACTGATCTGAATTTGATATCACACTGTCCTCTGTCTAGACAGGTCTTTTAAACAAAGCTCTACCTAGTAAACCTGTCTGTTCTAATAGAGTTTCTTATATGCTTGCTTTGCTTCATGCATTATAGAGGAGATCAATGAAAAACCAGCCAGTCCTCGGCCAAACTGCTGAATCATGGCAGTGACAACCGCCAGCTCACTCTGTCTGTTCTCTCTCTTGTGCTGAAGATACTAAAATACCATTACTTGCCAGAGTCCAAGCAGAGGCTGTAACTGGTCTGACATTTAGAACAGCATCTGTTTTTTAAGAGTCTTAGCAGTGTGTATTTGCATCGGAGAATTACATGGTAGAACAGATGGAAAAAAACCCTTTTTTGGTGTTCTTGGGAAAGCATTTGGGAACATCAGAAGTAACAGTTGCCGAGGCCATGAACTTTAAAGCAGAAGAGGACAAGTAAGGAAGTCAAATGAGCACAATTTGGGGAGATTGGCAGGACCCTGGAGGCTTCAACGAAAAGAGTGTTTCTTGTCCTGAGGACAGCTGGTGGGCTGAGTTGTTGGGGTGTTGGGTTATTGGATCACTGACATCTTGGTAGAAACACAGAGAGAATGTCTGGAATATTCTGGTGAAGGCTGTGTGTCACACATTCGTCGCAGACTTCCAGACATGTCTTGATTTGGGTGTATTTCTACTGTCCATACCAAGCATACGTTAATAACATTTTAGATACTCATGCTCATCCCAGCCCTCTATGTGCTAGGGATCAGGATAGAAAAATCAACAAGACATGGCCTTCCTTACGGCTTCCTGCTGAGAGACAAAACTGTTTGGCCCTAAAAGCAACTCCCTCCACTCTTTGGGGAGCTTGGCAGAGATGTGGCTCAGCACATCAGTGTTTGCTCAACAGAACAGGCTGATGCCAGCCCCTGCTCACTCTTCCTAAAAAGAAAATTCTCAACCCAGGGAGTGTCCACACGTAAAAGTGACACAGGTGTTCCCTGGTCCTTGACCCTATAAATATGTAGAGCATCTGAGGACAGGGATGCTGTACACTGGCAGGTGGAACAAGGGGTTTGGAGATTCAGTTGTGTACAGTGAGGGTTCAGGGGTGGCTAAAGGCTATATGTTTGTGTCCCCCCAGATTCATATGTAGAAATCCTAACCCCCAGTGCGATGGTCTTTGAGGGTGGGACCTAATCATAGGAGTACAGAGTTTCCCCTCCCCCCACACATCACCAGGACATTACTAAAGACTCATTTGCCACATTCCTTTTGCCCAGTTCACGGTGTCTGCCCTCCCACAAAAAAATTAACTAGGCATATTAAAAACATGAAACAGAGTGTGAAGAGGCAGAGCAAGCACCCGAACCAGACCAAGATGTGGCAAGGATTTGGGAATCACCAAACATGGATTTAAAACAACTGTACTTAAAATGCTGAAGATTTTTATTGTATTTCTACATGCAAGCACCTGACAAGTGGATGATGAAATTAAAACAATACCACTGACAATGGCCAAAAAATTGGAAAGACTTAAGAACAGAACTAGCGAAAATAGTCAAGAACTATACATTAAAAACTAAAAAATACTGAGAGAAGTTAAAGAGGGCCTATGAAAATAAATAGGCATATTATGTTAACGGGTTGGAAGATGGCATATTGTGAGCATGTCAATTCTCCTCAGGTTGATCTATATATATTCAATGCCATTTGAATCAAAATCCCAGCAGGTTGTTATACTACTAGATAATCTAGATCTAAAATTTACATGGAAATGCAATTTACATGGAAACAAACAACTGGAATCAAAATTTACATGGAAAAGCTAAGATTTGCTAAAGCAACTTCAACAAACAAAAAACAGCAAGATTTAAATCACAAGACTTATGGTAAAGCTAAACAGTCATTACTGTACAATACTGGCATAAAGATAGTTACATAGATCAATGAGCAGGCTATAGAGTCCAGAAATATTAGAATAGGTAGATGTTGAAGAGATATCTCAACACAAGTAGCATGATACTTTACTGGGGAGAGGATGGGCTTCTCAACAAACGGTACTGAGAATGTAAGATGTCCATATGGAGAAAACAAACTATGATTCTTATCTCACAGCATTTCCAGGAACCGACTCAATGTAGAACTGTTACATAAATGTAAAATAATCTTCTCATGTGGTTAAGTACTTGTACATTTGGGGAACTATGTGATGAAGTTTTTAAGAAAACCAGATGTACTGGCTCCAGAGACCATGCCTTTAGGCACTTTAAGCCACACTGTCTTGTAATACAGCCTGGTGGCTGCATTAGGTCAGAGTCAAACACAGTGCTGAAGTGGTCTACATCTCAGCTACTGATTAAATGGTACACATCTGTCTGTGTGAGAAAAGCAATGTAGCCCACAAAAGTCTGCACAGCAAACAAGAGGGGGACATGGATGACACTTGATTATGATAAGAAACCATTAAATAGGAGGCAGAGGTGGGTTGGATAGAGCTTCATTCCAGCCTTGGAACTATGGAAATCAGCCTTCTCACTTATGAGTCCAGAATGCAGCGTTCAGTCAAGAATAGACTGAGAATCATAAAGCATAGCCAATATATTTCCAGACCTAGCTTATGCCTAGAATGTGATAAATTCTTTGTGAATACGTAAATGAACAGATAGTGAGAACTCTAAGCAGAAGAGTTGTCTAAGATCTTATGTTCTAGGCTCTTCACAAGTTGATAGAGAGGTTATAAGAATAAATGATCCTTCTTTACAGTGAGAAAACTGTGGGCTAGGGCAATATCAGCAAATCAAGAAACCTCTCACACAAAAAGAACATAAGTGTCCAAGAGGGTTGTAAACCCAAATACTCTTAGACAGTTCAAAGAAGTGCAAGGTAAGGATTCATGGAGGGGTTAATATCTGAGATATTTTTAAACGTAAGTGTGAAAACTTACTGGATGTTGTTAGTTCCTGGGAAAAACATGCTCTTTATCTGCATTATTGTTATTTTTCAGAGCCTGCCTTTTTCATGGAATTTGTCAATTTAAAGCTCTAACTATTGTGAGCTCTTAGTGAATGGACCTAAATAAGGCTTTAGTACATAAAGTATTTTCTACACGACAAGGTGATGGACAGGTTAATGGCACACATACAGCATTTTAAGTGAGGACTCCAGGCAAGCAAATTAACCTGCAGGAAAATTATGACACTGGTAATAGCAATCTTAAATAGAGTTGTGCACTTTATATCAAATCCATAGATATGAATTTGACCACATGCTGACCCAAGATGGAAGAGACATATGATAAGTATAATGGGTAGTGAAGAGCAAATATAAGAAAATGAAGGAACAAAACACTGATGACCATTTAAGTCAAATCAGGTTCATGAGAAGCCAGCTGGAGATTCTTCCAGGGACTGAAAGGGAAATCAGAAGATAGTGAAATAATTTTTAGTAAAAATCAATAGCTACATGCATGATAGGCCACCTTCCAAACCCCCACTAAACCTGAATCTTAGGAGCATTTAGAACCAGATTTCCTACCAACCCCCGTGGGAGATATTAGGGAAAGAACACTGGCTACAGAGTGAAACCAGAACTAATCAGAAGCCCTAATCCTTGTAAAAAGTTCCCCAGGGAATGCTAACTTTCCTTACCTGGAAATCCTTAACATTTAACTCTGTTTCATGTCCACATAAAACTATAATTCTGCGGAGGACAGCCAGGGACTTCACAAACCAGAGATGTCAAATACATTCCAACTCTAAGTAGCTGTGTTAGAAAAAAGACAGTCATTCATTTCATCATCTTGTATTTTCAGCAAAATTATAATCCCAAGAAAAAAGAAAAATTCTTCTTGCTGAGCTTTTCTCCATTTTTCTCTTTTTCCCCTCTCTTCTCTTTTTCCCATTCCACCTAAACTCAAGCACCATTTGCTTCCTAATCCAGAAATGAGAGTCCCATTCTGCAGTCTGATCCCCTCCCCCCTTGATTTCCTAGTTTAGGGCAACGTCTAGGGTGACCATCTCCTCTCCTTCTGGTGCCCCAGTGTTGAAGGGTCATCTTACCCTAGAAATCTATGAAAGTGATCCATATGATGTCTTCAACTGCTCCACAAACAGTTCTTAGGTACATACATCAGTCCTGGGGCAGAATTTCCCTCCACCCAAGAGATCTGAGGCTCCTTACCTATAAAGCTTTCACATCTGGTGGACTCAGTTACAATAAAAGGCCAGAAAAGAAAAAATCAGCTCTACACATTAGAGAAGCTTCCTTTTTTTCTTTCTTTCCTGGAGTTATTTCTCAACTTCATTGGTTGGTTTAACCACATATAATAAGTTTTTAACTTAATAAATTAGTTTTCTATGGTTGCATAGCAATTATGGTTTAAAACTAATGGCTTAAACCATGCCTATTTATTATCTCACATTTCTGCAGGCCAGAAATCTAGGTGGTGCTGTGAGGTCCCTTCCCAGACTAAAATCCAGGTGTCTTCCACCTGGGCTCTTACCTGGAGGGCCTGGGAAATAACCCATTTCCTCACCCATTTTTAGAAAACATCCCTTTAACCTCTGTTTTATTAAAAACAGACAGGCCCTAGTGATATAAGCCACCTTCAGGAAGCAATTGTTGTACCCATAGAAAGTCCAAAACAAGAAAACTAAAAGCAAAGGGAAGAACTTTTATTATGAACTAAATTGTGTTCCCCCCAATTTCATGTTAAATCCCTAACCCCTAATGGTAGATAAGACCTTTAAGGGGGTAACTGAGGTTAAATGAGGTCATAAGAGTGGGGTCCTAATCCTACCTGCCTGGTGGCCTTATAAGAAAAGAGACACCAGATCTCTGTATCTGTCAGTCTCTGTCTCTCTGTCTCTCTGTCTGTCTCTCTCCCTCTCCCTCTTTCTAGCACACAAAGGAAAGGTCATACAAGGACACAGAAAAAGCACCATCCATAAGCCAAAGAGAGAGGCCTCATCAGAGACCTGCTGGCACCTAGTTCTTGGTCTTCCAGCCCCCGAACTGTGAGAAAATATATGTCTGTTGTTTAAACCTCCCAGTCTGTGGTATTTTGCTAATAGTAGCCCAAGCTGACTAATATAGTCTGCCTGTTTGCTTTAATTCAAGCTTGTTTCACATCTCATTATAATTGATAAACATCTTTCTGGGGAAAAATATGAATTATCAGCACATAAATGCATAAAAATTAGGTATTGCTGAGGAATCTACGGGGCCTTGCGCATAGGGATATTTATGTAATATGAAAATTCTTTCTTAGGCTGTCAATGTATTTTGTTTTATGGGAGAATTTGGGGCACAAAGGGTTACTCTCTGAGGTCTAATATTATGCTGTTCAGTAGGAAAATTATGACTTTGGAGTAAGTCATACATATCTGACTTCAAATCCCAACCCTTATATTTATTAGCTGTGGGACTAGAAGCAATTTCTGTTATTTCTCTGAGTGTCAGTTTTTATCATTTTTACAAGGAGAAGGTTCTATCTCTCTTCATTGCTGAGCAAAATGTGGTCTTGTGTTCAAAGTGTCTGGCAAAGAAGCAATACCATTTTTTTTCGTTTGGCTTTTCATACTAGGACATCAGAATTTGTGGAAGCTGCTCAGGAAGTAAATATGGGGATTCTCACTTGTCTATTTATTAAGGTGCTCAGAACATTGTTTTGGTGTAAGGTCAAAAGACGAATTAAACTTTGACCAGCACTTACTCAATAACAGGTCAGGTCCAGAATATCACTGGACTTGAACAAAAAAAGACTGGGTTTGAGACCAGGGTCTGCCACTTTCTATGCAATTTAAGACAAGTTATTTACCTGACCTCAAGTTTCTCATCTGCTAATGGGAATAACCATCCCTTTTAATCTCAGGTATTGATGGGATTCAGATGTAATAAGCAAAAGCATTTGGCAATTTGCCTAATGAGAAATTAGTTTCTAATATAAAAGAGCCATAAGTTCATGTGGGGAATTCAGACTGTAGTGACTGAGGGTTCTGGGTCATATATTCACTCAACTAATATCTAGAGAAATGACCCTCTGCCCTGTTCTAGGCACAAAGTCCACCTGGAAGAACAAAAGGTATTTAGTTCCTTGTTCAAACAACCCTCCATCAAGCAGGGGAGACAGATATTAAACACTCAAGAAAACTAATGTATTATTTTAAACTATGAAAAGTCCTATAAATAAGAGTAGGCAGTCATGAAAAAGATTATCTGTGGTTGGTGGGGTGGGGGACTGATTTAGACTGAGGGTCAAGGACAACCCTCTGCCAAGGTGATGAGATGGGCAGGATGGGTACAAGTGAGGCAGGTGAGGGCAGGGGGTGGTCTTGGGAGGGAGCAGCACGTGCCAACATCCTCAGCGGAGACAGGGGCCTACCATGGCTGAACTTCAGAGGCCAAAAGAAGAGTGAAGTTGGGGGCAAAGAGAATGCTGGGCCCAGTTGCCCAGAGCTTAGAAGGGCACATGAGGGATTGTGTGTTTTAACCCGAATGCAATGGAAATCCATGGAGGGGTCTCAACAGGGGGTTAATAGGATCCAGCCAACGTGTGAGAAGGTCACTCAGGCCGCTCTGCACTGAGACCCAGGAGGGGAGCAGGAGGGCCCGCAAGGAGAGTATCTGGCCACCAGGTGTGAGGGAGGGAGGACAGCATCTCGCTGCTGGGAGGGAGCAGCAAGGACAGCTTCCAGCAGCCGGCTCTGAGATGTGAGGATGGAGGACTGGAACAGAGGTGGGGAAGGAGGTAGGTGGAGTCAGGATATATTTTGCAGGTAAAATGGCCAGGTCAGTTTGCTAGAATGACAACCACCAGGCAGCATCTTTACTTCCTTATGTGGGGAAGAAAATGGTATGAGCAGGAAGAAATAGCACAAATCTGTTAAATAAAAACTTTTGTTAGACTGATAGCTTTTGAAGATTATTGGCAAGTGTGAGTTGAAATGTTTTGATAATTCTTCTTTTTCTCAAAGGAAGAGTAATGTAATTCCACTGATTTCACAGCAAAAAACATAAAGGCAAGGCATCGTTTGGGGCTAGGAGAGAAAATTGGTTACTGTTTCACTCACTGTTAAACAGTCAATTTATCTAACCAGTGTATTTCTCTCATATTGAGTCTAATGAGATTTTGTGATTATATTTCAACCTCAGTATCATAAGTTGTTGTTTGCCTTGGAATTTTCTAAAGTTTTCTTACATGTGCTTGTCATAGAAGTATTTATATTTTCTGCCTTCAATTTAAGTTACCATAATTATTTAAATTATATCTTTATTTCTATTTTATATCCCGTTTTCTTTCATTTGCCTTTATGGGAAGTATGTTATTATTTTATAAGAAATGGCAATTTTCATCACTTTAACTTCAACACAATAAAAATAGCATTTTGACCATTTTTCCAAGGACAGTAGTTATAAAAGAAACTTTACACTGTGGATACATCAATAAAACCAGATAGAGTTTTACAGTAAAATGCCAGCAAACAGCATTTGGAGTTACAACACTTTCAGGTTTCAATCATCACCACATTTCAACTTGTCATCTCCTCTTCATTATTAATACCCCCTAAAATATTTCTCTTTTGGTTTTATCTGCTCTCAAAATGCTCTGTTCTCCAGAGCTGGGAGGTAAAGAGGGTGCCTCCTCTCACAAGGAGTATGGAAAAATGTCTCTAATTTCCTCACCCTCTAAGTGATTTCCTCACAGCAAATGTTCCCATAAATTCCTTTCTTTTCAACTTATGAAGTGATCCATTCATTTTGTAATGTATCTTTCATTCACCCACGTGCATATAAAAATAAATGAGAGTTTATATCATTACATCAGCATACCAGGGCCACTCTTTTTTGCTAGTGTTAACGATCCTATTTATACCAAATTCATATGAAGCAGACTGATGGTGACAACACCAATGTTATATATTTTCATTAAGCCCCTTCCCTTGAACTTGAAATGTGGCTAAAGTAAAAAGTAATTAAGAATCCACTTGTTCCAGTCAGATGGGTGATTGTCTACCATCCAGTGGTCTAATGAATCCCTTAAGGTCCTGAGGAGAGCTTCCCACTTCCCAAGAGCTTCAGCAATGACTTTGTTGGGTCACCGAGCCCTCCCTGAAGGCTCTCTCTGGGAAAGGAAGACAGTACAGAGCCACCTTAAGCCACCCTGCTAAAGGTCACCAATGCTAGAATTATTTATCTTTTCACTGGACCCCTAAAATTCATGTAACTTTGATGACTGGAAAAAATGGGTACTTTAGCAGCCTTGGTTCTATAGATGAGATAAAATTTTTCAGAGGATAAATTTGATGTTGTTTTCTCATATAGGTATCTGTGTCCTCTATGCTGAACAACACAATTACAGAAAGAAAAATCAGAGTTATACATCCCCTTTCTATAACTTAACTCTTCGAGGTTTATATCAGTCTCTCATTTTTGTTTTTATCTACACATCAGTACCATGGGAAAAAAGAGTAGTTATTGGCTTTATTTCATAAATGAAGAAAATAAGAAAAAAAAATGGTGAGCCCACAATGGTTCCAAAGCTCACACATGACAAATGCAAGCCAAGCAGTCCACCTTCTGGCTCTGGCCTCTTTCTGCCATAGCCTGAACATCATGACTGCTCCTCACTGACCATGGACCCACCATCCATCCATGCCAAGAGCTAGGGCAAGTTCTGTGGGCTGAGTGGCAAAGCCTGCATGTAAACAATGTGCGTATTATATAATTGATCTTCACACTGACCTGGCTGCATTGTTAAAAAAGCCATTGGTGTATTTTTAATTTTTAGTTTGTGTATTAACTCGTTGCAGACCAACTCTCCCACTGTGAACAAATAGAAAGGCCAGAGAAAATACCTCCTCTCTGTCATTTTCTTTTCATGGTTCCTTTTCTTGTAAACTTTAGAGCTCTAATTTCCTTTTTGTAGATGTTTTTGCCTTTCCTAAGCAATGCATTAGAAGAAATAGAATTCAATTTATTTTACTCTAAACTTACCTAACATTAGAAATTTTCCATAGCAGATGAGTAAAACTCAGCATTTTATTCTGAACAAAAATAACAGTTGTGAAAAAAAAAAAATCGTTAAGAAAAAAAAGAAAAGATAAAAGCAACATAACTGTTATTGGAAATGTTGTGACCTAAATTTCACTGCTTTGTTGGAAACTAGGACTAATGTGAAGAGTGCTTTCCCCTCTGTGGTATTAGCTGCAACACAAAATAACTTGACCAACTAAAATTGCTTAGACTTTTAAGATTTTTGTTTGTTTGTTTTGATTTTTTTCTGTGGTCTGAGAAAAGCCGAAGCCCTCCTGTGCCAGTGTGTTGGGTGTGCTCTCATTCTTTAGTCGTCGGTTTGGAATGGAAGTTTCTGGAGCACCAAGAGTTAGCATCTGGCCCTAATACTGAACCATCTATGTGGTGTGGGACCAAATCAGATCTTGTTCTTCAAAACCAACTCGGTTTGCAAGAATCATTCACAGTGTGTGATAAATATTTGATTTTAGCCAAATATGAAGGCAAATGGTTTGTGCCCTGAAGAAGGCTCACGATCAAGATAAATAAAATGTAATTTATAATCATTTTAGGTTTCCCTGTTAATTTAAAATGGTGGTGGCTTTTGGGGGTGAGAGAGAAGGCTGCCATTTTTTATTAATCCTCACCTGAAGATATTTCCATTGTTTTTGAGAGAGAGAAAGAGAGAGAAACAGACAGACAGCCAGCACTGCGAGGGAAACATCTATTGGTTGCCTCCTGCATGTGCCCTGGGCAGGGATGAACCCACAGCCTAGATGTGCGCCCTGACTGGGAATGGAACCCGCAGCCTTTTGGTGTAGGGGACGATGCACTGGTTAGCTGAGCCACCTGGCCAGGCCGAGGTATCCATTTTTTTTCAAAGCTCAAATTAGTCCATTTATTATAGGAGAAAATATGTAGGAGGAAACAGCCAGATCTCTTTCACATATTAAGCATTCAAATTTTTCCCTAATAAAATTTCTAACATTGCTCCTAGCAACGAAGGTAATGGATGCATGCTCATTGTACAAAGGCATGAATATCAGAAAGCAGCATAAAGAGAAAATCACCAGAAATTCAATGTTCAGTACACGAAAAATTTAGTGACCATTCTTACAGAGATTTACATATATGCACGCACACACTAGATGTACAAATCCTATTTACAAATACATATGCGAGTCATTTAATATTGTACATAGTGCACACACATAAAAAACATATATATGTGTGGGTTAAGGAACAGAACAAAGTAAATAAATGGACTCAAAATGGGACACAGATCCTTCCCAATAAATTAAAAAAAATAATTCAGCATTATCTAACTCCCAACAATCTAAACTGAAAATTATAATGTTTTATTTCCAAATGGAAGTCACTTTTGCTGGATAACATGGTTAAATATTTTATAATATTTGAAATTATTACCTATAATTATTTTGTGCTGTATTTTTTGTAGAGCAGTGGGAAGATCTGTGTAGTAGGGTCCAGTTCATCTTTCACTTAGCAATCTTACCTTGGCTAAAAGCTGCAGCAGCAAGGTGGTATTTTTAAGTAGTAACAAGTTTTCCTCGGTGTCAGTGGTTTCTCTCAGTGTAGGTAAGGATTCAGTGCCTTTACCCAAACTTCAACCACAGTTGCTTGCTTCAGAATACAGAGAGCCCACGTCGAGTTGTCCAAAAGAATACAACTCAGTGACTATGAAATTAGAACGGTTGTGATTCACTTTGGGCACATAAGAAATACTTATTTCTCTTTCTACAGACATTAATACATCTCTGTTTAATGGCGATCTAATTCATTCTACGTTGATGGAGAATTAGGTTGCTTGCTGTTCACCTTTGTGTCTCCTTGCTTAATGTTCAAGTTGATATACCTGAATTTGACTTTTCTTTTTTAGCTTTTGTGCTAATTTTCATACATTTCAGAAACAAGCTGCTGTGACCTTGTCAAGTGCTTCTCCAAAGGCTCTTTATTTCATTTATTTTCTATTAGTCTAGAAAGGGTCATTTTGAAAGGCTGACTCCTTTTTGCCTGTATAGATGGCTTTTATTGATTGGTCTTCACATTTATTAAGAACCAACAACCTGGTTTCTTTTCAGTTAATAATGAATCAGAACCACCTTAAACCGAGATACTTACTCTCAGCTTTAAGGGGATGCATTTGTCACTGGGTAAAAGCATGGTCACCATAAAGCAATACAGGAATTTGATCATCTGAGTACACTTTGTCTGATATTGAAAAGCACTATAGTGATCAATGTGCAATTTTATCTTTGTCTTCTTTTCTCTCTCACTTCTCTGTGGCATGGGCCTATCTAGCCTGTTGGGTTGCCTTTCTGAGGCTGGGAGAGAGCCAGCGCCTGCCCACGGTACTCCTGTAAAGATTAAGACCCTCTACAGGCAACTCAGGTAGTTTGCCAGACGTGTTACTCACATGGACAACTGCAGTGTCTCCCTTCCTCAACGTCTGCAATTAAAAGGTTTTCAAACTCCTCCCAATCCTCTGTTTTAAGCCAGCAGGAAAAGCTCAGGGCAGGAGTCCCTGCTGCAGGAGCCGTCTTTCTTGGAAATAAAAATATCTTGGCTTCCTGCACTGTTAGAAATGACAGCAGGATGCCTTTCACTGTATTATTAAGGACTTTCTCTTTGGCTCCAGGTTTATTCTTGAAGCTGGATGATCACAACAATGAAAATCCACACAAAAAACAAATGTGGGCAGTGTTCTTCCAGCTTGTTCAATCATTTCAGCATCTTCTCACGCATAGTGGTATCGATACATGAAGGACAGGCATTACTTGCACTTTTCAGAAGTGAGAGAGCAGTTATCACCGTGTAATGTCATGGCTGGTCACAGGCTAGGAGCAAAAAGCTCCCCCGATGTCTGTCTGAGGGCCCCTTCTCCATGGCGGTCATTGCCCTACGTGGCGGCCACTCTGTGGAGCTGCAGGATGGACAATGGAACAAGGCCAAGGGCGGAAGATACACTGGTCTCGATTCTTATTTGTCTGGAGCTGGGCATCAGCATTGTCGTCATTGGAACTCATTCTTGTTGAGGTGCCACCAGTCACAGCCCTTAGTTTGGGTCTGAAAAGTCTGTGGCAAACAAACTTTCTACTACAAGTTATATCCTCAGTGTTCAGGGCTTACAACACATTTTCTCAAATAATACAAAATAATATTAATTGGAAGCTGTAATTGAAAAATTTTTTTAACAAAGAAGTGTAAAAAATTTAATATTTCTGAATTGGGATGTCACTGGAATCACATTTCAAGACAAAGGCCTGAAGGTGAAGCCTTGGTCTTGACTCCCCTGCCGTGGGGATGTCTTCATGGAACGTGTTCCAACAGTCTTCTCTGTCCTTGTTTCTGCGTCGCTCCCTTCCCCCTAACTGACTGCTTTTCCCTGTTCTACAAGAAGCCCTGGATTGAAAGAAGGTGTTTGGGGGTGTGAGCTGACACCACTCATTTTCGCAGAGATGTTTGGGGGAAGAGGTGGTTGTGATGGTCATTGTCCCCCTGCTCTGCGGCAGCCCTTCTAAGCCTCCGGCTCGAGGAGGACCATCCCCGAGGGCCAGGAATGTTCCTCCTGCAGGGAAGGCAGTGCGGCCTCGCTCCCTGGCGAGGACTTTCAAACAAGCCCGCAGTGCCCAATTAGGGGGCTTCCTGCAGGGCAAATCAAAAACAGCATTCAGAACCCTTTCCGTGCTTTTCTACTGATTTTTTGTTACATAAATCCTTTAGCAGGTGTATGGAAGCAGAATCTAAAATTAGCAGACAGACTTTTTCTAAATCATTTCGTTTTGCAAGTTGTTAGCCTGAAGTCATCAGCATCATAAGGTCCTGACAGTAAGAAGGGGCCAAGGGACAGGCCGAAAGGAGCGAGGGGAGAGCAGGGCTGCACAGCCATTTCTAGCCTAGGCCTCCCCATGCCTAAGGCGAAGCTGTGGGAACTGCGAGCTGCCACGGAGATACAGGCACCGAAGGGCAAGGATAGGAGGCGTCACTGCAGATGCCGCTTTTTGTTTGTAACGATTGCCGCATCTTTTTCCAGGCTTCTGGGGCTGTGAAGTTTCAGCAGGACCTGCATCTGTGGGTTAGGGGACAGGCGGTGTCCATATTTTCCCGGGAAAGTGACTAACCTCTTATCACATCTCCCTCACCCCAGAATACACAGGTACACACCCCCTTTTATACATACTCTCTCACATCCACATACTCACAGCCACAGACACACTCTCACACTCTCATACACACTTAGAGCCACCCTTCCGGTCACAATCACACTCTCTCATTGTCATTCATGCTCACATTCACACTCACTCACAAAATACAACACAAACACGCTTTCACGCTCATACATATTCACACACACCCACTCACAATGCCTCACACTCATCGCCCACTCACAAACACCCACACACTCACAATCACATTTTCACACTCTCACACACATGCACTCACATACATCCCCACTTACAAACACGCTTTCAAACATATGGTAGAAATCCACACACTCCCACAGGCGAGCCTACACACTTTCACTCACACACACGTGTGTACTCACATCCTAGCCCTGCTCTGTGGGTCCCAGCCGCAGACACTGCTGAAGGGAGAGGGAGCTGAGCCCCCACTGTTGACTCCCCATTAGCGTAGGATTGCATTTAGCACCCGTCACTCCCTCAAGAGCAATGGGGTTAGATGTGCAGCAACTCCACGTGCGCAGCTGCTGCCACCCAGCAGTTGATGCGTATTTGTTGGGACACTTGGGATTCAAGTGGCTTGTGCAGTTTAGTCCATGTCAGTCTTCAGCTTGCAAGAAAAAGGCCATACAACACAAACAGCTTTTCCTCAAGGACCTCTGAAGAGCCACGTGAGCTCCATTCTTGGAAAAATATTGTGATTCCAAGCGATGGAGGGAAAAGCCAGGCAAGGGCCCCAGGGAGTTCAGAGGCTTCTCAGCTGGGAAGTAGGGACCCTGCCTTCAGGACTCAGCACTGTCCCCACTAGTTGGGTGGTCCCAGGCACCCAGGCATGTCCCCAGTGCTTCTTCCTGTTTATGAGTCTGTGGTTTTCAAATCTTAGGAGAGCACTTAGGATTGCCCTTGACATTCCAGCCCTCTCCCTGATGATCTGATAACAGCTGAGTGTTCTGATGTTCTCTGTGAGGTGGGGTCTCGCTCTGGACTTTTGCCCATGGAACAGGATGACAGTCACCTGAAGCTCACTCTGTGCAGAGAGCTGGCACCTCCTACAACAGACCAAGTGGCAAAAAGTCCCAGCATAGGACAGATGAAAGCCCAGAGGTGACGCAAAGGCGATGCAAAGGAAAAGCTATGACAGGAAGCTGTGAATATAAATGCAGAAGTCACTGCCCTGAGTTGGCTCAAGTTTATCACAAGAAGCTCTTCTGTTGTGACTCACTATCTGTGGGATTTATGACACAGACCCCGAAATAGTGTCTGTGTAAAACCATTAAATAAAGGCCATGTTGTGGTTGGAGTTCTTTGTTTCAGCAAACAGAACATCATTTCCAACTAAAAGAAATGCATGGACACCATTTTCCAGCTGGAAAAATTTGAGAGTAAACTCCCAGGACCTCAGTTCTTCTCATTTGTGCACCTCACACAGTTATGAGATGATCCAATGCACCTCTGCACTGAACAGTGGCTGGGGATGCTACATGTCATGCTTTTGTTGAGGGAATAATTTAGACTTTTAAATTTCAGAACTGAACGCTATAATTGTCTCAGGGCTTAATAACCTGTCCAAGTGTGACAGGCAAGGCAATGGGACTTTGGTCTAGCCAGTCATCTGCTGAGTATTTCATTGAGTCCCCCAGGAGCTATACTGAGAGATGCTGGTCATATTCCTCTCATTATTACATGAGCTTTGTGGATGTGTGGAGTCTTTGACCACTGTGGAACCAAATAATGTCAGATGGTAACTTGTCAGGTCAGAGGTCATTGTTTTTTCTAATAAGCTTTATCCCTAATTACCTTTAACATATCCATTAACATAATCCAAGGAAATTGTGCATCTGTGTCTTCATGATGGTGGGGGCTACTTGAGGACCAGAGTGACATCAGACCATCTCTGTTGTCCCAGCTGTCTGGCATATATCAGTCTTTAAACATGTGCATGGAATAAGTGAATGATGAATGGATGAAATCAACAATATTCTGATTATGCTTTATGACCACTGTGGTTTCATCTAAGTGCCACCGAAAGTCACAGATCCGCTAGTCCAAGCTCTGTGAGTTGGTTTGAGAAGACTGAAATACAAACTTGGATGGAGTGAGCAACCAAGGTTATGAGGCTGTCAAGTGTCTGGACAGCACGTCGTGAGGCCCCAGTGCTGTGCTCTGTATCCCTTCCTGCCCTGCATTCTCTGTCCATCCTGGGAATCTTGAGACTCACCGGCAGTGAAATAAGGAGACACAGGACCTGGATTCTACACCAGCCAGAAACAGTGATGACTGTTCACTGATGGGCTCCCCATGCTGTGAACACTCCTTGTGCTTACAGAGGAATTTCAGAGCCAACCTTAGGACTGTTCCCTGAGGCTGTGGTCTCTGGAGTGGCCTTGTTTTGCCTGAAGGTGTCATTTCACTACCATGCTTGAAGCCCCCGGTTGAGGAATGAGGGAGACTGGGCCCTTGAAGGTGGGTCAGGACCCCAGTGCATTCTTCCACAGAAGGTGACACAAGGTGTCCCCTTCACCCAACACAAAGAGGACTTTTGTGAAAAGGGAAATGAGCCTCACTGCCTGCCCTGCCTGTGGCAGCTCTCCTGTGTGTCAGGTGGAGATGGGTGACCTGCCTCAAGTCCCTGTTTCTTTTGGTTAAACTACTTTTAGTTAGAGTGAGTTAGCAACACTCATTTTATAAGCATGAATCCCTTCAGACTCCTAGAACTAGCAAAAAAAGAAAAAAAGAAAAGAAAAGAAAAGAAAGAAAACTCTTATGTTGCAGGTGGCTAATCTAGTGATTTTATTATCTCACCCTTTGTTTCCAGATCCACTGTGAGTCTCATTCCCTGAAAACACGCCCATAAATTAGCACCCACTCAGATGATTTGACCTGTGCCCATTTGTACCTTCCTCTTGTCCTAGTGCTTGTTACTGAACATTCCTGCGTCTTCAGTGGCTCAGCACATGGTAAAGCACAGACCCCACTGGCCAGCCCATGGCCAAGGCCTCATACGGAGCATCTAATCCCTGCTCTTCTTGGGCCTTGAGGCTTGGTTGCCCCTTCTGCAGAGTTTGAAATGGTCCCTGCTGCCCATGGAGAGTCTCCTCCATGGTTCCAGTCAAATGGGCATTTTCTTTTCTGGTGAAACTCTCCAAGGGGTTGCTCTGAGTTAGTCAGCAGCTGCCACACTGCCCCATAAAGGAGCTTTGGTTCTGCAGAGATTTGCCCATGTGTCTGGCAGCCAAGTGAAACAAGGAGGTACTTGGACTATTTTTGGAATTGTTCTTTTTCTGTTGACATTCAGCTTGTAACCGTGGGAATTTGGGATCCCAAGAAGTTTAACACAAGGTGATAGGGCTTTTGAAGACTTTGGAGTGATTCCTGTGTCCAGTTAACATCAATGACAAAGTCAAAGAGGAGGAACAGATCCATTGGTGGTAGATAATTTACCAGACAGCATGCTTTATAGTTTCTAAAGGGGACACCTTCCTTATCTGTGTCAGGTGCAAAATGACATTCCTGGTTTCCAAACAAGTCAGTCGCTAGCTTCCTTTTCTTTTCTTTTTTAAATACATCTTTATTGGTTTCAGAGAGAGAAAGGAAGAGGGAGACAGAGATAGAAACATCAATGATGAGAGAGAGTCATTGATCGGCTGCCTCCTGCACGCCCCTGACTGGGGATCAAGCCCACAACCCAGCATGTGCTCTGACTGGAAATCGAACCCTGATCTCCTGGATCTTAGGTTGATGCTCAACCACTGAGCCATGCCGGCCGGGCAGTCACTAGCTTCCTTGATTGATGAGATTTTCAAGGGCCTCTGACTCTGAGCTCTGGTCTGGTCTCTCATTTTCTGGCGACAACACAATGTTTCTATCTAGTGTCAACTACTCTGCTGAGTTAGAACTATTTTAGTGATTTGTCCTTTACTGAGGAGAAGGTTATAATAATGTTTTCTTTGAAAGAAATAGCAATGCTCGGTGCCCACCTCCCTCCTTACTTCTTCAGTACAACATTAACAAATACTACAAAAATTGATGAATTTTCTCTTTAAACTAAACTGGCATCCTGTGTGGCCCCACTCAGCTAGGGTCAGCAATGTACTTTGATACCCCTGTTCCAATCTGCTGTGTAACACACCTCTGTCTTATGCAAATAACTAGACCACCACTCCCTGGACACCCTTAATTGTGATGTCTTTTTCTTTTTCTTGGTTCATACTACCCTTTAGTGTGTGAATACTAACCTCCTCAGAGCTACCTCCCAGATGGCCCCAATGAATCACCTCCCCTGATTTTCCTGACCTCGGGTAGGCCCCTCCCATGTTAAGGGGGCTGCCTGTCTCACCAACAGAAAGGAGTGAGAGTGATAACCTGTGACCTGAGACTTAAGACCCAACCCAGCCCCACACCCAGGCTCCTTATAACCCCAGGATGTATGTGCTACCCCAGGAGGAGAGGGGCAGATGCTGAGGGAGGGAGAGGTAAAGGGAACACCTTGTTTAATGTGGAGATCACATATTAAATTCTCTGACTTGAGGAGGAAGCTGGGCTTGGGACAATTTAATTACAGAAACATAATGTTGAACATTTTCCTTTATATATACTCAAGTTTGTGGCTACCTCAAATAAACAAATACCATTTATTTTATAAAGTTTTGCATTTTTCAAATTATCTTGGATTCTGCAGAAATCCAGCATATAGTTAAAGCTTACTCTCAGGTTTCCTGACAAAATGAAATGCTATTTTTTTCCTTGTCAGTTTATAGAAGCAACTCCCTCATGGGAGGAGCAGCTCGTCTCTTCATGCTCCCAGATTATTTTTGGGTGGCCTGCCTGTAGAATGCTGATGGCGGCCTTGGCCCTTAGTTATTACATATTATGTCATTGTTTGTTCTGGAAGCTTATTTACTAGTGAGAGTTGAGAATCCAGTGCCGAGATTTCTGCTACAAGCATTTAGAGTTTGGCATCTTTGTCCAACTTAAATAAACATTTGACTTTGTTTTCCATTTCATTGGCTCTCACCCAACATAGTCCAAGCAGATGCAGTCCTTCCTGCTACGTGGGAATGGACAGTCCTAGATGGAAACAGGATGGACACAGGAGCAGCTGGGGCTGCCCTGGACCAGGCTGGATGTCAGCTCTTCTCTGGGTCCACCTAGCCTCCCACAGTGGAATTCACTGACGGGCATGCACCCTTGTAGGAAAATATTATGAATATTCACATTGAAAAGTGAGAGGGATGAAAAATACTGAAGACCAAGCACCACCTTGACCAAGATCATTCTTTTTATAATGTATAATTGTAGCCCAGGGCAAAGAAGTGAAGAAAACTGATTTATGTATTTGCCTTTTAGCAGCCCTAAATATGGATAAATCTTTCAGTTCATTAAAAAAAATTTTTTAAACCTGAGCAGGACAAAAACAATACTTGTATAATTTCTAGATAACTGGTCTACCATCTACTGAAAACTGGAGGGCAATGTGCTTTAGGTAAATATATAATGAAAATAATAACCTGTTCACTACTGTGGAATACCAGAGCCCATTACCTTTCTCACAGTGTGCTATCAAGTTACTGCTGTCTCGGGTACCTCTCTGACTGTGCTCTTTTCTCCATCTCTACTGCTATGGTAATTGGCCCCTGTCATATTTCAGTGAGTTAGTGCTAGGGGTCACTGAAACAGAATTTAATCTCATTTCCTTGGTTTCCTACCCTTTCTCCTCTAATCCGTCTTCTACCAAAGGACCAAATGGATCATTTCTAAACTCAAATCTGACCAGAAAATATTTACTTAAAAATTTTAAACTGGTCCCTTGAACCTACCTGAAACATGCCAGGTCCATAATATGGGTCCAGGACCTATTGTTGCAGGACTTGCTCTGGCCTTCATCCAGGCTCTTTCAATCCCCTTCCCCACCTTTACACACTCCATGCTCCATGCACAGGAGAGGGCTCTCTTTCAATCACATGCACTTTCTGAACTCTGAGCCTTCTCACTAGGATTCTTCTTGATGAATACCCCTTTCCCTCTTTCCTGCTTTCCCAATGTCTTATTTTAAATTAAATTTAAATACTACCCTCTTACAAAGCTTTAAACCTCCACTTTATTGGATGGGGTAAGTCTCCTTTTCCCAGGCTATCCCTATAGCATTTTGAACAAGAACCTAACCTAGTTTACATGCAGGAGGACACCTAGTTGATGGGCTGAGTCACTCTTCAAGGTCCGAGCTGGTCATAACATACCCAGGGAGCCCTTCTATTTCTCAGACATAGACTTCCTACCTATTCCACAGTGTTCTGTGAAAACCTCTATTTTACCGTGTTTACTGACCTCCTGTGATTACATCTGTCTACCTGAAAGAACCATAGGATCCTTGCAGGTCAGGGACAAGCCTCATTCTATAGTATCACCTGACACAAATAGGTGCTCAAAAAATGTTTGCTGAACTATTTTTTTTTAAAAATAACTTTGACTCCATTATTAGTCTGTACAGTTTTGCTTATAGGCCAATTATTTTGTATTATTGTAGAGTGGCATCTAACCAGGTTGTACTCATGTGAAGGCTGGTTGAGCTGGAGAACTTGCTTTCTTGAATATTTACTCACAGGTCTGGTGAGTTGATATTGACAGGAAGCTTCAGTTTCTCTCCCCTTGGGACTTGCCACAGGCTGCTTGACTCCATGTGTAAGGGGACTATACAAGTGATGATCATTAGAGGCCACTTTGAGTTAGATACCATGTTTGGCCCTTTGCACCCCAATGATTCATGTTTCTCCATATGCAAAACATACCCTTTCTGAGGTCGCCTAGGTCTCAACCCATTACAGCATTAGCTGAAAATCCGGGATCTTATCATCTAAATCTAGCTCAGGTGTGGATGAGACTCTTCAGGTATGGCACCTGGAGTACAGGCCTGGAATACAGTACCTCTTTATCTACTGACCTATGAGTTAGAGAGGAGTTATCTTTCCCTACCCCACAACCATGCAGCCAACATACAAAGGCAGGACAAGTATTGATAGCTGCAATAGACCCTGCCTTTCAAAAAGGGGTAGATGGGAGATACACACACAACTCACCGGTTCAAAATAATTCAGAAGTCCATAGGATCACTAGGGAACACAACCAGAATTTAAATACTGAGAACTATTTCTAGAATCCATTATTATCTCATGCCACCTCTTAAGACTTTACATGGCTTTGCAAATTTTTGTAAAGACCTTAACCTTCAAAATCCTGTCATCATTCTTACTGTTTCTCTTTCACTGCTACTGGCTTATTTCATGGAAGAATCATTTTCAGATGCTGGCTTCAGATTTACCTCCACTGTATATAAATTGGCTTGCAGAACTGCTTTAGACAATATCCAGCAGAAACCTGCAGTGAGCCAAGAGAATTGACTATGAACTAAAAAAGTATTTTGAGAACATTAATATGCCCTTCTAAGCAACAGGAGACAATGGCTATTGATCAGAAAGAGGGTGAGATGCCAAGTAGGAGAAACTAGCCACTGCCCCTGTGTTATGTCACTCAAGTTGCTTCTTCCTGTGTGTCATCGCTTCAGAATTCCTTGTGCACCTTAGTGAAGAGAGTATTTGGAGCTGTCACTGAAGATCAGAATGAAGAGGCATTATAGTGGTTCTGTATGGATGAACTAGATGGACCTGTAAACCACTGGTTAGAAGTAAATAGGATGGATTTTATGCAATGATTTTACAGTTCTCTAAGGATGGAACAAATTATCTAGGAAGGAAGTAAATACCTATTCACAGAGGGTTTAAGCATAGCTGGATAACAATGTGTTATTAAGTGACAGATTAATTAATTAAACAAGCATTAGCTAATTGCTTTCTGCATGCCAGACACTGTTCTGCACTGGGAATTCAGCAGCAAACAAAACAGACTAAAAATTCATCTTGGGGACTAAATTCTAGTGGAGAAAATAAATTCTATTTGGAAGAAACTAATTAATAAAAATATTATATGTTATTATATTTAATATTAATTAATATTAACAATATAATATCACTAACATTAGTACTAAGTGTAATGGAAAGAAATAAGGTATTATAAGGATGCCAGGGAGAATGAGAAATGCAGGAGTTGCTGTTTTATATGGTATAGAGAAAACTCAAAGAGTGATCACTGAGCACCTGAAGAAAATGAGGCATCAACTCATAGAAATATCTAGGCATCCATACCCTGGCAGTGGACACAGAGAGTGCAACGACCCTGATGGTGCAGCATGCTTGTCATTTTCAATGACAGCAAGAAGGTCAGGGCACCTGGGGCAGAGCAAACCTAGGGGAGGGAGGGAGAAGAAGAGAAGAAGAGAGACAGAGCAGGAAGCCAGATTGTGCGGGCCATGAAGTCATTGTGACGACTGATTTGTACTTTGAGTGGTGTGGAGCCTTAGAAGGTATTGGGGAAAGGGTGTCATGATCTGACCTTCTCCTTAAGAGGGTCACTCCCCTACTGGTAAAGAATAGCATGTCAAGGGCAGACGCAGTAGGAGACCAGTTCAGAAGCTACTATCCTGATCCAGAGGAGAGAGGGGGCCTGGAATGGGCTGTGATAGCAGGGATCTTGGATGTGTTCATGAGTTGAAGCCAGAAGGACTTGCTGATGGGTTGCTCATGGGCGTGAAGGAGCAGAATCGAGTATTATTCCAAGGTGTTCTGTTGGAAAGGATGAAGCCCCGTTATACCGATACAGGGAAGAATTTTGGAGAAGCCATTTTAGAGGTGTTGGGGGAAACCAGGGACTCTGTTTGGAACATATTAAATTTGAGGTGCTCATTGTACTTGTAATGCAGATGCTTAGAAGATAGTGAGATTTACAATCTGATGCTCTGTGGAAAGAGCCACGCTTGATACAAGCTTATTGTTTGGGTACAGATAGTCGGTAAAGGCACAGGTGTCAATGAAGTCCACCAGATTTGGAACACTTTGTATAAAGAAAAGAATATAAAATATCTGTTTAATCATCTCATCTATATTGATTACATGCTGAAACGATAATATCTTGGCTAGACTGAGTTGTATAAAATATATTATTAAACTTAATTTCACCTATTTGTTTTTAGTTATTTCAATGCTGGCAAGTAGAAAATTTTAGAAGTGACTCACATTATATTTCTGTGGGACCACACTAACCTAGATCAAGTTCCTCACTTCACAGAATAGGAAACAGGGAAAGAAACAAAGTTTTGTGCCTAAGTCCCACAGTGAGTGAGTAATACTCAGGCGGGACTCATCGAGGCCTGAGTGCTGGGTCCATGAGCTTCCTGCCACACTGTGACCCAACTCTGCAGAAACTCCAGAATCCAAATGAAGAAATTTTTTCAATATCCCATAGACACAGACAACAGTGTGGTGATGGCCAAAGGCAAGGGGGGCTAGGGCTGGGTGGAGTAGATAAAGGGGGGTGGAATGGGATACATCTGTAATACTGTCAACCATAAAACAAAACAAAACAAAACAAAAAAAACCTCAAAAAAACCTGACCAGAAAAAGCTAGCAGCGCAGATGATATTTACCATGTATTTTCTGGCTGAATAGCCTCGTTTGCTATTCTCTCCTGTAACGATTTTTTAATTTCTAGTTTTCTACATACCTTGGGGGGCAGGAAGAAATAGTCATTATTAACTCTGCCACATTTTGAAAAGACACTGAGTTTTCTATAAATGTCTTCTGAACCTCAGTGTCAATAAAAAGGGAAGCTCTAACCTCTTTATTATCAAAGTTGTAACCTTCTGAAGCACATGACAAGGTGACAAGTCTATAACAAGTAGCATAAGAGGCTGCTGGGCTCAACAGGCCCTGAACTCTTCAGATAATAAGGAAACTTAACAATCTCTCAAATGATAAGAAACAATTCCTAAGAATGTCAGGGCACAATGTGAGCATAATTAATAATAGTATTAAAATTCCCGATGATGCTGTAAACACGAGAGTGAGAAGAAACAGATGGATATGAGCATGTGACATTTATCCTGTTCAAGTCAGACTATCTCACACAGGGTTTCATTACTGGTGTTAAATAAAAGGCATATCCGAATGTTTTTTGCTACACATTTAAGTGAGTCAAATAAAAGAATATAAAAGGTTCTGTATTCGTTTTTATAATAAATTTGAATGGGGTATATTTATTTTAGTTTGGGACAAAATAAACATTCAGCTAAAAGCCATTTACAAGGATACATGCCACAGATAAAACAATGACACTGTATGCTGAGTATGTTAGAAGCACTGGACCAATGTTTTTGCATGGATCACCTTATTTAAGCCTCAAAATGACATATGAGCTCAATACAATTACTGACCCAAGAGTTACCTCCAGAGACTATGCTTTTAACAGCTATACTATTTTAAAGTAAAAAATAAATACATGGTAAAAGACCAGTCAGAAACAGGTTATTAAAAAGAAAGCCTGGCATGTGGAAAATCAGAATTCCAGCTGAAAAGCATTAAATGAGACAAATGGAGACAAAAATTATAGTCCATGAAGAACACAGTTACTGCACTCTACCCTTATTAATAAAATTTCTAAGTATAAAAACAAAAATTGTGTGAGGTACAAGGAGAAATCTATAATTCAGTCAGAATATAATAACTCAACATTCAGAATGAAAAGAAATAATTTGAAAACAAACAGCACCCAAAGATGTAAATACAATGATCAGTTTGACCTGGTGGACACACACAGCGTGTGCCACAGCAGACTAATGTCAGTCATGCTTGATGCTCCCCTTAGACTCAATAAAATAGACAGATGGCCACATAGAAAACTACAAAATATATATAAGCTCATCAATAAAAGAAGTTGCAATGCTAATGCACCTTTTAAACAATACCTTACCTCATAGTAACCAAGGAAGCAAACTATAAAATCAATTATATTATGTGATTTACATGCCGTATTATATCTGCCTATCACATTGATAAAAGTAGACAGATTGATGATATGAAAATGAGGCAGTGCAGAAGTGAGCCCTTTCACTTTTGAATAGATAGCTTTACATAGACCATTAGGCGAAAGTCGGTAGCGCCCGTCAATGTTAAATGTGCATATCCTGTGACCAGCACTTCCACTTTCAGCACCCAAGACACCGAGTAAGGAAACCATGTGTGTTAAGGCCTCTGTACAGAAAGTCCTCTGCAACTTTGCTTGTACTAATGACAAATTAGAAATAACATGAATGTCCATTATTGGGAAATGGCTAAAATTTTGAGTACATTCATGTTATGTTATACTGTGCAGATGTTAAAGGGAATGAGGTACAGCTGAATGCATGGCTATGGAAAGCCTACAAAGGCCTTTCATTAAGTTAGGCGTACATAAAGAAATTTAGAAGAAGGTGTATACAGAAAATTTATCTTCCTCTGTATGCATAGTACATATAAGTGTGGAAGATACATACGAACTGTTAAGAGCGGCTCCTTTCGGGGAGAGAAGACAGGGAGAGTGAAGGAGGGATTCTGTTTCCATTTTAGTTCTAGTTGGTTCTGTTGTTTTACAATAGCATGACTTCATGTATTTCTTGTGTAAGTAAAATAAACATAAACATATCACAAAGCCCCTAAAATATTTCTTGAACAGGTTAAAATTGTTTTATGCTAGCATTTGGTTCTACGATTTTCAAGGAAATAAATTTTCAGTATTAATTTGTGAAGGCTTTAACAATTTCAGGAATTCTTAAATCTGTTTCACCACTGAGCTAACTATTCCAAAGACATTTTTATTCTTTTGGATAGTGGATTATTATTTACTTTGTATTTTTGAGGATTTATGTTCAATTTTATTAGCTAAAGGCATTGCCATATGTATGTATGTATATATATGAAATGTGTTTGGCAACACGTTTGTGGAGTGAGTTGTCATGGAAACGAGATAAAGACTCCAACAGGGGAAAAGTGGAGGCAGTGCTGATCCTGTTTTATTGTCCATGTACTGAGAGCTGAATTGCCCTCAGAAAATAAAGCAGCTTCTCATCAGGTGATTGGCCCTGGGTCGATTTAACACATTTACACAAACAGAGTATAAAGAATGATTGGTAACATCCTTCCCTATGTTGTAAGATACTCTCCAGAATTGTGCTTTCCACACCTCAAAGCAGAGATCCTGGACCCTTAATAAACTCTAACATATCATCTCCCACTTTGGTTTCCTGACATCACCAACCCAGGCACCTGGGGTGGTCTAGTTAGCATAGGCGACTAGTTAGGTATGAGCAAAAGAGAAAAGAGAAAGCTGGCTAAACCTAATTATGTCAGGAAATGACGTTTCTAAGACACCCCAGGGGGTTGCTGCATCCACCAAAGGGACCCCTCAGCTCTTTTCTTGCCACACTGCAAGTCTTTCTAACTGGTTTCCATCCGGCGCCCACTGCTGCTAGCGACCTGCCTGACAGGGACACCTGCTCACAGGGCTCCTGGACCTTAATCCCATCCACACCTATGGACGTGCATCTCACCTGGACGTGTGCACCTGTATTTCTTGTGTATGTGCATGCAGGTGTGTGTGATTCCCATTTCTGTGGCAAGCAGAGAAAAGTAAAAACGCGTGGAGGAGACCTGTGTTTCTCAGCAATACATTTTCAAAGGCTAATACATCGTAAAATACCCCTGGGTCTGCACTCTCTCATTAAAGCATGTTAATGAATGAATTGAAAATTGATAATCAAGTGATAAGAACAATTTATCGGCCGTCTTCCGACCTTCTTGGCCCTGACTCATATGTCCTGGGTCATGGAAACACTGAGTTAACAGTCTGAACGTGGAGGGGACGGCCATGGTGTAGCTTTGTTTTTCTTAGTTGTTGCCACTAATTGTGCTACACCAAACCTTCTTTCACTATTATGTAGCAGTTCCTTTATTGTCATCTTGACCACATATACTTGGTTTTAAAAATTCATCCAGTTTAAAACTCCAATCTTATGTCCAACTCCAAAGCTTCTCTGTCTACCATGGATGGCCAGGCTGGTGGTTCCAGGGACCTGAAGCGGGGAAGAGCCTGCTCTGCTCATTCACTTCCTCTCCCTCCCACTTCAACCCTAGCAAGTGGAGGAAAGGGGCATGGCCCAGTTCTGGGGTGCTGGGACATCTCCTGCCCTTAATCTCCGCAGAGCCTAACTCTTGGTTGGGGCTTAAAGGGGAGCAATGGGTAGGAAATACCGAGTACAAGCTTATTTTATTGCCACAAGAGCAATCCTGCTTCTGCTGGTCTTGGTCTCTGCGCCTCCCTGGAGAGGACCTACAGGCCACCCACGTCCTCTGCGCGCTGGGGGTACACATTCTGTCTCTCTTGTGGAGTGCACAGTGACTTACGTTGGAGTCCAGAAAGTAGATGACTAGAATGGGTGTAAGTGGAGATCTCAGAATGACTCCTGGGCACAAGCAGAGAGGGCAGCTTGTCCAAATTTTACAAAGTGTGAAAATTTGAGGGCAACGTCCATGCAGGTCTCTGTATCCACAGCTTCCTCTCTCCAGATGGTGGGAACATAATGTAAAAATAGAAATGCTATATTGTCCAGCTGCTATAATGAAAAACAAACGAACACTAGAGAATGATATTTGCATGAGAGAAGACTTACACCATGGTTACGTATGCAAGGAGAATCCAGAGACAGTAATGCTTCAGTTACTGCCATTCTATTTTGCTTACCTGCAACCATGACGAATCAATGGGTGTTTAATACAAATCCTTCTAAATTATCCAGTAAAAAAATGTGAATGCTATTTCTTTTCTTTCAATGCAATACAAAAAAACCCCAAACACCCGTTGGTTTATGCATAAATAACAGGAGCTAAGGGTTTTTTTTCCCCTCTAAACTTTTCAAATAAAAGTTATCTTTGGCTTGAAAACAGCTAGAGAAATTTTAGACTAAAGTTTTTTCAAGAAGTTAGAAGTGTGTAAGAACAAGAGTTTAGCATGAAAGTAATTTCTCCCTCATAGCTAATGGTATTCCACAAATCTTTCATGCAATTCGGAAATAAAATGCAGACAGAAAATTAGGCTCCAGAACAGCTCAGGGGAGAAAATGGACCATTTTTAGTACAAGATGGCTTTCCCATTCTAACCCAATATTTCAGATTTATTTACTGATCTGAGCTCACATAAACCTCTTTCTTTCCAAAATTGAAATATATTTTAAAAATACGTGTTCGTGGTAAAAAATTCTAAATAACCCAGAAAAGGCTGCGGTCTATAGAAAGCAGAATTTGCAGACACTTACCAGTCCCGTCCATTGACAGCATGCTTTTTGGCTTAATGTTGTCACACAGGGATCTACCAGCTGCCTAGTCCTAGGTTTCATTGTCTAGATGTAAAAAACTTTTCTTAATTACTCTTTTGTAAGACCATTTAAAATGCTTCCAATTTTTGCTGTGATGCATTGCAATGAAATAATTGTATCTCTTTGGGGACTTTTCTATTCAAGTAAGTGCATATTTAGGTTGGATTAATATTTATCTCCACCTGCAGCCCTGATAAAATTTTTTCAATCGTGATTGCCAATGTAAAGACTCATATCATACTTCAAGCTTGTTCTTTAGACTAAATATATTTAAGAGTATGTAGACCATAAAAATTTAAGAATATTTTAGATTATACACATTTAGGGACACTTGACCTGTTTAGTATTGCAAAGTATTCCCCGGGCAGCATATGTAAATTGCAACTTTTTTTTGTTAATTAATGAGTACTTTCAGAACCTCACATTTGGATCCAAAGGAAAGAAAATAAGTATATTATTCACACTACTTGGGATGACACTGTTTTATAAGTGTATCTGGTGTTTATGGTCTAAAAGAGGAAGGACTTGGCATGGTCATTCGTTTGTCTTTTCTTTGCCCATGTGCTGCTACTATTCAAATCACACCACACTCCACAGCTGAGTCCATCTCTGGCCCTGCCAGCAGCACAACCCTCAAAACCCCATGGAATCCAGGCAAAGGTCCTTTTGCTTAGAGGAAATAAACAGGATATGTGGCGAAATGTTTCCCTGGGGCCTGATTGATATTAGCACTACTTATGCTTGTAGGAGCAAGTAGTTAAACTAACTTATGTGTCTATCTTTAGAAGAGTAAACTAAAAGCTCTGACATAAGCACTGGATGACATAGTACACAGCACTTAGAAGAAAATGTAATAGGTTTACATACGGAAACATAAAAATACAAAACATATATAAAATGTAGTGATAAGTGAATAGGGAATATGAAAGTTAAGTCGTTTATCTAATAAAAAATAAATACATAAATTATTATTCACTTCAAAGGACACAAGACAGGATGTAAATGTTTATTTATTTTAATGATAGAGAGTGGGGCTTAAGCTGAACTCTTTTTTTATTGAATTCATTGGGGTGACATTGCTTAATAAAATTATATAGGCTTCAAGGGTACAATTCTACAGTATACCATCTATATATTGCATCGTGTGTTCACCACCCCAAGTCAAGTCTCCTTCCATCACCTTTTATTCCCTCTTCTGCTTCCCCCACCCCCTTCCCTTCAGCAATCACCAATCACCAATCACCATATTGTCGGTGTCCATGAGTCTTTCTTCTCCCTCCCTCCCTCCCTCCCTCCCTCCCTCCCTCCCTCCCTCCCTCCCTCCCTCCCTCCCTTCTCTCCCTCCCTTCTCTCCCTCCCTTCTCTCCTTCCTTCCTTCTTCTATGTTAAACTGAATTCTTGAAGTTTTTCTTTTAAAAGTTGTTATTTTTCACTTTTAATCATTAGGAGTGGCAGTTTGCAGACTGATTATTTGGATGTTTTTAAGGTTTTTCCATCATACGTGAATTATTTTTCAAGCTGGTGCAAAACTTCTAGTTGCTAAACACTCTGCAAATTAGCCTGGAAATCACGGACTTAGGTACCAGTCACAACAATGTCTAATTAACTCCCCTTTAATGCTGTCACCAGAAGCTGTGAAATTCCG
This sequence comes from Miniopterus natalensis, assembly GCF_054644295.1. NCBI lineage: Eukaryota > Metazoa > Chordata > Mammalia > Chiroptera > Miniopteridae > Miniopterus > Miniopterus natalensis. The sequence continues at coordinate 24,023,359 of NC_142083.1, read as the reverse complement.
GCTCAGGAGACTCAGCAGCAGCTCTGTTTGGTGGCATTTCCCTGTCCCTTCCCCTCTCTCTCTGAGGTGACAGGCTGATGGCAGCGCAGGCGGCCCTGCTGAGGGAGGGGGCGCCCCGGCCTCTGAGGCTGGTGGAGATGCACCCACTGTGCTCCCGCTGGGGAAGCTCTGGGGCCCGTGGGCACCCACGGCTCCTGAGCATGTTCAGTGCCAGAGAATGATCGGAGTGACAGTGACAAATTAGGGGGCTCCTGCTTCAAGCCCCCGAGTTCAGTGTTCTGTAGGAACCACTGCAGCACAGGGCCTTTCCAAATGAAGCACAAGGCAAACCGCCCTCACCAAACAAACGCGACACTTTCTGGAGTGGCGTCTGTCCTGCAGTTCTGAGCAAGGACCGCAGACATGCAAATGTAGCTGTGCGGAGGAAGGACAGTGTCTCACAGCCACTGCTGTGGCTTCCTCCCCCTCCGCCTAAACCCTGACACCCACAAACGGAACAGGCTGGGGCGACATATGATTTTTTGTTCTCAGGGGGGCAAGTGTCCTTTTTGTTTTTACCGAACCAGGCTGTTACAACAGAAAGAAAAGTTAGCCATGGGGAATAGGTAAGCGTTTACTTGTATTTAATATTTCCCAAGCACTAGCAACATAGACAATAATTTTAAAGAAAAGTGCGGTATGATTGTGGGAAAGGGATCTTTCAAAAGCACAGGAAAAGGAGTTTTGGAACCTCCCTAAAGCAATAGCCTGCGAAGATTTAATAGCAACGCAGACTGAACTCCCAAAGTCAGTAATATCGTTTCCCATCATTCCACAGAATGGCCACCCGGAGGATTCTCAGAAAAATTAAAAAGCCCACATTGACTCACTAACAAAACTTTATTTTTGCCTACAGACCAGAAAACCATGAAATTCCCACTCTCTTTACAGCAACCTCTTGCAGTAAAGATTTACTCAAATCTCTCCAAGACAGTTTAACATGAAGGATACAGAGGGGGAGTGACTTCTCATTCAGTTTAATGTGCAGAAGCAAAACTCTGGCTGAACCCCATGACATCTTAATGCGGCACCTCCTGCCGTCCCCAGTTCACATGCTGCCCCTCCGGGAAAAACAACTGGCAGCCACTGTCTGGAAGATGACACCAGGAACACGTGAACTTGGGGACGTGAGAACGAAGCTTTCATTGCCTTCCGCCTCCAACTCCTTTCAGCCCTCCGGCCTGCCAGTGACCTCATGTCATGTCTCCCTTTAGGGGAATTACAGAGAGATTAGCAGTTGCACTCAGTTGCTAATATTTTCTTGAGGCTTTCTGCATCGATGTCCATCAGGGATATTGGCCTGGTACATTCTTTTTCTGTGGTTTTGGTCAGGGTAATGCCGGTCTCATAAAAGCTATTTGAAAGAGTTTCCCCTCTTTTATTTTTTGGAAGAGTTTGAGAAGAATAGGTATTAATTCTTCTTTGCATGTTTGGTAGAATTCATCAGTGAAGTTGCCTGGTTCTGGACTTTGGTTTGTTGGGAGGCTTTTGATTATTGGCTCAATCTTCTTGCTAGTAATCGGTCTATTTAAATTTCCTATGTCGTTATGATTCAGTCTTTGCTGGCTGTATGTTTCTAGGAATTTATCCATTTCTTCTAAGTTGTCCAGTTTGTTGGCATATAATTGTTCAACGTTGTCTTGTCTGATCCTTTGTGTACCTGTGATATCAGTTGTAGTATCTCGTCTGTCATTTCTGATTTTATTTATTTGAGTCCTCTGTCTTTTTTTGGTGAGTCCAGCTAAAAGTTTGTCAATTTTATATTCTCAAAGAACCAGCTTTTACTTTTATGGATCTTTCTATTGTCTTTTTAGTCTCTAGTTCGTTTGTTTCTTCCCTAATCTTTGTTATTTTCTTTCTTCTACTAGCTTTGGGTTCTGTTCTTGTATTTCCTTGAAGGGTAAAGTTAGGTTGTTTCTTTAAGACTTTCTTGTTTCTCGAGGTGGGCATTTATGCCTATGAACTCCCCTCTTAGAACTGTTTTTACTGCATCATAAATTTTCGTATGTTACATTTCCATTTTTACTTGTCTCAAGGTATTTTTTTATTTCCCTTTTGATTCTGTCTTTGACTCATTGGTTATTTATTTGCGAATTTTTCATTGTGTAGTCGATGTTCACTTTTGTAACAATTGTTGGAAAAGATGTTTGATATGATTTCAATCCTCTCAAATTTATTAAGACTTATTTTGTGCCCTAACATATGATCTATCTTGAAAAATATTCTATGTGTGCTTGAAAAGAATGTGTCCTCTGTTGCTTTTGGATAGAATGTTTTGTAAATATGTGTTAAGTCTATCTGATCTGACAGGTAATTTAAGGCCAATATATCCTTATTTATTTTCTGTCTGAATGATCTATCCATTGATATAAGTGGGTTCTTGAAGTCCCCTACTATTACTGTTTTGCTGTCTGTTTCTCCCTAAATAATATTTCTCCCTATATAATATTTGCTTTCTATATTTAGGAGCTCCTATGTTGCATAAATATTTACATATGTTATACCCTCTATTTGAATTGAATCCTATATTATTATGTAACACCACTCTTTGTCTATTATCATAGTTTTTGTTTTAAAGTCTATTTTGTCTGATAGAAGTATAGCTACTCCAGCTGTCTTTCGGTCTTTATTTGCATGGGATATCTTTTTCCACCCCCTCACTTCCAGCCTGCGTGTGTTCTTATATCTAAAGTGTGTCTCCTGTAGGCAGCTTACAGATGGAACTGGCTTTTGCATCCATTCAGCCGCCCTGTGTTTTCTGATTGGAGAATGCAGTCCATTTACATTTAAAGTAACTATTGATAGGCATGTGCTTATTGCCATTTTGTTGATTGTACTCTGGCTGTCTTGTAGTTTCTCTGTTCATTTCTTCTCTTGCTCCCCTCCTTTGTGGTCTGATTACTTTCTTTAGCGGTGTGCTTAAATTCTTTGTTCTCTATCTTTTATGTATTTACTATAGGTCTTGCTTTGTGTTTACCAGGAGGCTTACTTATAACAACTTATATGTATAATAGTCTGTTTTAAGTTGATAATGACTTAAATTTGATTCCATCCTGAGGTTCAACATTTAACAGACATTTTAGACACAGTGTTTCTTCTCAGTTTGCCTAGATGTTCCATTTCCAATAGAGTAAGCTATGTGTAAGAGACATTCCTTAGTGAATAAAGTCAAAATTTTTGTTTCTTAATGGGCACATAACACTGATTACAATCATATTTATGTTTTCTTCCATGTTACATAATTTTGTTTTCTAAGAGCTTTCCTATCTAGGATTTAAGAGGCAGGGCTTAGACATTATTGCTCATTTACATAATCATTTATTTGTCTATAGTTTACCAAGAAAAAGCAGGGATACCTCAGATATTTATGAAATTTTACCTACTCTATATTCATGGAGGCTTAGTGTCTAATTAAAATACATGGGCCACTTACAGAATCTTTATCAGGTAGACCTTAGACTGCAAACAAACATACAACATTAAATTCTACTCAAGTACAGTTTTGTTTGCTTAGTAAGTCACCCTCATTTTAAAGTGTAATATTTTACTTAAATGTAAATAGCTTTAGTTGTAGGAATGCTATTGTGTTAGTTTTCTAGAGCTGCTGTAACAAAGTACCATCAACTGAATAGCTTAAAGAAGAGAAATGTATTTTCTCATAGTTCTGGAGGCCAGAGTGTGAGAAGATGTTGGCGGGGCTGGTTTCTTCTGAGATCTGTCAGGGAAAAGCTGTTCCGGGCCTCTTTCCTAGCATCTGTGGTTTGCTGGCAATCTTTGGCATTCCTTGGCTTATAGAAGCATCACCCATCTCTGCCTTCACGTTCACACAGGACTCTCCTTGCCTGTGTCTGTCTTCACACTCCCCTTTATATAAGAACACCAGTCATATTGGATTAGTACGACTTCATTATAACTTAACTAATTATGTCTGCGAAGACTTTATTTCCAAATGTACTGGGGAGAAGGCTACAGCATGGACATAATTTAACCTATAACGGCTATTAATAATACAGTGTCTCCTTAGAAACTGCCTCTGTGACAGTCAATAGCAATTGGTAGTAACCGAGGCACCTGCTCTACCTGGCAGCGCCCCTGAGGGGAGGGCCCCGTGCCAGGCAGCTCACAGAGCTTGAATCACACTGCATGGCCTCCAAGGGCACGGAAAAACATCTCAGCGTCACCTCGTGTGCCCACTTGGAAGAATTCACCTCAATTTATGTTTTGTCATTCCTGGCTTCCTTCGCACAAACACAAAGTGCCAAGTGCTATCGCGCTTCCCAGTTTTTCCAGTTTCCTCTAAGTGCAGATTGTGCCCACGTGCTGTTCAGGGATTCCATGTGCGGTGCTTCCGTTTGGCACTTCCAACTGCGTTTCACAATCACGTGCTTGAAAAAGCCACGCATGTAAGGGTGCCTCGTGGGAACTGCATTATGGCACCCCCGTAAATCTCGACATGAAAACGTGCTGTTCTTGTCAGCATCTGGTCTTATGGACTTTAAATACTCCGTCTAAAACTTTATGGTAGTGCCGCCTACATCGCCAGCCCTTTGCGCCAGCTTAGTTTAGAATGAAAAAATTGCATGAAAATGCATGATCTACAAAATATTTTTTTACCAGTATAACTACTGCATCACAGGGCTGCAATTCTGGTTTAAGATACTCAGACCTCAAACACTCAAGATAGTCACTAGAATACAAATAATTCAGCCAGCTACCCAGAGTTGACTTTATCGAGGTAATAGCTCAATGAAAACAGAACTATATGATAAAATTGATTAACCTTTCACCGTAACCACACTTAGGGAAAATGCAGAGTTGTGAATCTCTGTAATAATTGTTTTTCTGCTATAAAACTTCACATGACTTTCAAACTTAATAAATTAGAGCCCATTTTGTAGGTGACTGGATAATGGTGGTGGTGTGAAGCTGGTTAGCATTTCAGGTAGCGTGAAGGAAGGAGAATGTACCTGAATTATTATGGTGTGGATGTATATTTAGGATTCCTTTGATCAGGTGTGTATGTCAGCAGTCCTCACTGGAAACACACTCTCTGCTTTTTTATTCATTCAGTGAAATAAATGCAGTACCCGTTTTTAAGTGCAAGGGATAAAAAATACCTGGCTTTGGAAATCCTGGGCCAAAGGCAAGGGCATAGACATTAAGTCATTAAATATCTATTCAAACTCCTTTTGGTGATAAAAGTTATATCACTTTCCCAGTTTAAGTTGACTCCTCAAAATCTCCTGACTAGCTGAGGTAGATAAAAGTTCATTCAAATAGTGTTTTTTTTCCCCTTTGATAACACACCATTTCAAATAATGCAAGCCAAGACTCTTATTTTAGCCCGAAAACAGGATAGAGAGAATACATCTTTGTACAAATTTAAATAAATATTACAGTGTGTGATATAATGGATATAATGAGAAATATCTACTTTATCTTCATAAAATAAGTATGTTTTATTAAGGATTCCAAAACATTTGTCATCAATTTTTGTGAGGACAGACTCCAAAAATTCCAGAACAATGAAGCCCTTCCTTGCAAGGCAATGGCCAGTGGGAGGCACAGAAGAGAAATGATGCTATACTGGTTCAGTACAAAAAAGCAATGAACATCTGAGAGTTTTAGATAACATTTTTGTTCTGAGCTGTCTTTAGTGTATTTGAAGTTATAGAATATAATGTTTTAAAGATGAAAGAAAATCTAGAGAGTCAACCATATAATTGTGTTGAGAACTATTAGTTCATGTTGTCTATGGATCCCAAGATTGATTGTTGTTGTTTTTTTAAATTAAATATCAAAGAGAATTCAAACTTTTATATTTTAATTATTTATTTCCAAAACACTATTTGCCAATAACACTGTCCCCTTTTCCATCGTAAGGACTGGCCTCTGAGTAGTAACTTCCCATTGGGCCTACTCCTCCAAGTCCCATTGTGTCTGGGTGGGAGCTTGGACCTGCGCCTGTTCCTGCCTGTTGGGAGTGAGGGGAAGTGATGGAGATCACTTCCAGTCCAAGGCAGCCGTCTGCTCTTCCAAACACCTGCTGAGTGGATGCTGGGGACTCAGGACCCCAGGGGATAGCAAAGGCACAGATGGAAGAGCCAGGAGCCCCTGAGCCTCCCTGTGCAGGGAGACTCACACGGATCAAGAGCCTTTGTGTTGCAGGGTTCTCTGTGTTTGTTACATCCTGTGTTTTGTCAACTCAGCGACACCACTGCCCTTTCTAAACATTCCTTCATGTTGCAGGCAAAGCCAGGAAATGCAGTGCCCAGAATCCCTTTCCTGTAGGGCTCCAGGTTCAAATTTACCAGAAAGAAAGAATTCAGTTATAGCTGGACTCCTGGGCAGACACTGGTTTCTTGAGCTTCCTGTGGGCTCTTGGGAACCATCCACTTCACTGCCACCAGCTGTGGCAGGTGACAGAGATCCCTAGAGAACCCCACTTATTGAAGTATCTTCCCAGTGGGAAGCTTAAGGACATGGCTTAGAGAAAAATTCACATAATTTGTATTAATATACATGAAGGCTGTATTTTGAAAAAGAGAGAGCCACTCACTTCAGAGCCTCAGGCTGAGCTGCCAGGGGCAGCTTCCCTGACTTATGGAGATTTCTAGATCATTGGAAATTTTTAAGACTTAATCCTTTACACCTGAAATGCTTAGAGTGACTTCTGCTAGCCTGACTGAATGCTACAAACCATGCATAAATTTCCATGTGTCAAGCTTTTGAAATTTTAGTTTTATTGGTAAGTGCTCATTCTCACAATACAAAGCACATCTTTTGGCTAAGTTCTCTGTTTATAATATGTATATAAATAATACATATTATTTGAATTTTTCTCTAAGCCATGGTCTTTTTTTAAATTGAACTTTTTTAGAGAGAGGAAGGGAGAGACAGAGAAAAAAACATCATTTATGAAAACCCTGCACCTCCATCCCCTAGACACAGGGTCAGTTCCTGAAACACACAGTCCTGTTTACTATCTTCGTTTACGATCTCTTTTCATTTATGAATATTAATTAGTCAAAGCACTGTCCTAATCCTTAGTACTTGTGTGGAATCATTCTCTATAACAGTCCAAATTAGTTGAAAGGAATTAATCTGTTTAATTCTCACAATGGTCCTTTGAGGGAGGCAAAAAGGGGAGAAGATGACTTTTTCTAAAATTCCAATTTTCCAAAGTTAGTAAATGCATTGGAATGAAATATCCCATGTATTAGAATAATACAAGCAGATAAAATAACTCAGTGTAAACTTTACAAAGCATGTACAATGTAGAAGAATAAATCTTCAAAAGTCTACTTAGGGATACAACAGAAGATACATGAAAATGTGTATCCTACTCCAGGACTGAAAATAAACAATAACATTATTGTCAAGAAGGCAGTTATCATAAATTTGCCTGCACTTAGCATTGAATAGACACCAATTAATGTATATAAACAATATAGTTTTTGCATATACATAAGCTAAAACTCATTTAAAGTTCTTCGGAAAAGCAAGTATGCAGAAATATGTAGGGCACATCCAAAAAGGAAGAGTAATAATGTTTAACTAATTCCACCAGATATTTAAAACACAACAGTGATTGCAGTCAACAGTACTGTATTCTACACTTCAAAGTTGCTAAGAAACTAGATATCAAATGTTCTTAACACAAAAAAGATAATTACATGATAGAAGTGTTAGTTAATGTTACAGTGGTAGTCATTTTGCAATATATAAATGCATCAAATCAACTGTTGCACACCTTAGACTCACCCAATGTTATGTGCCATTTATACCTCAGTAAAGATCTAGCAGAAAGCAACACTAATTAAAATCATGCGTCACCAGTGCATGGAGAGAGGGAACAACTAGTGGAACATAATTCAGAACCTAGAAATAAACTGAAAACATAAAAGTTTTAGTGAAAAATAGAGAGTTGCTCTTTCAAATCAATAAGAAAATATGGATTATTAAATAAATGTGACCAAAACAGCTTCCTAGCTATCTGGAAATGAAAACTGTATCCTTACCTCACTACTTACAACAAATAAAATGCCAATTGTATAAAAAATTGCTTGAAAAATTAAAAGCACAAATATATGACATAGTCAAAAAATGATTTTGAAAGGGGGAAGGTCTTTCTAATCATTGACCGGGAGCCTTAATTAAATGAGAAGCTATGTGAACTCACCCACATGAAAAAAAATCTACACAACAAACAAAATGTAGTAACAGAATTTTTTTTTTGAAAAAGCAATCAGATAAGTATATATAATATGGATGACTAACAAAGAGGGGAGGTTCAGTCTCCCTTTATTCACTGGAATAAATGAAAACAAGCCTTGCAAGAACAAAGAATTCAGGATAAAGGATATGTAGTTCCAGATCTCAGCTTGACAGCGTCAAGATCCAACAGGGCCGCAAGGTGAGAGGAGGCCTTGGTGGATACAGGTAAGATCGAAGGGAGGCGGCAGGTGCCCAGGGAAATGCGACTGCAACAGGCCAGAGCTGAGCATTCCCAACAACAAACGATGCCCAAGGTTCTTTGCAAGTGAAGAAATGTCCGCACAGGTTGGGACCAAGGAGCGCTGGGACTTGTTCATTTCAGAACATGCGTGTAAACTGTGCAGAGACTGCAGAGAGCGCTTCGCACTGGCCAGCATGCCCTGGGCGTGGATGCCTGAGGGGATGCACTTCTACGACTCTAGGCTGGGGGAAGCCTCCCTACGCTGTCCCCGGTCTTTGTCAGCGTCCCTCACTGGTTAAGATGTCAGGCCTACCTTGCCTCAAAGAGTTGTCCAGCAGTTACCAGGTTTCTACTTTTTGTTTGGCTGCTAACTTTTCGCTTTTTAGGTCTTGTTATTTGTTCACCTTGTGTGTAACAAGTAAAGCAGGAGGTTTTGTTCACTCTGCAGTCACTTTGAAGGAACATTGTTCATTGTGGCAATATCTGCAGAAGCACTGTTAGGTCATTCCATAAAGTCAGATTAAGTGTCATTTATTATTGCAATTACACGATATAGTTCCAAAATATGATTGCACATAAAAAACTAACTGTTCAGAGAAAAAAAGCTAAGCCGAACACCATAAGCAAATTGCATTGTCCCCAAATGAATCTATGTCTCTCTGTGTAGCGGCAGGACTTCCAGTGCAGTGAGTCCCTGTGAACAACCCAATGGGATGCCAGATACTAAAGGCTTTTCATGCTGTAAGAGTCCAGCAATTTCTGACCCTCATTTACTAAGGATAATGGCATAATTTTGGAATCATTGTTACTAGTTATTAAAAATATTGCCCCATCAGGATTTTACCTCTCTAATGTATACTATAACTATTAAAGTAGCAGTATGCCATCCTTCATTAGACTATAATAACTAAAGTGCTCTCACTGTACTGAATGCCAACGTCCTGAATTAATAATGACTGAATATTAATCTGAGAGAAGCACTATGGAATGAAGCCCTCCATCTGCCCAGGACGGTAAGAAAGCCATAGCTTAATGAGGCAGGGATGGGGCCTGAATACCAATTGCTTTTGTACCATGTAGATCTTCTACCCTAACTGCTTCTCCCTCTTTTGCAAAAATTCAGAGCCACTGTAGGGGAAAGGAGGTGGGAATAGCTTGCAAAGACCACTAAGTCCAAGCAATAAGAGAAATGCCACCAGCTGAATTTTAGAGATAAGTCATATTCTGATCTATTTTGATATGTTGATTAAGTGGAAATGAAGATGGCCCTAATGTGTATATGGAACTAATCAAATGTTGTGTCTTGTGTCACTTCTGACTGGAAAGGTGGGAACATTTTAGAGAAAATTTCTATACCTATAACCAGAATTTTAATGCAACCAACAGAAAATGGTTGAATTCTAATGAGTCATTAAGTAGTACACACAAGATAATGTAAGAATTGAGAAGAAAAAAGGCTATGGTCTAATAATTATTGAAAGAAGAAGGCAGCATTTTTGGTTCACTTTATTACAATGTGCACATATGTGCACAAAGGGAAAATATGCAAAAATGAAATTTATTATATAAGGAGTTTAGGATTTAAAGTATACATTTAAAAAATCTGTAATGGTAACATTTATAGTATAATAAAATATAATACTAAAATTTTCCTATTTTCTAAAATGTAGCATAGCTTTTATAGGATTTTTTATTGCCTTTGGAAAATCAGAAAACTGATTTTAATACATGTGGAACAAGCAAGCACAGAGGTACGTGATAAGATTTTAGAGATCTGAAAATGATTCAGTGACTTCTTAAATCCTTTCCACCATCCACTGAGAAATACCATCAACCATCAGCCACTCCAGCCACTGGCATCAGGCTAAGCACTGCCTTCTTCTCCAACAGGGTGTGGTGCAAACACTCCTAATTGCCAGGGTACTGTGAACATTGAGCAGGGTAACTTAGGTAAGGCTCTCTGTGGAGTGGCAGAGAAATTATTGAAAATCCTTGGACAATTATAGTGACTGCATTTAGAAACTGCTTATATCTGGTATACTATCTGACAATACAGGGTGGGTCCAAAGGAGGTTTACAGTTGTGAGTACATGGAACAGAGTTTATTCTGTATTATTATTTATTATTGTATTATTTTCTATATGAACAACTGTAAGCCTACTTTTTGCCACACCCTATATTTAAAAAATTAAAAACTAATCTAGTTTTGGCTAAATTTAGCAGCTGTCAAACAGAATTCTTGGCAATGGAGTTTAACTGTCTTGCCCAAGGACACAGCTGGTGATTGGGCCAGACCCAGCATCTGCAAGAAAAAGTAGCCCGTGATCATCAGATCAATACCCTCCACAGTTTTCAAGGTTAGGCTAAGTTGTGGGAGTGGCGATAATGGGGCCATGATGTGAGGACACAGCTGGAAGAGCCTGGAGTGAGGGCCGGAGAGCTTCTCATCAACCTCGATGAGGACAGAGGACAGGAAGTTGAAAGAGGAATGACCCAAACTGGATGATTAATTTGAAAACCCCATCACAATTTAGGGAGCTGCCACTTTTAATGCTATCTTTAATGTACATTGCATTCTGCACAAGGTGAGCTTCAGTAGCACACCTGACAGTGTCAGTCCAAGGGGATGATCAGAAGACAGAGCAGCAGGAGGAGGGAACAGGATGCTGGGGCCGGGACGGGCAATGGTTTGCCAGTCATGCAATAACCGGGCGGAGGAGATCCGTACTGGTGGACTCCCTTCCTCACAGTGCATCCAAGGGAATTAATATTATCCAGGTGAGCTGAGTGTTTTAACTCAAAATTCTACATTCACTCAATTTACTGTTAAAAATTCTCAGCAGTGAAAGTAAGTCACCAGTGAGAAGCATTTCTGACCTCAATTCTGCTCACGTAGTTTATTTATTTACTCCAGATGACTCTGTAGTGGGATAGAACTCCAAATTAGTATTTTAAGCATCATTCTTTTAGTAAAGTCAAAAGGGCAAAGGAGATTTTACACATTTGGCTTCATTCTCTGTTTGATTAGGGACTGATGCTCTCACTTCCTTACTTCTAAGTGTTCCCCAGGTCAAGATTATCCTGCTAAAGGTAAATCATCTAATTTTATTCCACTTTATGTGGACAGGGGTGCACCTGTCTGCTATTAGAATTGATTAGAATTTGGTCTTACAATGTAAAGAAGGCAGCGTTTAGAGCTGTTTTTCTTCTCGTTTTTTATTGCACTCCATATTTATTTATTTGCTTTTTAAGATCATTCCCAATGGGAATGTGACCTTTCTGAGCCTATAGTGAGATAAAATGCTATGTCACTATCCACAAAGTCTACAGTCAGGAAAGATAATTTCAGAAAGAATGAAAGTTCAGAAATCCTGGGCCTCAGTTCCCTGTGGGGTGTCTGACCCCTAGGGAGATGGCTCACGGTAACTAAATCCACAACAGTCTGCTGGATAAAGCTGCTGCTGCTGAAGGGCACTCCAGTTTTCCACTTTCCCTCTACCCTTTCCCCCCTCCTCCAAGGCTGGGGCAGTTTTCAAGGCCAGAACTTTCCACTGGGTTATGGTCTACAGACATGATCTGATTCCTTATTGAGATTCAGTCTCATGGGGTGGGCATTAGTCTCTTCCCTAAATGGCTGCAGAGGACTCATGGGGGCCAGTCTAAAAGGAAAAGATTAAGGAAGCCACTCAGCCTGCCCTGGGCCTGCCTCTATCTGGCAACATGGTCCAGTGCAGTTTTCCAGGGGATTGGTGCTTGGTGAGTTGGCTTAATGGTATGACACATGTCCTTATACTAGATCTGTCCTCTGTGAGCCCACAGCTCAAAGGATCTTCTCCAATTTGCCATGAAGAGAAGGTGATAGGATCAGGAACTGAAGACCTCCCTGACTATTGGCATCCTGTGCTTCTCTTTCCCGCCCAAAGAGCATTCACTCACTACAACAGGTGCACCAGGCCAAGACGAACTCAGGTGCCCCACCTGCACATCCTTTCTAGGGTCAAGGAGCCTAAAAATCCTACAGCGTGATCACAAGGTTAAAATAAAGTCTTAAGGGTATTCTTAGCAATCATGCTTTCATAAAGTCCATAATCCACTTTGAACAAATTAAATCTTCCTGCTCATTAATTTTCAAGAGGCCTAAGAGATCAGGTTTATGTGTCTATTTTAGTTTTATTTTTTTCTGCACTGCCTCAAGTCTCTACTTCACCCATGTGCAATTGAATAGGGGAAAATGAACAGATAGAAAGTCAACCTATGTTCCCTAGAATTTGCCAGGGACTTTAGGCTTAAATGCTATATTCTATTAATTTTTTTAAATGGATTGGAGATTTATTCTTTTTCATAGAAAAGAAGTAAAAGTGAAATCTCGTATTATATCAAAAATACATTGCTCTCTCAGCCCTTTTTATGTCTTTGGATGATCAGATTTTTTTCTGATCTTTTCACCAGTGCTCTTAATATATTATAGAATAAATCCAAAAATGGAGAGTTTAGATTTAGTAGCTGACACCAGAAAAGTTAAGTATTCATAAGACAGATTACAATGAAACTGACTGGCATCAAATCATGACTGGAGGGGCCAGTATACTATTCATGGGCCATAGTACACCATTTCTGAAGTTGCCCTGATTCTATTACTGGTCTTTCTATTTGTTACAACAGCTCCAGTGTAGCAAGCTGTGAGGAAGGTGTTGGGTCTTGACATTTTTAATATCTCCAGGGTACTTCTTTAAATGTATCTGAATTCAGATTTAATTAATTGTGCAAATAACCTAAATGTGAAAATAATTTCCTTCTCTTGATATATTAAGCTCAACAGAAAAATCTCAGCGAGCCTAATGAAGTTAGGTCCGCATTATTATTTTTGAAAGGCTGATTTACTTTGACCCTTTTTAGCTCAGTCACTGGAACTGAACTGATATTCACCAAAATGATAAGACTTTATTCACAACTGTGCACATAGGAGATGCCTCTTAGTGTAAATTTTACCAAAATAAGAAAGACCTTTGTTTGTAATGGTTACACTGCTGACTAATTTAAATTTACTTATAAGTAGAACTGACATATGTATATATAATACACATGCTATACTTATCATAATATAATATGCTTGTACTTTTAAGAAAACTATATGTATAAAGAGCATATTACATAATATATTTATAATTATGCTTAACATATAACAATATATGATCTCATTAAACTAATATAAATCACAAGTAATCTGATGCTTCTAAAGATAACTGAACTAAAACTTAAACTCACAAATAATTTTATATGATTAGGTGACTGTAAGAGAAAATTAAAGTAAAATAAACAAATTTAAAGTAAACTATATAAGATGAACAGATAAAATAAAAATACATATTGAGTTAATTGTGATACTTCCTTTATTATATTACCATGAAAAGACCTTTAAAATATATGTTAAAAAGTTATACAATAAAGTAGTAAGTATAGTTGATAGCATTTGTGATGACTAGCAAAATTAATTCAATATATTTTATAACTAGAGGTGTGAATATGGGTAGTTATGACTAATTCCGTGTCCTAGCTAAATACGTTGTCCTGTATGACCTGGACTTTTGTCCATGTCCTGCTTCCAGGAAGCAGTGTGCACCAGACAGAGCTATATATCTACAGTCCTGACCTGTGAAAGGCTTGGTGAACTCACCACCTGTGATGACTGGGAAGCTGTTATGTACCTAATGAACCTGAGGCTCTTGTAAGATTGCCAGATTTAGCAAATAAAAACACAAGACACTCAGTTAAATTTGAATTTCAGATAAAACAACAGTGTTTTTTAGTATTAGTATGTTCCTGATACTGCATGGAACAGACTTATACTAAAAACATAATCATTGTTTATCTGAAATTCAAATTTCACTGGACATTCTCTATTTTCTCTGGCAACCCCAGAGTCTGGATGATGTGCTTTCAAAATTTATGTTGCCTGTGTGTGTTGGTTGTTACTAGCATGTTTAATAAAATACTCTGTAAGAAAGAGATGAACTCCTAAAAGAATTGACTGGTTTGCAAGTACAATGAGAGGAAATATGGACAGCATAGTACTTGCAAGGTTGGAAAATGGAATTGGCCATTAAGACAGTCTTGGGGGGAAAGAGAAAATTAAGCCTGTAGACAGCATGCCTTTTCCAAAAAGGATTCATTAGCTTAATACAGCTGCTAGTAAATCCTTTTGTTTGTACAAAATGGTGCAAGGAAAAGATAAAAGTGGGCAGTTATATGATGAGAATATAATAACACAAAGTAATAACCCTTTGTACTGTTCAGATACATTTAAAAGAAAAATAGGAGTTTGTCAAATTTTGTACGCTACTTATTCATATCTGACATTGCTTAAGGCCCAGATTTTGGTAATTAAGTTCATTTATTAATATCTAAATATGATACAGACGTGTGGCTTATACAAGGGCATGATGCACAGAATCAGCTCCTGAAAGAAAAGAGAATTTCTCAAATATTTGAAGGCTCAGTGTATTAGTCAAGGCTATCCAGAGAAACAGATATATGTGGATATCATAGTATATATATGGATATATGGAAAGGTATTTATTATGAAGGGTTGTCTCACATGGTAATGGAGTGTGAGAAGTCCCATAATTGGCTGTCTGGAAGCTGGAGGCTTAGGAAAGCCCATGGTATTGTTCCAGTACAAACCTGAACGCTTGAAACCCAGGGGAAACAATAGCACAAGTGCCAGTTGAATCTGAAGGCCCTAGAACCAGAAGCTCAGATGTCTGAGAACAGAGAAGTTTAATTCTGCTCAAGTAGAGAGCAAATTCGCCCTTTTGCAACTTTTTGGTGTGTTCAGTCTCACCCCTCAATTGCCCACCTCAGTAAGGGTGACCTTCTTTACTGTCCACTGATTCATTGCTAATCTCTTTTGGGAACATCCTCATGGGCACACCCAGAAACAATGTCTCATCAGCTAGCCAGGGGCCCTTATCCAGCTGACACATCAAATGAACCATTACACTCAGTCTAAGCCACCAGTTCTGAGGGAAGGTTCTTAGAACTTGCGTGAACTTAATGGATAATAATGCTTTTGTTAATTAGATCAGTTTATACAGATCTGTGAGAATAATGTACAATACTCAGCACACACCTTCCTCTGAATAGGGTTTCTCTCTCTCTCTCTCTCTGTGCCAACAGCGTTTGTCCACAATTTCAGCCAAATTGGAATATGCATGGATTCCAAAATCATGTCCCTCCATTCCCACCTCCGTGAATTTGTTCACCAGACCTACCTGTGTAACCAAGAGCAAGAATGGCCTCGGCCGGGGGCCGTGCTCTCTGC
The DNA here is from genome assembly GCF_054644295.1 of Miniopterus natalensis. NCBI lineage: Eukaryota > Metazoa > Chordata > Mammalia > Chiroptera > Miniopteridae > Miniopterus > Miniopterus natalensis. Next base: position 24,007,541 of record NC_142083.1, on the reverse strand, counting down.
TGCGCATTGTGTAGCCTAGATGATGCTCAGAAATATCTGTTAAGTCAATGAATGAAGGCATAATTTCCCAAACTGGAGCAACTACCCTTTCTCCCGTTGTCTGTCTTTATGAGTATTTCCTTGGAATCCTCCTGGGACAGCTATGACCCTATTAAACCCTCCCCATCCTCAGTGACCTCACTGTCCTGGAACTTTTAGTTTGTTTTGACTCTAGACCACATGAGTTACTGAAAGAAATGATCAACTTTTGTACAGATATAAACAGTTTAGATTTTAATTGAACTTAGATGACTTTGCCATTTAACTCGTAATCGTTTTCTCCCTATTGCATCCCAAATGTCACAGTGTATAGGTCAAGGACTAGTGGTTGTTATTTTTGTATCTTCTACAATAATTTGTACATATTTAAAGTTCACTAAGTGTTGATATACTGTCAAAAACTTTAGGTAAGCACTACATGAGTAAACATCAACGCACAAATATTTTCCAATTAACTGACCTTAAAACCTGGTTTCATAGACTTTGTTTCACTGCAAGGTAATCGGTGGTGACAGGAAGCCATTAGCAGTAACACAAGAGAAAGCTAGTTGTGACGAAATACTGAGTAAATACAGATAATGCAAATCCTTTATAGTTTTAAAGAATTCCGATGCTAAAGGTTTTTAGAACAGTTATTTTAGAAAAATAAATATTTTACATAAATTCAACAAGGGACGGTGTGTCAATTTCAGAGAACAAAGATGCCAAGCCCACGCAGAGGCTGCTTCTATGCGGGGCGACTGTGTCAAGACTCGGAGAGATAGCTGTCTTGTCTAATTTATATAAACAAAATAGAAAGTCAAACAAAATGAAAAAACAAAAGAACATCTCTCAGATAAAAGAAGAAAATTCCCTAGGGGAACAAAAAACCCTAAGGAAACCGAGGTAACTAATTTGCCTGTTAAAAAATTCAAAGAAACAGTCGTGAGGATGTTCACCAACTTGAGAGGGAATAGAGAAACTTAGGGAAAACTTCAACAATAGTTAGAAAGCATAAAAAAGAACAAAGCAGATCTGCAGAATACAATATTGTGTTTTGTTGCTCCAAGACCAACTTAACTATCAACAAAAATTCAACAATTCCTCCCTCTTCTTCCCTCCCTCCTCTCTCTCTCCCTGCCTTCTATATATTTCTGAAATATTTCCTTCTTTCCTACCGTATCTCTGAAACCCTATATTTTTTTGAGTCTCTTGCAGTGACACAGTGAATATTTTTCTGACTTCTCATAGGGGTTTCATTTTCATGATATTCAGTGAATGTGATATTATTTTCTTTAAATTGTGAACAGGTTGCTGAGCTGGTCTGTGATAAATGGCTTTAAGTGCAGAAATTAAACCTCGAAATAGCCTGCTGCATTTTGCCACTGCGGACTCTACAACCCCAAATGGGCCTGAAATGTCCTTGGCCTTTGGGTTCGCACTCTCCTCTCAATCTGTCAGTGATTTTGCATTCTCCATTTTACTTGTGTAGCAATGGCCCTAACATAGCGGTTTTAACAGCAGCACATTTAAATTTTATGAAACATACTAAAAAGAATAACAATGGGCATAAAGAAAAATTATTATATAAATGAACACAGTGACAATGACATTAGTGGGAAGTTTTAATAAAAATTAAATTTCTTTCAATTCCATTGAAAAGATAAAGTAGTTTTCTATATGAAATTAGTTTACACGAGGGGAAAAGCTTATATTTTAAGGTCAACCAAATGTTAATTTAAGAACTTCACCCCCTTATTAGAGACACTAAATCAAATATATAGCTACTCTACTAAATACGATGTTAAACACTCAAAACTACTTTAAAAATGAAAACAAATAAGTCAAGAGAATTAAAATATTTGTGATCATGTCATTTATCAGGAGATAAGATAAAAGAATAGGCTTAAGCCAGAAAAAAGTTTTAAGGAATTTACCAAGAAATATAAAAAGTTGATAGGAATCACACTTCATTTATTTTTATTTTTGGAAGGACTTTATTGAACTCACTTATCTGCATCAGAATTAACTCATGCATTGTGATTTTATTCAGTGGGTTATAATCTGTTACTATCATTATTTATTTTGATGCTCAATTTATCTAAAATTTGACAAGTGGGAGCCCTTATGCTTGGCTCCTGTGCCCTTCCCATGTCCCCATCAATTCTGAGCACTTCTTTCCTTTGGTAGAAGAAGATATTCCAAGCCCTTCTAGTACTTTCCCTGCCGTAACCTGAAATCAGCCATTTTTCCAAGAAGTTCTGGATCCTTTCAGTGGAGAAGGTTGTATAGTAGTTACGATCTGGGCACAAGATATGCTCATCACTACTGTAGCATGATTGCTTTTAGGTCCTCTCATAAAGAGAGAGCTAATATATGTATGCATATCTCCCCATATAAATATACATCTCTTTTATCTCCAATTATATATATTAGAAACCAAGCATTCAGACAGATGCCTCCACCTCCAATCCAACAGTGCAGGGTTTATTCTGGCCTTGTCATTTTCATATTTCTAGTACCTTCAGTGGTGAGAAAGTTGACTTCCATTGTCCTCAGTATAGCCCCTCTTCATTTAAACATCTTAATCTTAGAACCAAATGCCAACTGATTATTTAAGTCTCTCTAATAAGTACTTATTATTAATTGTGATTGTAAAGAATAATGATTAATAAACATTAATGATGTTTATAATGATGGGAAATAAGACCCACAAATCAAAGGATGTGGGCAGCAAACTGACTTTCTCAACATATTTTGAGAGTTTTCAAGTTTCACTCCTGTACTTTACTGTTATTTTCTCACCAGGGCTGTAGATCATCTAGGCTGTTCCAACAAATTAAAGGTTTTTAGTGTTTATTTATAAACTGGTTTGAATTTGGTCATCTTTATATTATTGACTTAATGGGCCACTAATTACATTTCTCTATATGTCATTTTCCAATGGGATTGTCAGGGGAAATTATAAATATTGGCCAACTCCAGATCTTAGTAACATCTGGGAAGTCTCTCAGCTTCTAGATCAACATTATTAAATCCATGAGTTTACCATCACAGATTATATATTTTGCTAATATTAAGTCCTGTCAACATATGAAACATCCAAGTCTGTAGAGAATTTTTATGAGTTTATTTGAGCCAACTTGACAACAATTGCGAGGAAGCAAAATCTCAATGGATTGAGAAAATGCCCCAAACAATGGCAGTTTTGCAGTTTATTTTATAAATTAGACTCAAAGGAGGGGATGAAAGTGGGGGTGGTTACATGAAATTCATTGGTGGTAAATTGGGAGGTGAGAGAAAGCAAAGCTGGGAAATCTCTGACACTGGGTAAAAAGTAAAACAGACACATATTTCTTTTACATTGTTTGGTACAGGATAGTTAACAATTAACATTTATAGCACATAGAGATGGCAGTTGGGGAACAAGATAACAGTGAGGGCTTCTTTGGTCTTGTGCTCTGGTGGGAGGTTATATTCTGAAGGGTCCGGGAAAAGGGATTATTACTCTGTTACTTTGACATTCCAACGGTATATTATCTTAGAAGTAAAATGACCACAGATAGGCTCACTTAAGGTAAAGACTAACTTTTGTCAAAGAAGCTACAGGCCTAGGATGTGACTATCCACCACGACCTGCTTTTAGTTAGGAGTTTTAATTTCAGACCATGCTGTGTGGTTACTTTCATTCTCTGGGTTTGCAGGGCCAGCCATTCAGGCCTCCCCTGAGCTTGTCAAGTTTAGTATGTAGCCCCCCTTTTTTTGTCCACATTCCTCATTTAATTTAAGGAAAACATTTTAATACAGTTTTAATTATAAGTATGATTTGAAAAGCCTTGGTCAATTTTTTACTAAATATTAAGTTTTGGAAACCCGACTTGAGCAATAAGAAGTAGCAGAGTCCATAAAAGTCAGTGGACTGGAAATCATTTCAGGATCTGTGCTGCTCTTTCCCTCAGCTGTTTCCATATAGAAAACTCATATTGAAATATAGCACTCAGTAGATTTATTTTAATTACATAGGTCATGATTTTTTGGTGAAAAGAACTAAAATATATTGGATTGAGCCAAGGAAAATCTCAGAAAATGAGATATTTCTTAGTATAACAATGCAGTAATGTTCAATTTAAATTATATGCCTACGAGGGATTCATATAGAATTATAATTTAGTGAAAATTCTGACCCAAATAGAACAGGAAAACTGTATAAACTCTGACCCTGCCTTTCCCAAAAGACTTGTTCTCACCAGTTCTATATTTTTTAAAGTTATTGAGGTTACATTGGTTAATAAAATTATATAGGTTTAAGGTGTTCAATTCTACTAATTCATCATCTGTATGCTGCACTGTTTTAAACCACAACTTCTAAAAAACGAGAGTGATTTTCTAGGCTTTTCAAGCAAGTTCTTGTGTATCTACCAATAATGATAAAAATAAATCGTTCTGATCAATTTTGTGGAGCTTGTTGTACATAAATACATGTTCAAAAATACTGTAGATCTCCCTTTAAGACCTAACTTGAAGAAATTCTTCTAAACCCAGTACGCACATTGAGTGAAATGAATCTTGTTGGTAAATGGAGAATTCCAAAGCTCAGCTACCGAAGGATTCTCACATTTGAAGATTTCACTCTAGCTCTTTGACATTGGTCTGACAATTATCTGCACTGGAGGTCTACGTTTTTGAATGTTTCTGACAGGTTACAGGAGTGACAGTGTGCAAACACTAAAGGCCACATTTTTGTCCAAGTCCCTAAAGTCAGCTAAAGAAGTCAGGCCAAAGGATTCAACTTAAAGCATGCATCCAAGCTTTCAAACAACGGCGAAAATGTACGATTACAGAAAGGGTTCGTGGGAGCGGCCTGAGAATAGTACTTTGATGATGGTGATGAAAATCTTAATGATAATTTGGCATTTACTAGGATCCTAGTCTACACACTTGACATGACTTAGAACACTATCTCACTGAATCCTTACTTGACTCTTTATGAGTGGAAGTGATGCCCACCCTGAAGCCTGGGGAGCACCAGTCCCTCGCTAGGGAACTTCCAAGCCAGTTGCCAGCCATGGGACCCTCTGACTTAGTCCCTGATGCCCGCCCTGGGAGTTCAGTGCCTTTGCTGCTCACCTTCAGGTCGGCTGCGGTGGCGGCTTCACGAACGACGAACCTGAAAGGCGAAGTTAGTGGACCTGCAGATACGGCACTGGGTCCGTCATTATTGCTCATTATTCATAATAGGAAAAAAAACCTCTTCTTTTCACTACCGCCTTTATCACTGAGTCAGACTAAGAGAAAATTTTTCCCAGAGTACACACACTCCATGTTTAACTCTAGTGGTTTCTATTAAAGCATACAAAAATAATGGCAACATGTTTGAAACCATTCAAACTTCTAGTAATAGGAAACTGGTGGAATAAAATATGGTTCATCCACACAGTAAATTACTAGGATACCATAAAAATTATATAAGAGATAACATTTATGTAGGACTGTGGAATGATTTCTAAGGTGAATGATAAAAGTGTATAGTCTGCTACTGTTTATATAACAAAAATGGATATATATACACACATGCACACAAATACACACATAAATATATACCATGCAATAATATAATACATATACACAAATACACACCCATATGAACATATATATATACACATATATTTTTTTATGTTACAAAAAATAAAGGACATATACACTAAAATTTAAAAGAGAATGTTTACCAATAAGAAGGACATAAGGTGGAAGGGAATAGAGATGAAAGCTATAACTTTTTTTGTATATTTAATTTTGAAACCAAATGAACATTTTACACAATTATGAAACAAAACCAAAACAAAATTCAATCAATGGAAAGCAAAGTGAAAATAAAAATGATGACCCTCAGTGCTGAGTTGATGGCATAGTCACACAGGGAGAAACACTCTTAAATGATATTAAAGCAGTGATTTGACCTAAATGGGAGCAGTTCTTAAGTGAGAAAGAGAGAAGAAAGTGAAGATACCTGATGTACAACCCTTTCGTGGTGTTTTGTAATAAAGGGAGATGGAGAAATGGGAGTGTGGCTGGAGCAAGCTGTGGAGTCACAGAGAATATTTGCATAAATATATATCTCTCCGTCCCAGGACACTAACCCTTAAATTCAACTACATAGTCCACTGTATAGGTGCCTCTCATTGTTCTTCTTCTGTTCTTTCTCTTTTTAATAGATTTTTATCATTTTAAATCTTCTTGTTGTTTTCTATTACATTTTTTGATGAGAATTTAAATTTAAACTCATTTTAACCACTGAAATAGAGAATATTGTTTAACACCATGGCACTAATAAAAAGTAGTTACCATGGATTTATGCTACTTAATTATAATACATTCTTATTTTATAATGCCCTAGATGTAGTACAGGAAATGCATTGGTATATAGTGCCCAGGCCAGGCTGTAAGTCTGGGGACACCTGCAGTGCACAAAAGGAGCATGAGGGAGGCCGTCTGGGCTGGCACAGGACACTGTCTTTGCTCAGCCCGGGCACAGGGCTGGGTGGGGCCCAGCAATGCCAGGACCAAGGACAGGCTCTCCCTGTAGAGGAACCGGCTGGCTGGGGGCTGGAGGAACTTCAGAGTGCAAATGTCAACCCAGATCTGAGTCAAATGAATTTTAGTTATGACTCAACACTTATCCCAGAATGAGTGTGTTTAAATCAGAGTGCCTGGAAAAATAAATGGATTGATCTTAGTTTATTACTCAATAAAATTTTGTTTTCCCATGTGGGGTAGAAATAGCACCTCGGCAAAGAAAAGCATGTGAAGTTATAACACTAAAGTGAATCACATGCCTGAACATGTATGACTGGAACCTATTAGGTGATGCCTGAGACACATGTGCCATGGTTAGAGGGCATGCATTTAAACACCCTTCTTGTCCTTCTTTCAATCTTTTATCCAGAGGTTGTGTGTAGGTTCATACGGGGTAGTCCCTTCTTTGCAGAATCCTTGTCCTTGTTTTCCCCTGGTCCCATGTTCTTGTATTATGCTGAATGTCACAGATTACCCCATGGCTTAGTGCCACGCTATAGAAATGTCCCACTTAGCGGGTCTCATCAACTCCTCAGAAATCAAATTTAACGCAAACAGCATAGTTTCATTCACACTTAATACCCTTTCTTATTGTTCATTTTTATATTGATTATTTGTCTTTCAACCTTTTAGGGTAGGTGTGTTCTTTATGTTTTAGGAAATTTGGGTAATTGCAAATAGATTCGCTAGGTGTGTGACATTGTCAAAACCTGGGCATATGAAGTGAAGGAACAAAGCACAGAGTGTGTTATTTTTGAGAGACCCCAGAGTTTCCTCAGCAATTCTGTGATTTACTATAAAGACAAGAATGGAGTCTCTGATTTCAGTAAATATAACTTTTGTATTATGGCTCTTAAAAACTTAACAGTAGTAATATCTGATCACAGATAGAAACTATACAAAAGTTATCATTTTTTAATTATTTTTTAAAATATATCTTTATTGATTTCATAGAGAGGAAAGGAGAGGGAGAGAGAGACAGACAGAAAGATCAATGATGAGAGAGTCATTGGGGATGGAGCTGACCGGGAATCAAGCCTCGATCTCCCGGTCGATGCTCAGCCGCTGAGCCCCGCCCCGCCCCACCGGGCTATATAAAAGTTATTAATGGCCTAGCCCATCACTGGTCATCTCTGTGGTGACAACAGAATTGCCATGGTCTTTGCTTTGAGATTTCTTTGCACTGTGCCTATTCCAGGGAAAGGTAAGGTCAGTGCTGCTCCCGTGTGTAAGGACATTCTGCAGAAAGGGGCACCTTTTGCTGCTATTTTGCCATCCTTCCAGAAGATAAAGGAATTCCTCCAACCTCAAATTCCCTAAGTCCAAAGACCTCCCAGTTTCCTGACCCCCAGCACCTCCGTTGCCATGGCCCCATGGTGTGGGGTTCTGCTCTTGCACCTTTGCAGTCTCCAGGCTGCCCTGTGGTTATTCAGGCATGAACCTCAACACTTCTCCAGATGGGCCACCAAGAGCCCCCTCAACTACAGAGCATTGCTAACCAGGTGGACCCCAACTATGACCCGTGGGGAATCGGGAGGAGCAATTGTACAGCAAACTGCAGAGAAGGATCAGTAGTCCCAGCTGCGCTTTTCTGTACTTTCTGGTCTCATTCTGACTCCACAGCCAGCGGGGCTGCTCTTCATCTTTCCTTTCCCAGGACAACTGCTAAATAAATTCATGATGGATAAACCCACTGTGGGTGTTCACGGGGAAGCATGCGTGTTGAAATGTTACCCTAACCTGTATGCATTTAATACGTAAGATATTGTCATCACTACTTGGACAATAGTGAAAAAAATAGGCTTTTTGGAAAATTCCTTTTACCCCGAAATGTTAATTGCTGGGAATGCTGACTTCACCCATTAACCTAGAAACTCTTATGCTGATAGAGTCAAAGGTAGTCTATTCAGTCCCTTATCCTGGCTTCCAAGTTCATGCAGGCCTTTTAATACAGCAAACAAAACGTCATGCTTTTGAAAAATGTTATGCACTAAAACAGACTGTCCAACTGTGGCTTTATTACATTTTATATTACCCTGGAGAAGCTTAAAGAAAGACATGGAAAAAAATAATAAAAAGATCATATATATTTGTCTCAATAAAAAATCATTTCTCTAAATATAGGCCTTTAGGGAATATAAAATTCATATAAAATCTTGACTTTACTATACTAAAATATATATAATTTGTAAATAATCTACTTTAGATATTATGGGTGGGTGTTTTTTTTTTGCTTTTACTTGTTTTTTTAGATATACACTCTCTTTTAATAAATGCAATGAATTGGAAGAATCTGGGTGATTCTAATATATGAGCAACCCAGTTTCAGATTTAGAAAAAATTTTAGGGATTATATACTTTTTTCACATTAGAAATCTGCGGGAAAGCACAAGTAAGAATGTGAATTAATAGAAAAGCATATATCCACATTTGATTTAATTTTTGTTTGTTTTCTTCAGTCGGCTTGTTCATATCACTGTCTAAGAAACTGTACAATTAGCACATAACAAAATTCACTCCAGGAACAGGGGCAACAAATGGGTGTGAAACATCATATATTTTCTATATTATGAAAAGTCATTTGTTATGTGGGCACAGTCTATAGAGTGACACTTTGACTGCAGTAGAGACAGGGACGCAGAGCTTGAGAAAGAATGCCCTGGCCTGAGCAGGAGGTGGTTCCCACCCGCAGTCTGTGCTGTCTGAGGCCCAGGAGAGGGAGGCTTACAATAAGGTGGGAAAGAAAGCAGGGCCTCGTTTGTGAGTTGCTGAATTCCAGGCTTAGGAATTTAAGATTAATCTGCCTATTTGTGGGGTGCTACAATGGTGCATCTAGGCAGTGGTTTCCAAACCGAGGTGCATGGGCCAATTTATCCAGACGGGGAATGTTTCTAGCTTATATGTACATTTATTTTCAAATCATTCTTTAAAAACTTTATCCTTTGTGCTTGTTTCATAATGTACACAATATAGCAGCATTTGTGTAAACCTACAGGTAAATCATTACAGATGCATTGTGAGGGTTCCTTGTAACCATCTACTGGCAGGAGCATGATCTGAAGGCCCAGGTTAGGTTAGTGGGTGGGACTGTGCAGAGGAAAGTATGTGTGCAAGAGATGTCTCCAGGGGGAGTCAGCAACTTGCCTAATGATGATTTTGACAGCCGAGGTGTGGAATGTGATGAGGGCAGTGAGATCCAGAAGGAATAGCTTCTTCATGTGCAGGTTGCTAAAAGTCCTCAATCAAGAAATAAGATAACTCTACTAGTTCCTGCTTTTACAGAGGCAAGTGAGTGAATTTACAAATGGGCACAGCTTTCTTTGCACAAAACAACTAAGGACACATGAATTAGCTTCATTTAATGTCTAAAGCTGAATTTAAGTGTTGGTGTTTTTTGCATGATACATTCCAACACTAAGTCAGATGTATTAAACTCTAGGAAAATTCAATTAGTTTGAACTTGGTTCTTACAGGACAAAAAATACCAAAAGTGGGAAAAAGAGAAACAATTCTTTAAGGAAAGTCCTTGACATTGGCTTTTTTCAAGTAGTGAACTTCCCTACTACATTAAAATATGATTCAATCTAAAATATGATAATTTGCATAAAATTCTTCAGAGGCTGACTCTGAGACATCCATTATTATTGAGTCTCAAGGTAAAAATAAATTTAGGATTCTAGTTTAACTATCAGAGGATACTGAAAATTATGCTCACTCTAGAAATCATTTGAATCCACCTTTCTCTCTTAAGGTATAACATACATATAGTACAAAAGATGGCTTATAAAGAAAGCTAACATAGAATATTCAAATTGTCAGTTGAAAGAGCCAAGTGAGTTTCAACGGTATCAGAAAATAAAGCACATTAATTCTAGAAACAACAAAATGTCTTGACAACAGAAAAAAAATCCCATGTGTATGTAAAGTCTGCTGCAACGGTTTTCAGTAAATATCAAGAAAAAGATTGAAGATATCTGCCTTGTTTCCTAATTTCTTCACAGTCTGAGTCTGATCCTATCCAAAACATGAAATGTTACAAGAAAATTAACACATAACTCTAAATATCTGCTTATCAATGACCTCATATTCCTCAACTCATGCAATTGTGAGTTTTCTCCATTAGAGCATGAGAATACTAAATTGAGCTAAAATAGTTGCATTATTTTAGCATGTGAAACAGCTCAGACTGCTGCAAGCCACACATAGCCTCTTTGCATGGAGACACATCAATTCCCTACACCCAGTACTAAAAGTCCATCCATTAAATGCTTCATAGGAAGGCTCCTCCAGAGCCTTTTGGGGGATTTTTTCAGTTAGGTTTTTAAAAATCTCTATAGTTCAAGATCTCGATGTTCCCCTTCTCTGTTTTTCTCATCAGGATATCAAAGACGGGTTTGCAATATTATCATGACCCTTCTCTCCAGGCTTTTAAAAATCAATTACAAAAGGCTTTATTAAAGTGTTATTTCAAAGGAAAAATAAAATATCAAAACACATTCACCCTTAATTATGTTCAGGAATTACATACACATTTAACAACAATATTAATATTGCCTCCTACTTATGTCTGACATTTTTTGAGAAATCTGGGATCTAAGCTGGGGTTAGTCTACTCTTATGGCTTGTGGAAAGGGAAGTGCGCAAAATAGAAAAAAAGAACCTGAATGTAACTGCAATTTTTTCCCTGGTGGCATCAACTTATTGAGTTCTCTTATGGACACCACGCCTGAAATGAACCTGGGAAGGGAAAGAGAGTGTATTTCTTACACTTTCAGCCTTTCTTATCCTTGAAGGAGGTAGCAAAAAAATATATCCTTCTTCTTGCTCTGAGACACAATATTCTCACCACTGGTATACAAGCACCGTCTGGTTAACAGGTCTCCTTTTTTTAATTTGAGGAAACTAGTAATAATGTGTAGAAAGGAAAATTAGATTTATCCATCTCTATATTGCCATTCTTGGACAGTCAAGTGGAAGCCAGTCTGCTCTATATGAACATGAGAAAAGGGGAATATATTTCCTTCCTCAATATATTACATGGGCAAAGTTATATTAAATAACACATTGAAGAACATAATATATCATGATGAACATAAATTCCAGGAATGTGAAAGTGGCTCAATATGAAGGAATCTATTACTATAGTCCATCGATAAAAGGGAAAAATCCCTTAAATGAAGGAATGTGTTTGGCGATTTTCAACTTTTAACACAAGTTCATGTTAAAACACTCAATAAAATAGGAATATATTAACACATGTAGTTTGCATTGATGAAAATATCTACAGATACCCAACAGAAGAAAACAGAAACCGAGATCTGTCTCTCTCTCTCTCTCTCTCTCTCTCTCTCTCTCTCTCTCTCTCTCTCACACACACACACACACACACACACAGAGTAATATGATTTATGACAAAGGTGGTACTTGAGAGCAATAGGTGAAAGATGATTTTTTCAATACATAGGTCCTTGTCAGTTACATAACCATATAGGTTTAAAAGAATTTTTTTGGCCTCTATCCCATACCATAGAGACAATCAATTCCAAGTGAATTGTAGACCTAAAAATAATAAGCAACACAATGAGTTGTGTAGAAGATAACATCAGAGAATATTTCAGAAAATATTTCCATGATTCTGGGCAGCCGAAGGTTCCTTAAACAGATCATGAGAATCAGTAAACATAAAACATAAAGATGGATAACATTCAAATTAAGAAAATGTAGTATTAAAATACACCATTAAGAGTGTAAAATGGCCAGTTCAGGCTAGGGAAGAGATTTCTCATGGACATAGCTAACAAAGAACTAGAACCCCAAATGGATTTAAATCTCCTAAACATCAATTAGTACACATACTGCAATGCATTTATAATGTTTAAAAAAGCAGCTCTTTTGTTTTGGTTTTCATATTAAGAGCGTAAAAGCAAATCAAAACCCACGTCCAAGAGATGTGTTCTTGAGTCATCATAAGCTAAAAAAGCCAACAACTCTCCCAGATGCTTTTTTGGAAAATTGCATGTGACAGCTGCAAGTTGTCAGTTGACTTAAAGGAAATGTTTCTAATTTCACAGATACGATCTGATTTATGTTCTTTAAAGCTTGCCCTGGCTGCTCCGTAGAAAGAGGATCTAGAAGGCCAATGACAGGATCAGGGAGGCCAGTTAGGGGTCATCCAGTGAGAGATGATGGCATCTGGAGGTAGAGTGGTGAAGGGGCAGATGAGAAGTGGTGAGATTTGGTCAGTACAAGTGGACAGGATTGGTGAGGCAACTGGATGTCAGGGAAAACCAGGGTATTGAACACAGCACAGGCATTACAGACATGTTGGTTTTCTTCCCCTGGCATTATTTGGAAAATTTTCAAGCATTCAGTAAAGTTGAAATAATTTTCCTATGAAACCCCTCAATAACCCAAACCTAACTTCTGCCATTAATGTTTTACCATATATGTTTATCACATGCCCATGTATGTATCCAACCTTCTATTTCCTTTTGCATTTCAAAGTAAATTGCAGGTATCAGTACACATCTTCCTAAATACTTCTGTATTCATGTCATTAACTAGATTTCAATTCTTTTTGTTTAGAGTTTTATATAAAATTTATATGCAATGAAATGCTTAAATCATAAGTGTATATTTGCTGAATTTTGAAAAATACCTACTTCAGGGAAAACATTAAATTTTATCCAATAGCATATTAAGATGCTGCAATTCACTATGAGTGCAACAGCTAATAGTAAGCTTTAGGTAATTGTTCAAAGACAAAAAGAAAGCCAGCAGGAAAAACTAGAATCAATGTGTGAGAAAAATATATCTAAAATTCAATAATTTAAATAGCCATCTAACAGCGCTCATATGTTTTCGACCGTTTCCTTATTAGAATAATAAATGTAATGGCTTTTATATAACTAGAATTCCATATGGAAAAGATAAGGTTGTTAATTTGATTTACCTTTCAATTACTCAATATGTTTAGCCTGTACAAGTATTATTAAAACTCAGGTTAATGAGACATGTTTTTAGGCTTTAAAGAAAGTCAACAGTTTTGGCTAAACTTAATTCCATAAATCATAATTATAAATCAGTGCAATAAAACCATCAACTGTGTTTAGCTGAGGAGCAGAGATTATAGAACTTTCCTAAGGTTTCTACTCCAAACTTACAAACACATAACAACTTGAGTAAAGAACAAGAGGCTTGTGGAAAGGAGGTCACAGTTCAGTATTTCCTATTTCAAGAGCTTGGAACTAACAAAATTCCCCCCTCATCACCTTCATCCTAATTGCTAAAATTCAGAGCCATTCATCATGCTTGAGATTTGGAGAGAAGTCCCGGGGGTTTCGTTGTGAGGTCATTTTCAATGTCATCTTGGGAGAATGAAGAGCCTGTCTTATCAGCTTCCCTGAGCATGAGATAATCAGGAAACTGGCAGGAAAGATAAAGGGAAGCCAAGCGCTGAAGACACACAGAGAGTGGGGGCTCCTGACAGAGGAGAGGGTGGGAATGGCCTGGACTAGAAAAGGGTGAGCCAGCTTCCCGCAGGCCCTCCACCACGTCGGCCGGGGGGCGGGCAAGGCCATCATTCATTTCCCTGCTTTTTTGTTCCCTCGTTTTTTCCAGCGCATTCCCTTCACAGCTCAGGGTAGTTATTTCCCAGCTTTAGGGAAATAGAATTGACAAATAGAATTGTTAGATATTGAAAGTGTACATCGTGGTAATTTGATGTGTGTATACATTGGGAAAGGATTCCCACCATCTAGTTAATTAACACATCTGTTACCTTACATATTTATCTTTATTTTTGGTGAGGATATTTAAGTTCTACTCTGTTAGCAAATTTCAGGGTTATTAACTAAGTCAGCCTGTTTTACACTAGATCCTAAGACCTTAGTCATCTTGCAGCTGGAAATACATACCCTTTGACCAACTTCTCCGTTTCCCCTGTACCCCAGCCCCGGGCTCCCACCTTTTTCTCTGTTCCTTAAGATTGCAGGATTTGTTTTTTCAGATTCCACATATAAGTCACGTCATACAGTATTGCTTTCCTCTATCTTAGCATAATGCCCTCAAGGTCCACCCGCTTCACAAATGGTAGGATTTCCTTTACATTTCCACCTCGAGAAGTTATTTTTTGAAGTATCAACTTCAAACACAGGTTCAGGCAAAAAAGAAAAAAGAAAAAAAGAAATTAAGACAAACACAAACAAACAAAACACAAAGGCCCTCACGTGGCTTATTTTATATCTCCCCAAAAAGGGTCGTCTTCACTTTTACTAGTCAGCGCCACCTCACCTGAGAACTCCTGTCACCTACCGCACGGCACCCCTCTCTGCTTGGGGACCACTCCATCTATGTGAACAGTGAGCAGGACACTTTGGGGTCTTGGTACTTTAGTCTCTTTAGTTCAGATTGTCCTCCCACCTCCCCCCAGCGTCTCTTCACTCAAACATTGTGACCAGTAACTGTGCTACCCCTGAAACACTGACTCAGCTCACCCCACGCTCATGTCATCTCCTTTCATTCGGGATCACTTCCTCTTATTCTCCCCCCAAAGTGACCTTTATCTGCTCTAACCACCATGCATGCCCTCACCTCTTCATTCACCCAGATCAGTCCTCGGCACCCTCGCAAACCCCTGCGAGGCCCTAACACTGGCCCAATAAATTTTGCAGCTTGAGGAATCAGTGGACCCACCCTGGTAAAGAGCAAGACTTGGTAGCTCGTCCTCAGACTGGGAGCATGTCCGCGTGTCAGTGGGCAGGTGACGAAGCTGCGAGCGCTGCGGACAGGCCAGCAGGCAGCGGCTCGGTGGCCGCACACAGGCCCTGGGGGCAGGCCGGGCACGCGGAAGACCTCGCGTGCCCGGGGTTGACTTCGTACAGCAGCTTTGCAGTAAATAATAAATGCATTCATTTGAAAGAGAAAGAATTATTGAAAATCCTTCCATGAAAGGAAGAACATGACTTGGAAAACCAAACCTATATTGTAGCAGCATTTATTCGTATGGAATCCTGCTTTAGAACCTGTGACAGTTAATGAGTTGGATAATGAGTCTTGTATTCTAATATAAAAGTTGATTGTAACATTTCAACAAAAACAATAACTGCTTATTTAAAATAACTATTTCCAAATGTTTTGCCAGCACATTTTCATAAAACAGTCCGTAAAGCTTTCTAAATTACCCTTCCCTAGAAACTATGGTGCTTTGAAGTATTTATTAAGAAGATAACACTTAATGTTACAATTTCCATTTTTTTAATAATGCTCTTAAATACTAATCATTTCTTTTGCAATGAAAAAAATTGTTTAAAAATCAGTAATATTCATTTCTATTCTTTTCTCTAATATCATAAGAAGAAAGGTTTTGCTATGATAACACTGACCTCAGAAGGTTCTGGTTGTAAAGTTTCAATGGAATTGCCATGCTCTGGAGCTTTTAATTTCCAAGGTAAAGCAGTTTTAAGTGTTACAAATGACTTTTGCCTTCTTCGAAAATCCTCCTTCGCCCAAACACCAGCATACACCCACGCACTGGAGCTGCCTTTATTGTTTATCAAAACCACATTTCCTATACTCTTGACCTCATCAGGAGGTGTTGTCTCACATCTTATAAAGAAACAGTTAGATTTTAATTTGTCATTCTTAAATGTATTTAAGTAATGGGGAAGTGCTACAGAACATATTGCTTTGTCTCCAGGTTTTTGTTGCTTCCACTTGGTTTAAAATGGGGCTCAACAAGATGAAGTGTGTGGACCTGAGGAGACAGTAAAGGCATCCTTATACATTCTCTTGACCTTAAATTAAGATGACATCTTACTTTAGTTGAAACTTCATTTGCATAAAAAAGAAGGAATATTTATCTTGGTTAAGATACAAAATTATGTTGAATGTAATCATGAGTAGATTGCATCGGCCTCAGAACATACATATTATAAGGATTTTACAGAGTATTGATGCATTTAATGTGAGATACAGTATGTTCTCTTAGCAGGAAGAGTCAGAAGTGGTTATTAGTAGTAGTTTAATGCTTTTTAGATTTTTTTCCTGCAAAATTGTCTTTAAACTGAACATTACCCTTGTTTGATGGGTTCATGGAGCTAGTACTAAAGCTTATGAATCTTTTATCGATAGTTTTTACAGAGTATCATGACGAAACTTTCTCATTCAAAGCTCTTGGCATCTGGGGGTTACAGTGCAAGACTAGTAAATAGAGGGCAGGCGAGCTGAACTTTAATTGTTGTCAGATATGATGTACTTTTTAGGCTAAATAAGTAAAAGTTTGGATACCTAGAATTTAGTGGGAAAACAGGGAGTGCCACCTAACAGCATATTGATGCTGCCCACTAGTGCTCCTAGAAGCTTTTAACACTTATTTTGTTTCTGTAGAGACAAAATATCACTCAGAAATCAAAAGCTGAAAGACCCTTGAAGGCCCAAGAGTAGAAAAACTGGCCCTTGAGATTAGAAGGCTTGGAGAGAGTAGAGTGATGATGAATTCCAACTACTCCAACTGGAAGACTAATCTTTGAAGAATATCTTTCAAAGTTAAAATACCTACAGTGCTGCCTAATATACTGTTAAATCCCCTCTGCCTCCTTGGGCACAGAGCTACTTGACATTTCCCATCCCCCCTACAGTTAAATGTGATCTTTTACTTGGGTCCTCCCAGTGGGATGTTGACAGAAATAACACGGGTTTACCCCTTCGAGGAAATGCCCAGCGCTAGGTTACCCACCCTATTCCTCCTGCCAGGTGACTGGCATGCGAGCCCACACGCCCTTGGGAACCATACAGTAAACGTCCACTGTCCTAGCTTTGCATTTTGGGTCCCTTATTGTACCCATGGTTTTGAACACCCTAATGAATACAGCTGTCAGTAAAAGTTCACTTCAGTAACGAACTGCAACAACTTACATGTAGTTTTGTTTAAAATTGTCTGCTTGTGCAGAAAGGAAGTGACCTTTCAGCTCTTGAAAGTCATGCATGGATTTCGAAGTGCAGATGATAACGTCCTAATGGGCCTCCCCCAGGCGACTCAGGGCCCCACCAAATGCCCCTCCACACAGCACCTCAGTGAGCCTTCTAAAAGAATTCTCCATTATTATTAAAATAAAGCCCAAAGTACTTGCCACAGCAGCTTTGTCCAGTCCCCAGCCTCTCCTGATGGCCCCTTCTTCCTGTTACACTGATGCTGTTTGACTCGGGTGAACTGGCTGAGTTTCTTCCTGTTCTGAGACCTCCTTGGACTGTTTTTCCTCTAGTTATCTTTGTCTCACTGCCTCTCATGGACCCGCCCCCCACTCTCATCTGAAATTTCAGTTTCTCCAGGACTGGTTCCTCCTCTCCCGGACCAGCTGATATCACCCAGACCTCCCCATTGTACTGTCCGAGTAGTGCCTGGTTATGTGTCTATGAAATTATTTAACATCGGTAGTTACCCTTGGGCTTGAAGCTCTGTGAAAACAATGATCGTGTTTACCTTGTAATTCCCTGTACCCCAAATGCTAACGACAGGCCCTGGAGGTAGTGGGTTTTCCAAAAGTCCTTTTGAAAATGAAGGTCAGAGTCCAGAGTTCATGGCCTTGTGAGGATAAACCCTCCTCAGGAAGGGTGGAGATGGGGCTGTAAAGACTGTCCAGGGGCCCTTTCCCAGCCTCAGAGTGTGCACGTTTCCACACAACCTGTGCAGGGAACAGATGTTCCTCCTTCCTTTCAGGGCAGCTCTGACTTTAAAGCACCTTCGTGTCTATACTGGTCTAGGACAAAGGGACAGCATGGTTTCCAAGCTCGCACTCTCCCTGCTGATCTGAGCTATCCAGGAGCTTGCCATTGGGATGGGACATGTTGTGGACCTGGGACAAGGGATTGAATTAATAAAGGACAACACAGAGGAGAGCACTTTTGACAAAGGTCCTGGAGAAGGTGCTGGCCCCTGAGCACAGGGATTTCACTAGCAGCGGGCTCTTCTTTAGAGCTTTCAGCCATGCTTCCAACTCCAGCTTCGCAGACTCCCAAGGCTTACTTAGGTAAAGATTGATGTTCTTTTTCTCCTATATCTATGTCACTATTTAATTTTCCTGTCTTACTAGCATGCAAATTTTATAAGCTGAAGAGGTAAATTGAAAAGGGAAAGAGAACTCCAAATGGGGATGGAATAGTCATTGTGTCAGAGAACATAGGAATTTTCAAGACTGTTCCTTGAAAACTTCTCTGAATGTTAGGTTTTGTGCCCTTACACCCTCCAGTGGTTCTGAGCAATATATGGCAATTTTGGAAACCTGTGGGAGAACATACCCTCCTACTGTAATAACAGGGGTGTGCCTCCTCCTACAGGAAGCCATAGCGTATCCTAACCATCATAGGTACTTAAAATAATTGCTTCTGCCTGGAAGGATGTGGCTCAGCAGTTGAGCATCCACCTAGAATCCTGGAGATCGGGGTTCGATTCTCGATTAGGGCACCTGCCTGGGGTTAGGGGCTCAATCCCCAGTTGGGGCGTGCAGGAGGCAGCCGATCAATGACTCTCTCATCATTGATGTTTCTATCTCTCTCCCCCTCTCCCTTCCTCTCTCTAAATCAATAAAGATATATTTTAAAAAAATAATTGCTGCTAATGAAGTTCTATTAGTCCCTTAGAATCTCAAATATATTTATGTGAAAACCACAAAAACTTAAAACTTTGTTATTTCTGAGACAAGTTAGATGTTTTCAGTTGTCTTCTCTCAACCTGACCCTGAAAAGAACAAGTTGCTGAAGGGTAAATAAAAATAAAAAGCATCAGAGTTTTACGAAGTTAAAGTTAATGACCTCCAAACTCAAATCTGCACTAAAAAATACGAGTTTTTGCTCATGGAGAGAAGGGCTTGACAGCTTTCCTGAGGAAGATAAAGTGGTTTCTTTTTTTATTCAAAATGTGCTACTCATTGAAATCCTTAAGATTTAATTTCCTTATGGGGAAAGGGGAAACTACCTTAATAAGCGAGACTCATCATTTACTGAGCTTGCAAATTTAGCAGAAATTGTCCAAAGACATAACATTACGGGAAGACAGATGGTGTGCTAGCCTGGGGCTGTGCTGTTTTGTTTTGTGCTGGGTTTCTGTCCCAAGCGAAGAGTTTATATTTTCCTACCATTTCTTTTTTTCACTACTCTTTATAGACTATGCCCAGGAGCTATGAATGACCACAAATAAAGCTTCATCCTTGCTGAACACAGGCTCCAAAAGGGAAATATATCCCATACCTTAAACTCTAATGAAACACCTCTTGAATGAGAATGCATTTTTAGCAACTCTTGAACATGTATTTTGACATGTAATTGTGTGAGATAGCATTGAAACTTATAAATTGTTACCTGAAATAACTAAATAGCTGAGAATGTTTGGGTATTTTATTTGGCTTTTGATGTTATTTTATCTCCTATTTTTTGATGGGAGTTTTTCAGAGTCTCGGGCTATAGACTAGAGTCCTTCTGGTAGTGGATTCTGCCATGAAGACGTGTCCTTGTTAACTAAGGACAGTCCTCAGCTGTCACTGAGAGTGCAGGTAATCCCAAGAGGCATCATAGAGCCTGGCCTCCCTCTCCCAGAAAAGGTCTATCTACTCTGGCAGGGAAGAGAGATGGCACAACCAAGAAACAGAAAATCCTTTAAAATATTACCTGTTCTATAGTGCATTGGGTTGAAAGTATATGTTCTAGGACAACACTGTACAGTAGAGATATGATACAAACCATGTAGATAATTTAAAATTTTCTAGAGCAATAAAACAAAAGAGAAGGAATTAGTTTTAATTCTATGATTTATGTAGTCCCATGTATCCAGAACATTATTATTTCAACACATAGTAAGTTTTAACAAATTACAGGATATTTTATATATTTTTTCTAACAAAGTCTTCACAATCCAGTGTGTATTTTACATTTGCAGCTCATCTCAATTTAGACCAGTCACAGTTGAAATGCTCAGTTGACGCATATGAACAGCGGATGTTGTATTAGAGAGAGTGGACTTTCAGGAAAGAGGGTATGATTGGGGCTGGAATAATCAGAAAAAGTTTGTGGGAGGAGAGTCTTAATCTTTACTGTTGATTTGGACTAGCAAGAACGGGCAGTGCATTTTTAGGGAATGGTTTGGGGGTGATAGTGTCTGAGAAAACACCAAGCAGTGATTCCCAACTTGGGTATGGAGGCTGGATACAGAACCACTTGGGGGAGCTGGAAAGAAGATAGGGTGTCTAGAAAATAAAGCCACATGAGATTGTTGCCTAATAGAATTACTCAAATTTTATGTTTCATTTATGTCTACTGGACACTTGAAATGTGTATTTTTGCTTAATAAAAACATTATTTCAGAATAGTTTATGCTGAGATAAAAATTGCCAAGGTATTACAGTTTCCACATACCCTTCCTCTCATAGTTTCACTATTACTAACATCTTACGTTGCTTATTTGTTAAAAAATTATGAACCAATATTGATAAAATAGTAACAACTAAGGCCCATACTTCATTGAGATTCCCCTAGCTTTTACCTCAAGTCTTCTTCCTTCCCAGGTTTCCATCCAGGATGCCACATTACATTTGGGTGTCATATATCCTTAGACTTCTCTTAATTGCAGCAGTTTCTCATGCTTTCTTAGTTTTGATGACCTTGACTGTTTTGAGGAGTTCCGGGCATGTATTTGATAGAATGTTCCTCAACTGGGACTTGGCTAATGTTTCTCTCATGATTAGATTGGGGCTATGGGTGTTTTGGAGGGAAACCAGAGGTAAAGTGCCATTCTCATCACATCACCAGGGCACCTCCTATCAACATGAATTATCACTGCTGGTGTTCAGCTCGATCCCCTGGCTGAGGTAGTGTCTGTCAGCTTTCTCCACCGTAAAGCTGCCCTATTTCCTTCCCTTTCTATCCTGTACTTTTTGGAAATTGCTATGTGCAGCCCACACTTATGAAGCAGGAAGTTATGATTTACCTCCTGAAGGGCAGAGCAATTCCATAAATTATTTTTAATTATTCTACTTGGGAGATTTCTATACTCTTCATTTATTGACTGATTCAGTCACATATGTATTTGAGTATGGACTCACAGATATTTATTATATACTTTTGGTTAGATCAAGTACTACTTGATTTTGTTGTTTAGATCATTCCAGCTCTGGCCTTTGGGAGCTCTTTCAGTTGCCTCCTGTCCACTGTGGGTTTTTGAGCACTTTTCTACCTTCTGGCACTCTAAGAGGCTCCGGACTCACCTTGTCTACTTCCTGGCACAGGCCCAGACCCAGCCATCCCTCTAAGGACTCCCGGTTCCTTTGTGGAGAATGGTACCAGAAACGAAAGTCTGGGTACTGGCGCTGCTCATTGCTCTGGGGCATCTTCATTTCTAGACCCCTCAGCTGACAGAGCAAGGACATATGTGTGTATACTGACACTTGGATACACACACAGCTGTGAATATTTCTATGTGTACCCTCTGTATCTATGTTAAGTTAAACATGAGTTCATACTGATGTTCAACTCAGTCAGTTGCCACATGGGTTATTCTGGCCTCCCCCCTTCCTTACCTCTAATCTCCCACATCAACAGTGAGAAACCTGGCTCTCAGCAGTCAGCATCCATTCTCTTAATTCTTCAATACCGACGTTCATGTCTAGAGGTCTTAGAATCATTAACAACTTTATCAAATAAGTGCAGTGTCTATGGATAGTCCTTTTGCCTTTCATCTTAAAGAGTTTGCTCATTTTCAGTGTTACCTCGGGCATCACCTCTTCCCTCTCACTCTCTTCAGGGAGGTGGTTTTACACATTTGTAATACAGTTAGATTCTTTTCCCATCTTCTGAATTCCACCCTGGGATTCCCTGACCTCCTAAAAAATGATTTCTTAAAATTTGTATGCACTAAGGTTCACTCTTTGTGTGGTAAAGATCTATGGGTTTGGACGTGTGCCTCTGTCACTTGTCCACCATTACAATATTACACAGAATAGCTTATTGATCTGAAAATCCCCTGTGCTTCATTCACATACTCAATCTTCCTTGACCCCAAGCTCTTGACAACTACTTATCTGCTTGCTATCTTTGTCTTTTTGTCTTTTCTGGGATGTCATATAAATGGAATTATGCAGTAGGTAGCCTTTCAAACTGACTTCTTTTACTTAGCAATATGCATTTAAGATACGCCTATGTTTTTACATGGTTTGACAGTTCACTCCTATTTATTCCTGAATAGCCTTCTATCGTAGGGGTGTACCACTGTTCACTTATCTGTTCACCTATTGAAAGATTTTGGTTGCTTCCAGTTTTGGGTGATTCTGAATAAACTGCTATAAACATTCATGTGCAGATTCTGTGTGGACATAAGTTTTCAAATCAACCCAATTGCTGGATTGTATGGTAAGGCTATGTTTAATTTTATCAGAAACTATCAAACTCACCCAAAATGATTATTTTGCATTACCACAAGCTACATCCTTGTTAGCAATTATTATTGCCATTTTTTATTCTAGCCATTCTAATAGGCTTGTAGTGATTTTCATTCATTTAAATTTCATTTTACCATTGAGAAATGATTTTAAGTAAGCATCTTTTCATATGCTTACTTACCATCTATATATCTTTGTTGGTGAGGTGTGTGTTCAGATATTTTGCCCATTTTTTGATTGGGTTCTTTGATTTTCTGTTTTGATTTTTAAGAGTTCTCTGTGTATGCTGGATATCAGTTTATATCAGACATGTGTTTTGAAACTATTTTATCCCAGTGTGTGGCTTGTTGTTTCATTCTTTTATCAGTGTCTTTACAGAACAGTTTTTAATTTTAATAAAGTCCAACTTTTTGTTTTTGTTGTTTTTTTAAATTTCGCCTTGGTGTTGTATTTAAGCACTGCTCCAGAAAACTAAAGTCATGTAGGTTATTCACCTATATTTTTTTCTAGAAGTTGTATAGTTTTGAATTTTTCACTTAAACCTGTTTCATTTTGAGTTAATTTTTATGAAAAGTATAAGATCTTTGCCTAGGTTCTTTTCTGTTGTTGCACATGGACAACCAAATTTTTTAGCACCATTTATTGAAAAGACCACACTTTCTCAATTGATTTGCCTTGGCATGTTTTTCAAAAATCAGCTCACTGTACATGTGTGAGTCTGTGTCTCACCTGTATTGTGCTCCATTGACGTGTCTAGTATTTGTAACACTTTACTCTGTCTTAATTACTATAGCTTTATAGTAAGTCTCCTATGTGATTCCTCCAACATTGTACTTGTAATAATGTTTTAAAATAGGAAGTTTAGGGCAATTTTCTTTTAAATTAGGAGGCTATAGAAAGCAACTCTAAAATTCTTGAAGTTCTTAGTTCCATAATTATTTTCCATAGTGAATTACAAAATGGAAATCAGAGCACGAATTTTTGTAGCTGACAGCAAATTAATGAGATTTATTTTGTTGGTTTTTTGAATCAGCCTGTATTATAAATATCTCCAACAAAATTTAAACTAATTTGTGGAATGTGGATTTACTAAGATTAACTGAAGGAAGCAGCAGTATTTGGTCTAAAAGTGAGTACAAAGTGGATGTAAAGGTCAACACACAAATTCATAAAATCCTGAAAAAGTAATTTAAAAATGTAACAGAAACAGACATTATTTGCATTAACATGTCTATAACCTATCTAGGATTAATTAGGGAAAGAACTATTTATGTACAAATGATAAAAGCCAATTAAATTACACAAAGGAGTGAATAAATGGAAGAGCATAACATTGTAAATATATCCATATTTCCCAAGTTAATTAAAAATTTAATACGATCCATTTATAACCCAGTGATATTTGGGGGTTATCGGACAAAATCTTTCTAAAGCATATATGATAATAAGAAGGTCCCTAAATTTCTAAGACAATTCTGCAAAAGATGATGAGAGGCTCATTCAACCTTGTAGAGAGCAGTATTCTGTAGTCATAGTACTGGTGACAGAGTGGTAGTCTTGGAACAACGGTTCTTGACCAGAGGCAGTTTTGTCTTTCAGGGACATTTGACAATATGAAGAATGTTTGGCGTCACAACTGGGGAGGGAGGTTGTGCTACTGACATATAGTGGGCAGAGACTAGGAAGCACACAGCCACTGCTTTCACTGGGTAATGAGAAAAACTCAGGGTTAGAAGCTATCCACCATGGCTTGTTATTTTCAGGATACCTATTTTCTTTCCAGCAGTAGCTCATTAGAGGAGGTGAGTGAGAGAAGTACCCTCCTTAGGTGGCTTCAGAGCATGTTTCATCAAACTGTTGCCAGATCCACCCTCTCTTTGGTGAAAGCAATGTCACAAGTCACAGAAGTTGGCTTCAGGGGTAGGGATGGGATAAAAACTCCAACTACGCATCAAACTCCCTTTCCATGCCAATTTCCTGCAAAGGCTTTCTTCCTTACTGAGATTCTCACAAAGTTAACCTTGAGGGTTGCATTAGGACTTTCCCAAGGACACATGTCTGGTTCTTTAACTGGATGTACTGTAGGGCCAGGCTGATGGGTTAGAAGGTTATTTCAGCCAATATGAGTTGTGGGGCATTTTCTCAGCAAAGTGTGATCAATAATTCAGCTGGACCATGTATGAGATCTCATGGAAACTTACAGCAGATGAGACAGAATAAGTTAAGAGGACTCAGAATAGACATGAGATTCTCAAAGCCCACATGGAATTTTCCTAGAGTGAATACCCTCAGGTTCTCACCTGATTGGCCCACTGCAGAAATGAAATTACTGCCAGTTCCACTGGAGAGTGGAATTAAAGGTAACTCAAATTCCACATTGTTAACACCAAAAGGTCAACTTTGTGCTGTGCTTTATGTCAGAAAACGTGCTTACGAAATGCCACATAGACTAAATTTCACAATCAATTTAGTCTCAATTTTAAGGCAAAGTGTTAGTCAGAACAATGTCTGACATAGCCCACTCTGCATTTATAATATAATTTGTTTTTTCTGAGCAAGGCAGGAAAAACAAGGCCCATAGCTCTCAGATGCTAAATTGGATCAACATTAGTTATAAATCCATGGATTATTCTAGATATTAGTTCTCATGTTGCTATTAACTATATTTTACTTTTCAATCACTGCTTTGCTTTAAACTAATTAAAAATGAAGTCAATAGAACCTCTGTGAAAACAAATTGCTCCTGAGATTTAAAAAGTACTAGAAATTTTTATAGCCTCAGGAGACAGCTATGACAAGAAGCAATAACAAGTCTATAGATTGCACACTGAGAATTATTTGATTGTTGAATAATCAAACTTGGAATTTTGATGGCAACTTTCAGCCAATGAGCTCATTCTTATGAAGGAAGACTGCTGTGCTAACTAGAATTCAATTCAGTTACAAAGAACTAACATTTTCTTTTAATCTGCAGGCATGGTGGAGGGGAGTTCTTACTAACTGCCTTGTGTAGGATTTGGAAAGAATAGCTAAAGAAAGCTGACCACAGTGAAGAGGTAGATAGCTTATTTTCTCTAACAGTGAAGTCTCAGCCTGTGTCCCAACCAAAAGATTTTCAGGTCCAGCACCTGAGTCAGTACACACCCAGCCTCCCCCAGGGAGCAAGACACTCACACATCTGCACACCCAGATCCAACTCCCAGTCAGCAGATACAGTGGGCAGTGTCAGGAATGAAACCTGCCTTCAAAGTCTGCTGATATACCACTACTCACTTTAAAGACTGAAAACTTAATGGAAAACCAAATATCTTCTAGGTTGCAATCTCTCTATAAAGTAATTCCCCTGCTCAAAAGTTTATTCCAAAGTATGTAAGATGATGGATAATTAGAATCAAGTTAGCCTCCCCCATTCTAACCTGCTGCCTTCAATGCAGGCTGTCCACTTCTGCTACACCTAGGGGCAGCCTATTGTGTACACAGGTTTAGGAATTTTAAAAACACACACACAGATATGCCAAGAAATGAAATACAGAATACGTTGCTCATAGTCTGACTACAGTAAAACAGTTGTGATTGAAAATGCTGTAGGGGCAGAAAACGTTTCTCTTCTTCCCTTTTGAGTTCTTTGGCTGGTCTAATAATAGCATTAACATAAGACAGATCCACAGGAAAAAAACAAATCTTGTCCGTTCGGGAGCCCCATTAAAATGAGATTCTCCAGCAATCAGGTAATTGAGGTTTACATACCATCCTGAACTAAGGAGAAGAGTCAGAAAGACAATTCACAGGAAGATGAGAGGGCAGATGTTTGGTAAACAGATGTTTGCCATGATATGCAGACAAGTCTTTCAGATATAAAAAGTTACTTTTGGTAATAGCTCTCTCCCTGGTACGGCCCCCTATCTAAATTCTTTCAGGCTGTTAAGGGGGAGGTAAGAGGCCTTTCCTGAGTCTGCTGGGCCGTGATTGTCTTCAGCTCAAAATAATCCACATGCTAAAGTGAAACATTCTGGGGTGGCGTCTTTCCCCCCCTCAAAGCCAAGCACCACAGTGACCAAACTCCTCCTCTATTTTGAGCCCACACTTCCTTCCAGGGCAGATGGCAACTAATACCCGTCTCCCCTCACAATTACCTGAAGCAAATCAAACACGGATTAGATCCAGATGCAGTGGCTTTGAAGAAACCTAATACTCTCCTGTGAACTCACCCCACCTAGGGTGTGATTTAAGATAATGAGGCAGCCATCTCATCCCCACAATACTCACCTGCATGGATAAGTAACATCCATGGTTACTGATGGGAAGATCTGCACAAAATGTTCCAGACTTGACCCGGATCTCAGAAGGAATGAGCTCACTGTGGTTGTGAAACTCTGGGCCCAGCAGCATCATTTCCATACCAAGCCAGCTAATCTCTTTATTCCCTGAACCATATGCTCATTTCTTAGCTGAAATAACCTGTGAGCGGTTGTCAAGAACTAAGATCTGCTAAATTTGTTTATTTTTGCTTTTCTCGCACTCAAATTAGAAACATATGTTCATCACCTTCGCATATGGATGGTTCAGCATGAAATGTTTTCCTCATTTTAGTCAGAGCTGATCAGTCAGTTATCATTTCAAAGTTGACTTGCAAAAAAATAAGACATGCACAACTTCTTTTATTAATTGTGTTTCTTTGCAAACTAGCTAATGAGCTCAATTAACTGAGCTGTGTCTGCCATCTTAGTACCATCATCAGTGCTGCCTTCAGGAAGGAGATGCTGATGTGTCATTAAGGTCCGGGAGCCACATGAAAAGCGTTCGAGTCCCAGGGGCATGTTTGAAGTAGGGACTGGCAATGGGATCCAGGACTTTTTATCTCTAAAGTTCTGTCCTTAATTGGGCCGTGGCTGCATGAGGATAATTACTATCTGAAGACAGCTCCCAGCAGGGTCCCTGGGTCAGCCCAGCTGTACCTGGTGCTTTCCTGCAGGGGTGGCAGATCAGGAGCAGTGAAGGTTATTGGAAAACTCATATCATTTAGGGCCATTTAGGAAGGCAGGTGGCCACATTCTGGTCCAAAATTGATGCTGTAGGTTGAGAAGTGTCTATAAAGAAAACTGGGACTCAGATGACAAAATAAACAGTAGTTATCACTGCATTATAGTGAGAATAAAGGAAAGGCAAGTTTATTATCTGTTATGCACCAAGCTTACTTTCTCTCTCTCTCTCTCTCTCTCTCTCTCTCTCTCTCTCTATATATATATATATATATATATATATATATAGTGTCCTCCCAAAATGTATATATACTTGAATAACTATTAATTCCAATGTTTTAAATCTCAAGAGAAAGAAACTCAATTGAGCTATCAAAAATGTATGTACAGATATATAGATATTTGTGTATACATACACTCACATATTTTATATATAAAAATATGAAACATATATTTGTGATTACTTATTTCTTACAGAAGCCCTATGAGATAAGCATTTAAACAACTTAATTTTATCCAGACACTGATGCTTAGATTGTTGTTATATTTTATACAATGTTCCAAAGATATTAAGTATTAGAAAGAGAATTAAATATATCTATTTATATATCTATCATCTATCTATCTATCTATCTATCTATCTATCATCTATCTATCTATCTATCTATCTATCTATCTATCTATCTATCATCTATCATCTATCTATCATCTATCATCTATCTATATCTATCATCTATCTATCATCTATCATCTATCTATCTATCTATCTATCTATCTATCTATCTATCTATCTATCTATCTATCATCATCTATATTGTATATTTATCTACTTACCTATCCTTATCTATTATTTAACTGTCATTATCTGCTTTGTTTTCCCAATCTAGACTGTGCCTGGCACAGATTGGTACTCCGTAAATTGGTCACCAAACCAGTGCTCATATTCTATTCTCCACATCCATGTGCCTCGCCAGCAAGGCTTGCACTCACCATTTCTGCCCCAGGTTTCTCAGTCTAATGAAAGAGTTTCCATGTAAGGATTGGAGGCAATGAGGCTGCCACGTTTCTTCCCTCTAAAGAGGCAAGGATTTGCATAAGTAAATTCCCATTTATGACCATTGCTGATCTTTACCTTGAAGGAGCAGGTCTAGCGAGAAAGATGGGCAACAGAAGAAGAATATAATAGAGAATTCATTGCATGATAAATGGGTTGAAGAATATGTGATATTGAAGTCAAGAATTGGCATAAAAGAATTATTTTGTATGACCAGTGTTTTATATGGCCTTGGAGAGGCAGGAACTAGTGAGGAAGATGGAGCAGAGAAGAAATGATTAATAGTTCCTGCTTTCAAAAAATATATTGTCATGCACTCATTCATCCACCTCACACACTTAATGATTTTGTATCATGTGGCAGCCATCCTGCCGGGTGCCAGTGACAGGAGACTGAAAAACACCCTCCCTTCCTTGAGGATGCTTCCATTCCAGTGGCCCTGTGTCTGTTCCCTTCAGCATAGCCAGCTCTCCTGTGTGCCACACTTGGGTGACATCAGTGAAAGTCAGACATTTTTGGAATTTTTCAGGACTTTGCCCCAGCTCACTCTTGACCTGAGGCTCTCAACTCTGTTGTTAATATGAGTAATTAAAACTGTGGCAGCTTTCCACACGCCAGCATCTTCACATGTATTATCTCACAACAAATCTGTTATTGTTAGTGTCTCCATTTTATAGCTGAAAGAATGGAGGCTCAGAAATATCTAGTATTTTCTAAAGCACAGTGATTAAATGTGTAAACTGTGGAGTTTGCTCACCTGGGTTCAAGTGCAGCTCTAACACAGTTGGGGGACTTTGGGGAAATTATTTAATCTTTCTACACTTCAGATTATTTGTGTAAACTAGTCCTAATATTGGCACATACATCAAAGATCTAATATAAGAAGTAAATGAATGAATACATGTGAAGTGTTTAAAACAATCTCTTGAATATAGTAATTGTATTGGGTTGAATGGTGTCCCTCTGAAAGATATGTCCAAGTCCTAGCCCCTGGAATTTGTGGAGGTAACTTTATTTGGAAAAGGGTCTTTGTGGATGTTATTAAGCTAAAGATCTCACCATAAGATCATCCTGGCCCTGAATCCCATGATAGGTGTTCTTATGAGAAGAGAGAACACAGACACTCAGAGAAGAGTTCACTTGGAGAGGGAGGCAGAGATGGGAGGGGTGTAGCTATGAGTCAAGGGACTCTAAGGATTGCCAGGAGGCATGAGACAGATTCTTCCTGAGGGCCTCCAGAAGGAGCCAACCCCTTAGACAACTTGACTGCAGACTTCTGCTTTCAGAATTGTGAGAGAATAAATTTTTGTTGTTTGAAGTCATCAAGTTTTTGACGGTTTATTATGCCAGACACACGAAACTAATATACTAATATAGTAATTTACACACACACACACACACACACACACACACACTCACTCACTTTGTTTTGTTAAGTGATATAGAAGGTGAGGCCCACTGAGGTCTCTTTCTCAGCCATCTGATTCAAATCATTAGCCAGAATCTTTAATTCTCAGTGACCCTCCTACTTTCTATTTCTGTGTCCAGCTTGGATTGCTCCCCTTGACCCTTCACACTTTTTTCTGTATCTTTCTGAGCTTGGCTTTCCACTTGGGGATCCACTTTCTATGCACCTCTGCTCTGGGTATTCCCCACAGAATTCAGGTGAAAGACACGCCTTTGCCAGACCCACTTCCCCTTGCAAAGCCTCTTCACCAGAGCAGGAGACTTAGTATTTAGAGCTGAGATGTAAGACCTACACTTAATACACGATTATCAAGTCGTTCAAGCAGCTTATCAATAAAAGCTGAAATGAGTAAACAGAGCAGAAGCAGCATATACGCCATTTCCTGCAGAGATCAGATAGAGCGTTCTGGAGGAGGGGAACATTAATCTGTGCAGTGAAGAGCAGGAACTTAATGAACTCAGGAAATACACCCCAGCCTGAGCACATTACCATGAAGGAGCAAGTCATCTGAGACAGATGGAATTGGGAAGGCTTTCTAAGCAGAGGGCTTTCACAAAATATAGATTCAAATGGGGAAAACATTTAATTTCCTGGACTGTTGAAGTTTATGAAATATCTACCTCTAGCTTTATTCCTTTGATCTCATATTTCAAGCCACTACATAAAAACCTGAGGAGTAATTTAAAGAAAAACTCCCATCTATTATTTATATAGAAATGAATGTTTTTAAAGTTTAACTATTTCAGAAAATCATTTTCCTGTGACTTGTCAATGTGTGAAACACGCAAAGCATTAAAGATAATTAGTCCCCAAATTCCCACTCATGATAAAGAAGGCAGGCACAAGTAATCCTGATGTGACAGCTAGTGCCTAACTCTCTGGCTTAGTTTCGATTTACAAAGCCACTGAGGAGGTGAGTGGGTATAGGGGGCCCCTACTAGTTCCTCCCAGTGTGGCAGGCAGAGCAATGGGAACCCTGACCCAGTTCATTATAGGAAATGTTACAGGAAATCTTTCTGGCAAAAGCAAAATATGTATCAGGTGGAGAGGTCATAGCCAAGCAATGAAGAACACTGGGAATAATAGCCACATGTGTGTGTGTGTATGTGTGTGTGTGTATACACACACACATATATACACATATATATATTTAATATTATTTATATATTTTTTAAAGATAATGGGTTGTTTAAACAAAAAATAACATTTAGCGTAAAGTTTATAATGTAGGTAAAATTAATGTGTGTAATAACAAAGAACTAAAA
Source organism: Miniopterus natalensis (assembly GCF_054644295.1). Taxonomy (NCBI): domain Eukaryota; kingdom Metazoa; phylum Chordata; class Mammalia; order Chiroptera; family Miniopteridae; genus Miniopterus; species Miniopterus natalensis. The sequence continues at coordinate 23,975,763 of NC_142083.1, read as the reverse complement.
ACTGGAAGGAGAAAAATAGAAGTGTACTATTGCTAGATTTTTATACTTTATAAAGGGGTAAAACATCACCTGAAAAGTGTCTGTGATGTTTACTATGTATGCATTAAAATAAGAAAACAAAGAATGTAGAAAGGGTAAAAAATAGATGGGACAAATAGAAAACAAATAGCAAGATGACAGCTATAAACTTAACTTTATCAGTAATCACATTAAATGTACATAGTCTAAACATCCAAATTGAAAAGGAAAGATGGTCAGATTGAGTGGGAAAGTAAGACCCAACTATGTGCTGACCACAATGAATTTAAATAAAATGACCCAACTGAGTAAATTCCAATTATGTTATTAATGTTCCTCTAACAATATGAATACACCATCGCTTTTTAAAAGAAGTATTGCAATCAATACCCATTCTTTACTTTCTCTGACAAATGTTAGAATTGTTGGTTTTGCTTTAAAATCACCATAAGGTGAAAAATTAATTAGCTCACACTCTGTGAGAAGCAGGTTGGGTCAAAACAAGGGATAAAGCAGGAAACCTAATCCTCTAAGTCAGGAATCTAAAAAAAATTTTGTAAAGAGAGTAAATATTATCAGCTTTATGGACCACATAGATCTCTGTTGCATTTTTCTTTTTTAACAACCTTTAAAAATGTAAAAATCTTCTTAGCTCACAAGCTGCACAATAACAGACCTTGGACAGGATCTGGACCCTGGAACCAAATTTACCGGTGTCTGCTTTAAAGGACTAGAGGATATTAGACCTGCAGCTCATACTGGTGACTAAGACCCTTCTGGAGGCCATGAGTGGATGCATATAAACTCCATGAAAGCTGTTAGAGATCATCCAGAGCACATGACCACCAGTTGACCCTTTAGTCGAACCTGGGCAATCAGAGGCTCCCCACCCCCTTCTCTATCCTTGGAATATACACTCTGCCCACCACTCCCACAGTGGGAGCCATTTTCAAGGATTCAGCCTTGAGAGAGAAGTGTGTTGTTGAGACCATCTGGATAATATATGTGACTGAGCCCAGTTAGGTCTCTATATAAACTTTTAAGATTATGGTGGGCGGAGGTAGAAATCTACTCATCCTGCAGTTGTCCAAGACAAGCTTCAAAAGAAAGTTCCTTGTTTGACTCATCTATTGCTATGTGCAAAACTCTGTGTTGAGAATTCAAGACTTAGGTATAAAATATGTGCCTTCACTCCAAATAAAACTGAGTTAAATTGAAATAAAATTTAGCTATTTAATTTAAACGATACTGGAAAAATTACAATAATAATTCCAGAACAGAATACTAAGCATTTTATAATATACAATGCTGCCATGGTACCCTTTCTAGTAGCAATAGTCATGGCTATTACTGAATGTCTATGTCACATTTAATTGTCAATATTTAAATGTGGACATTCTGTGAGGAAAAAATAGTGCTTTCCTTTTCCTTTGACTTGATACATATGGATATAGAGTAAAACTATTTGGGGCTTCTATCTGAATAGAAATAAAAATAATATAAATTTTGTCTGACAGGATTATGGTGATCTCACCTAAGGATTTGTTATCATAGGATATTTTTCTTCTTCAACTCATTCTGAGACACATTTGAACATCTAATTATCATGCACATAAAAATCCCCTCACAAAGGTCAGATGTTGGACAAGTCTGGGTTTCCAGAGAAAGTTGGGGGCTAAGAAGCTGGAGAAGCCAGAGCTTTCTCATTCCCTTGAGTTGTGATTAAGTTCATTGTGTCTGATGTGTGAATACCTCTGCCAGAATGAACACATTAGAATTACATTCTATGAGCAAAACCTACAGCATCTGTTTTGTGCCTGCTAAAACGTGTAACACGAAAAGCCACCTTGAAAATCCAGTCGAAACTCAGGCCAACATCCTTCAGTTAGTTTAGCAATTGGAAACCCGTAGAACTCGTGTGGATTTGTGACACCATAAAGGATTTTGAGTCCGTATAACTAATGAATAGATCTCCAGCAGATGTGTTTGCTGAACTTAGATGTGTATGTTACTTTTCTATTTTAATCTATATGTCATGTTTTTTCAGCTCTGACTCTGGCTATAGCTGAAAAATTCTGTCTTTGAATTGCTACCACTTCCCCTAAGGAGCTTACCTCTCTGTACTAATACCTCCACTGAATTGAATCCAAACTTTCACTTGAATAAATAGAATTGGATAGATCCACAATGAAGCAAAACTATGATTATAGCCAAGGAACTTAGTGTAAGGGGATCAACAGCAGCTTTGTATCTTACCTGTTGTTCTGGCTTCTTAATGATATCAGAACAGGTTGAGCACACATCGTAAAGCTCCCTGGGAATGAAGATTCATCTCTAGATTTGCACTTTTTATATCTACTAGGCCTACGATGCTCATCTTTTGTCTTGGAATTTTTCTTCCTAACCACTATAGCTGATTCTCATAAGACATTATTTTCATTGAACACACAGTGGCGATGGACTTTTCTTCACCTCACTGGGATATCTGAGATTAATACCACTACCTGGAGTAAAACACCCTGTGTTCAGAAACAGACTCTTAGCAGTTCTGACAGCTTCTGCCCAGAGATGTTCTCACTATAGACAAACAAAGGATATTTTTAGAAAAATCTTGCTTATTAAGAGGTCCAAAATCATGGAAATAATCACAAGCCTAATTAGCATTAGTCCTTAGGAGGGTTCTACAAATACAACTCCACCAACACCTTAAAGATCTCTGTTATTATGAAAATATGTGCTAAAACATCACATTTCAAATGGCAATATAATAAATGTTTTTATAAGATAAATTATTTCAGACAAATAGCTAATGCTATTGTTAATATTTTAAGCCTCATTGGTTAAGACATAATTTAAATGTATTTCTTTTAATATACACAACTGAAAAATAGTTCTGCATAGGAGCCAAACATACACAAACATGTTTAAAAATATTAATGGCTAAGCTCAAATAAATACATCTATCAATAGACAACAGCTAAAATTTACTATGTTCCATTTTAATGCCTTAAACCAGATATTCTTTCTGATCTTCCTTGGTATGTAAATGACACACACTTTTCTCAGTGTCCATATCTGTGTTCCAACCACTGACTCATCTTTTGGCCCATGTCCAGCTTATTATGTGCAATTTTGAGAATTTTCTCCTTCCCTCCATTTCACTGCCATGGCTCTTGTTACATTTTTGTTCTCTCACATGCTTTATTACAAAAGCCCCTTCATCAATCCTCACTGTCCAGGTTTACCCATCCCAGATTCACACAGGTGCTCCCATAGCCCGACATCCTCTTTGTACCATCCTGACAGTGTCAATATCCTACTCCCAAACCTTAACATTTATCCTTAAACATTTTGGGTAGGTTATCTACTTGCAAGGCACCATCCTTTTCAGGCATGATAGATGGGCAATGTAAAGTGCTTGCTGTTTACATCTCCTCCTCCTGTGGAGCCTGGGAGTGCCCAGCATGTCCCTAAACTCTTGAGAGACTCCTTATGTAGAGATCTCTGTACTCTCCAATGCCCCAGTTCTCTCTCCAGCCAAGCAAAGGTGCTCTGTCTTAGAGAGACACTGGCCATACCAGCCAAGGTGATATCTTTCCCAAGGGGATGAAAATTGGTGGTGGTGGGGAGCTAAAACCTTTCTTTTTATGTATAAAGCACAGATATCTGTCATCTATCTATTTATCTACCTATCATCTACCAATAGATAGATATAGGTATAGATAGACATAGATATATAGATATAGATATATAGATAGGTATATACAGACATACATTAATAAATACATAGTATATATCTGTATATGCATGGGAATGGGAATAGTTTGAGAAAAAATGTCTGGAATGTCTGTTTAGGAGGGCAGTGATAAAAATAAGGCTGAAGAGCACTGCAGTAGTGTTCCCTGATTTCAATGAGGCTAATAGGCACGAGCTTTTGCAACTGGCGTCAGTGAGCTTGTGGCACCATAGCCAGCAGAAGCCCTCAGGACTAAGAACCTCATGCCCAGATGTTGCATACTGGCTACTGACAGAAGAAAAATTATCATCCTATATCACAAAAGTATACCTCAGAATGTTGCATTACAGTTTCATTAAAATTTTATTGGTAAATAGCTAGAAAGATTGAAATGCTATGTTTTCATCAAAATGAGCAATAATGCCAAGTATTATGTCTGTGTTCTTCTCTATATTCTTAATATTAAAAAGACTATTAATGAATAATTAATGTGGCTATTAATAAAGAAATAATTAACTAATTAATTAATGGTAGTTTGCTATTTCAACATCCATTATGGATCTGTCATTAGGCTGAAATTCTTAGTTCCATTTTTCCTTTTGAGCCACAAAACAACCTTATAAACCTTATAGGTATGTAGTGTTATAACCATTTTATAGTTGAAGAAACTAAAACTTGTAAAACCAAGTGATTAATCAATGACCAAAGAATTAGTGTCTGAAAGTTAAGATTCAAACCTTGGTCTCTGATTCAAAATTCTATAATCTTACCTACTAATGTACCAGAAAGATAAGACATTAAAGCCAACTATGAGCAGATTTCAGCAAATGATGTCCCATGGTAAGGGTAAATGCATCCCTGAGGAACTGGAGTTGGGGATCACAGGGTAAGGGGTAGGGAGCAAAAACTTCCAAGAGTGATACACCCCTAAAGGCATGTTTGTGACGAAGGTCAGAATCATGGGGAGGAAACTTTGTTCTGCACAGTCCATAGGTGAATTCAAATCCTATGAACAAGATGAAATTTGTTTTCAGGGACTAAAAAGTATACAAACTACCCAACTATATATGTCCATAGTACCAATCATTGATGTTGAATTTAACAGATAAGGATTCATTGGGTAAATGCTGCTTGTTAGCACCTGTTAACTCAGCAGACACTAAAAGGCCATCACACTTCTGTGCAAGTCCTACAAGGTGAGGCTGTGCTCAGGGTGAGTCACCCACACAAATGCATGCAGAGGTGATAGAGTGCAGCTGAAAGAGAAGTTGATATAATTATGGAGTCTGTTTGGTTCAGTTGCACTTACACTCTCATAGCTGCCCATTATATAGCCATACTATGGGTTATGGGCTAGTTCACTGCATATTTCTACATTGCTTAATGTGCATGTTGAGCCTATATATATATATATATTTTTTTTTTATTTTAAAGAGAGGGGAAGGGAGAAAGAGAGAGAGAGATCGATGTGAGAAAGAGCAAAAGACTTATTGCACCCCCGTGCTTCCTGACTGGGGATCGAATCCACAACCTTTGGTGTATGGGATGATGCTCCAACCTACTGAGCTACACAGGCAATGCCAACATGTCTTAATAAAAAGCTCTATACACAGAACAGGCTGTGGTGAAGTATTCAGATTCAGGAATTGAGATGGAAAGGCACCCTGAGGAGTTTCTGTATTCCCTACCTCTTCCACCACCAAGATATCAGAAGAAATTACTGTATGTCTTCACTCTGATACTGACCTGAGTTGTTAACTATTCACAGGGTTCTGGCTCAGAAAAATATGCACATATGACTACAGATCTCTACATAATGCTCATGTAACTGTTCAATTTATTTTTCTCTTCCAAGAATCAAGAGAGCACTATTAAAGATTTAAATATTAGACTCAAAACCATAAAAATCCTAGAAGAAAGCATAGGCAGTAAGATCTCGGACATTTCTCGTAGCAATATTTTTTTAGATATATCCCCTCAGGTAAGGGGGAAAAAAGAGAAAAAATGAACAAATGAGACCACATCAAACTAAAAAGTTTTTGCACGGCAAAGGAAACTATCAATAAAATGAAAAGACAACCTACTGAATGGGAAACCATATTCGCTGATACATCTGATAAGGGCTTAATATCCAACATTTATAAGAAACTTATAAAGCTCAACACCAAAACCACAAAAATCCAATTAAGAAATGGGCAAGTGATCTGAATAGACACTTTTCCAAAAAGGTCATACAGATGGCAATAGACATATGAAAAGATGCTCGCTCAGTCACTAATCATCAGAGAGATGCAAATTAAAACCACAAGGAGCTGTCATCTCACACCTATCAGAATGGCTACTATCAACAAACAACAAATGTTGGTGAAGGTGTAGAGAAAAGGGAACCCTTTTCTCTACATTGTTGGTGGGGATGCAAATTGGTTCAATCACTGTGGAAAGCAGTATGGAGTTTCCTCAAAAATTAAAAATGGAACTGCCTTATGACCCAGCAATTCCACCTCTGGGAATATATCTGAAGAAACCTGAAACACTGATTTGAAAAAATATATGCACCCTTATGTTTACTGCAGCGTTATTTACAATAGCCAAGATTTGGAAGTACTCCAAGGGCCCACCAGTAAGGGAGCAGATAAAAAGGCAGCGGTACATTTACACCATGGAATACTACTTGGCTGTTAAAAAGAAGGAAATCTTACTTTGCCATAGCATGGATGGACCTGGAGAGTATTATGCTAAGAATAATAAGCCAGTCACAGAAAGACAGATATCATATGATTTCACTTACATGTGGAATTTAATGAACAAAATAAACAAACAAAATAAAAACAGACTCTTGGGTCCAGAGAACAGAATGACAGGTGTCAGAGGGGAGGGGGTTGGGGGCTCGGTGAGGTGGGTGAAGGGATTAAGCATAGAGAAAAAGAAAGACTCGGGGGCACAGATAATAGTATGGTGATTGTCAGAAGGGAGGGTGTTGGGGGATGGGTGAAAAAGGTAAAGAAATTAAGCAAAAAAAACCCCCCAAAACAGGAAAGAAAGACTCAGGAACACAGACAATAGTATGGTAAAGGGAAGGAGGTTGGGGGGGTAGGAGAGGGTAAAGGGGGAATAAATTGTGATGGAAGGAAACTTGACTTGGGGTGGGGAACACACAAATACAATATACAGATGGTGCATTGTAGAATTGTACACCTGAAACCTATATACTTTTATTAACCAATGTCACTGCAATAAATTTATTAAAAAAATAGAGAGCACAGTTTATATTTCTCCTACTCACTCAGGGATATTTGAAACATATGCAGGACTTTGAATCTGACTACTAGTCTATGGTAGTGACCGAAAATATTATTACATTAAGGAGTCACAAAAATGGCTAATTAAAAAAATACACTTGGTTGAAAAGTCTCATCTGGGGCTTCTTGGCAAAGCTAAGGGAGGGAGCTGATATTCTTGCTACAACAATATTTATTCACAAGTCTTTCTCCCTCACTTTATTGTAATTGCATCTTTTAACATCAATGTTTAGTACTTGATTAAGTGAATGAATTCATTAAATATGAGTAAATTATTATATATCTTGGCTTGAGTTTATACAGTATCTCCATTAGAGCAAACTATGTTGGTTGCCTAAAGGGTTAAAACAAAAGTTGTGATAAAATAAGCTTAGTGATTAAAATAAGCATGTTTTATTCTTGAGTCCATTTTCTACTCTGTTTGGATTCGCTTGGGGTAAATTAATTAAGTCAGCATCCTGCTAGGAAAAGTTCTTTCCTCATTACTCTCTTTCTGCTACCTCTCGTCCTATTGACACTGATGGACCTCGAGATAGAAAATAGATACTAATTATTTTCCACCTTTACCCCTCACTGTTCAAAGCAGTACATGATGATTTGACTGTGACATTAACACGGAGCTCATTAAAGCCACACAGAATGAGTGAACTCTCAAGAACAAAGATTTTGTTGAGTTAAAGATGCACAGAACACAAGGCACAAACAAGAAAACAAATATTACAGGGAAAATGTTACCCACTGTATTTTTGATTATAGAAGAAGAAGAAAAAAAGCAACGCTGATGTGTATCCTAGGAGGATACAGGTCCCAGTGGTTACAGGAGCTTATATCCCTGCTGCCTTTTTATGTAAATCAGCACCATTGGCAATTGTTTCGCTCTTGGCCCTCATTGCCAGTCCTACAAGAAACTAAACTTATTGGCCTCACAAAATGTGTTAGGAAGTACTGCCTCATCTTTAATTTTTTGGAAGCGTTTGAGAAAGATAGGTTTTAAATCTTCTTTGACTGTTTGGTAGAATTCACTGGTGAAGCCATCTGGTCCTGGACTTGTATTTTGGGGGAGATGTCTGATGGTTGTTCCAATTTCCTCACTGCTGATTGGTCTATTTGAATTTTCCAGTCCTTCATGATTCAGTCTAGGAAGGTAATATATATCTAGGAACTTGTCTGTTTCTTCTAGGTTATTGAATTTGGTGGCATATAGTCTTTCATAGTATTCGAGTATGATCTTTTGTATATCTGCAATGTCTGTGGTAACTTCTCCTTTATTTCTGATTTTGTTTATATGGATCTTCTTTCTTTTTTCCTTAGTGAGTCCAGCATGGGGTTTGCCAATTTTATGAATCAACATAGTTAAAATGGGCATATTACCCAAAGCAATATACAGATTTAATGCAATCCCCATCTGTTTACCTTCTACACTGAGAAGTTTAGAAGTATCATTCTGTAGTCACTGAGTAAAAATTAGTTCCCAAGGAAATAAATACTTCTTATCTGGAAAAAAAGGAGCAAAGCCTCTGTTGTCTCCATTGTCTCCTCTCTCTCCTGAATCCTGCACAAATAAAATAAAGATGAAATAAAATAAACTCAAATAAATGTGAAAGGCATTTTCCTCTTCCCTCCTCCCTCCACTAACAGCAAACCATCCCCTTACATGTAAAGCACAGGGTAGAAACCAAGCAGAGAGAGGATTTTGAGAGGCAGGTGGTCCTCGGTCTCGCCCAGAGCACCTGGACCCATGTAGAAGAGGGCTCTCTCTCTCTGTCTCTCTCCTTGCAATCTCTGTCTCTTTCACATGTACACGCATAAACGCATCTCCATTCATACATGTTTATATGCACATTAAAAAGCATAAATGGAACAAAAAACATAAGGACCAAATACCTGATTCTACCACTCTATGTTCTAGAAAACATTTGAGTCAACTAAGGGCTTATTTATGAAAAAGATTTAGGTAGCATATGTCTTAAGTTGAGGTTCTATAATCAATCACATTCTAAGCCCTCCTGGAGGCTGTGCATTCACACAGCGAGGCCTGAAGAGAGATGAGTGTCTGGTATCTTAGTAACCAAACTTCTGTCTTGTCTCCTAATAACTGAAGATAACCAAGGCCAGGGAGTTCTGCGGGTTAATTAATGCTCTAGAGATGGAATTGTTGCTATTAATCAGAACAAAAAACATAAAAATGTTATTAGCTACAGTGAGCACCTCACTAAAAATGTAGATTCTATGATGGTCATCTTGGATAATGGACCTTCCTCTAAGGGATAAAAGACTTTGTCTTTTTATGGTGAAACGCTGAGAAGGAACAGAATTTAGAAGAGTGAAATGGGAGGTGTGACGGACCCAGCACACACACATCTCTCTCTCTCTGTATTTCCGTATAGGAATAGCTCTTCTTTTGGACAGTTAATTACTGACTTTCGAGGAGCTTCATGGTCTCTATGTGAACAAAATTTCTCAAGAGCCTGGGACCTAGAAAAGGCAATCCTTGTGCAGAAGGCCATCTCACTAGGGGACGTTGTGCCCCATCTTGAGGTGCCCAGCACTTGGCATCTGTCGGTCCAGGGTCTTCCTTCTCCTTGACTCTCCCTCCACTCTGCCAGAGCAGCCAGGAGACCCTCAGGCTCAGCATCACTAAGGTTCTACACAGTCTTACTAAATAGCCAGTGAGGTTTGTTCTGGCCTTCTAATTTTTCCACTGTTGGATCCTTCCACTGAGGTGAACAACATCACTTTTGAGAGAAGACTTTATTGAAAACAGACTTTATTAAGTCTATTTTCAATTCAATACATATAAAGCAATAATGAAAAATAAAATTGACAAGAGAGGCAGGGGTGTTGGTAAGATGGAAGCTAATAGAATGTGCTAGAAAAGCAGGAGGGACGTCCTAATAAGGGGGCTGCTGTTGTGCTCTCCTGTGTTCATCGCTTAGTTCTTACTGACCCGAATGGTAATAGTTGCAAAAGAAAGATGGTTTCAGCAGCTGAGCAAGAGGAACTAGTAATTATTCCAAGTAATAAGATAAGGACATTTCCTTGGTGCCAGGAGCAGGTGTCCAAACCATGAAAAGGGAGCATGGGACCATAATGACAGTGAAGACAGGTGCACCTCCTGCCCTCGGGTGTGAAAGGGAGGCTGATGAAGGCACCGATTTCTAGCAAAGGACCTAAAGGGCAACTCAGTGGATCTAAATATAATTATTTCCCTGTTTGTCATCTGCGCAAGTAAATTGGATGTGCCCACTTGCCTCCACACTCAACTGAAACAGAAAATGAGCTGGCGGCCAGTCAGAAAGCCTGGCGGAGCCAAAACCAAAGAGACTCCCAGCACAAAACCAGCTCCAGGAGTCAGGACGGCTAGAATCTGTGCCCACTGCTTCCAGCTTCCTTCAGAGCTGGAGACGTGGTGGTTTTGTGGGTTGTGGCGATGCTGAGGACACATTGGAGAGGGCGGGGAGGAGCCGAGGGTCCAGGTGGCAGGTACCTGTTGATGCCTGGCCAGCCCCAAGGATAAACCTGGCCCTCGTGGGGCAAAAAGAAAGAAACATCCTGGGAGGTCCTCCTCCCCCAAATCAGATGCAGCTTGGGGTGCTCACTCTCAGATCCTGCTCAGGGCTTCTGCTAATATTTGGGGTCTCCTGTCAGGTACCCCCAACACACACATACATGCTTGTGAGAATTCTCAGGGGTAGGATAGAGGTTTTCGGTACACCTGAGAGTTTTTTAAATACAGTTTGTGAACATTTCTGATTGATGGATTGAGAAGGATTTTAACAAATGCAGGTGCCGGGGGACATTGTGACGGCATCCCACGCCCTCCCACACCATCCCCAGCGCAACTGCTGTGTGTGTGCAGCAAGCTCTGGGGACAGTGTGACCCACCCATATCCTTGCTCTGAGTGACACCGACCAATGATTCAATGTTGTTGCGACTCTAGGCTCCCAGGAGGCAGAAGAGGCCCTGGTCTTGAATGAGCTGCAGAACAATTTTGTTTTTCTTCCAGAGCCTGAAGAAACAGGTCCTATTTGCCATGGCTTGGTCACCACCCACCAAGGGGCTGATTTTGATCGTGGGTGCATGTGACTGTGGAAAGCTACCTCCTCTGTGGTCCCTTAACTCCCGATGACGCTTATACCAGGTGAAGGATAAGGGAGGACAGCTTCCCCTGCCCGTGTGACCATTTCTAATGTTCACTGTCCACCTTCTGCACAGTGGCAGATGGCAGGTGACAGGTCTGTGACCTACGTTTGCAGAGTTGCTGTCACCTTTGATAGACTTTGAACATTTGAATGTCCAGCTCGCTAGGCTCCTCTGTTCTCCCCGTCAGGATAAATGTCCCTGCAATCACTTCTCCAAAGCCCGCTTCCTTTAGTCCCCACCTGGGGACAGCATAAAAATGTCTGAATTCCAGAAGAAAGGAGAGTGCCTTGTACTGTTTTTATAAAACTTACAGAAAACAGAAGTAGCATTTATAAGCACCGAGGCACAGTTCAGATCTCATAGGGGAAAATTTACCATCACAAAAGCCGTTTATTTTTAAAGCCAGCAGAGGGAAAGCACCTGAGTAGATTTCATTATTTTCTGGAACAAAAAATAGATGCTTTGTGTAGGAAGGGTGAGATATCTGTTTTTGATCAAAATTACAATTGTTTCTTTTTCTTCTGTATAAGTTGTGATAATGAGTGAAGACGAAAACTGTTTCTGAAATGAAGTATTATAAAACCAACTTAGTAGAGAGTGGGCTAATTTCATATTTGGATCTAAGGGTAAAACCTGGTCTTTTCTCACTGCTTTCAGTCACTGCATCCTTCCAAAGAATATGTGTGTGTGTGTGTGTGTGCATGTGTGTGCGCGCAACACATTTTCCAGCAGAGAAAAAGAAGGAATGCTGGTAGCAACTTTCCTCCTGAGAATGCGTAATGTCATGAGAATGTACCAATTGCCATTTGCGACGCTGCTTGTTACCTAAGATGCCCCAACCCTGCTACCCTGACACTTAACGAGTAACAAAATACCAGTGTGGTGTCTGTTCTTGACATCACAAGAAACAAACAGCACATAAAGTTCTGTGCTATTTTTGCCATTGTCTTCACAACTTTCTACTCTGCATGATTTAGGAGAGGGGATCACCCAGCTCTTAATTTGCAAACCATACCCCTCTCTTTGACGACGCTGGTAGATCTCAGAGAAGTTGGTAAAGTAGGAGAGAATATTCCAGAACACATCTCTGTACTGCCAGGATGGTAGAAAAATCTGATGAGGCTTCCTAACACAGGGTCTGATGAAGACTCAGAAAACTGTGCCCTGTGTAGTTACGAAAGCTTCTGCCCCAATGAAGGGGACGCCTGCTGTCTCCCTGGGCCCTGGCCAGGCCACGTAGCCCTGCCTTCTGTTCCTATGGACTTCGACAGGGAGGATAACGGCCCCAGAGATGCCCAAATCCCAGTCCCCAGAACCTGCAACTAGGCCACATTACAGGGCAAAAGGGAATTAGGGCTGTAGATGTAACTACGGTTGCTCCTTGTTGAATTTGAGACAGGAGATTGCCATGGCTCATCTGGGTGAGCTCAGTGCAGTCAGGGGGAGACAGGGGAGAGAGGACAGGGGGACAGGACTGCAAAGGTCAGCGTGGGACAATACCAAAAGTGTTTGATGATCCTCGCTGCTTTGAGGATGGAAGCAGGGGCCCATGAGCCAGGCGTGCAGCAGCCTGGAGAGCTGGACGGTCCACGCGAGGCACCCTACCTGGATCCCGCAAGAGGAAAGCAGGCTGGTGCACATCGGTTTCGGCCCTGAGACCGTGCCAGCTTCCCACCTCCAGAACTGCAGGTGACGAATTTGTGTGTTTTTTAAGCCATTAAGTGTGTGGTGATTTGTTAGAGCAGTTTTAGGAAACCAGAACACTCCTTACTGTCCTGGAAGACTATGCATTTTCTTTCCTCTTGCTTTTGTTTTTTATAAGAATAAGCCTGGAGCTCTTTGCTTCCATTGCCTTCTCACCCACGTCTGCTCCCCTTGCCCAGCCCCACTCCAGCAGGGGCCATAAATCTTTTCTTTTTAATTTTACTTTTTAATTACAGCTTACATTCAGTATTATTTTGTATTAGTTTCAGGTGTACAGCATAGTGGTTAAACAATCATATACTTTACAAAGTGTTTCCCCCAGTATTTCCAGTACCCACCTGGCACCGTACATAGTTATTACAACTTTATTGACTACACTCCCCATGCTGTACTTGTTTGAGCTCCCCACACTCCCCTTTGCCCTTCTTGAAACCAGGGACTGGCATTTATGGCAGTGGGAACTGAAACTCTCTCTATACTCAGAATAATGGTTACTTTTTGCAATGGGCCGTATTTAGGGCCTGAAGATGCCCTTTGCCTCATGTCCCCTTCAGATGGTATGAGCCAGGGTGTTCGGCATCCGTCACTCCCCCCTTGCCATCCATTTCGTAGGAAAGGATGTCTCTGCTGAAGATGTCCCCAAAGTAGAGGGGTGACCTTGGATGTTCCAGATTCCAGCAGGAGAGCAAGCTCAGGCTCAGGGAACATTTCATCTGTGAGAGCTTGTCATTAAAGAAAACTAAAGCTTTGCTGCTGCTTAATCTTAATATAGACATCTCCAATAATAAGAGTTTCTTCATATTTAATATTCAATATACGTCCTCAGATATTTCCCCAACTCAGGCTCAAAGCTGAATGGCTGCATCATCGTTAAAGGATTCCTTGAACTAAGTTTACCAAGCCCAGCTGAAGCGAAGCTCACGTGTGTCTTCCTGGACAGTGCAAGTCACCATTTGACAAGTTCTGCAGAGCAGATGCTCAGCGGTAGAGCTCTTACCATAATTGCTGAAACCTGCATGAGCCAGGACTGGCATCTGAGTAAATATGTACGGCAATGTGTCCTGTCTCACAAATACCTGTGATATTGTTTAGCATAGTCATATTTCTGCATCTGCTCAACAAGGAATTATGCAGATGGCAGAAACACTGAATGAAATGAAAACTTGGCCAAATTCATAGAAATATTCATAATAGAGAGCAAGTTCAAAAAGAACAAATCCCAAAGCTATTGAGATCTATTTCCCTTGAAGCCAGTTACGGAGAGTTTATATTTAGGGAGCTATGCAAATAAATATTGACCCTTCAGCATGGTGCTTAGGTCCAGTTTATGTCTGCAACACGAATGCACATTCTTGAAGTAGCCAAAATGAGAAACTATTTAAACCTGTATCTCAGTACAGGCCAGCTACATGTGGTTTTGCAAAAAAAAAAGAAAGTTTAAACTCTTGTAACTACAGAATCTAATCGGTATCTAAAAAGACAAGTGTTTCTCCAACCAGAGGCTTGAGCACCAGTACTGGCTTCAGTGTTGCTGTACCAGTGAAGTAGATGGAAGTCACCTGCTTGTCCCCTGGGCTGGTGTCCTCCTCAGTGGCTCCTCTCAAAGCCCTGTCTCCCATCACTGTGCCCCTTACTAAGCCACTCCATCCACATTGGACACAGGGAGGTGACAAAATCCCACATCTCATGGGACTGTCATGAGGAACAATAGGATAGGATAACTCAGGAGCAGGCTCTTGGGTCCACTTCCACAAGATGCAACTGACATTACTCAAGGTTTTTACTAGCCATCCTCTGTGGGACACCACTAAGCTGACCTGGCCCCTGGGCCCAGGGTGTTTTGAAACAAGTAGGTGTTTCAAATAAAGTAGCTGCTCATTAGCTGTCATCCGAGACACATTTTGCCCCACAGGACCTAATCATTGATAGGAAAGCTGGTGTTTTGTCTTTGCAGGAACTCTTGGCAATCTTACAGAAATCAGCATTTTAAAACAAATATCAATGAAAGGATTACAAGGGCTCCAAATGTCACACAGGCTTATAAAAACAGTTGCATGTCTTGCTGAGATTTTTCTTTTCCAGTGAAACCCAGACAGAGCCCAAGAAAGAGGCTCTCTGGCAGCAGCTCCAAAAAAGAAAATTAGGGAGGAACAACTTTACTGCTCACCATGAACACTATTATCCATGACCGCTGCAGGTCACTCAGAGCGCTGGGCTGGCAGTTACAGGTAGATGCTGTATCCTTGACTTTTTTACTCTAAGGAGGCTCCGTTTGTTTGGGTTGGGCTCTCTTTTATTGGGGTTCATCCCCTTAGTCTTAGACAATATTTGCTTTTTGTCTCTCTAGTCACAGCAACCCACACATTACCTGGTCTACAGCAGGCACTCAGGAAATGTTTGCCAGGAAAATTTGTAAATCTATCACTTAGCATAAGATTCTATGTAGTAAATTAATATGTACTATATGTCAAGTACCTGGAGGTCATTTTCAGTGGAAAAGAACTGAGTTCTTCGCATGATGGTCTGAAAAGTCCATAAACAAATATCAAATGGAAATACACCTGGCATTTTCTTGATTACCTGCTTATGCATTCTGCACAGTAATTTCTAAACCCATCAACCCAAATGTATTGAGTAACATTTATGTGTAAATTTCTGTGCTTTAAAATGTCGACTTCTGCCTAACAGAGAAACTTGGAGAAATGAAATCGCAAGCACTCGAATCAACATGATTGTTTTATAACTGTGAACTGTTACATAGGATTATACGTTCTTTGGAGGGTAGAACACAACACAAAGATACCCTGCAAATGGTGCACACAGTATAAACGCAGGCACACCAGTTTTGTCATTGGAGGAAAATTGCTTTAGCTCCCCTGGACCTGGTATGCTCCTTTTCTAATGGAAGGGCTTCAATAAGATGGTCTTTAAGATTTTATTTAGGTTTATAGCCTTGGATTTGCTAAAACGAAAAAAGAAAAAGAGAAAAGGGATTTAATAACTGATGGTTACAGATGATCCCTACTTATTATATTTGAATTTGCTCAAAGAAAGGGACAGTGAATAGTTGATTTCATGTCCTTGCTAATTATTTTTCAGAGCTCACAATTTAATATAGTTGCATGAAATGAAGTGGGAAAGCTGGCCATCTCCCTTTACGTGTAATATACCATAAGGAAAATTTTTGAGTAATTGATAAGCCCCCAGAGCAGATGTTAATAATAAATAATGAGAGTATAAGGTAGAAGGACTGATTCACGTATGCTCTACCAGTCCCTTCTTGTGGAAAAACATAAAAAGGAATTCATGTGATAATTTTAACACAATCCCTCACAGTGTCAGAATCTCTGAAGCCTTACACTCTTTGATTTATCTTTAAAATCTCTTTCCAATTAAGAATACTGATCCTTGGAATTAAGTAAAAGCCTCAGGGGATAGGCGATACTTTTGCTTGTAATATAATTTAAAATCTCAGAATTTCCAGTAGCAACTGAAGACTTCCTAAAATCCGATATTTGTATATTTGAAAGAAAAAGATGTAATTCCACAAAACTTCTGTGCAAGACTCAAGAACAATTACCATCAAGCTCTTATCAAAAGGCAAAGATGATAAATGTTGGTGAGGAGGTGAGAAAGGGACCCTTATACTCTGCTGGTTGAAATGTATATTGGCATAGCCATTATGGAAAACATGGAGGTTTCTCAAAAAACCGAAGACAGATTTACCATATGATCTAGCAATCTTACTTCTAGGTATATATCTGAAGGGATTGAAATCAGTATATTGAAGAGATATCTGAACTCTCAAGTTCATTGCAGCATTATTTACATTAGCCATGACATTAAACTACCTAGAAGTCCTTCAATGGATGAATAGATATTGAAACATATATGAATATTATTCAGCCATAAAAAGAAGGAAATCCTGCCATTTGCAACACCGTGGAGGAAAACTAGGTGGCATTATGCTAAGTGAAATAATCCAAACACAGAAAGACAGACACTGCATGTGTCACTTACATGTGAAAACTAACAAAAATTAAAATAAGCCAATTTCACAGAAACAGAGAATAAAATGGTGGTTTCAGGGACTGGGGGAAGGAGGAAATGGAGTGAGACAGATTGAAAGATACACATTTTCAGTTATAAAGAGAGTAAGATCCAGGATCTAATGTGCAACATGGTAACTATAGTCACTAATGTGTATTGTATACTTAAAAGTTGCTGAGAGTAGGCCGTAAGCATGATTGCCACACACAAAAATTACCTCCAAGCAAAACAGACTTGAGACCAGATAGCAGTAAAGTACACAGAAGGTTTCTTTCTTTGATGACCTACAAAAGATTTCAAAGGAGCATCTACAAAAGCAATAATTTAGGATCCCCACCCTTAATCTTCTAGCCTACAGAAATGGTTCTTTGATTACTATAAGAGCTGAAAATTTCAGTCTGCATAACAGTCTCTACCTAGCTTTTATCATCACATAGCCACATCTCTGAAATGCTCTCTCAGCCCTCAGAAGAGGTTTACAACTCCAACATTATTTTGAAGCCTGCCATTCTGACAGGCGAGCAGGACAGTACCTTTTAAGAGCTCTATCAACGATCAAGTCTAGCTCTACAAAAATATCCAAATAATGTATATTGTACATGATTCCCCAGAAAAGCAGCCACATTTTATTTGTCTTTGTATCCACAAAAATAACCCAGTGCCTGGAACAGAGCTGGGAAGGTGGGGCAGTGATCCAAAAATCTCTGTAATGTTCCTTAAAGCATGTGTCTCATACTTCTATTTTATTTCCTTTGCACTTAGTAAGATGATGAACACCTACTTGACTCACAGGAAATGTACTGGCTAATTGCTAGATTTGTACACTCTTTTTAAGTTAAGATTTTTGTTCATTGAAGTGCAAAAAACATAGCCTATGTAGACCGTAGTCCAGCTGTTCATCAAACCTGCTCTATTTGTGCCGTCAGGCGGAGAGAAGTCTGGAGCTCCTATCTTGGTTTCTCAGGAGTGACCTATGTAAAGTGTCATCACATTTGTTTAAACAAAAATAAGGACAAGTTTACAACAAATCAGCATTGTGCCATTTAGAAGTGCAAGAGGATGTATGTGAGACATATTTCAAAGGCTGTTCATTAAATGTCTGATTACTTCTGTTGATGCAGGAAATAGAAGAATAACTTAAATTAGAACATCTCCTGAAAAGCCAGGCTGCACGTGGCTTAAGGATTTAGAATAAAAATATTATAAAATATAAAGACCTGTTTTGCAACAATTTTGAAATACCAAGATTAGGCTAAAACAAAAACAAAAAAAGATAACAATAAAATAAAATACTAAAATAAAACAAAATTAAATTAAATTAATAAACCTGAAAAGTGACTTAACGTAAAAGTGAGTAACTTCTTTAACCCTAAAATAGAAAGTTCTAGCTCATCTATTCTCAAACCACCTCCTCAGAGTAGAGGACCATAAGTTAACATTCAAGAAAGGCCTTTTAAAATTTTTCCTGTGACATCATCACTGCAATATTCATTGTTGGTTCCCTCTCTTGGGTGCTCAAGTGTCTCACCTGTAAGATGGGAATTACAATACCTGTTGCATATAGTGTGTGTTATTACCAAGAGTTTATTATTATCAAGTATTTCTGTTATTATGCAAATGTAGACTCTGAAACTTAAAGCAGTTAAGGATTTGCTGGAGGCCTTGGAACTGGAAAGAGCAGCCTGGGGCCCTGGTCTACCTGCACTCAGGGCTGTCTCCTGCCCGCAGGTGTGCGAGGCTAGTGGGAGAGCAGAGAAGGCCCCGAGCCTATGTGCCCATTGCTATTTGATAGTTTAGTTAACAGGGACAGTGAAGTCTCAGGGAGAATATGAAGTTTATAGGGCATTTATGCTACTCAAAAATCAAATCAAATCTGTGACTCTGTGCTGACAGGTGCTCTGTGCTAGGTGAGGGAATAAAATTCACAAAGATTTGCAGTTAAGCAGAGGTTTTGACCTTGTTCAAATGTCAGTAGTTGGCTTCCTTTTACTCCTGTAGGTTTGATCTATGTTTCAGAGTTTTACTTGCTTTCAAAGCCATAATAAATATTATGAAAATGTGCAGGCTAAATTTCTTTGAAGACCATTTACATCTAGAAAAGGAGACTTAGAACACGCTGCATAACTCCAGGAAGCTGCTGTATGAAAGCTGAACGTCAACCTTCTCAAAACCCAGCAGAACAGGAATTGTTTTCCCGGACAGACCAGCCGCCCTGCACAGCTCCCCCTGCATCTATAGGTTGGGGGTTCTTTGGTTGACATGTGAATATAGATTCCCAATTCAAAAATAAAATGCTAGCAGATGTAATTTGAGAGTTTAATTTAAAAAATGAGAATGATGTTTATAATTCAGAAATATTTCACAACTGGAAAAATCATTAATATAATTTATCTAGTTAATAGGTTTATCCCCCCAGTGGGCTCTTAAGAGAACACTTGATGTGTACAGGCTGTTTGAATGTTAAATTTATAGACAGTTTGTATCATTTTTTTTATTATTAACTAACATTTGTTCAGATTAGTGTTTACTCACAGCCTCAGTTCACTAAGATAGCCATTGCTCACATATTCTTCTTTTCCATGGCTACACTTGAGTGTCCTTTACAGTTAGAACTTTTGTTGGTTGAGTTTCCCAAATAGTAGATTTGGCAAGCTTTCTTCATTTCAGAATGTCATCCAGAAAAAGTAAAAATTACCCCAATTTCATCTCCTAGAGACAAGCAATTCTAATATTATTTCTATGCAGGCATGCTCACATTATCTCAAGGGGGGCAAACACTGCTCATGCTTACGCTTGTCACCTAATCATCACCTATCCATGCCGATTATTGAAGAAATTCATCTACATTTCGTAAGCTCCTGTATAGCTGCCCCTCCCCAGTGGCGAACTGATTAAGTAATTTGCAGAATGTGCCTTTAAATAAATAAACTCCTCAAGGAAATCCATCTTTTGGTTGAAAATTTATTAATTATTTGATATAGTGTCAGAGAGAGGAGCAATGACAAATGAAAATTAGGCTGATAGATGGCATGTTTTGAATTGCACCTAAGGAAGAGAAGCCACATGACACTGGAGCTCACATACAGGCACAGTACGGGGCTCTAAACACGTCCTCTAGCTTCATGCACAGAGGCGGTGCTCACTGTCACTCGCGGTGAGCAGCCTGCAGCGCGGCCCAGCAGGCTCCTGGCTCTAACCTAAGACCTCGGGACACTGGAGCCCCAACTGCTCTCCCCAGGCACTGACGTGAAATGAGTAAAACATAACCGAGGGATGGAGGTAAAGCAGAGAAGCACTTGGCACAAACAAGACACTAGTAAGTGGTAGGTATAATCAAATTTGTCAGTAGAGGTTGTAGTGAAATTTCTACCAGGCGATACTATAAAGATGTAAGGGAACAGATGTCCGCTGTAAAATAAGAAATTTTATTAGAAATCTCATTTGATGGTTATGACCGCTCACAGCTGATCTCGAAATTGATTATGATATTGTAATTGAAGGGGAGAAAGTATGAAATACGTTAACCGCATTTTCAAATATTGCTGCTGGAAATACTTGTGATTCTGTTTAACCTTTTACTCTTTTGGGGCAGTGAATTCAGCAAGCCTCTAAGTGCATTTTTAATCTCATAGGAAAGTTAAGCAAAGAGTAAAAAGTTCAGCTTCTACAGAAGTGATTTTCTTTCAAGTAGTCACAGGAATAGAACAATAAAATGTAATTATACGAAATGAGTTATGTGTAACAATAAAGAAAGCCTGAGGAAGGTACTACATGACATAATATGATTTTTCTCTTATACACAAACACCACTTTGGCCAATTTATTTAATCCTGCTACGCACACCTAAGTTTGGAACAAAAGGTGCAGAAACATTAAGACATTGGCGTTAAAACCGAGCAACTTCAAAGACAGAAGGCAAGCTGCTTATTTTTCCTAGGAGCACTAAAGGAGGTATATGAGTGCAATACCACGATCCGGGTGTTCTGAAATGCTAAGTTTCAGTCTCCACTCCGCTTACCCATCCTATTTGTCTTCAGACAGTGGTTAGAGTGAGCCTCTGCCCTCTTCTGTGATCTTGGTGGAGAACCTAATACACACATAGCCTGACATCGAGACTTTGGTTTCTAAATAATATTCTCTGCTGACAAGAGCAAGGACACCCTGGAAAGGTGGCTGATTCCACAGCTGGTCCAGGAAAAGCACCCAGTGAGTCTGGAACATCTTATCGCACCAGAAAGTAAACAAGTCCTTAAAGAGTCTTGGGAACACATCAAGGGAAGCCAGGAGCCAGCTGCAAGAGCTGCCCTGGGTCCAATCTGTGGATATGTGAGCATCAAAATAGATATTCTTTATAACAGACAATGACCCATTGGATAAAATAAAAATACATGAGTTTACCCTGATATGAACAAACATATAAGTGGCTGTTATTATTTTAAGGTAAATGACCAAAGAACCTGAGATCCTGGTGAAGGAGAAGCATGAAGGTATGGTCAGTAAGGACCTGGAGAGATGCGAGATCCTGTCCATCCCTCAGAATAGGGACTACTCTCTCCACCACAGTCACTAGATGCTGCAGGACAGAATCTGGCCACGGAAATGAGGGAAGAAGCGAACACTCAACAACACTCAGAGATGGTGAGGTCATGGAACTGAGGCCTGGGGCTTAGAGGGACTTGTCCTTCCTACAACGTTTCTTATTTTCAGGAGGGCAACTTCAGATCACAGGGAAGTCATCTCTGACACACTCATACTTGCTCCATTGCATAAGAATAAAGATGTGATTTTGGTGTCACTTAAGACGATGAAAGAAAGAAATCTCCCCAAATAGGCAGAACTGCTATATGTAGCCTAGAAGGAAGCTCTGAGAGATCCTGGGGGGAACACAGCATTTACCCAGAATCTTATTGGAACTCAGCACTAGAGAACGAAAAAGCTGGGTGCCATGCTTGTCCCCCTCAAAGACATGTTTCCATTGTGAAAGGGTCAAGTAAATTCCAACAGAAGTAAAATGTGATTAACAAATCAATTCATGGGCTATATCTTGGCTTCTAATTAAGAAAGTGACAATGGATGAGTTTTCTCTATATCAGCCACTCTGAGGAGGCATTTCTAGAAAGGACTGTCTAGATTATGATGCGATGCCATCTGGAAACACGCACCAGAATTTGCCTCTCTGAGAAAAGCTAATTGATCCGTCTGGGATCCACATTTCAGAGCCTTCTTACTCCAGGCTCTGATGCACTGAGCTAACTGACCCTGCGCATATGTGCATAAAGATGGACTGACATCTGCTGAGGAGAGGGCTTGCAGATTGCTTCTTAATCCCATTTTGTTGTATTTACAGTCCCTACACAATGCTAAGTTCATCTAAAACGAATAGACATAAAGCTTATTTAGGCACAGTTTTATATGACCACATATGAGAATGAATTCTGCAATCTGATTCATTCATTCAACCTTAGCCTGGCATCCAAGGTGAGCTGAGCAAAAGACCTGGGGCAAACCATGGCCTGAGGGGCCATCACTAAAATGGACTTAATTAAAAATGGTAGGTTTCATTTGAAAAAACACATAAAAATCTTCTGAAATTTTTCTTACTTAAAATTATATATTATTGATAAATTAAAGAAAATAAAATTTATGCAGTGTTTTGGAGTTTTATTTCCCCAAATGATAGTGGGCATCAGAAACCTGCAATTCAGCATAACATCTTTTTTTAAAGATTTTTTTTTTTTTTTATAAGCACAAGCTATAAACCTATATAATTTTGGAATGTCAAATCTCTCCTTCTTTATACAAAGTGTGTGGCTCATGAAGACGGAGAAGACATCTGTTTTGGTTTACCCCAAGACATTGGTTCAAGAATGTATGATGTGGAGAATGATGGGGAGAGGCAAGTAAACACTTCATGATCTAAAAATGTCACTGACACTAAACTCCCAAGAGTCCTGGGCCACCTACAGAGTGCAGATGTCTTCATGGAGGTTAGGTATCACTTGAGGTCAGTCTTTCAGTGCCTGGGGAAATGGTGCCGCTGAAATCAAAGCGTTAGGCTCTTCCAAATACCCAGAGTGAACTTGTTTAATGTTCGCAAAAAGAAAAAATTCCCATCCTTGGTGAGATTCCAAAAGTTGAGTTAAGAGAGAAGCTAGGACATTTTGCACTGGCTTTATTTGAAATTATTCAAATTTCAATACTTCTGGAAATTAGAAAACAAATTGGTGACATTATGAGCTGTGCATTGTGATTTGCTACTCTGGAATTATAATCATAAATACCAACAGGTGGAGTAGTTGCTATGTATTCGTTGATTTTTAAAGCCAAGAGAGTATGAATATTATATTGCTATTGCTACTACGGCCAAGAAAACATGAATAAGTGGGCAATTAGTGACAATTTATTGAAATGATCTTGTTTCTACAATCTGAGGCAAATTCAGCCACACACTAATCTGTGTTTCTACAGCCCTTAGACCAAAGCAGTTGTCCAGCCATATGACCACCTCCCAGGAGGTAAAGACCATGACATGCCACCAAACTGGGTTCCAGAGGCCTTCATTCTTCTAACCAAAAAACAGTTAAGAAGACTTAGACTGTAGACTTTGGTAAGACTACATCAAAAATTGTCTCAAAATAGCTTCAAACAATTCAGTGAAACAAAACCCCTTTACTACCAATTCCACAGAAATTCTCCCCAAATAAGATTGGGTCTTTTCTTGTACATTGTTTAAGGAAATAAATAAAACAACACAAAAACATGAAGTCTTGTTTCGAACCAGCACTGTAAATTTCTTTCACTTCTCACTCAGATACTAAGTTCTTGCAAATTACTGTTATTTAGATAAAATGTAATAAGAAAGTATTACCTTATTTGCCTGAACTCTCATGCTTTCCTATATAGTGACATTAGTTTTAATTTCTTCCTCCAGGAAGCTGTGAAGTTCCTTAGAATAGTAAATAGTTCATTCACTATTTCTAGGAATTCTACCAGCTCTCAAAGCCCTGAAGCATGAGGGGCTCCTTTTAGATTATTTATTCTCCATGGTGTGTGCAATAGCTTGTAGGAGTTAGGGAGCATGGGTGTCTGTTGAGTAAATTGTTGGGGCTTTGTGATTATACCCCAATTCTGCAACCCTTCCCACCAGAGAGGGCAGGAACTCTACTGTGTTCCTACACAAAATAAGAAGATTGTGAACACACACTTTCCTGAGGCAGCTCCCTACAAGGAAGCATGGGGCAGGTGCTGGAGAATGTATCTTAGATGTGGTAGCATAACTCAATGTCTAAGAGTGGACTCCGGGCTTAGAGAGAACATAGTGCCCTCACATGGATGGACAGGCACCAGAGCTTCTCCTGGTGG
This sequence comes from Miniopterus natalensis, assembly GCF_054644295.1. NCBI lineage: Eukaryota > Metazoa > Chordata > Mammalia > Chiroptera > Miniopteridae > Miniopterus > Miniopterus natalensis. The sequence continues at coordinate 23,951,450 of NC_142083.1, read as the reverse complement.
AGAGGGGAACTTGAGCAGGGGGAGGAGAGGAGGAAGGTGCTCTCTGCAGGCAGGCAGAGCTCCAGAGAGAGGGCAGAAAGTGCATCTCCCTGGGTTTTCTTCTCACATATCATAAAGGTTACTTCCACTCCCCAGTGGAGAGGAATTTGTGAAGGAGGTGGAGAGAAACCAGGAGTTGTGCCCCAAAACCTGTATTCCCATGAAATCAAACACCAAGCATGGATAATAAATGTTCACTCCTTCCTATCCATACAGCCCCCCCCGCCCCGCAATGTCAGCCTTCTCTCCTTTCAATTCAGTGAGGTTAATATAAAGCCTGTGTGGACTCAGGTGTGGCCCTCCACCTTGGGTGAAGGGATGAACAGTTAACCAGGACAATCCTATGATCACCTTTATAACTCACTCCCCTAATATCAACCCTGCTTCTTAAAATCACTCCTTTAGGTCTTCCACTAGAAACACTGGCGAACAGCACAGATTTGTCTCTCACAAGCCCCCACAATGGGACTGAGGAGTACAATAATTAAAATAACTTCAAGGCTATTCTGATCCCACACTAAAAATCACCTCTTACTCTACGTCCCATTTCAAGTTTCCTATTGTTCAAAATAGTCCATCATTGATTCTGCAGAGATCCAATTACATTAAGATACAACAGTAAAATGTATAAAGGCATTTCCATGATAAAAATTCAACTCTAACTTTGAATATTTAGCCCTGCTCATTATTATAATTTGCAGACATTAGAGAAACAATTAAATCCCTTTGAAAATTAATTTCATTTCTAAGGTTAAGCACATGTTAATATGTCACTTATGTAGACTTAGGTATATTGAAACCTAAGAGTAAAAAATTATATATACTTACCCCATATTGTGATTTTAATAATCAACATTTTTCTTTATTTATAATGTATTGAGGTAAACATTTCTATGTGTTTATAGAAATAACAGTTCATTTAAAAAATTATTTATTTTATTAAATTTGTTGGGGCAACATTGCTTAATAAGATCATATAGGTTTCAAATATACATTTCTATGATACATGATCTATATATTGCATTGTGTGCCCACCACCCAATGTCAAATCATTTAAGCATCAAATCAGATATTTAAGAAAAATAATAATTTCTTTAGAGCAATTTCAAGTATTTTGTTCTTGCAAGTGCAATGGAATTAAATTCTGATTTTTTATTCCACTCAGTTTCTGGCACCCGTGGATTTTTCTGTCTTTGTGAACGTTTAAGAGTTTGCTGTGATGTGAGCCTGAATTGCTAGGTTTTATTTGAGGTGCTCCTTTCCCCTTAAGAACATGTTTTCATTTCCCCTGTCCCTAGATATTTAAGTCTGGCACCAATATTTTAAACCTAGAGCCTCATGATGACCTGTGATCTCTGTTGAGGCCAGAATTCAGCTGTTTGGCTTGTTCCAAGGCACATATTCTGTTCTTCCCACTGGTGCCTTAAAACTCAGTATATGGAAAAAGTACTTCTCTCCTTAATTGCACTCTTGCCTTGGCTGCACCCATTCACTAAAGGCTGTGTGGCTCAGCCATGTCTGTTGTGATCTCTGCAAGCAAGAACATGTGGATATAGCATGAATCCTATTGCCCCTGTCATTTCACTCAAGCAAAAGCAGCCTGCCTTCCTGAGCCCCCACCATGTGGAACAGTCACCCCCCCACACACACTTAAAATCCATCCCTTTGATAAGACCCCAGTGCCTTTTTTTTTTTTGAGGCCTGTGTAGCCCTATCTTTGTTGAGGACAGATAACCCTCAAATCTCTTGGGTTAGTTAAGTTTCTCCAAGAAGCTGATACTATTGGACGAGCAAAGATGGGATGAGAGGTGCAAAGGGTTTATTGGTACAAAATTCAGTGAAGCAAAATGCAGTCAGAGTAAATGGAGGTGGTCTTTTAGGTATAGAATTTCAAGGGAGAAGAGTAGATGAGCCTGGTGGGTAGAGACCTCTCCCCCCAAAAAACCCCAAGAGGTATGACATCAACAGAGGCCAAGAGAAAAAGATGTTTAGCAGACTCAACAGCAGTGAGACTAAAGCCAAAAAATGATCATTATTTAGTAACATGGAGATCGTTGGGGTGATCTTGACAAGTGTAACCATGGAGTTGGAAGGGCAGGCACCAGATTGTGGTTGGCTTAGGAGCAAACGGAAGATGAGAAGTGCAGGAGATACATGTAGACAACTATTAAGAGAAACTTGCCTGTGAAGGGGTAGAGCAAAGGGAGCTGCAGAGGGGTGAATGGGTAAAGGAGGTTTGGGTTTTTTGGGGTTTTTTTTTGCTTATAAAAGACAATACTAGACAATGTTTATAAGATGTCAGGCATAATTCAGAAAATATGGAGATTGAAGATACAGAAAAGAGAGGGTAGTGGGCGGAGTTATATAATGTCAAGAAGAGATGGAACATGTAGCTTGTTTGGAGTTATTGGATTCTGATAAAAGAAGCAGCATTCAGTTATAATGCGGGCAAGAAGAAGGGTGCAGATGTGGGCAGATTTACGAGTTGGGAGGGAACAATAAGAGGTCCCCTATCTGGTGCCTTCTATTCATTCTGTGAATTATGAGTCCAGGTTAACCACTAAGGGTATGAGAAAGAAAAATTTATGAGGTTGACATCTCGGAAAAGAGGAAAACAAAGAGAATGAATGAAAGCAGATTTACAGGGTAATCGTGCCCATACGAGATTTGAGATAAAGTTCTTAAAGGGATACCTAACTGACAGGACATGTGATTTTCTCTAGCAATGTCCAGCCTCTCCAGTGAAGGCTTGAGACAGCAGATGGAAAAGTTTATTCAGGCTGGAAGGTTGCCATCCAAGTTCCAGGCAGGAAAAGAAAGGGAAGGGAATTCATTGAAAAAGGATTTTAATGATGCCCCTGAGTTGTACATCAAACGAAGGGAAGTCCAAAGAGATGGTGAGGAAATTTAAAAAGCATTGGGCTGAAAGTTACATTCATGTTCAAAATTTTGGCAGTGGGATATCCTTGGTGGCTAGAAACTTGCGGTTGGGGAGTGAAATGTCAGAATTTTATATCTGAGAGGTGACAAGTTTTCTGATGTAGGACCCTGGGAGAGGGTGGTCAAAGTGCATTACAGGAAAGGTCATGGAAGGTGAAGAGGCATGGAGTCGAGGTACAGATGGTGCACACGTGGATCTTGGGTGATATATCTGTGTGGGCGTTGGAATCCAAGGATTATGCAAAACTATAAATAGAATGTAGATGTAGGCCCATGACCCAGGGGCTAGTTTTCAGAGTTAAGGAAATTACCAGGCGGACAGTGCTGGCAGAAATGAAGAGGAAGCTGGGTAGATTTCAATGGTTGTTTTCATATAAGCAGGAATGTTGTAAGCTGGAGAGGGAGTGAGGGTGTGAAGGCAGCACCGGGAGGCAAGGAGGACCCTATCCCTTACCCTGGCCCTCAGCTATGATGGGTATGAGCAAAGAATAATCTTCTGTCTAAGTCTGTTTGGGTTGCTATAACAAAATGTCACAGACTGGGGAGCTTACAAACACCATAAAGAGATCATTAATTTTAATGAATATACATACTAATGTAAGATGTTAGTAACAGAGGAATTGGATGTGGGGTATATGAGAACTCTCTATACTATCATGCATTTTTTTGTAAAATTTTATTTCTTCTCTAGACCTAAAACTGTTTTAACATTAAATGTTTAATTAAAAACATTTTCCATGAAAAAAATAGTATTATTTTAGTGCATGCAACTTATAATGTACAGTCCGAACTCAACACACATCGTCAAGATAGATATAGTCAGGGGCACTGCTTTACAATGAAGAACATTTTAAACTTTGTAGCTCTACTTCTGTACTTGTGGCCTCACTCCCTTCTCCCCTCACTGACTGACTTTTCCCCGAAGACCATAGAAACTGAGGGTGGCCCCAGGAAGTGAGGAATGGTGGAAATTCTTGCTATGGAAAAGCAAAACCTTGAAAAAAGGCTGGCCAGTCTAATGTTGCTGATGGATATATCTCTATCTCTATCATCTCTGTCTCTATCTCTATCATCTCTATATCTCTATATATATATCTATCTCTATCATCATCATCATCTCTCTCTCTATCTTTATCTCTATCATCTCTATCATCTATCTCTATATGTGAATATATGAATAGACAGAGATAGATATCTAGATATAAGTATCTATATATATATAAATCTATCTATATATTCTATTTTTATGGATGGTAATTTGGAAATATATATCAAAATTATAAATTTATATAGCCTTAAATAACATAATTTCAGTTCTGAGAATGTTCTACAGAGATGAGATTCTTACCTACATGTGAAATGACATATGTGTAGTGTTACTCTCTGTAGCACTGTTTGCAATGGCAAAATGTTTGAAATAACCTAAATGTTCATCAACAAAGGTTAGTTAGTAAATTTAACATGTACTGGAATAGCATGAAATATAAAAAGGGATTTACTCTATGTATACATCACTGTATGCTTTTCATGTGAACATATCACCCCAAATCGACATAAACCAATAAGTGAGCCAGTGCTCTATAAGAGTAAGAAGAGAAAATACATAATTACATAGGGGAAAAGCCATTAAAATAGTCATGCTTTAAAATACAATGCATGTATTTCATTTCTAGATATGAGGTAGTATAAAAATGTCTTCTTTAAACAATATTTCCAGTTAGATTAGTGAAGTAGCATTGTAAATATACTTGGACATCTGTGGTGCCACCAACACTTATTTCCATGTTTCTTCTTATTGTTACGAAGAATGACTTTAGTCCCTTGATAGTTAAAAAAAATGTAACATCTTTGTCAACTGTTTGTTTGGACATCTGTCAACCAGCTCTGAGTGAAGAAGCAATAGGACAAGGCGGTAGCTTTAAATTCTTTATATGAATTAATAAAATGGTTCAGAAAACAGTGACAAAGTCAGTTCTAGACTGCTAAAATCTCTGAAATAAGTAATTACATAAAAGATGGAAAGTTCTAACATAGCTTTAATGATACTGCCAGAATCTGCGCTAGCCCTGGAGAGAACACGGTAAGAAATACCTGCCTCCGATTCTATAAGGAGATAGTGAAGAGGGAAAAACATGAAAAATATGAGCTTTTATGTATCGCTAAGGGGTACCAGAAAACATAACAACAACAAGAACCTGCTATTAGCCATTTCCAATGATGTGTAGGTGGGATGTAAAGGATTATCTTGATTATATTTTATGCTGTTTTCATGCTTGTTTTCTCAGGAAGAATAAGCTTTTAAGACTAGTTGTGCTAAAAACTGAATAGTAATGTTATAAAAAAAAAAAAACTCGGATGAAGAAAATTAAGCTATAAATTATACTTGGGAATGATAAAGGAAAGCTGTCGAGGAGACGCCCTGCCATGAGAAACAAAGCTTTGTGTCAGACCCCCGTGACCGAGGATCAGGCCCCTGGCTGGCCCCGTACCTCCTGACCACACCATGCCCCACGGCGGCCGCATGCTTTATTTCCAGGGCAGGAAATCAAAACGTCAAAGACCCTAAAAGTTCTAAGGCTCCAAATATATCAAGTTAAAGAAATTCTTGATGAAGTTCATGCTGCAGCCACTTTTATCTATAACAAATTATGCATGAATCTCCTGCCCAGGTCATCAATAAAATATCAGATTAAAAACGGCCGCTTCTGGGGGAGTGAAGGAAAGGGACAGGGAAAGTTTGTGTGTGTTTTTTTAATGATCACTTCTACCCATGGTTTATCTTTCTTCATTAGCTTAAACTGCTGGTCAGCCGCCTCCGAAATGTCCAGGAAGAGAGTGGAGTACTTTACTATCGGATGGATGTGGTGTATATACACACAGGCACAGATAGTTTTATTCTATATGTGATGCAGTGTGGCAGATGTCTTCAACATGAGTGTATTTCTTTACATATAAATGTATTTCTGTTCTCAAAAATCACTGGGCTTTCTTCATTTTTCTCTACCATTTCTTATATCAATGGCTCTGACACTGTTGCTCCTGCTAACGCTGTTGGATACAAACCACAGGTCAGTGTGTCAAATGATAATACAGGGTGGGGCAAAAGTAGGTTTACACTTGCTTGTATGGAAAACAATATTATAATTAATAAATAATAATGCAAGAATAAACCCTGTGCTTTGTGTACTCACAACTATAAACCTAATTTTGTCCCACCCTGTATTCTCTTTCAGCCAGAGAGCATGTACCTGTAGCAACCTAATGAAATAGAAGCTCTGTGGTCACCAAGGGGTTTTTGTCTTGGTATCATTGAGGAAAGCCATGTTAATAGCTAAACCATTTAGCTGTCCTTGTCCCATTCTGGGACCTGGAACTGGGTCAATAGGGCAAATCCAAGTGAGGCATTAGGGGCCTGATTCAGTTCCTAGTACACGTCATATTCACCCTTCTCTCACTGGTTTTAGCTACAGAGCAACCCGCTCACAAAGATACACCAGGGAAGACTTTCAGACTGTCCACCAGGGAACCGAACCGCCCTGATGATGGACGCAACCTTACCGTGACGGTGATGACAACACGTTTTATTGAATTAGAATCTCAGGCAGACAATTTCCATCAATAATTAATATGTTGTTGGGTCAATAATACAGCTGGATTGTGATCAATATTATATCATAAAGCAGTAACACAATTTTGAAAGTCCAAAATGGATTGTCGTATTTTATTTCCCAAAGCAGTTAAGTCAGCATTTTCTGAAAGATTAAGTTGTTTTTATAAACGCTTAGTGATTTGCTCAGGACACAGAGAAAAAAAAAAAAAAATCTATGACAAAACTGGGAATGCAGGCCCTGGCCCCTGGAATGGGGTTCCGGGCTTGGTCCAGAGGGCACTCACTCCTAGGGGCTCTCTGTGCTTAGCTCAGGCTACGGGGCAGTGGGCAAATGCAGCAGCGATTCTCAAATAGGGTGCCCGGAGCAGCAGCAGCAAGACCACGTGGGCACTGGTTAGAAATGCTAACCCAGGGTCTCTTCCCTAAACCTACCACACAGGCAGCTCGGACAGTGTAGCCCCCAGCCCTGTGTTAACAAGCTCTCTAGCGTCTGTGATACCTACTAACACGTGGGAGTCAATGAAACGGTGTAAACAACAGACAAGAAGGAAGCTACACATGGTCATGTCTGCCCCATTCTCCTGCCATCACTCAAAAAGTCTGAGATTTCTAGATGATGGTCATATAACCCAGACTGTAGCTTACATTTTAGAAGGGAAGGTAGACAACCATATAATCATATAGACTTTAGAAAGAAAAAAAATATGGGGTGTTAAGGGACTTCACAGATCACAGAGAATTAAACTCTGGATAAATCAAGGGATTGATATTTGGTGGAGAGAGGGATGAGTCCCTGTTCGTCAGGCGAGGCATGAAGGAGGAATGATGCAGGTAGAAGGCAGCTGTGAAGGAACCAGGCGAGGGGAGGAAACAAAGTGAGTGCGGCAAGTGGGGTCCTTCAGCAGAGGGTGAGCAGTGGGAGAGAACGTTGAAGTGTTGATACCAGCTTAGCTGGGCTTAGACCCTCAGGTTTCTGCCCCTGAGAATGTGAGTAATCATGAAAAAGGAGATAGGTTATATTTTTTTGTTAGCTCTCTCTCTCTCTCTCTTACTGCATAGAACATGTGCAGAGAAAAAGGTTGAAGGTGGAGAGAACAGGTAGGGGACAGTGACATGAATCCAGGTGAGAGTTGATAATGGGTTGAATCAGCTGCTGGTGGTTTGAGAGTTGTTAACACATCCAAACAATATCCAGGAAGTAAAATCAATAGCAGTCGGTGATTTATTGGATTTGCGAGGTTGAAAAAAAGTTGTAAAGAAGAATTCTGAACTTCTTTCATGTGACACCGGGTGGATGGTGGTGCCGTTTGCTTTTATAAATATATGATTATGGAGACTTAGTTCAGTGAGGTACAAACACAGAACAGGTTTATTCAAATAATCACTACTAACTTTGCTCTTCTGAAATCAGATTCTCACTTCATTTTCATTCACCACTCGTTTTAGACATCAGAGAGAAGTTGCTAATCAACAGTGTCCTACTAGGCCTCTTTATCATATATCTGGTCCAGGTATTAAATCTTATCTTTATTTTGGTTAAATATTTCATCATATTTTAGGACCATTACCCTCTCTTACTGCCTTCTGCATAGTGAGAACCTGGGATGGGGTCCACTCATGTGGGTACCTGCATCTAGGAGGGACCAGGAGGCCAGTAGCCCCACCCCCCCACCCGTATTGATAATTGCTGCTTCTGATTCTGGATTTAGTGACAGTAATGGAGTTCCTGGTGTCTTTGTAGTCACATGAGGCTGTACAATAGGGACATCTTGCCTCCTTCTTGGTTTAAGTTGTCCCTTCTCAGCCTCTGCTCTCACCTTCCTGATTTCAAAGCACAATGAAAGCTCAGAGAGGAGCTATGGCTTTCTGTTCCCCTCCTTGGAGTAGGTGTTATGGAGCAGTCTGACCCTCCCTCACCTAAAGTTTATATTCACATTAATAAAAATGTTTTTACAGAATTAGGCTTCCAATTAGAACATACCTATAATGAGAGAGAGATTTATTTTGGGAAAAATTGCAAAACCACCAGTCAGGGTATTGTCTATCATTACATCATTTACAAATGTTTATCAACCTGAAGCTCTGGACTAAGCATCCCCTGTCCTCCCCAGCATATCTCAGTCTCTATATTTGTAGGGACAAACAATATAAGAATTACCCAACTTCCATAATTAAAGAAAACGGACACATTTAAAATAAAATGTGGACAAGAGAAAAGGCTTGGACTTGCCAAGAAGTTTTTGGGTTTTTTTGAAAGAGAGCAAAAAGAGACTGGATTCGAAAAAAATATCACAACGTACTCTAGAATTATAACAATAATTGTGTTAACTCAGAAAAAAAATGGAACAGAACAGTCTTCAACATCAGAGCCATGTAAAATATGTTTAAAATTACATAAAAAGTCAGCATTTCAAATCAGTAGTTAAGGTATAAATGTTGTTAGAAAAAGCAATAAATTTAATAATGCCATGCATCAAGAACCCAAATAAATTTATATAGATTAACAATATAAATGAAAATAACAAACAGATTGAAAGAGAATATAGAAGTTCATTTTATAGTCAGAGTTAGAATTGTTTTATTAAAATACAAATCTTCAAAGTCAAAATAAATGCTAAGTGAATTAAGATCTAAATAATATATATATAATATACATACATATATTATAATTAGTAGAAGGAAATAGAAAGGACTGCCTAATTTAGTTTAGGAAGGCTATACTCCATGCACAACTCTTAGAAGCCATACAAAAATTATTGATAGATATGACCTCCTGTAAAAACCTCTGTATGACAAAATATACCATGAAATGGAATAATCAAAAGTCATACTCTAGAGTGATAAATTTTAATGTAAAAAAGTTCTTACAAATAAATAAGACAACAATAGAAAAATATACAAGGGTTAACATGCAAAATCAGGACAATGCAAATTAAACAAAGAACATGCAAACATGCAATTTCCCCTCTACACTAGCAAAGAGCACTAATATCTAGTGTGTTGTTGAGGGTGTGGTGCACATGGTTGGTAATCTGTGTTCCATTTGTGGAATTCCAAGTTGGTATAGATTTTTTAAGAAGATAATCTGTCAGTATATGTTAAATTTAAGTGCACAATCTCCTAGGGAAACGTTCACTTGTGTGCAAAAAGGCATGTGCAAGGATGGGCATAGAAGCTGCACTTGTAACAGCAGAATAATTGGAAACTACTTAACTGCCCATCTATGCTGGGGCAATGATAAAATAAATACTGTGGCATAACCTGCAGTGGCTAAAAAGAGAAAGAATAAATCATACGTTTTAATATGAAAATAATTCTAATACATATTTTCATTAATAAATGCATGGCAAGAACAAATGTTCACTGTGATTCCACTAATATAGCAGAAAATTCAACTCTCTCTCTCTCGCTATATATATATATATATATATATATATATATATATATATATATATACACACACACACATATATGCTTATAAAAATGTAGCTCCACAGACACAGATCTGGAAAGCACACATGAAGTTTAAAACAGTGATTTGCTAAGAAGAAAATAATTGTATGAGCATCAGTGCAAGGAGAAATTTTACATTTCAGTGTATGCTTTCTATATTATCATGACTTATAAATAAATTAACCTCACCAATATCAAAATGACTGTATTATACCTTGCCTTGTCAATCCCCATTTTTCCTGATTACTGTTAGTTCTATAGCCTAAGGCACTTCATCAACATTCCCTAAGTGATTATCTGGAAGATCTATGGTAAGTAACTAAAAATAGCTTCTTATGATGTCTTCACCCACGTTCATGGAGATTCAATTAATATTTCATTCTCTAAGCAGAGAGTTGTCAGAATTGCAACCAAACCACTATCATCTGTTTCCATTATATTTCCCAGCTGCACTAGATAAATATGGAGAATTTGAAAGGATTTTTACATTTCTATAACTAGTATTAAAGAAACCTTTATCAAACTGAAGCACTAACTGAGGTCTTGAGGGGGAACTGGTGGGAAGGGTTGATTCATAGAGTCAGGGATTACTTTGTTTTTAACTAGATGAGTGAATCTAGCCAATTTTATTTTGTGTCCACATATTTGATGAAAAGTGTTATCCATTATTAGAAGTATTTGACTTTCTATTTGAAGCCTTGGTGACATTAATATTAAATTATCATCGGTGCTTTGAGACACTTTTCTACTATTGGACCCAACACATTAACAACTATAGTTTCACTTTTGTTCTTAGAAAACTTGGAATCAAAATTAAACAAACTAATTTAGAGAACTAATCATGTGACCTAAATAAAATTCATAATCTGAAGAGTGTTGTGTACATCCACCCAGTAGAGCTGCACACATCACCCTCATTGTTTGGACACAATCTTCTTATAACATCTACAGACACTGGAGGAGATGCTGAAGCAAAATCAGCAAATTTGTGTCTTCTGGGTTTCATATGATCAGGGATACCACTACAGGCTCCTGTGGTATATGGGGAATATTATGTGCAAGTTACATGTTCACAATTGGTTTTCTGAAGATATGGAAATTCAATACTGAATCTCTAATTGAGCATGCACTTTCCATTGTTATGCTCATTGCTAACAGGGGTGTTTACTGCAAAATAGAACAAGAGTATTACCAAAGAACAAAAATAAATAAATGCTAAATCCATTGTAGCAAAAGTGTTCAGATTGTTGTTCACCTGTTCTTGAATATATTTAGTGAGGTTGAATCAGTTTCTCGGAGTCTGAACTTCCTGCATACTAGAAATGAAGAAGCCAAGGGCTCAGAGCATGGAGGGTCAGATCAGGTAGCTTTCCTCTAAGTAACCAACCTGAGAGATCAGGGGCACCTTCCCATTACTAGAACCAGGATGGGGCTGGAGAGGAGGCAGGTTTTCTAATCTCGTCACATGATGCCGATGTAGATGGTTTGAAGGTCTGGAGGGAAATACTGAAACTAGCAACCTTTATTTATTTGTTTGTTTATATATATTCTGTAATCTCTATTGCAGATGACAAATAGCAAAAAGATACCCCCACTGATGTTCCCCATTCAGAATGGAATGGTACTGTCATTAGCAACAAGAGTCTTCTGTCTCTGGTGGGGCAGGGGTAATGACTGAGGGGGCAGAACTCCCTGCCTTCACTGGATTAGGTCCAGAGTGTTTCAATGACCTTAAAATCTTGGTGAACATTACAACCTGGTCACATAGCTCAAGGAAATGACTCTGAAATATATAGAAATTTTAGGTAAAAACCTAAAATTAGAAAGTCATTTGTAGAAGATTTTGCAATAGCGTAATCATGTACCACTGTGCCATCAAGTTATACCCAAATAGCACTGGAAGCCCAGTTACTCTCTGAATCTAATTTGATTCAAGTGGGTCTTGTGCCAGAGCAAATGTATGAGAGAGAGAGGAAGAGCTTTGAATAAAAGCTTAGTGTCACAAGATTGAAAGTTTTAATTAGTGTCTTTGTCACTTTCATCCTCAAGGCAGGTAGAGAGAAAGGCTGCAATTCAAAGTGCTTCATTCCATTTTTGCCCTGAAGGGGTTCATAACTATTTCCATCATGAAAAGAACCCTGTGTAAGGTCAAATATGGAGCATAGTTCAAATTTTCTTCGGGGACTTAAACCTCATGAAAAGTCTCTCTTTTTTGTGTGTCTTAGCTGTGTGTGTGTGTTATATTTATTTGCCTAGAACTCCTAAGGGTAAGTAATGTCTATTAGTTAATATAAAAACCAAACAGACAAAAAACAACAAAAACCCAAGTCCAAATCTTCAAACCCAGCAATAGTTTACAATTCAGAAACTTTTTAAATAGTAGGGACTCACTAAAAGTTGATCAGGATAAAAATAAGTGACTATATAACATAACTAGCCTTGCTGAAATTGGTGGAATTTAGCTAGAGAATTCTCTGTAAGAGAAAGAATTCAGAAACTTTCCTGTATTGCATAGGGCATATTTGATGGCAATTAAACAAAACTAATTTTCCTATTTAAAGCTAATATCTACTAACTGCTGCATTTTTATGTTCTAAGAGTTATATTAAACATTCTACATATATTATTTATTTTTGCAACAATAAAATAAAGTATATGTTATTTCCCATTTTTTACAAGTGGGGAAAATGAACTTTAAGAGGATACATTTCTTGCCTGAGATTGTGCGGCTGGTGGAGGACCTATAACAGAGTGCTATTCCTGGTCTTATCTTAGTTGTTGTTGTTTTTTAATAAATAACTCCAAAAAGTGAAATTCTCATAACAGGAAAAAAGGCAGAATTCCAAGCTAACAATTGGATATTTTCATTCAATTTAGGCAATAAAACAGTTACCAGACTTTGGAGGTCCAATGTCACTACTAAGGCTGTTTCTCATGTAGCTAAATAAAATTTCAGGTCCCATGGTAAAAGAAATATTCCATGTTGGCCTGAAAAATTGAACCATTTCAGACAATTAAGTCTGTTTATTCTAATTCTAACTCAATATACACATTTGTTTTTTCATTCACTGAGTGTATGTTTGTTTTTCAAATAATGGTTGGTATGCAGCACTGAACACAATTATTTGTGAAAAAGGTTTGAGGGAGTTTGGCTATAAGTAGACAGTATAATTCTATTTATCAATTCATATGAAAGTCTGTTGATAAAGCTGGTCATAATCTTGGCATTATGATCTAGTCCACAGACATTTTAGGGTGTTTCCAACACTATTGTAATTGATAAACTCTTTTAGTATCATTAAATAGTGGGCATGATATTATAGAGATCCTGGCCCACACTTAATGTTTGTTTAGGTATTCATAAGTGTTTGTAGAGCATAAAGAAGCAAACTTAATTTAAAAGGGAAATAATTGAGGCACAAATCAGAAAAGAGAAGCGTTATTGACCTCAGGAAAAATGGTAATGGAAAAAAGGTACCAAGAAGGATGAGAAAAGAGAGAAAACCTACAACTGAGGGGGTGGAGAATAATATAGATACATATTAAGTTTAAAAAGTAGAAATTTAATTGCCTAGTTAGAAAAAATAATGATGGCCTAAACACAACAGGTGGTAGATTGGAAGAGAGCAGAATATAGAAAGGCATGTTAAAAAAATGCTCACATGCACCAAGAAAGAAAGAATTAGAAGGAAGCTGGTACAGCTGGAGGCTAAACTTCTGTATTCTGGCTGAGCTGAATTTGGTGCAGTGTTCCAGGAGACTGATGTGGAATGGAACAAATAAATGCAAGATTGCGTCTCCAAATATGTCAACAAAAAATATCTCCAATCCCACATGCTCTTTTATAAAGTAATCTTGCCACCCCTCATATAGAGATGAAGCCAAATTCCCTCCTCTCAAATCTGGGCTGGCTCTGTGGTTACTTGAAAAACATAACCTTATATAAAGCATATTCTGAGACTTCTGAACCCAGGCATTAAACAGACCTGGAACTTATGCTTTTGTGCTCTGGAAGCTGGTCATTATGTAAGAATATGACTAAGCCAAGATGGCCATACTATGAGAAGCCCAACATAAGCCATGTGAAATACTATGTGGGGCAGAACCAAGGGCCTTACCCACAACCCCAACCGGGTACCCACCCAACAGCCAGAAATGAGGCCATTTAGGAAATGGAACTTCTAACCCTAGTTGGGCCACCCAGCTGGTGCCACATGGAGCAGAATTGAGTTGTCCCCACTGAGCCCTGGACAAACTGAAGAATTTCAAGCACATCAATATTTTAAGCCACTATGTTCTACAATATATAATTTGAGGTTCTCTTAACCTCAATAGACTATGTACACAGAGATGAATATTCATAATGATTGGTCTAATTTACTGGGCTTTTGCCTCCAGTTGATTTACTTAAATGAGCCCCAGTAGTTTTTTTTATATCATCAGGGTTTAGACAAGAAAGCAGAGACCACTCCAGAGAATTCAAACAAGGGAAATTCAACACAGGGATACCTGAGATGGAAGAGTGAGAAGCCAAATGAGAGGCAACCCAGCATGTTGATAAACACTTGAGAGCTGCTACCATCTGGAGCTGGTGGAGTAATGGGAGGAAGGAAGGTTTCAAGGACTCGGAAGCCAGCACCATCTTATGGAGACTGCTTTGTGGAAGTTGGGATTATGGAAGGTGAGGTTGGCCACCAGGAAGTGGAGCCACAGGGGAAAAGCTTCCTCATGGCCCTGTCCTACTTTCTTAAAGTCTTCCTCGTTTTCACTGGACTGATGCCGGGGTCCAGCCCCAGTGGTCCAGGGGTCCCCAAAGGTGTGGACGGCGTCGGCGAAGAATGAAGGACGCACGGAGACAGGGTTCAGAGAATGAAGAACACACGGAGACAGGGTTCAGAGCATCAGGACAATCATCTTCTCTTTTCGTTGCCTTGTTACAACTGTATTTATACTATTTGATTTTTTTGCTGGTTAAACATGACATCATGCTTTGTTCCTGTTTCTGTTTTGGCCTCTCACAGTTAATGACTATACCTTCCTATCTGACCTTTGCTAAAGAATTTCCATCTGTTTAGGTATGTTAATTTTAGTCTTACCTATTGTTTATATTTCTATAGGCTATTCTACAGGTGAATCTCTAGTTTGTTATTTATATTCTGCAGTTACTGTTTTATTGCTCTACCACATAGCTAACAGGAGAATAACTCAGCCAGCTTTTCTTATGTGAAGGTTATGCGAGTCCTGAGTGAGGGCTCTGGAGCTTGCGCATGGTTGTTCTTAGCTGTGGTGACTGCCCGCCTGTCTGGCACCCAGTCTCAGTCTCCCCGCTTACATTCCCTGCAGCAGTCCATCCTCATTGTAATATTCTGTGTATGATTATTCTGTGTGTGATAAAGGTCCAGGTATAGATTGAAATAATCTCTCTCCTAGACTGCTCTTTCCTTGTGGGGATTCCCAGAGTTTTCCATGAATATGAGCGTCCCCCAGTAATACATTCCTTGTGGGAGCTCACTGGTTGGCTCCCTGTGGATGGCCCTGACCCGCCGAGTCAGCAGGGCCTGGACCCAGGCCTCTCCCCCGGTGGGGAACTCCCTGTGGTAGTGGCCTAACAAGTCCTAAACTTTCTGCTAACAGTCTGAGTTCCTCATAAGTGGCACAAGATTTTCCCGTGCTCCTTGGGGCTTTTACTGAATCATTGTCTTTTCCAGTCCCATCCAACTCCCCTGCTAGGGAAAAGTTTCCAGCCAGGGCAATGCCCTTTTCTGGTGCAGTGACTCGGGTAAGGATACAGAGCGTCAGGAAGGGGAACAAGCACGGGAAGAGGGATGTGCCATACGCCAAGTCCCATGGGGCACTGGCTGTGCGGATGCCTCCTCCTTGAAGGACTGTGTCAAGCATCAAGGATGGACCTGCTTCGAGCAGACCGATATTTGACTCCAGTGATTATTGAGCTGAAAAACAGATCTGAGCGGCACACATCGCACTGTGTGCAGAATTACCCGAGACAAGAGCAGTTCTGATACAGGTTCATAATCATGTGCTAGACCTCCTCTTACCCTGAAGCTTCGGGCCAGGTACAAATTGACTTCTGATGGTTCTAACCACTGAGCACACTGCACAGACACATTTGAAGTGTATTTTAAACATACTGACCTCACCAAGCCGGAGTGATTCTGTTGTTGGGGTAAAGGGTGCAGATAGTTGACCTCCAAAGTGGGAGCCCAGCATGTGTGATCACAGTGGAGAAACTGTGAGTAATAGGGATTCATAAAGCCAGTCATTTTATTCTTTATTTTCCCAACTTTTCCTCACCAATTCATTCCTTTGAAATCTTCCCAGGAACTTTGTGTACCCTACTGAACTGACCTCTTAAAATGCTCTTCCTCCCTCAACGAAACCCCACAGGGTGGGTGCTTTGTTAACTTTGATTCCTAGGGTGTGCATCTGAAGCTCACACCAGGAGAAGAGATGGTAGAGCAATATTACACGAGTAACTTCACAAGACGCTGTGAGGAATGAGCCTCTTTATGTTTCAAAACTGGGTGGGTGGGCAGCTGGTAGACAACCAGAAACAAGAGATTTAAAATCTTAGCCAGGAGCCCAGAGTGAATTAGGAACATGCTGAGAGCAACCTTGAATACCCCTGACTTCCTAATTGTAGTCATTAAAATGCACCTTTGCTTGGGTTATTGATATTTTTATGAGCCATCCTTCATATGCAGTAATCACTTTACACAAAAATATAGGTCAGTCAATAAGAAGAGCCACTTCAAGCAATTAAATGTGCTAGTCTGATGTCTATCACTATATTGAAATCTTCAAGAACACAGGAGAAATTTCATTATTAAATCACAGGGGTAAAAGGAAATTCAAAAGTTATGGATTTTAAAAAATGAAAATACAAATATCAAACAATGGAACCACATGCCTCTTCAATAAAGAGTGCTGGGAAAATTGGAAAGCCACATGCAAAAGAATAAAACTGTACTACAGTTTATCCCTAGGTATAAAAATTAATTCAAAATGGATTAAAGACCTAAATATAATATCTGAAACAATAAATCACATAGAAGAAAACATAGGTACTAAACTTAGGGACCTTGGTCTTAGAGAAAATTTTATGAATTTGACTCCAAAGGCAAAGGAAGTAAAGGCAAAACTAAATGAGTGAGACTATCTCAACCTACAAAGCTTCTGCACAGCAAGAGAAACCACCAACAAACAAAAAGGCAGCCCACCAAATGGGAGAAGCCTTTTGCAAACAACAGCTCTAACAAAGCCTATATATATAAAATATATAAAGAACCCATATGACTCAACACCAAACAAACAATCCAATTAAAAAATGGGCAGAGGACCTGAACAGACACTTCTCCCAAGAAAACATACGAAGGGCCAGTGGATATATGAAAAGGTGCTCAACTCCACTAGCTATTAGGGAAATGCAAATCAAAACCACAATGAGATACAACCTCACATGGCTGTTACCAACAAGACAGGTAATAACAAGTATTGGGGAGGTTGTGGAGAAAAAGGAGCCCTTATTCACTGCTGGTGGGAATGTAAATGGCACAGCCACTATGGAAAAAAATATGGCAGTTCCTCAAAAAATTAAGAATATGACCCAACAATCCCTCTTCTGGTTATCTATCCGAAAAATTTGAAAACATTTATTCCAAAGATATATGCACCGCAATGTCCTTGGCAGCATTAATTACGGTGGCCAAGACATGGAGACAACCAAAGTGTCCTTTGATAAAGGACTGGATAAAGAAGATATGAGACATGTACACGATGGAATCCTACTCGGCCACAAGAAGAGATGAGATACTGCCATTTGCAACAACATGGATGGACCTTGAGAATGTGATGCTAAGCCAAATAAGCCAGTCAGAAAAAGCTAAGAACCTTCTGATTTCACTCATATGTGGGATATAAAACTGAAACTCATAGACACAGACAAGAGTATGGTGGTTAAGGGAAGGGGGGGAGGGGATAGTAAAAGGTAAAGGGGGGCAAATATATGGTGTCAGATGATGATTTGACTTTGGGCAGTAGGCAGACAATGCATCATACAGCTCATGTATCATAGAAATGTACACTTGAAAATTATATAATCTTATTAACCAATGTCACCCCAATATCTTTAATGAAATATAAATATATAAATAAATAAGAAAAAAAGAAGTATATATATTTAAACAAAAAGAAAAGAAAGGTGATCCACCTGCACGCTGCTGGAAGACCTATGCCCTCAGCTGCCCAGTGATCCAGGGCAGAATTTAATCATACTTCGAAAAGAATGACATTCTTCATGTAGGGACTATTTGTTGAGTTTTATAAACTCACCCACATGTTATTGCAAGAGGCCTGACATATTTTTCTCCACCAGCTCCTAGTACCAAGTGTAATACATATTTGTTTCCTTTTATAAAGGCTTAGCTTATCTGTTTACCTTGTTTCCATGACAGGCATACATTTAAATAGACCCTATGATTTGGCCAACGTCAAAAGCATGCTTGAAACTTTTTAAGCCTGTTAGTAAGTGGCTCGTTATATAATACTTCCTAAACAGGCTTGCACTTTTACTTACTTTATTTAACAAAAATGCTTAATATAACATACTCCAACCACAAAACTATGCATATATAAGAGTTAAGGAAGTAGATTTATGTAGTACTTTCCTTCCAAGAATCTCCAGTGTGCCACCAATGTCTTTAGATGTATTTTTCAAGATGCATACAATACCTTCATTTTCCCCTAGTATTTACCATGAGGTTTTTGAGGACTTACATAATATGTAGATTATAACATCTAAAAAGTGTAGCAGTGTAAACATTCCGCAACTCAGGGCATGCCAACTTGGGGGAAATTTCCCACAGTGATTTCACCAGTTGAAAAGTACCATGTATAAAAGTACAGTAAAGTTAACTGACACAAGTGCTATGGCTCTGAATGCATCTTTATTGCAGTGAAAATTTTGGGAAAGGATCCAAATTTCCTGGGCAGTTTACTTTTTTTTTTTTACTATTCTGTAAATATACATATGAAATAGTTTGATGGAAACATAACAAGTGAGAAAACAAGGGAAAAAGCAATCTGATTATCTTGGCTCTCTATGCTTTACCTAGAGAATGTGTTTTGTATTGTTAGTAAATGTCAAGTAATGTACATGGTTATAGCTCTGAAAGGAATAGAATCCTTTTTCAAAGTCTGAGACTTATTTGGATACAAATTGAATGGAGTTAAATATGGAAATAATGTTAAATAACAATGGAATGATTCAGGAATCAGAACTTGTCCCTCTGTGAACCCCGGGGAAATTTGCTACATGAGAGAGGTGACCCTGCAGAAAGAATTCTAATGCCTCAGGAACGAAGGCTGGCTGGAGCAGATTAACTAAGACGGGCAGGTCTTACGTGATTTGTGAATTAGCCCCTGCATTCACTGCATCGCCTGATTTCAGGATCAGTTAAGCTTTATCGCTGGTTGGTTTCCTGACTGCCCTCCAAATATTCTAAACCCTTATTAAAAATTTGCTCTGCACTCTCTCTTTAGTCCTTTATTTTGTTTAATCAAGTATTCCATTCAA
This sequence comes from Miniopterus natalensis, assembly GCF_054644295.1. Taxonomy (NCBI): domain Eukaryota; kingdom Metazoa; phylum Chordata; class Mammalia; order Chiroptera; family Miniopteridae; genus Miniopterus; species Miniopterus natalensis. The sequence continues at coordinate 23,931,816 of NC_142083.1, read as the reverse complement.
AATGTAATTTACAAAGTGTTTACTTGACAAACTCCACAAAAATGAGTATTAATTTGGGAATAATATGACATTTTCCTGGGCCCATCCATCTCTGAGTAAATCAATTTATTTAAATCATCAACTTAAGGAACACAGGTGCCTACACATAAATAAATTGCATAGGGTACTGTACTTTTTACATTTTGTTAAAACAAAGTGAGTATTTCTGGTTTACGACAGTCTTAATCTGTATATTGTTAAGCATATGTAAAATATCTAGTTTAAGTAATTTTTATGAAAATAGGATACACAGTCTATCTAACTGCTTTAGCTATTGGCTCTATACCAATCAATGAAGACTAGCACCAAAATCATATGCACTTGAGCTAAATTACCTTATCTTCTTAAAAAGTCTTCCGCTAAGTAACATAGAAAAGTTATTATCTTAGTTATTACCAACTGATGCTATTAAAACAGCATTCAAATTTTTTTTAACATGTTTTTACTGATTTTAGAGAGAGGAAGGGAGAGGAAGAGAGAGATAGAAACATTAGTGATGAGAGAGCCATTGATTAGCTGCCCCCTGCATGTCCCCCACTGAGGATCGAGCTTGAAACCTGGGCATGTGTCCTAACTGGGAATTGAACCATGACCTCCTGGTTCATAGGTCAACCCTCAATCACTGATCCAAGCCAGCTGGGCAAAACAGCATTCAAAGTTATTAGGGTATTTATTTGCAGTTAAAATCCCTAATGCAGGAAGTGTCATTTGGACCAGTGTCAGTGCAGGCAGAGTAGAGAAATGTTAGTGCAGGCAGGATGGCTCTGGACTTTATTTGGGACCCCTGGGTCAGTCAGGAGAGATTTGATTAAGCTACAGTAGCCAACAATGTCTAGATTTAAGTGCATCCAAACAAAAGGTTTTTTGTTTGAAGTAGACCAATGTGAGTTAGGTGGGGCCCGGTACTATGCTGTTTTCACTAAAACTGACAAATTCTCTGCGGTCTAGAATGAGCCCTGGCAGTTGAACATAGGTGCGGCGTACCACTCCCGCTCACATTTTATTGACCAAAGCAAGTCACATGCAGTCCCTCATCTCCAAAAGAAGGGAAACTGTTTTTAGAAGAAGGACAACTTGAATTACTGGTGAACTGATAGTTACCACGCCTCCAGAATAAAATCCTGATGACTACCACCTCCCAAAATAAAGTATCATTGGAGAAATTTAGTAATAATTCCAGTAGAAAAAGCTTGATTCCTACCCCACCCATTAAACTAAGATGCATCTCTTTTTTTTTTTTTTAATAATGAGAATAATTTAACTCATCCCTTTCTTTTTTTAAAACTCCTCTTCTAGTAAACTTAAAATCAATCTTGAAGCTCCATTCTGTGTCAACTATGGGATCCTGCAATTAGAGATTTTATATATATATATATATATATATAAAATGCATAATATTTAAATATATAATATATAATATTTATATATAATATATAATATTTAAATATATATTATATAATATTTATATATAATATATAATATTTAAATATATAATATATAATATTTATATATACTATATATAATATTTAAATACATAATATATATAAAACCACAATAAAATTTTTTGAAAAAAAGTGATTCCCCTTGAGATGAGTCCTGCATCAGGCAGGAATGACCCCCTTTAGCATCCCAGCATCCTTGGCAGCTGGGAGCGTCATGAGGGATTGAGGCCTCAGTGTGAACTCAATGGTGAATCTGAAGGTTTAGAAGCTAGAGGCTGTCCGCCAGCTGTGCTCCTCATAGCTTGTTTCCTTGAAGTGAGATCTGAGCAGAGTACCCCCATGGCCACCTCAGAGAATTAATGTGTTATTGCATGAATCTGTAGTGGTATTATAAATTATATAAATAAGTATAAATAAGTATATATGCTGAATTTTAAGTAATATTCATTTCAAGTAAATGTAAACTCCAAGTTAGCCCAACAACTAAGTGACAAAAATTGACTACTTAGTGCTAATGATCCAAGGTAAATGAATTAGCTACTAAATATATTGATTGTCATCATTCACTTGTTTTGCAGTTAAAAACACTTGTCTTAAAACAGAATTAATTTCCCCCCCCACACACACACATATCTAGTTTTCACGCATAATGTGATCTGCTTTTAAAATGGACACCTTTATTTTTTTCTCAAAAATTACTCTCAAACACCTTCTGTTGGTTAGATCACTCACTACTGGCCTTTCACGAAAATGTTTGAAATTTCTTACAAAATCTATACTTTCTTTGCATTAATATTTGCAATTCAAATCTTTACCTTTGAGATATATCTTTATGATGCCATGTTCTCTTGGCAAATAGAATGACCATATGTGGCTGGATAAAAAGTGTTTTTTTAATGAAAAGGCTGATCCTTCCTCTCTGGGTAATACCTTCAAGCTGTATGGCTGAATACCAGCAAGGGACCAGGAGAAATCTTTACAGATGGTTCCTCAAACCCTAGTAAGGCTGAAATATCACAGGATGTGGCTTCGTGCCTGATGCTTTAATGTCATTAAATATTTTGTTTTCCAAAAAATGTTGTTTCTAGTAAAATAATCATTCCTGGCCTCACCTTAATTAGACTGTAAGAAAAAAAAAAGAATATTAGTATAAGTAAAAATAGGGAGTTCTTTTATTTAAAACCTGTGGTTAATTACATGGAGGGTAAAACATTCTTACCCAGAAGAGACAGAGTTCCTACATCCAGGACCCTCACTAGTTACACTCAGCACTGGTCTGCAAACTCTAAATGTGTTGAACTTCTAGCAGCTCCCATGGGTCTCAGTAGAAGCCAGAAGACCCCAAAAGTGAATAACTTAGTTGCCTTAAATCAATGTTTTAATAATACTAATATATTTTAGCAAATAAATTTAAAATTTGGGTACTGGTGAATAAAGTAATAAATATTTGTGAAACTGCCTTTTGGATAATATGGGTGTGTGTGTGTGTGTGTGTGTGTGTGTGTGTGTTAGTGCTGAAGGGGTCAGTTGTAGATTCTCATTCCAAAACATACATATATCAATATTTGCACCATTTCATTTCAAGTTGCTTGTATCTAGCCAACTGATTCGATGAAAATGGTGATCATTTGAGATAGCTAGAATTTCCTTTGGTTCACAGGACTGGTGCTCTATACCTAATTACTTAACTTTGAATTTTAATATTATACACTTTTTCTTAAAAAGATGCTCTAAAATAGAAAGGCTCTAGGCCCCCAAAACTAGATCTCTCTGAGAGTCACCATTTCTCCCCCGATGTGCTCTGAAAGCTTTGTGAACGAATGGCTTCAAAACCTCTATCTTCTATGGGTAAAAATGAACCTAAGATCAGAAAGTGGGTTGAAAGTGTTCCTTTATAGGAATCTGTACCACCTTAATATCTCCACCCTAGAAAAGGAAATATCTCTCTTCTACACTTCCTGGGAATTTTATTACAAGTGTGTTTCCCACAGAAGTCACATCATTCTCTCCATGCTTCTGGCCCTTTCTTTGAGACCCTCGGCATCCTCAGGCAGATTTAGGATTCAGCCCTACTGGCCTGGTCCGGACTTTGGGCCCTCATCTTTCTTGGTGCCTGAGCACAGTCAGTATCTACACAGATATTTGTTTTCCAAGGCAGCTACTCTGCTGATTTACAAAAAGAACTTCTGAAGAATTGTGTTCCTGCCAAAGGGTTACCAGCAAATGAATTAAATATGGGAAGATATCCACATAGTGCTGCAAATGCCTGTGAAGCACACCTAGATGCTTTTATCATGAGCAATAAAATATATGTAGCCAAAAATTTAAAATAGTATTAGTAGTAAGTATATTTGGTTAAATGTCATAAGTATCCCAAAGCATAATCCTTTCCCAGTGATGACTTACAGAACATCACTAAGATACTCACTCGTGCATGACAAGGGTAAGACTCTAGTTTTCTCAGATAGACAGTTGTGGAACTCAGCACATTAGTATTCGTGCATAAACTGGGATTTCTGTAAGCGAAACCCCCAAATCAGTGTCATTTTTTTTGTATTCAACCTCCCGAACCTCTCAGAAGCATTTGCATGAGTGACTCGGGCTAAATCATTTTCCTTTTCTGAATTTTAGTCAGATGAACCATGCTGAGAACATTTGCCTTTCATTTTAAAAAATAACAGTTTTAAACTCATGCATTTTAGCATTTGTTTGCAACTGTGCTTCTGTGAGAAAAACCTCCCTAAACCTCCTTCACTGAACAAGATTGGCACTAAGGAGAAAATACTCTCAGGAGAAAGCTTTTCCTTGGAAGAAGAGAGCATAGGAAAATATTCATGCGGATTGATAGGGCTGTATGAATACAAACAGAGAATTATTTCCCAGGCCCCTGCTCACCCGCCCTCTTGCAGGGTAGGTAGCTGCAGGGGCGTGTGGTGCTCTCCACCTCCTCAGGGCTGGCAGGAGGGCTGTGTAGGGGTGAGGCTGGTCTTCCCCTGGTCAGGTGCAGAGGCTCTAGACCCCATGTCCCCCACTTTCCCAACCATACCTGGGGAAAGGGGCAGTCAGAGACCCATAGTCCATTAGAACTTTGGGAATAAAGAGACGTACAAATACTTGGGGCATTTTATATGACAGATTGCCACACAACTAAGAATACCTGGATCCCTCATTTACTGACCACAAATGAGCGATCAGACAGCAGGTGTTCTGAGACACTGCCACCCTGGACGGAGTCAGACTGGTGGAGTGCAGAGGTGGAATTACTGTCCCTTCACTAACATCCTGGGTAGAGTAGGATTCCTTAGCACTGTCACTTTTCTTTATCTCAAAGGACATATTCAACTTAGAGTCAGCATATTGCTGTTTTACTGAAATCTAAGCAAGGAACTTCACTTTGGGGACATTAGTTGCCTTTGTATTGTTATAAGGTTTTTAATTTCCACTTCAAGTTAAAGAAAACTAAAACAGTTTTGACAGCAAGCAACTTACCTCAATTTATGTGATTTCTAAATATAAAGAAATACAAATCTATATTTATATATCTGTATAAGAAAGTACATTCCCTAAACTCAAATGATTTTATCTTTACAGACACAGACACACACACGATAAAGAAACAGAACATTCTTGAAAGTATATAATTACCTAGAGGAATTCCAAAGTTGTTGCAGAGGCCATGTTAACAAAATAAAATCTAAGAATAAACCTGGAGGTGTAATGTCTTAGGTGGGTTCCTCTCCTTTAGAGTTGTTCCTCCCCTTCCTTCACCTTTCATATATTCTGTGGTCTAGAAGCAAATACCAGGTCCCACCCCCACTCAAGGGGAGGGGATTACAGTGTCTGAAACCAGAGCGTGGGAATCATGAGGACCAACCACTTCATCCTCAGCTTGGCCAGACTCTGCTCTCTGGTCCCAGGAATTCATGTCTCTCCCACATGCATCATACAGGCATCAAGTGAAGTCCAAAATGTCATAATCTAAATCAAGTCAAGGCATGGGTGAGGCTCCTGGGGGCTCAGAAGATTAACAAAAATTAATTTATAATCTGTTATGTGTAGCTCCTCCTGGGGCAAAACTCCTCTTCATCTTTAGGCCTGTGAAACTAGGGTGAGAAACAATGGTGAGACAGGCATAGGCCACAGCCCTCTACCATTATAGATAGGGCCATTCAGGACGAGAAAGGGGAAAGTGTAAAGAAACCACTAGCCTATAGCAGTTCTGAAATTTAGCCAGGTGAACATTAGGTATTTCTTGATTAGGTTTCAAAGCCTAGGAGTCATTCTCTTGATGTTCAGCTCCACTTTGTGTTCTTCGTTCCGCTTCTTGAATAAGCCTTCCTTTTTCATACAAGGTCATGTGTGAATGCAGCTGAGTAGCTTTATCAGCCTGTTCATGGTCCTGCCTACATAAGTGAAATTCATAGAGACTCTTAAAAGTGGATTTTCTATTCATCCTTCTCAGGTTTTTATCTATAAGGAGATATCTGGCATTATAACATAAATAGTAACATTAGTTAATTCTTTTAGCTACAATAAACGCAATAAAATTTTCGAAAAGAAAGCATAAAACTTAAAAAACACTCTAGCAATCTCATTTATTAAAAGACACAAAAGTATTAAATAAAATACTAGCAAATTAATTTATAAACACAGTAGACAAAAATATACAACACCTTACTAGTGTTTATTCCATGAATATCACAGTTTAACATCATATTATCAAGTAAAAGAAGCAAGCCTAAGAGATCGTCTAAAAAGTATAATTGAAAAGATTTGATATCCATTTCTGGTTGTTTTGTTTTTAAGTAAAAGGCGTAGACTGGAATCCCTTGACTATGATTTTCAATTTCTCTCTCAAACCAGCATCACCAATATGCTATTCTGGAAATATTTGCCAATGTAATTAGATATGAAATGAATTTCGAAGTACTATTTGAGAAGAAATGTAGTGAAATTATCAGTGTGTGCAGATGATATTTTGATAATCTACAATAAGCAAGACTAATGGAAAACTATTGCAGACAAGAAGTGAGTTGAGTGAGACAGATGACTTCAAAACCCACATGGCAAAATCAATAGCTTTCCTCTGGTTCAAGCTAACGAATGGAAGATATTGATCTTTTACCTGTACAAAATCCCACTGAAATGACAAGGGGGCTGTGTGTGTGTGTGTGTGTGTGTGTGTGTGTGTGTGTGTGTGTGTGTGTAAATAAGAAATGAGACTCTGAGGTGTGGGCAATTTTTGAGCAACTTTTTTTTTTGGTAATGTCTGAAAGCAAATGGAATTGGACTGATGGGGGAACCAGGGCCAAGAACACAAGACAAGCCACTTCCTGCCACCTGCTGCTTCAAGTAGCTCCTTTCTGTCCCCACACTCTGGGGAAGTGCCCTGCTGCCCATCGTTCAAGTCATGGCCCTGGTGTCAGCCAGGTGCAATGGGTAATTAGCAGAGTGGCTGTAGGTTCCGTTTCTCCAACTCAAGCACAGTATCTAGGATCTAGTGGCCAGGTACTTCATGTGCCTGATTGAATGGATCGATGGGACAATCAATAATGAAAGAATGAGTCACTGATGCGTGCCCTTCCCTTTTCCCCCTCCTGAATGATTCCCTGCGCCCAGCTCTGCATAGGAAGACGCCAACACCGGGCTCCTGGCAAGGCCCAGCTCCAATACTGCCTCCGCCATGGGACATTCTCTGCTCACTCCTTCCTGTGAGCCCTTCTCCTCTCTGCCAGTCGAATGTTTATTAAATGTTCATTTATCAAACAGTGAATGAGTTTCTGTCATGTGCACTGCACTGTGCTTATGCAATAGAGCCATTTTTTGTAGTTATTTTCCCTAAAAGTTCGCTTAAATAAAATTTCTAAAAGTAGAAGTAATTTTTTATATCATTTAGAGTTCTTATGATGGGCTTGAAATAATAAATTTCCCAGAGTCAGATTTTTGGTTCTTTCTCAGGCCAAGCAGTCTCTTTGCCCTTCACAGAAGCAGTCTGTGACTTTGTGAGGATTACAGAATGTGGCACTATGTGAAAGAGCAACTGAGAAAGTCAAGGCAGGAGCCTCCTGAGTGAAATCCACTATACTGACTTCTTAAATTAACAGAATCTCATAGGGTGACTAAAAGAAAAGACTTGAGGCAAACACAGGACACTCTACTTAAAATACTAGGAGGTTATCATAGGATTATTTGTAAATAAACCAAAGGACAAAAGGCCTATATTTTTAATATTTGTCATTAAAAATCTATGACAGATAAGGATAGTCAGTGAGTCTACTGTGCATTCCTTAAAATTCAGTCCAGAAGAAAGAGGCACAAAAAGTACCAAAAGAGAAATCAGAATTCAAATGGACATTGTGAGGGGGTAGAGATATAACAGATCCCTTTAAACTGGGAATATTTTTAATGCTAAGTTAGTATTTTAAAAAGCTAAAACTTCTGCTCTGACATGCATGTAATTAATCATGAATTACTGAGTTATTCTTTGTTCATTACCCAATATGATAAATTAGAATCATAGTGGCTCATTTATTATTCAGTTTAAAATACTTTTCATAATTTTTTACAAGAATTATTTATTATCATTTTTTATTTATTTTTATTGTTGAAAGTATTAGAGATGTCCTCCTTATTCCTCCATTATTCAATTAGAATTCCTCTGACTTACCAAACTCAGGCCAATAAAAATGTATATATATATGTGGCCCCCTCACACATAAAATATCTACTTACCCGAAATATCTTATTGATTTTCAAGCAGCAAAACTGAAAAACAAATGCCAGCTTGTCCTTGCCAACTTGTCTTTGTTGATTACTGAGCTCATGGTTCATGGGTTGCGTTGTGGTTTCTCTCAGGCACCAGTGACTTTACAGGGCCGGACCTGACATGCCCCCTCCAAGCTGCTGCAGCTCACCTGGAACAAGGGTTTTGTTTATTGTTTGTTTAGATTTGAGCTTATAGATTTAAAATCAGTCAGTTATAGTGAAACAATGAAATAAGATTGGCAACTTACCATAATATGGCAAACCCATTTTTATTCTGATTTAAAAAAAGAATGAGTTTAGTGTATTTAGTTTGCCATCAGCTATTTCTATACCAGCTACTAAAGAGACATCTGAAGTGATTCTTACCTATTCCAGGGTCTATGCAGGAAGAAAGCAGCCTGATATCTGTGCCATACAAGCACTGTACTTGGTATTCTTTTTCGGAAATAATTCGGTTAATGTTTGTTTATCGAGTATTTATTGGGTGATTAGCACTGCTTTAGAACTCTACATAAATTGTTTCATTTCAGTAAAAACCAACTGAATGAAGTAGGTACTATTAGTATCATTATAAAAATGGGATAATAACGGCTTAAGGGAATGAACTTGCCAAGGGTTATATCTGATCAGTTATACACACAGATGTATGTGACCACAAGGTGCTTGCCCTTAACCTCTCTGACATACTCTCTAAACACCTGTGTTATGCCCTTTTCCAAAACACTTCCATTATCACCCTGTGTTCTTGGAATAAATACAAAAATCCCCAAAGGCCCAGAGCACTTCCCTCATATCTCTCTCCAGTTCCTATCATCCTGGGCTCTCTGTGGCTCTCAGTGTTCCAGTTGCAGGGCCTTTGCACATGCTGTTCCTTCTAACTAAAAATGCTTTTGCACCCCCACTTTGGATGCTTAAATCTTATGTACCTCTTATATATCAGCCTGATTGTGGCTTCCTCAGAAAGACTTCCCAGGCCTCTGACCATGTCAACTTTCTTACTGTAATTCCTGAGACCATGATGTATCAATCCTTCATCTTGCTTTTCGGAGTTGTAATTTCACATGTATTTGTGAAATTGCTGCATCAATGATGCCTCTATGCCTGGCTACAGATTCTGCACCATGACAGCTGTGACAGTGTTTGCCCATATTCATCTTTTCTTCTCCAGCACAGATCTCAGAAATAGCAGGAGTTAGGTATCGAACACATACTTGTTGAATGAATGAAATGAGAACATTTTGTTAAAAACAACCTTTTGCTTTTCTTCTTTCCTCACCTACGGAGGGCAATGCTTCTACCACAGAGAAGATACTAGAAAGGAAAAATAAGGGAGACAATTAAGACAAGAAGAGGGAGAACAGAACTTATGATACTTATGCAGTGGAAATATTTTGGATGGGTGGTGTCTCTCAGATCCCAGAGAGAGAGAAAAGCATCACAATAGTATTCATGGAAACTGCCCACAGAAGGAGGCAAGTATATATGCCTGGCATTTATGGGGACCGTGCCTGACATTGTAACAAATACAACAAATAAATAAGATCCTTCCATCATGTTCTAACGTTTCATTCATCCCATATTTCAACCAAATCAGGCAACTAGTTCATGGTACTCAACAAGCATTTGGGGAGTATGTTGAATATTGGAAGGCCATGTGACACAAGGAGGTATTTAAATCATTGGTGTGGTTTAGAAGAAGGATATGATAATGGCAGCGGATGTTTCTTATATTCGGGTCTGCATATTCCTAAGCATGAGCTATTGTCGTAGGATCGAGATTAGTCCTCAGGGTAGAAGTCAAATATTCTCAAGCAGCCATGTTAATGGAAGAGATAGAAATGTCTATTAACTGTCTTTAATAGTGACTCAACAAGTGTTCAAAGAGTGGATGAATGACTGAGTTAATAGATAAATAGATTTATGCAGCCATAAAAGTTGATGAGACTGTCCTGGCCAGGGACAGCATGTAACAGAAAGAAAATAAATTATTCTTCAGACAGGTTTGAAATGGGTGGCTTTCACCAACGTCGGCTTTCTGGTTTTATTACCTATTCTCCTTGAGCAAGAGCAGGATACACCTCACCAGAATGTGTGGGATTCTGGGTGGATCTATGGCTCCTAAACAAGGGATGTCTCACAGCAGCAGAATATGCAGATTTTCTTCAATAGTCAAGTAAGGTAGACTCCAAAATGTATTTGAAGGTTTACTATTTGATACCCAGAAAGTCTTTCTCAATAAGAGAAAAATTATAAATAAAGGTTTGCTCCAAAGTCAACATGCAAAAACCAATATAACCCATGAAGTCGCTGAAATACCTTTCATGTCTAAAGAAAAGTGTTGGAACCCAAGTAGGTTGGAGGTAAGGGCTGGATTTCAGGTGCAAGGCCTCTTACGCATCAGCTGATTCCTAAGAACAGTGTTTTATAGCTGCATCCTTGCCAATCTAGCTCTAAACCCCTCACATTAAACAAAAGAATTGTCAAAAGATTGTAGTGATAATGGAGATAAAACTCAAAAGAATGTAAGTTGGGTATGAGGAGGAGGTGAGTGAGGAAAGTAAATTCAATGTCTTAAGTATTTTGAAATATTAATGAACACTCAGATCTTTGGTCTAAATTTTGCTGGTGAGAGCATAGTCATGTCAGGCTTGACTTCTAGTCCCAAGTATTGAGCAGGTAAAAAGAAAAAGGAGAGAGAAAGCTAGACGGAGGGAACAGCAGTTTAAATGCATCAGTTTGGCATGTGTATGTGTGTGTACATGTGTGTTCACGCATGTGTATGTCGTTGTTGATGTAATGCATTGGTTGCAAAAGTAAAAAGGAAAGCCCAGGGTATGTTTTTTTGTGTTGCCCATTATATTCTGAATCAAGGGAACATGAAAGAAAGAGTTCAGATAAACCCAAAGGGAACCACGAAATCTCTGTAATAACAAATTATGTAAAGCCAAAAAACAGAATCCCCTCATTATTTCGTGGGATGCCATATTACTGTATTTTGCAGACTCTCCCTTAAAATCATTCACTACCATTTAATGGTGGTAGCTGTCCAGTTTCTCCTTTTCATACCCAGGAAAAACAAATGAATTGCAGAATGCTGATATAATCCTTGTAGTAAGACCCAAGCTATCCTGTAAGCAACATAAAATCCTTTTTCATAAAGTTACCTGTGGGATCCCATTAAGGGAGCTCTATTTCTTTAGTTGTTGTGGTACCATGGAATTTTTATAACTGCTCCTACCCAGAAAAGTATGTGAGGCTGAATACTAAAGACCAATAAACAAGCTGCAAGAAAATCTGTCTGTGAAGGCCGGTGAACATTCATTTGTGGAAAGTTTGTGTTTATTTCTCTGCACCTGCTCAAACTGGCAAGTGCAGAAAATCTGCTTTATAAATTGCAACCCTCCATGAAGCAACCATGTATCCTGAGTTTGTGTAAAATGACAATTTTTCAAGAAAGTAAGTAAATCTACCGTACCACATCAAAGCCAATTTACATCCACCCCTGCTAAAACCTACTGTGGTCAAAGTCCCCCCCAGAGCTTTGTAACACTCTCCCATGGCTCTCACATTACTAGTGTTGGGCTAACCTCCATTCTCTTTGCGTCGATCTTGAGCTTTGTGTAATATTTAGTCTAGCTGTATACCTGTGTCCTATAATGGCCAAAGGCAATTTTCTTCTGACAAGATGGTTCACACAAGCAGAAACTAAGTTCCTAGAATATGCACATGCATAAGGGAGTATCATTCATTCTGAGTCTTTTGTGATTCTCATTACATGACAGTGTTTACAATATTTTATAATGACCTTCATGCTTTGCATTTAAAATATGAAAATCTTTAGTGTCAGATAAATATCTTCCCTGCCAACAATTTCATGCGAAGTCTGACTGGTGGGATTTGATATCCCCAGTTTCTTAGTGAATTCTCTGCACAGTAGAATTCTGTGCCTTGAAGGATCGACCAAGTTTCCTAGAAATCTATTCCCATGGAAGAGCTTGGGAAACGGGGCTATGTGCCCTTGTACTAATCACAGGAACATCCAAAGTTAATGTTATTACTGCGCTTAGAGATTGAATACCCTACAGAAGCTAGCATTTCAAAATTAAAAACACAAACTTTCAAACTATTGACTCACAAAATGAGTTTCCTGATTCTCTACTAACTTGTCCATTAATAATTTAATGGGAGTCTAGACAGTATCTTGGCAGCATGGCTTCCAGAAGGATGGGAAAAGTGCCAGAAGATCTGAGCGTATGGGATGGTTAATTTTATGTGTTAAGTTGGCGAGGCTGTGGTGTCCAAATGTTTGGTCTAATACTAGTCCAGATGTTGCTGTGAAGGTTTTGTAGATATGATTAACATTTTAAATCAGTAGGTTTAAATAAAAATCACCCAAGATAATGTGGTGGGCTTCATCCAATCACCTGAAGGCCTTAAGAGCATAACACAAGGTTTACTCTAGAAGAAGGGCCTGACTCAAGGCTGTAGCACAGAAATCCTGCCTGAGTTTTCCATCTGCTGTCTGCGCTATGGGTTTCAGACTCAGGACTGCAAGATCAACTTTTGTCTGGGTTCCCAGGTTGCCAGTTTTCCTTACAGGTTATGGATTAGCCAGCCCCAACAATCACCTAAGCTGATTTCTTAAAAGCAATCCCTACCTATCTGTCTATCTATCCATCGACATTTATCTAATTCCTCTTGATTCTGTCTCTCTGGAAAAGTTAGATTCATACACTGTGTTTCTGGGGTTCTGCAGGAAGCCGTTCCATCCTTGCTGCTTGACACGGTCCTTCAAGGAGGAGGCATCCGCACAGCTAGTGCCCCATGGGACTTGGCGTATGGCACATCCCTCTTCCCATGCTTGTTCCCCTTTCTAACGCTCTGTGTCCTTGCCCAAGTCACTGCACCAGAAAAGGGCATTGCCCTAGCTGGAAACTTTTCCCTAGTGGGGGGTTGGATGGAACTGGAAAAGACGATTCAGTAAAAGCCCCAAGGAGTACGGGAAAATCTTGTGCCGATTATGAGGAACTCAGACTGTCAGCAGAAAGTTTAGGACTTGTTAGGGCCACTACCCCCAGGGCCTTCCCACCAGGGAAGAGGCCTGGGTCCCAGCCCTGCTGACTCGCCAGCACAGGGCCATCCACAGGGAGGCCACCAGTGAGCTCCCACAAGGAATGTATTACTGGGGGATGTTTATATTCATGGAAAACTCTGGGAATCCCCACAAGGAAAGAGCAGTCTAGGAGAGAGATTATTTCAATCTATACCTGAACCCTTATCATCCACAGAATAATCATACACAGGATATTACAATGAGCATGGACTGCTGCAGGGAATGTAAGCGGGGAGACCAAGGCAGGTGCCAGACAGGCGGTCAGTCACCACAGCTAAGAACAATCATGAGCAAACTCCAGAGCCCTCACTCAGGACTCGAATAACCTTCACATAAGAAAAGCTGGCTGAGTTATTCTCCTGTTAGCTATGTGGTAGAGCAATAAAACAGTAACTTCAGGATATAAATAACAAACTAGAGATTCACCTGTAGAATAGCCTATAGAAATATAAACAATAGGTAAGACTAAAATTAACATACCTAAACAGATGGAAATTCTTTAGCAAAGGTCAGATAGGAAGATATAGTCATTAACTGTGAGAGGCCAAAACAGAACCGGGAACAAAGCATGATGTCATGTTTAACCAGCAAAAAAGTCAAATAGTATAAATACAGTTGTAACAAGGCAATTAAAAAGAGAAGCTGATTGTCCTGATGCTCTGAACCCTGTCTCCGTGTGTCCTTCATTCTTCGCTGACGCTGTCCACACCTTTGGGGACCCCTGGACCGCTGGGGCTGGACTGTGGCAGGGTTCCTCCCAGTGATTTGCCTCAGCTGGGTTCAGAAAAATAGCCTTTTCTTAGGTCCCAAGTTACTTGTGCAGGAGGCATAGATTGCAGTAATTTGGTCACATGAGTCTTAGGGGAGTTACAGATCTGAACCTAAAGATATGTCAGTCTGTAGTCACAGAACTGCTTTCCAAAAGGCTGTAGGTATGAAAAAGCTAGAAGAGAGACATAGTTGTTATCCATTCTCACCCTGAAGGCTGAACTCATGTGCCTCAGGGCAGCTCCCTTCCCAGGTTGTCCTCACTTCTTGGTGGCCTTCTTCCCTGACAGCTGGTGGTTCTTTAACATTTGCTCTGGTAGCTCCTCTAGCCCACTTTCCACCCTTGCCCTTTTAACAGCCAGGAAGAATGAGTGTTGACGTACAATTTTTAAAAGTTGCTTCTATAAATTTGGTTAGCCTGGCTCGTAATCCATTAACTTTCCCTGGATATTTGGATAACTGATATCTGGGAGAAGAAGGAAAGTTTAGGTGTCTCTTTACTTTTTTTTCTTAGTTCCATCAAGCACAGGATATCAGCAATTCCTCCTAATTTTTCTAAATTTTCAAGAATCTATACCAAAAGAAACAAAGTAGTTGGCCTGATTTTTGTGTGAGTGGACTGGAATTCGTACATTCATATTCTATTAGGAATCAAGAGTGAAATTATAACTCATTTTTTACTTGGTCTTATTGAAATTTTTATTTTTAGATTGACCTATTCCATCCTCTGATTTTCTATCTAATGTCCCGTCAAGATGAACCTGAACTTGCTCTATTCTCTGCACCTCCTTCCCAGGGATGCTAAGGAAAAGCAAAATGAAGGTAGGGACACAACCAATGACACTAAACTTCTAATAGGAGATGAATGGAAAAGTCATTGCAGAGCCTAAATAAGAAATGTAGTCATGAACCACTTAAAGACAAGGATTCGGTCTGAGAAATGTGTTGTTAGGCAATTTTGTCATCGTGGGAACATCATAGAGTGCATTTACACAAGCCTGGATGGTACAGCCCGCTAGTCACCTAGGCTACAGTACAGCCCGTTGCATAGGCCACAAGCCCGTACAGCGTATTCCACAGGCCGCGAGGTATTCCACAGGCCGCGAGGCCGCACGGCGTATTCCACAGGCTGCGAGGTATTCCACAGGCCGCGAGGCCGCACGGCGTATTCCACAGGCCGCGAGGTATTCCACAGGCCGCGAGGCTGCGCAGCATGGCATCGTATAGAACAACAGGAGAGTAAATCAAGCACAAGAGAAAATGGTGAAATCTAGAGACACGGTAAACACAAGGTGTATGAGCTTGCTTCTAGCATAACAGCATACTGTTTTACAGTAAGCTTTTTTATAAGTAGAAAAAGTGCACTCTAAAATAATGACAAAAAGGATGGTATAGTAAATACACAAGCCAGTAACATAATCCTTTATCATTACCAGGCATTATGAAGTGCACATACTTGCACTTGCTGTACTTTTATACGACCGTGACCGGTAGCGCAATATCCACACCAGCATCATCACAGACATGAGAATAGCGTGTTTTGCTACAGTGTTAGGACTGCTGCAACATTACTAGGTGATAGGAATTTTTCAGCTCCATTATAATCTTATGGGATCATAGGTCATTGACCAAAATGTCTATGAGGTGCATGACTACAGAGAACTAAAACTATATAACCTCAGTAAGCAAACATTACTTCATGAGCTATTCCTCTTTTCGCACAGATCCCAGCCTGTTACCAGTAGGACTACAACCATCTGCATTCCAGTCACTTTAGTCTGTGTTGGATTAAACTTAGCTTCTTTATGCACCACTTCTGATCAGGGGCGAGGGCACTCAGAGAAAAAGCTCCAGAAAAGTCTCTTCTTTTCTAGAGAATGGGACATTTTCCAGTGGTATGACCCCTCTGCTGTTTCGCACTCCTTTTTTTTTATGTCCTAAACATTCTCTCTGAGCATCTTTGCAGAAATGCCAATATTCCCCTGGTGAGGAAGTTATCAGCATGGTTTTCACTTTATAGCTCCATATAAATTAGAACAGCAGAAAGCTGTCGCCATTGTGGATGCTAAATGCATGAGGTCCAGCTGAATGATATTGCTTTCATCTTATACGGCCTTCAGGGAAGCTGAACTGGAGATATGGGCATGATGTAGGGCAGAAGTTCTCAGGCTTTAGTGGACACTGATTGCCTGGAGGGCTGCTTAAAATTTGGCTTGCTGGACGTCCCCTGACTCTGATTTAGGAGGCGTGGGGTGGGGGCAAAGAATTCTAACAAGTTCCCAGCCTATGTTAATGCTGCTGATCTGGGGACCATGCACTGGAACCACTGATTTAGGAAATAACCGGCATTAAATTACGTGCTATTCCTTTCATGGGGCACAAAAGAAGATAATATTTTACTCATTATATAAGAAACAGTATTAAGCTTCTGTCTTCAGAAACTTTTTCATTAGTTTCAGGATTATTTAAGAGTTTACAGAAATTATGAAACCAACCATAATGAGAGGTTATTTTCTTGCTAACCATTTTTCCCCTCTATTCTGGATCCCAGCTGGGAAGACAATAGTGTTTAGGGACCTCCTCATTTCTCTTTTAGAACTGCTTAATTTTAGCCATAACACTGCTAAGTTATCACTTGGAGGCTGCATTATTTTTATTCCATATATTCCCAGAAAGAGGGGAAAAAAACAATAACTTTCTTTTCTGCAATCAATTTATGTTGCATTGTGTGTTTTTCTTCAGAGAATTGTTTGGCTCATATAAAATGCTTTTCCATCATTTCCATTAATGCAGCATTTAATTTTCTCTATATGTGATTAAGTGTTTGAGGTAATACGAAAAAAAAATCCCCACAAAGTCATTTGCTTAAAGAAGAACATGTGGTACAGAAGAGCAATGCTGATTACGACATCAGAATAATTGAGGTGTGAGGCCAATTTGTCACCATGAAAAGCCCTGTGGTGTTCAGCACATCACTGCATCTCTCTAGACCTTAGGGTCCCCATTGAGAAATACCAGTGGTGTAAACAAGTACTCAAAATTTCTATAAAAGTCTAACTATTATTTAGGATGAGAAATGGTTACTAACAAATAAAATTAATTATATAAATAAACACATTTTACTTTACAATAGCTGTAGGTGACATAATATAGTATAAACTTAAGAGCTCTTTAACATGAAATAAATTATATCGAAGTTATTCTTATTTCTTGAACTTACATATTAATAATTACTAATTTTAAATTTTCATACATTTACTTCTAAGACCCTGAAAATTACGTAAAGAAAAATAATATGACCTGGATTTTAAATGAATTCACAGGTATTTTCAGTGTTCATGGAGTCTAACGAGACGCTTCCTAGTCTTTAACCAAGGTGACAGCTTAGTAGATATTTTGAATTTGATCTGCTGTATTTAAGGCTGATTATATTAGTAACAGTCATCATGATTTCACTGTTATAGTCATATAATTTATCTAAAAAGAAGAAATTTTATGTTATCCAAAAGTATATCTTACACAGTAAAAATGTAATTTTAAGATGACATATAATTTAATTTTTAATGTATTCCTTATGCAGTATATTTTAAAAGTAGAATCTGTTGCCCATTTTCCCATATTCTTAAATTCACTGTAAGCAAAAAAATCTGCTCAGAACAGACAAAAGCTGTAATACTTGCAAAACCTATAATCTCAATGCATTTTTACTTGCATGTAGCTCAACATATGCTGGTTGAATAAACTCATGGACAACATTGAGAAATAGAGATAATTCATGTCTTTTCCTCAAATTTTCTAGCAGCAAGTAGTCAGACTGGATTACTTACTAAGCTTTGAATTCATATTTTAAAGGGTTACAAAATTGTTGCCTTTCACACTTACCCATTTCTCTCTCCCTGAGCACCTGTGAGCAGTTCTTTACCGCATTGTTCAAAGCTTTGACCTTACAGGGAGTCCTTGAGCAGCCTAACCAGACTGGGATGGCCTAGGGCAGCAGGGTCAATATGAGGCTAATCAAAGCAAAGCTGGGGGGGCCAGGTCATCTCAGCAGTGTGAGCCCCTGGAAATGACAAGGGGCTGGAAGGTGGCTACATTGATGCTATATCTTAGGCTCATAAATGAGAGGAGAGACAGTTTTAAAGGGTAAAGCCTAGAAAAGCAGTGTACATAATCATAAAAATTACAAAACACTAGAGCAAGTAACCTGCTGTCACCAATGTCCCAGCACCATTTGTTGGAATTCAGGCCTACGCACCCCATGTGATGCAGCAGTCAGGATGTTTGCAGCATCGGGTCTGCTTACCCAGTGAACACCTGCAAACACCATGAACAAGTGAGTAATCAGAAAGAAGAAATTTTAGATGCCTTTATGCAGTTTGCAAATTCCAAGAAAAGAAAATGATGTTTGTTTTGGAAACAGTTTTTTCTATTTTACTTTTAACTGTGAGAATATAGGGGAGTCACGTTGCAACTGTGCGCATTTTAACAAGAAATTGAAAAAAATGCAGATTATTTGATTTAGAAATCTCTTTGCGAGCCCATGGCATAATCTAAATTAGAGGATGCCCCCTTAAAACAATGTCCCGGGGCAGATGGGAACTCCAAGTCAGGGTTTCTGAGATTTTGCAAATAGATGAAGATGGAGATGAGGGTCTTTCTCCTCCCACTAAATATGAAAAAAATAACTTCCTGCAGTAGGGGCACCTTGAGAAAGGAGCCGAGATAGACAGGAAGGAAAGAAGACACCCTCGGAGAGCAAGGGGATGGAGTGGGGTTGCTCTGCATGAAATAAACTGACAAGGCCCGTTTTCATATCAGCGCTGCTGCTTTGAGACCCACACTGCTGTACAGGCAGAGCCCACAGTTTCGTTCGGTTGTTTTTTCCCATATGACCCAGTGGCTCATTAAATCGGCGTTGGGTTGGGAGTGAGGACTGGGGGTGAAGGGGAGCAGGGAGCAAGAGAGGTTTTAAGAATGATCCAAAGGGATTAAGCAAAACCAAAAGAAAACTCATAGACACAGATAGCATTATGGTGAGTACCAGAGGGAAAGGGGGAGGCAGGAGGGGACACAGCAGGGGAAATGGTGATGGAAGGAGGCTTGACGGGTGCTGAACACAGTATCATATAGAGGTGATGTATTATAGACCTGAACGCCTGAAACCTATATAATTTTATTACCGATGTCACCCCAATAAATTTAATAAATAAGTTTTTTAAAAAAAAGAAAGTAAAGGGAGTATTATGGTTGCTAATGTTTTTCTATGTAAAAAGAAAAAAATATCCCAATTCACTCGACATGAAATCTCAGACTTTATCACTATTTACAGCCTAAAGTTTGTACAGTAGGGTGGGATAATACACCCACCAGTGGGCTCACTCTGAGATGGTTTTACTTGTTTTAAGCCCTCTTGCCCAGAGCTACGGAAGAACTAAGTTGCTACTGTTCGTGAGAGGGTCTGCAGGGCCTCAGGGCCGGCTGCAGGACTCAGAGGTGAGGGAACGACTGGGGCCAACTCTAAACCTAATTCACAACATTTTCTCAGCCCTGACTCTAAGGATTGGGATGCTCAATCAGAGTATAAGGTACCAGACTAGCTCAGAGGGAAAACACCAGGCAAGCCTCCTTACTTACTCATACTTTGCTTAATGCTCTATATCAGCAATTTTCAACCCTTTGCATCTCATGGCACACAGAAACCAATTGCTAAAATTCTGTGGCACACCAAAAAATATATTTTTTGCTGATCTGACAAAAAAATAGGTATACTTTTGATTGACTTACCAAAAAAAAAAAAAAAAATAGTAATAGTAATTACCTACCCTTTTTGCTCCAAAGTGACTTTTAAAAATATCAGGTGCCTATGCATGCATATAAAAATTTCTAGTACCAAGAATTAACCAATCAGACACAACCTTATTATGTGACATGACCAATAAGATGCCACCCTTTTATATGACCTATATATTTATGATGTAAGACAGGTTTGTTGTAGTCACTGCTGTTTATATATATATATATATATGACACTTTATTGATTTCAGAGAGAGAGGGAGAGGGAGAGAGAGAGATAGAAACATTGATGATGACAGAGTCATTGATTGGCTGCCTCCTACACCCCCCCCCACCGGTGGTCAAGCCCACAACCCAGGCACGTGCCCTGCTGGGAATCGAACCTTGATCTCCTGGATCCTAGGTCATTGCTCAGCCGCTGAGCCACGTCAGCCGGGTTGTTGTTATATTTCTATTTGACAATCTAAGGGAAAAGAGGTCCGTGCCCCTGACTGAATAGTCAGGTATCGCATGCTTTAAAAATTCCTGCAGCACACCAGTTGAAAATCGCTGCCCTATAGAAACCCAGCAGAAGACTTTACGGAGCCTCCTGCCAAGAGGGCTCCATTTCCTACCTTAATGCGAAAGCTGACTGAGATCAGCCCTATGAAGGAGAGAATTGCTCCCTATAATAACAGCAATCTCAAAGGGCAAAGGGCTTCATTAAGCTGGATACTTAAGGAGAGTAAACCACAGGCTACATAAGAAAAGAGGCACATAATTAACAAATTAAGTAACAATAATTACCAGCACCTGTAACTTAAATACGCCACCAGGGACACATATTCTCCATTATAGGGTGCATTTTATGGATGGTGAGGAATTCTAAGGAAGCCCAACTTTTAAAGAATGAATATAAAAGCCTAGTGAACATATTGAAGGAAAAGATGTAAAACTGAAGCAAATAAATTATGTTCTTATGAAAACAAAGTCAAATAACCTACTTAAATATATATATATATATATATATATATATATATATATATATTTTAACCATTTAGTTAAATACTTCTCCCAATGTTAACAGCATAACCGACCCTCCAAAATATCCTGTTTGAAATGTCAGGTCTTCTGCAGACAAATCATTTGAAAACAGATACAATTCATTTACTTACAAATGACAATTACCCTCAGGCAAAGGAATTGAAATTGCAATTGAGTCACTATTATAGATTATTTGGAAGAATAAACTGAACATTTTTATTACCTTTTGCATGATGTACTCTCCTTATCTTTAGAGAGTAGTTCCATATTTTCTAGTAATATTGACAAAAATTATTGACAGAAACATGATTTTTTAACTAATGACATTGCAGTAAGAAGGCTTCAGTCTGAATCCCGAATTAGCATTCCTCAGATTTGCATCCTAAAGCTGGCATTGTCTGGTGTAACAGACAGATGAGGGGCTGGTTTTCAGAGGATGGTGGATGTGATATTCTCCCAGGAGGCCCACGAGTAGGATCTGAAAGGGGAGAAGGGTAAGAGAAGTGGTACTGTCTCCTGATGAGCCCTAGCCCTATCAGCCAGGGCCACCCAGCCCATCTGGGACCCCTCAGGAGATGCTTCTGTTCTTCACCATGGGCAGCTTCCTCACTAGGCATCTGAGTCCATCCATAGGTAACTTGCCCGTGTTGCCCAACAGTTACGTTCTGAACAAGGAGGTGTACCTGCTACTCCATGGGCTGCCTCCACTCTTTTTCTTTTTCTCTTTATATTTTTTTTCCTGAGAGCTGGTTTACAAGTACATCCCTGATTGTATGCCCTCACCTACTTATCCTTGGGGAGAAGCTGGAGCCCTCAGGGGAAGAGAGTTTGGACAGAGGATACAGAACATACAACCACAGAGCAGCAGCAAAGTGAAAGTTTGGGGGCAGCTAAGAGACAGAGTATGGATGGAGGAGATCCTTCAGGGGAAAAGGGAAATGCCGCACAATGAGGTGAACAAGGTTTGAGCAGAGATGGAAGAAAGGGCTCTGGGGTGGAGAAAACAGCAGGGCAATCTGTGCATGGGGATTACAGGGAGTAGGGGCGCACTAGTGCAGGACAGAAACCAACTGACTTGGTGTCTTTTATTATACTCAAAACTACTCTTCCTGAAAGAGATATCAATATTTATTGAGCACCTGTTATGTGTCAGGTGCTCTTCTCTTTGGGATAAAGGCACACACCATGCCTTCATGAAACCAACCATCTAGAAGGGGAACAGTTAAGAAAATATTTAATTATAAAGAATTTAAATATTACAGGGACCATGATATGTCCTTATAAAACAGCCCCCAACTTCCTGCCCCCAATACCTCATTTACCTCCAGAGCACACAGAGGCTATAGATGGTATCAGCTAGTGGGACCCAAGAGAAGAAGCCCCGAGAACCCCTTTTTGTAGCCTGGCTCAGCCAACACTGGCTCTGTCTGTTTGGCAAGTTATTTAACTTTCTCAATATCCAATTCTGCTTTTTTAGTGGGTCTAACAATATCTACTTTGCAGAACTCTTGTTAAAATAAAAGAAAATCAATGGGAATGGCCCTGCACGGTTCCGGAACCATATTAGTGACTCAATAAATTACAGCTGTTATTGCTAGCTTAGGACAAGTTTCCCCATCACCTTAGTGCACCGTTGTCTTTACTGACAGAGACAGAGGGCAGGAGATTGTTGAAAACACGATCAGATCTAAGCACTATCTGTCCAAACGATTTAAGCCAAGTCTGGTCCAGTTAAGAAGACTTGAGCTTTAATCAAAGCGTTATTGCAGGAAGAACTTCTTGAGTGTTGGGACAGATTATTTGCTGTTGGTTAATATTGGCAAGAAGAAAATGAATATATATTTTTCTGCATGATATTAGAACTGAGGCTAATAAGTCTTTAAAGACTTTTACAGAATTACAACACAAAGGTGAGGCCTTACTTAAGGTCTTCAGCAACCATTCCTGGCCGTGCTGACTGCACCAGGGGCAGCTCACTGACCTGAATAAATGTTTTATTAAAACTGTCCCCAACCACCTTGTTGGAGGAAATTGTGCCTAAGGAAGCATGGTTTTATATGCTTTCTTAAGAGCTCATGAATAGAGCAAAGGATGATATATGGGACACAAACAAAAAATTGATGAGAAAAAGTCCAGGAGTTGGGTCTCACCTTAAGGAAGCTATAAAGAGGAAAGAGTTAGAACACAGAAAATTCTGTTTTCCCCCAATTGATGTGGCTTTCTGTTGCTATGCAATGCTGTCTTGTGGCACTTTCACAGTTTATGCTAAACAAAAAAATATGATCTATGAAAATCCTTTTAAACTACAGACTCAATGATAACTGCAGAGGACTTGTTTGAAATGCAGGTAGGACCTCCCTGAGGACTCCCAAGTACATTTGGAGGAGATTTTGTGAGGTTCTTAAAAAATATATAGTTTATACATCTACGTGCATATATACCGTTTTTCAAAATTCATTATGTATTGTACATATTGTGCTTTATTTTCGCTAAACATTTCACCATGAGCATTGGGACATATATTAAGTGTCCTCTGAATATTCCATAAAAGCAAACAAACCAAGTTCTCTTATGACTTACAAGCCATCGGGCCCCACTTTTTCAGGACCCTCAAACTATAAGACTGACCTGTGAGCTGTGGTCTGACCAGTTCCTAAGTTAGCTTAACCAGGGCACTGAAGTCCTATTACTACATGGTGGGCCTACTGTGCCAGGTGCTGGACCCAGAAATGAGCAAGGTCACAGCCAAGACAGGAAAGGCCAATAAATACAACAAAAACACCAGGTCCTGCTGAGTGTGATGGGCATGCCGAGGGCACAGCCAGAGAAGCAGGTGCCTCTCTAAGAGACGACAACCCACTGGGGTCTTCAGCTGTGAGGGCTTCTGATTGCAATCAACAAAATGCCACTCTGGCCAAGAAACAAAATAAAACAAAACAAAAAGGAATGTGCAAGAAGGATTTGAGCATAAAGAAGGTGGAAGTAGAGCACCCATATGCCTAAAGGACCTGGGAACCCCTTGGCCAGCTGAGAATGAAGAATGAACAGAGTTTCCTGGGGCCCCACCACCAGGCTCACAGCTCTGCAGTGACTGGAGTCTGTGCTCGAATCTCTCTGCTTAAGGGCATGGAGTGCCTAGCCTGGCTTGGGTGCCACCCTGGGCAAGAAAGGACATCTCCCCTTGATTAATCATCACCCCCAGCAGCACATAACTATAGCTATGTAGCCTTCCCCACAAAATTGGGGTGCCACTCCCCCAGCAACTAAGAGTGCATGCCAGCCAGGGGACATGCCTGCCGTTTATTAGAGATGGGAAGGATTCTGCTCACACCAGGGTAGGACATTATTCCAGGAGCAGGAGTAGGATGAGTCTAGAAATAGAGATAGGAAATCGCAGGTGACAGGAAGGGAATAGTAAGTAGACCAGCTTGGCTGGAGCTAGATGGTGATGGGTAAGTAATATTGGCCCAGAATCTGGAAAAAACCTTCAGTGCCACACAAATAAATTTAGATGTTATTTTATATACAAAGGGGAGCCATTAAAGGTATATGGTGAGCGCTGGTCCAAGGTTATTTATATAGATCTTTGCAGAGAGGAAGAATAGGTGACAGGAAGATCAGTTAAGAGGCCATCGGAATGTTCAAGGGAGATGTAATAAAGACTTAAGACAAGGTAGTGGCAATGGAGCTGGTGCTGAAAATAAATTTATTTTTGAAGAGAAATTTAAAATTGTATCTTCTCAATGAAGCCACTCCTCTGTGGCCTAAATTTAGTGCTATCACCTCCAGCCACAGAGACTATGCCTAGCACACAGAAATTAATGGCTCTCCTAAAATTGTGTGACAAGGGAGCCCTGCCCAGAGCTTCTGAAATATATAGGTAAATAAATATCCATCGCGTCCTCACAGAGACCTCCAGTCATCGGATAAATCAAAAAGTCCCAGCAAAGCAAGGAGTGAAAATAAAAAATATTAGAGAAAGGCAAAGAAGGACCGGCGACCAAGGGACAAGTCATATAATAAGAAGGATTTTCCACTCTGAGGATGACAGATCTTGAACTACAGACAGACAGAGAGATGGATTGTCAGAGGCAGAGTAGCTGCAGAAAGGGAAAATCAGTTATGCATGTTTCATTTAACAGCTCAGGAAACCCAGTTACCAGTTTCATCCAAGAACAGCGGTGTGCCTTGCTATTCTCGAGAAACGCCTAATTCCATTTAAAAATTCCCGTGGTTTGACTGCATTACTGTAGGAATGTAAACTTAGCAGCCAGCCCTACTCCCTTCCTCCCAACCCTGCCCCTGGGAGTGGCCCTGTGGCTGTCACACAGAATGTGAGGGGAAACCTGCTGGGGCTTTGTGGGAAGACACTTCCCTCTCTGTGAACTAGAGGAGCTCTGCTTTCTGCCTTGAGGTATCCTATGTGAGGACATGACACCTGGAATTGAAGTCACTTTGCAGCCACCAGTGAAATGCAGGAGAATCAGAGACTGACTCAGATCCGACTATCATGGGGCTGCCCAGTCAACACAGAACACTTGCCTTCTTGTTAAATAAATAATGTATGTTCTTACATCTGCTGGATGGGCTTCCACTTACCTGCAGATGAATGTGTCCTGAACTGATACAGTCCCAACTGAAGCGTATAAAACATGTGTTGCCTGTATCACAAGTACTTGAATCTGAGCTTGTTCTATCTACCACCTAGTGAGTAAGTACATTGTATCCAGGCAGTGATGGATCACTATTGACTGGGTCCTTCTGCACCATTGCCTCCTGAAAAAAAGAGGCGCATTTATAGAACTGATGAATAATTATGATAATAAATAATTGTTTTCAACATTTCAATCAATATCACTCTCCCTAATTTCCAAACAGTACACCACATCTCTCTCTATTTTAATAAAACTGACATGAACTTTTTGATGATGTGTTTCCATGGTGAGTTACTTATCAATTGACAAGTTTTCCATTTGCTAATGTGTGATAAGCAACCTGCTTCGGGGATTAGTCTGTTACTTTTATTTTTTATTTATTTATTTTTGGTCTTTGTTCCTGAAATGAAGTTCCTCAGAGTGAGCATGATGAAGATGTTTTGATTTTAGATAATTAGACATGCTAGTTACAATTAAGTTTCGGAAAGAACAGGTTTGCAATTTCCACAAATCTCTATGTTGCTGCATTCTTATGAGTTGGCAGATTGTCTGTGACAAGGGATTCAATTGCTAAAAAATGTTAAACAAGGCCCTGGGATGGATGAGCCTTGCTCAGTAACATGTGGGTGTGCAGCTAAAGTGTGAACTTACTTTCAGTTCCATCAATCCATCATTTTACTTTTTCTCTGAACTGCTTCCATGAGGTCAAGACATAAGATTTTAGCTCCTGGAGTTTTAAAAGTTTCTTTGGGTCTTGGCATAAGCAAATCATGTATCAAAAAATCCATCTATCAGATTTTTGGAAATGAAGTTCATTCTACCAGCCACAAGTAATGAATTGAAGAGTTTGAAGTTACATTTTTTTCAATGGTCTCTTGAATTTGCTATTACATGTCTGTTCTCAGAAAGTTGTTCTCAAAAAATAATTTCAAGGTACAATTTTACTTCAACTTCCTATTTCCATGCCATATTTTTAAGACTAGCCATATGCACCTATGTCTCTTCTAGGAGGTAGCAGAAGAATGCTGGTGCTGGTGACTGAAGATAAACTCATTGCTTAGTTCTAATTAGTCTGGTTGACACAATTAAAAATTGATTTAAACATTGAACATGGAAGCAGTTCAGAGAAAAATAAGGCATAGCTATTTATAAGTGACTGACTACTGTAATAAACTCAGAATTCTATAAACTGCATGTCTATAATTTAAAGTTAGGAATTTAAGCTTGATAATTTATTCATAATTTATAGTAAAATGTTTCTGAGTTTTGTCATTGCTTAAATTATATAATGCCCAACCTGGAATATAGGTAAGAATCACTGGGGGTGTCTAATAAAGCACATCTTGCTGGGTGGGAAAAGCCCTCTGAGGCCCTCACTGTGCGTCCTCGCTGATCTAGCATTTGAACATCAGTGCAGTGCCCATCACCAAGAAGTAATAGAATGAGCTCAGGTGTAGCCAGAAAAACACAAGTAGGGCTTGTGAGAGCTACTGTATCTCATTTCAACTAAGTCTGATTTGTTTGATGCTTTATTAAACCAGGAGTGGTAATTGTGATAAAGTGCCACCAAGAAAAGACTGAAATGCTCAGAGGAAATGAGATTCCATTTAGGATTCAGACTTCAATTGCTGCTTTTAACAAAGGGGAAACAAATTTCCTTTGGAATCTGAAGAGCAAGTTTCTCACTTATGGCTGACAACAAACAAATAACCAATCCTCCTGTCTCTTCAGATAATCCTTTCTGCATCCAAGATCCTGTGTGCATTGACTCACACTATACACCGATGTAGCCATAACCATCTTCCAGGAAAGATAGAAGGAAATAGTGTTTGACTATCAGACTTACTATGTATACTTGTACAGCTTGAGCTAGGGAGGTGAGTGGGAAGGACATGGAGAACCATCACCCCCTTCTCTCTCTCTGTGTTATAGACTGAATGTTTTTTCCCCCCAAATTCATATATTGAAACCCTATCTCCCAATGTGATGGTATCAGGAAGTGGGGCCTTTGAGAGGTGATTATAATTAGAAGAGGTCTTGAGGGTGAAGCCCTCATGATGACATTACTGTGCTTATGGGGTCACAAGAGAGTTTGCTTTCTCTCTCTGCTGTCTGCCGTGTGAGGACACACAAAAAGCCAGATGTCTGCAAACCTGAAGAGAGTTCTCACTGGAACACAACCATGCTGGCACCCTGATCTCGGATTTCCAGACTCCAGAACTGTGAGAAATAATTTTTTTTCTGTATAAGTCACCATGTGTCTGTGAAAAGTGTCTTAGTCTGTCTGAGCTACTAATACAAAAGTGCCATAGATGGGTAGCTTAAATAGCAAGCATTTTATTTTTAAAAAATATATCTTTATTGATTTCAAAGAGAGGAAAGGAGAGGTAGAGAGAGAGATAGAAACATCAATAATGAGAGAGTCATTGATCAGCTGCCTCCTGGACACCCCTGACAGGGGATGGAGCCCCCCAACTTGGGCATGTGCCCTGACTGGGAATCGAACTCTGATTGCCTGGATCCTAGGTCGAAGCTCAACTGCTGAGCCATGCCCAGCCGGGCAGCATTTTATTTTTTTAATTCTGGAGGCTGGGAAGTACAAGATCAAGGTGTCTGGTGGAGTCTGCTTTCTGGCTTGTGGATGGCAGTCTTCTCATTGTAACCTCATGTGGTAGAGAACACCGAGCTCTCTGGGTTCTCTTTTGAAGGGGCACCAATCTCTCCTGACCTAATGACCTCCAAAAGGCCTTACCTCCAAATACCATCACTTTGGGGGTTAAGATTTCAACATATGAATTTTTGGGGGGGGGGACACACAAACATTCAGTCTATAATAAGGATTAACTACCAAAAATCAAACAAAGACTACAAATATAGTACCTGACACATGATGGAAGCTGTATTATTAATGTTTATTAATATTTTATCTGTACTTCATTATAAATTGTAAAAGGCATCTGACTTAAAGCTAATAAACCACTATTCCCTAGGGTACTGTAAACTGGCCCTCCATCATCTTCAGAATAAATCTCAATAGTTAATAGGACAAAAAATCATCTAGCCCCCAACAAAGATAAAATTCACAGTGGCAGGCATCCAAAAATTGTTTTATGCCAAGAATAAAGCAATATGATCAATAATTTAAAAATCAATTAATAAGGAAGAAAAACATAGAAGTGATGGAGAAGATGAAGCCTATTAGAAGAGCTATTATAAATGGACTCTGTAGATATAAGAGGACAGAGGAAAAAAGGAAACAAGAGGACAGAACTATAAAATATACAAAAGGAACTTTCAGAGTTGAAAAATGCAATATCTAAAATAAAAATAGCCCTGGTCCATGTGGCTTAGTTGGTTGAGTATCCTCCCATGCACTGAAAGGTTGCCAGTTTGATTTCTGGTCAGGGCACATGCCCAGGTTGCAGGTTCAGTCCCTGGTCAGGGTGCATATGGGAGGCAACCAATCGATGTTTCTCTCTCACACATCAACGTTTCTCTCTCTTTCCCTCTCCCTTCCTTTCTCTCTAAAAATAAGTAAAAACATATTAAAATAATAAAATTAAATTAAACTGGATAGAATTGAAAAGAGATTTGATATTATAGAAGAAAATACCAGTGAATTTAAAGACATTGTTATAGAAATCAACCAAAAGGAAACAGAGAGAGAAAATGATGGAAAATAATGAACAGAGCATCAATGAGCTATGAGCCAACATGGAGCAATCTAGGAATACATAGAATGACAGTTCTAGAGAAGGGGAAGAGGAGGAAAGGAAAGAAAAGAAAAAACATATAAAGAAATAATAGATAAAATTTCTCCCAAACTGGAAACTAAAATTTTAATTCCCAAGCCCATCAAACATCAAGAAAAACCACAAGCACAACTTTACCAAATTGCTAAAACCTACATAGAAAGACAATCTTAAAAGAAGCCAAAGAGCAAAAAGATAGTTTAAAACAAAGGCCAGAATAACATAAGACATTTTTTGTCATAAAGTATGTAATCAGGAAACAACACAATCATTTGTAAAGAACTGAAACAAATACTGTCAATCTAGATTTATATGTCAACAAAAATACCTTTCAAAATCGAAGGTAAAAAAACAAACAACTTTTTAGAAAAGTAAAAAGCTGAGAGAATTTATCACCAGAAGAATTTCACTGCAAAAAAAAATAGTAAGTTTTTCAGAAGGAAAGAATATGGTAAAAGATGGAAATTTGGACCTATGAAAAGGAATAAATAACACTGGAAATGGTTAATATAGGGATAAACGTGAATAACATTTTCCTTATTTTTAAATATCTCTAAAGGACAATTGTTCCAAGCAAAAAGTGTAACTTTTAAAAGGTGGGGTTTATAGCATATATGGCCATGAGGACACAAAAAATAAATGGAGAGAAATGAAGATATTCTGTTTTAATGTTTTAAAACTATAGGTAAAATGGTTTAGTGTTATTTGAAGGTAGATTGTAATCAGTTAAAAATGTCCATTGGAAAACCTGAATAAATCGTAAAAAATAAGACAAAGAATTAGGTAAAATATGAACGATGGTGATGAATGGAATTATAAATAGTAATAATGCAATCATTAAAGAAGAATTCAGGGTCAGGAAAAGAAGAAAATTAGAAGAAAAAAACACATGGACAAAACAGAAAAAAAATACCAGCAATGTAGATTTGAAACTTACTATATCAAAATTACATTAAAAGTTAGTGGTCTAACATTTCAATTAGAGACAGATTTTCATTTTCTATGAAAATCAAGATGCAACTATATGCTTTCTGTAAGAGGCTTATTTTAAACATGAGGACAAATATAGGTTATAAGTCATAGATTGAGAAATATATACCATGCAAACACTAATCAAGAGAGAGGGGGCTATATTAACATCAGAAAGGCTATATTAATATCAATGTAGCTTTGAGAACAAGAATTCCATTACTGAGGATGAAAGAGACGTTATCCAGGCTAGAGGGGCTGATTCAATAAGAGGCTGTGACAATGATGAATGCACCTCATAGCAGAGCTCCGAATTGCAAGAAGCAGACATGAATTACACTCAAAAGAGAAACAGACCAACCCACGATCAGAGTTGGCGAGTTCAACGCTCCTTTCTCAGTAATTGGTAGAAGAAGTAGAAAATCAGCAGGGATGTAAGGAACATGGATGGTGCTATCACCCAACTTGCTTTCAGTGATATTTGCAGAGAATTTCACCTCAAAACAGCAGAATGTCCATTCTTTTCAAATGGTATGGGCCATATTATGGCTACAAAGCAGGTCTAAATAATTCTCAGAGGATAAAAACCATACAAATGTGTATCTCTGATCCAATTATTTAAATGATTAATTGTATTAATTAAAATTTTGATCATTTCTAATTGGACAATTAAAATATAAATCCATAACAGAAACATGTCTGGAAAAAAAATCTCCAAATATTTAGTCATTAAACAGCATGCTTATCGATAATCCTTGGGACAAAGAGAGCAGTGTTTAAAGTGAAACTTTCTGCATAAAATTCTTATGTGAGAAAAGAAGAAAGTGGACTATTTAAATCTTTCTCCTTAAAAAGAAAGGGAAGATTACATTAAAACAAAAATGGAGAGAGACACAATAGTAAAAAGAGGGTACACCAATTAACACTTTTAAAGAAATACAAGCTGGCAATACTGCTCCAGAAGAACTCGCTTTTCTAATCATAGGGGCAAGTACCTGGTTCAGTCAGAAGTGGACAAGGCGAGCTTCGGAAACTGTCGAAAAACAAGTGTCCAATTTGGTGGGGACATAAAATTGAAAAAAATGACTGTAGAATGTTTTCTGGGTGATCCAAAATTAGCCCAGATCTCTCAGAAGTGTTGCAATAAAGTACTAAAGTCGACAGGCAGTGTGTTTGGGAAAGAGCCTGCTCTAATTTGTTTAATTTCAATCAAGGCTTTAATTTTAGAAGAGTGAATTTAGTTACTCACTTTATAATGATTAAGAATCTGGCATATTTAAAAACAGGGACTGTTTGTTATGCATGTTGCTTAATGCCAATGAGCCTGTAAAACTAAATTTCAAACTCATGATCATTTAGCTGAAATTGAAGACTGCAAACTCTACTTGTGTTGTTGGGAGATTTTGGTGGTTGTCATCAGGGGGTGTTTTTCCATGAAATTTATTAAATACATACATACATACACACCTCACACGGACCACTTTTGCAATAAACTTCTGTTATAGTTGAAATTCTTTGCAATTAACTTTGAAATTACCCCAGTTGGATCATTCTAGGCAGATATATAAAATAGAAAATATCTTCCTTAAAAAAAAAAAAAAAAAAGTGACACTTATAACATAGTCTCCCGATACTGTAAATAAACATTTTTGTAAAATTTTCCAGTTCTCAGATTCCAAGTATAATTTCTGGAGATTGCAGATGATTATGTGTATGTCCTAGAGGCAGACCCTTGATGGGCTAATTCCTATAATCCATCATTTTTCTTTTCTTCCCATCTGTGTCATGAATCATTTTTATACTTGATGGTGCAGAACCTCTGAAGCTAAATTTTAGAAAAGGTGTACTTTTGTGTCCATCTGCTATACCGCATGACCATGTATACTAATATTACCTTTCTCAAGGCACTCAAAGTTTTTTAAACAAAATGTGACATTTTCTTGATGACCATCTTTCATATTTACAAGCTCTTCACTGAGATGTTTTAAAAAGCTGAAAGTGAATTTTGCGTTTTCTCTCTCACGAAGGTGGATTACCATGTTTCTATTAGGATAATCCTGGATGGTTTCCCTTGCAGAGGAGGAATTGGAAATATAAGTAAAAGCATTCAAAAACAACTGCTATTACAGATTTTGTTCCATGAACTTTGGATGAAGGACAGTATCATGGGGATTTTAAGTTAAGAAGCACATATTAATATAAGGGCATAAAATGTGAGATCCAAGTAACCAATTGGTAAATTTTTAAAATGGAAATGATAAATGTAAAGATATGTCACCATTAGCTAAGCACATGGTGTTTCTAATATATTTATTATTTGAAACATATTTCTCACAGAGTTTTCAATATTGTACTCCATTTATTATTACTTATGTAACTCTGGAGTATATTTGAGATCTACAAACTTGACATCAAGTTACTGTCTTGTGCAATCGAAATGTTTTCCTGCAAACATTCTCATTAACCAGAGGAGCCTGTCTGACTCACAGCATCTAGTGCGTGCAGAGCCCCTAGTGCCTGGACATGTCATGTGTACAGGGCATTCAGTGTCTACAGAACATCTAGTGTCTATTGAGAACCTGATGTCTGCAGAATGTCTAGTGTGTACAAAGCATCCACTGTCGGGTCATTTAGTATTTGTGGGGCACTAAGTGCTTGCTGTGTATCTTGTGTGTTCTGAATATTCAGGTATGAAAACATCTAGTATGTGCTGACTCTGTTCTCCCAGCTCCAGGCTGTGGGCTGGGCATGAGGAGGACTCTGCTCACTGCCTTGCAGCCCATCCAGTTGGGCCCAAGCTCCAGGTCCTGCACTGAGTTTGAATGCCACTCCCCCACTGGGCTGTGCACTGTTCCCAGATTGGAGCCTCCATGATTAGCATTCAGGGTTCTCAGGCTTTGGGATTCAGTCTGAACTACACCACTGGAGTCTTCAATCTGTAGGAGGCAGATGATGGGTCTTCTCAGCCTCCCTAATTGCATATATATCTATAACTATCTCTCTATCAAGAGAGAGATTTATTATAAAGAATTAGCTCATGCGATATGAGCTATATACGCCCCTTTAGTTCTGTTCTCTAGAGAACCCTGACTAATACAAGGTATTGTTATTAACTTTACACCAGTAAACAACATGGAAGTGCCTATTGACAACCTCTCTAATGCATGTTGGCCTGTTTTACAATGTGTCTCTCTCTGATGGATACCTGAAACAGAATCCCCTGCACTTTGTTCCAGGCTTCCTCCTGCAAAGCTGTGCAGGCCTGAGGAAGCAGCTCAGTGTTCCATAGAAACAGCTGAACCTGTTGCAAATGAAGAGCTGCCTGCAGTAACATTTCTCTTCTGATAATGCCAACGGTTGTTCACATTCTTAAAATTTCACTCAAAGCTTAAAACCAGTGTATTTTTCTATCCATACACAAAAGCCCATTCTATAAAATTATATATTATTTTCCTTCTGTAAAATATTTTATACTGTGGGCAAAATTTTGATCACTGTAAACTTTATTCTAAATCATGCATTGATACAAAGTGGAGAGTTACTTTTATACTCCCACAAAACTTATTATTTCTGGAAGACAGAAATTACAATGGATTTTTCAGAGTGAACCTATGGAACTATGAAGACTTCTTGTTATAGCAAGTCACATGAAACCAAAGACCATGGCTTTTAAAATACACATTGTTTTTCCTTCTGTGGTTAAAATAGTTAATGAAGTTCTCATCTTATTATTTTAAGTTCTTATTTTATATATTGTCCTGGTTTTTGAAAGTATCAGAATTCAGAGAAGGGTGTTGGTTAGAATCTTAAGGCTTAGAGTTTAAAGTACTGAGATGATGTTTTAGAACTAAATATATAGAGATAGATCATAGTGCTAGAAGAAAGATATATTTCTACTATCCTGTATATTTTTAACATAGCAATAAAATAAATTTTTATCTAGACTTTACCTTTAGATTTAAAATTATCTAGTTATGTTTTACCAATCTGAAAGCATTTGGAAAATGGTGATTCAGTTTTTTAAAAAAAACAACAACAATTTTTACTATATCTTGGGAATTTTCTAATCCCCTTAAATTTCACATTATTGAAGTGTCAGTTCACTACATTTGGCTTGTTTCACACTGCTGGTAATTGGTAGGTAGAACTCAGGGTTGCTGCCAAACATCTTACAAGGTACAGAACAGCCCTCAGAACAAAGAATTGTCCAATCCACATGCCAATAGTGTCCTGGCTGGGAAAATACACTCTACATAAAATAATGCTAAAGATGCTGACTGTGCCATTTATTTACAAACCCATAGACTTTCTTGGAAACATGGCTTTTTGGCTGTGTGGCAAAACTAGTATGAAATCCTGATTTGGGCACTCTGAGAAGAAAGGTGATGCAGGGAAGACACATTAGCTAAGCCTGCAAGAGGAAAACAATCTGGCAAAGTTTAAAAAGTGTGATTCAACATAGATATGAATATTGCACCAGGAAACACCTCAGGTAATATTACAAATATACAAAAGTCAGAATTTAATAGAGCACGACTGTCATAAAGGTAGATGTGAACGATTATCAGAATTAATTGGTTCTCGTGATTAAATGTAAACCCAGCTTTTAATCAAGTTGAGTGTTTCCTTATTATTGAGTTTTAAGAGTCTTTTGTCTATTTTAGACAACAGTCTTTAATCAGATATGTCTTTTGCAAATATTTCTCTCAGTCTGTGGCTTACCTGTTCATTCTTTTGCACAGAGCAGAGATTTTTAATTTTAATATAAGTCCAGCTAATTAAGTCTTTCTCTAATGGATCCTGCCCTCATGTCGTATCCAAAAATTTATCATCAAGCTTAAAGTCATGTAGATTTCCTCCTTCCCCAGAAAGGTGCTTCCAACCTGGAAAGATTTTGAGATCACAGTAGGTTACACTTCCACCTTGTTTACTCAGATGCCTGATTCTGACTGCGCTGCTTCAGTATTTGCAGGTCAGCACTCCCGTTCTCCTGTTTCTAATTTATAAATTATGCATCTAATAATATCTTATTCTACAGAACGTATAAAAATGTAGACAGGATCAGATCATGTTTCTGTGCATTTTTTTTTTAATTTATCTTTATTGTTGAAAGTATTATGGGTGTCCCATTTTGCTCCTGCAATTGGCCCCCTCCACTTCGCTCCCACCCCCTCCCCAGGCCTTCACCCCGTCATTGTCTGTGTCCATGGGTTATGCATAAATGCATATAACTTCTTTGGTTAATCTCTTCCCACCTTCCACCACCCTCCCCTCTTTCCTCTGAAATATGATCGTCTGTTGCATGTGTCAGTGTCTCTGGATCTATTTAGTTCATCAGATTCTTTTGTTCATTAGCTTCTTCTTAAAGAAGACCCTTCAACATTTCCTGTAGTGCTGGCCTAGTGGTGATGAACTCCTTTAGCTTTTTCTTACCTGTGAAGCTCTTTATCTGACCTTCAGTTCTAAATGATAACTTTGCTGGGTAGAGCAATCTTGGTTGTAGTTCCATGTTTTTCATCACTTTGAATATTTCTTACCACTCCCTTCTGGCCTGCAAAGTTTCTGTTGAGAAATCAGCTGACAGTCATGTGGGTGCTCCCTTGTAGGTAACTAACTGCTTTTCTTTTCTGCTTTTAAGATTCTTTCATTGTCTTTAACCTTTGGCATTTTAATGATGATGTGTCTTGCTGTGGGCCTCTTTGGGTTCCTCTTGTTTGGGACCCTCTGTGCTTCCTGGACTTGTAAGTTGATTTATTTCCCCAGGTAGGGGAAGTTTTCTGTCATTATTTTTTCAAATAGGTTTTCAATTTGTTGGTCTCTCTCTTCCCCTTCTGGCACCCCAATAATACAAATGTTGGGCCTCTTGAAGTTGTCCCAGAGGCTCCTTATGCTATCTTCATATTTCTGGATTCTTTTTTCTTTTTGCTCTTCTGGTTGGGTGTTTTTTGTTTCCTCATGTTGCAAACTGCTGATTTGATTCTCAGCATCCTCTACTCTACTGTTGATTCCCTGTAAATTATTCTTCATTTCAGTTCCTGTCGCCTTCATTTCAAATTGGTCTTTTATTATGTCATCGATTTTCTCAGTTATTTCCCTAATAGTCAGCTTAAACATCTTTATAAACAAAATTCTGAACTCTGTATCTGTTAGCCTTCTTGGATCTATTTCATTTAGTTCCTCTTCTACAGATTTCTTCTGTTCTTTCCTTTGTGGCATATTTCTTTGCCTCCACATTTTGGCTGGTTCCAGGTGTTTGTTTCTATGTATTAGGTAGAGCTGCTATGTCTCCTGGAATATGTAGAGTGGCTTTGTGTAGTAGGTGTCCTGTAGGGTCCAGTGGCTCAGGCTCCCAAGTCACCTGAGGTGGGCCTTCCAGGCGCTCCCCTGTGTGGGCTGTGTGCACTGTCCTGTTGTAGTTGAGCCTTGGTTGCTGTTGGCATCACTGGGAGGAATTGACCCCCAGGCCAATCGGCTGTGAGGACCAGCTGCAACTACAACCAGAGATCTGCTGTGCTGGAGGCACCCTATGGAGCAGGATTTACTTTAGTGGGGCTTTGGTGTTCACCAAGTGTGCCCCTTGAGTGTCACTCATGGATGTGGTAGGATTGCAATCCAGCGTGGTCGAGTCTGACCACCAGGTGCACTCTCTGGGGCCTCCCGGGAGGTGCAAAGTCAGCCTCTGCCAGTGCCTTGCCCAGGGCCACCCAGCATGAGCTACTCAGCAAACTGTAGTTGGCTGTTATTTGTGCCGGGCTTGGAGGTGCCCAGGAGAGGCCAAGCTATGAGCCAATGCAGGCTGCTGCTAGTGCCAGGCCTAGGGCTGCTTATTAAGCCGCTGCTGCTTGTTTGAGAGATTTTAGGAAAGTCCTAAGCATGAAGCCCGAGAGGCCACTTGCACAGAAAAGCCCCTGGAAATGGCCTGGATGAGCTGCAGGTGGGGAGGGGCGGGGCCTCCGGGAATCACGGGGCGGGGCCAAAGGTGCGAGTCAGGTGCTGGCGACTCAAATATGGGGCCTGCCTGCCGGCTGTGTGCGGGGAGGACTCGCCACAGGAGCCATGGCCTCCGCCAGCCCTTCTGCCTGGGAGGAAGCCGCCCTCCACCTCTCGCCCTGACTTCAGGCAGGTTAGTTCCCTCCGAGTGTCCCGGGTCCTTTCAGGCTGCTGC
This sequence comes from Miniopterus natalensis, assembly GCF_054644295.1. Lineage (NCBI taxonomy): Eukaryota > Metazoa > Chordata > Mammalia > Chiroptera > Miniopteridae > Miniopterus > Miniopterus natalensis. The sequence goes on along the minus strand of NC_142083.1, from coordinate 23,894,332 downwards.
CCGGCGCTGGGCTCAGAGGGAGCGTCCGAGTGAGTCCGTGCCGGGCCCTTTAGAGGAGCTGCTGGGGCTCCCGCAGCCTCCGCGACCCTCGGGGACAATCCCTGCTGGTTTCAGAGCCCAAAAGTGTGGGGACGTCTCTTCCCGGCCTTGGAGCCGTGGGCTGGGGGCCTGCTGTGGGGCTGGGACCCTCCCTCCTCCGGGAAACCTCTACCGCCGAGATGCCCTCCCGGGTTTCAATTGCAGCACCGGGTGTGGGCCCGAGGCCGCGTCTCCGGGATCCAGCCCTGACCCGCCCGCGTCTCCGCCCCTCCTCCCGGTCTCAGTGCTGCTTCAGGTCCCTGGTTGTGGGGCTTCTGTGCAGCCAGATCTCAGGAGGCTCTGAGTGACGGTGGTTCTGTATTTTAGTTGTGATTTTGATGTGGCTGCGGGAGGCGGCGGGCGCAGCTGTGACCTCCGCCGCCATCTTGTCTCTCCCTCTGCGGTTTTAGTTTGTCCAAAATAAACCCCTAGCTCAATGATCTGCCACAGTTGTCTCTCCAAGTACTAATTACTGTTTTCCTCGGTAGTGTAGTGTCAGGGCTTCGAAGCTTTTGAATGATCTGTTGTTCCCATGAGTCGTGCTAATTTTAATGGGAGGTTTTTCAGAATGTGAAATTTCTCAAGAATCTTGCATGGCTTTATAGCAGCAACACCTGGGCATGGTTGTGTGTGTGTCTGTGTGTGCGCGCGCACGCATGTGCAAGCAAAAAGGCATATTTACATACCTGCAAACAGAGGGAAAATATGAATATGTACATATATCCTCTCATGTATCATTTTCCAGTAAACAGTTTTAATACTTATGCATAGATTCCATAGTTGTTTTCAGGTTTCCAATCTATTATGTTTGGTGCCACATTTTAGTAAACATTTTTATCTGTTTGAATACTCTAGTTATCTTTATTTGTTTCCTATCTTAAAGAAATATGTACCTTTGTACAAATGGTCATTTGGTTTAATTGAGTCGTTTTCTGGAAGCTGCTGAGGAGCAATGCTTTTACATTTCTTCCAAGTGTCTCCCCAATGCTGTGCAAAAGCCCTATGTCAAATGTCAGTGTTTATTTCTACATTGATACTATAATTACCATGTTAGTGGTATGTATAAACTTATAAATGCATGGATTGTACTTCTTCTAGTTCCTAATAAGACCTGAGGGTTCTTATTTCCCAATTCCATGTAAACATGTACTTTAGGATTCATTCCTTTAGTTAGTTAAGAGCTGCATTATTGACATCATTTTACAGGAAATAAGATACAAAATCTCAAGTCAGTCAGTCAGCAATATGGCTAAGGAACATATTGCAAGTTATTCACAAATCAGTAAGCCTGCACATCCACCTGGAGAATTTATTTCCTTCAGTTTCCTCTTCTGTAACACTGGAATGCTAAGTCCCAACTCACACGGCTATTCTGAGGCTTCAATGATATGTATTAAAAGAGAATCATAAAGTTCCTTCAAGATGAGATGCATATGGCTATTCTAACTTTATGCCTCAGCATAATTAGAAGTTACAACACATAATGTACCTTCAGGGTGTTTGTAAACATTTTAGATGGAAAATGCTAAATCTATAAATGCCAAGCGCTCCTTATTTAATGTGAGATGCTACAGTGTTTTCCATTAAGCGGTGCAAAGCAATTCCACTGCATGTCTGAAACAATTAATAAAGATTTTTTGACTACTTGTATGTTCAAGCCTGGTGGCAGGTGTTGAAGGCACAAAGAATACAAATGAACTTGCTGTCTGGCAACTGGAGGGAGAGCATATCAGTAAACGTTACCAAACGCCGCAGCATAGGAAGGGTAAATACCAAGTGAGAAGCCCACGCAGGAGCTGCTACGGGAATTTAGGGAGCTCAGAGGAGAGGGAGGGTAAGGAGTTCCAAGGAAATGTGAGGCCTCCTTTGGCTTTTAAGTGAAGGTTAAGGTCTAGCGGAGTGTGAACACCTCTAGCATTGGGGAGCACAGGTCACACGTGCACAGCGTGATGGGGGCGGGGTGAGCAGAGCAGCTTAGGCAGCCTGTGTGTTCCTCAAGATCTATGTCAAGAGGTGTAATGATGTGAAAAAATGTTGGGGGGAATCTTAAAAAGAACACATTGTGTGCTGTGGTGTATAAAATGTGTTGGGCATGACAGAATGAAAGGCAGTGAATGTTTTAGCTAGAATTGCAGTTATTTTAAATAAGGGCACATAACAAATATATATTAACTACCAACTACCAATTTATGCTCATAATCTTGCTAAAGACACTCAATAATTCATATCACATGCTATGATATATAGTTGATGCTAATAGTAATTCAGTGACGTGCTTATATACATAAACACTATGCATAATTGATCTATCATATACTGAGTTTAAAATGCTAATGACAGACTTTCACATTTCAATTTGCGTTTAATAATAACTATCATTAATTGTATATACTGCCAGTAATGCTAACGAAATAATTCTTAGTTAATATACCAATAATTGGTTATAACACTCTGATTTTCCTGAAAAATGTGTTTTAAAACTGATTAGCCTGAAGTTTATAGCTATGTATTTAGGGAAAAATTAGTAGTAATGTAAAGGCAGCAAAATATGAGGAAGTCATTGTTACAAGTTGCTTTAATTATGCAACAGCCAAGTAAGGGGTTAAAAAAAAAGTCTGCATATGTATTTAAGTGTGTGTGTGTGTGTGTGTGTGTGTGTGTATGTGTAGTAGTAGGAGAGAACTGGCCAAATGTAGAGAAAGAAGTACATTGGAAGTAATAGTACATGGGTCTGCCCATAAGATGTAGCAAATATATTTTCTTTGTTTTTATTGTTTCTCCTGATAAAATTTATGATATTAACATATTTGCTGGGGGTGTTATTTCTTATGAAACAAATGAAGCTTCCACACCAGAGCCCCTGGCCTCATGAGCCCTTATAAGACCCTAAGAGCAGATCTAGCAATTTTTACTCATAATTTGTTTTTTGTTTTTCTTAAAAACTAAGTTGTACAATACTAAAGGCACAATCTATGAAAGAAACAACTGATAAGCTGGATTTCATTAAAATTAAAAACTTCTGCTCCACAGAAGGTAATACCAAGAGAATGAGAAGACAAGCCACAAAGTGGAAGAAAATATTTGTTAAAGACATTTTGATAGTCTACCTTCTATTGTATTTCAAACTGTTCTTTAGCCACGTACCTCAATCCTCAGGACTTGGTATACCTTGGATTACCTTGTGATCCTGTTGACAGAAACCCTTCTCACTCAGTATCCCTCTAATAATATGCTAATGTAATCATAATTTTTATTTTGATGCATTTAGTTTCAATTTTTTCCTATTTTTAAGTAGTTGTGATGATGTCATACACATGTTTTTTTGTCTTCTTTAATTAATATTGCATCCTGAGCATTTCTTCATAATCATCATTCAATGGTATCAAAATAATCCATTGTGTGACTGTGCATCACTGGACTCATAATCTCTTTACTATTGAAAACTCAACTTGGGGACACTGATTGTTACTCAGTTAGAGCTTTTAAAAATAGTTAAAAAGGAATATTAGGCCATTAGATTTGTTTATAGTCTACTCCAGAATCTGATATTAGTGATAGATGTATTTTAGGGTAAAGTCAACTCTAAGTTAATGCCAAGGGCCTCTAGCTCAAACCACAATAAATATTAAGGGACTTTTATTTATGCCATAATTTCCCATTAAACATTCAGCCCCATGAGAGCTGCCTCCTCCATCACCACACACCCAGGGCCTGGCTTGGTGCTGGGCACATATTAAGTTCAATAAATATGTGATGAATGAATGAACTAAAGAAAGGCCACAGTCTTTACAGCTAAACCAGAGCCAATGCAAACAAAAGTTAGGACATTGACATTTGGAAAATATTAAATTCATTTTGAAGGGAGAAGGTGTATTTTGTTAAATGGGTGCATGTCAAAATACCCTTCTGAATGTTTGTGTGGTTCCTACAGAGTGACTAATGATGTGTTGCTGGGGCGATGAAAGACCTGGTAGGGATCCTGCAATTTCTTTCACTATATTATGTGTTTCTCCCATCAGGCAGATGCTATCTTTAGAGAATATTTAATTAATAAAAGTGTCAGCCCATTAACTCCACATTTTAAAACTTTGCCCTTTCAGACAATAGTTGCTGTGCAGCTTCCTAGTTTCCATCCTAATTTTCTTTCTTTTTTTTTAATGAGGTGTTAATTTTGTGGCCTAAATGCCACCAGTAGAGGCTAAGTGAATTAGTGGTGTCCAGAAACATGCTCACACAAAGGCAGGAGAAGTCATTTTTCTAATGGGATCATTATTTGCCTTACCAAGTTTTTAAAGGAAGATTTCAGTTTCATGACTCGTTTTTGTACAGGCTAAGATTCTTCCCATTCTCTGCTTTTCTTCTCTCTCCCCACCTGGTTAACAAAACAAAAATTCAAAGAAGCACCTAAGACCAGAGGCTTTTCAATTTGATTGCTACTGTCTTATATCATCAGGCCTTTCAATTAAGGGAGAGTTTCTCCATCTCTAAAGGGTTTAGATGTTCTTTCCAGGTTATGAAGTAAAATAGTTGTGAGGGGAGGGGCCAGGGGTTCATTTGTTTATTGGACAAGTATTTATCAAGCTTACCTTGGGCCTGGAACCACCCTGGAGGCTGCATAGAACCTGGGGACAGACAAAGCCTCTTGTGAATTGAATGAAGCTGACAAGATGAGCTCAGCGTTCTAGGTAGTGCATTACAACTGACTAAGAGGGCCTTAAAGTTCCCCTTGGCTTGATTAAACTTTAGACTGGATTCTTCCTGACTCTTGGCCTCTGAGCTCTCTTTTCTTAGAGCATTTACTTTAGAAAACTTTACATTGCAAATTATTTCTTTGTCCCTTTGAGGTGTAAATCTTTTAAAAACCTTTGCTACTTTTATAACACAGAAATGTCTTTCTCAAGGACCTAGGTACCATCCCTTTGAAATGTAATCACCAGGAAGATAAAACCCTATCACCCAGTGTCTGAGGGAGGGGAGTAGCCCAACTTCAATGGGCACCAATTAGTAAACATGTACAGACGCAGAGAAGAGCATTTGAAAGTCCAGGAATAATTCAGTGTGTTGAACTTCAACAAGTCACAGGACATTGGAGTTGGAAGACACCTGAAGTACACCAGTGTTAAGACTGCATTTTACAGACAAGAAAGTCGAAGGGGAGGAACATTCAATGGATGCTCCTAAGGATACTATGATGTGCTACAACTTAGACTTTCTTCATTTCCTATTAAGTGTTGGTTTCAGAATTTTCAGAAGTGTTTTTGCTTTGAAAGTGTGGAAATGGTAATATACCACCTCCTAAAAGTACATCAGTAATAGCATGGCTTATGAATTTCTAAAATGTCACCAGATTAATAAAAATATATTAAAAGTAGTTGTTATTCAAACTAAAGTTTAAGCTATGATTTATAGACATGTAATCATCTTATCATAAAATCGACTGCACTTATAACCAATGCATAAATGGAACCAAGACCAGGAAATATCTTACTTCTCTATCAGATTTTGGGGTATCAGTTCCAAGAACTCAGAAAACAAACAAGAAAATAAACTGATAAAAATTAGCTTTTTTTTCAGTTTTAGTAGAATAAGGTAAAGATCCTGTTAGTGGTGACATAAGGCTTGTTTAAGCAAAACTATTTAAGATGAAAAAAATACTCTGGCATCGCTGTTTGCCTTAGGTAAGCTTTAATAGAGAAATAATCCGTAGATAGTGGCTGGAAATGGAGCTCATTTTGACTTTTGAGAAAAATAGCTGATATATTTCTAATTTTCAACTTTAAGCTTGCTAACAGAGATTTAATAATTTAAAAAGATCCCAATTAGCAACAATAATAACAACAATTATAACAATTATCCATAGGCATGTGGAGTTGTTTTATATCAAGAGGGGAAATGAAAGAATGTATTTTGTTACACAGATAATTTGTTCAGACTAAGGTCATGATATTAGGAAATAATATATATTTTTATTTTTTTCTCTTATTTCTTCTCATACTTTTGTCATAGTTTAAGGGAACATTTCTGCTTTCCATGCATTGAATACTGTGCAGAAATAATACCTGCAAATAAAATAAACGGCACCATTAACAATGGATGCTATGTCTTTGGCAGGGCATGGAGATTCATTGTGCACACTGAGACTGCTAACCAAGAAAGCTAAATTACTTTATTTCAAATGGTGCAGAGCCTGGATGGGTAATATGTGTGTCTCCATTTCATTCTCCGCTGCTGTATGGGAGAGGCAGTTTTAGTGCTTGTCTCATTGACCCAGAGTTACTGCAGAGTAGAAGGAAACCTTTTGTATTTGCATCTGTTACCTCTCCAAGCATTAGGAGTGAAGTAATGATGAAATACCCTCTTCTCCTCCCTGGGCCGCCAGTTGCCATAGCAACACAGCACTCTATAAAGTTCATCAATTCAGCTGCGGTTATCCCCAAGTAGCAGACAGCTTATATGTTACAAAAGTTCTTTCTTTTAACTTGTTATTGAGCAAATGAATTAAATTGGTCTTGGCACCAAGAGCTCAGCATTATATTTATATAGTAAAGGGAATTAAAAGAAGAAAATCCGTCTTCTTAGCTGATATATGCCTGAGAAGCGGATTTTAATTAACTCAGTTTATCAGATTCAACTAATAGCTTATTTCCTTCCAAAAAGAATATGTTAGCCAGTTTAAACATCCTACTCATAAGTTATATGCAACACTCTTTTATCCCACAGTATTATTTTAAACCATCTTCCCGCTTCCTCACCCTCAGCATAGAAGGCCCAGGGAGTCAGGTGCTGGCGGACATAACCCGTCCTGCTTACTGTGGTCTCACTGGAGTTTCGAAGGGGTCTGGCCCACGGTGGTGTTCAGGAGAGCACAGGGCTCATCGTGTGGGCCCTGGAGCCCCGTGGCCCCGGTCAGACTCCAGCTCCAGCTGACTCACATCTTTGTGCCTCCTTCATGTTGGGACCCCGCGCACGGGTGCAGGGCCACGCAGGGAGCTTATGTGTCATCACAGGGTGCAGTATGTAAAAATGTATAGGTTATAAGCCCTACTCAAGCCCCAGCTCCCTGCCTCTGTCAGTCCTCCACACACGAAGCAGGAGGGGCGATGATCACTCTATTACAAGAGCCTCCCTCCCCTGCCTTGCTGAAAACAAAACAAAACACTCTTTTTAGTACTCTGCATCACAGACTGATCTCTTAGAAGAAATTTGCCACTACATTTCCTGCAAGTGGAAACAAAATTGTATTTAAAACAAAAGTGCCGTCAATCCAGTCCTCTGGGCCTCCTCTCTAAACTCTACCTAGCCCTGTGGCTTAAATATAATTCCTACCAGACTGAAAACCATTCTGCTAAGGAGGCAACTCAAGGTTGTGAAGGGAAATTACTTGTCTTAGATTTATTGTATTTAGATTACAAAATAGCCACCCAATTGGCAAAGTTGGCAGGTCTTCCCTGACAGGCACCAGGCAGGAATACAGAGTGTAAATTACTCTCTCACCCCCATGGGTGAAATTTATACTATGCCTGGTCCCTTTAGTGTGAGTTGGGATGGTTGAGAAAAATCTATGCAAATCGTTCTTATACCACATTCATTTAAAAGAAAAAAGCTGTCTACTCGATGGAATAAAATTATGTTGTCATTTTTCAGAATCACGGTGTTATACTAATTGTGAACTAGCGGCTGGAGCTCCAAATTATTTGGTAGCTGGAGCTGTCACACTCTTCAGAAATGCTCTTGTTCCTCCCCAAGGCTTCAAAATGATCCGAGGCCTCTATCATCGACCCAAACCTCTCTCTTCAGCTTCGAAGAATAATTTCTAACTGTCAGACCTACATATGCAGCTGGAACTCAGCATATCCCAAACTGAGCTTAGTGTCTCTCCTTTGGTTTAAATCTGTGCATTCACCTGAAATTCCAAATTTGTTAGAATAAAATTTTCAATTGGACCCGTCCTGCCTTTCAACTTCATCTCTTGTTTCTCCACCCATGACTCCAGCTAACTTAAATTTCTCACCTTTCAGGATACCCATGCCTTTCTATAACTGCACGTTTTGCATAATTTGTGCCTTCTTCTGGGACTACCCATCCATACTTCCTCCACCAGGTAAACATCTCCCTATCTCTAAGAGCCAGCTCTCACACCTCTCCCCTGGGGGGAGTTTCTCACTTGTCCAGGCCAGGTCAGGGTTCCCAAATCTCTGTGCTCATCGAAGGTTATTCCTCCTTCAATGAAGATAGTGCATTAGGTCAAACTGTAGGAGATGTGTCTCTCTTTTCTCGTATGCTCTGAGCTTGTCTTGAGGTCAAGTGCCGAGTCTCATTCTTACCTATGATAAATTTATTTCCTTAGCATGTGGTAAGCTATCAATGAAGGTTTCCAGAATGGATACACGAAAATGTTAAAATTCTAAAAGTAAGCCTCAGAAGTTCACCCTTAGCTCAGGGCCGAACTTTCATCTTTTAATCTTTCTGGTTATTACTAAGGAAGAGCAGGAAAATGATCACATTAAAACTCCATCATTCATTTTGACAGCTTGAGGAGTCCCAAGTACACAGATTGGCCCTAAATGTCGATGTCCATCCCTCTTACTGCCCGTTCAATGGAAAGTTCTCTCAGAATTGAGAAGCTCAAGTAGGTGGGAGTGGAAATCTGAAAAGGTAGACATGACAGGAGATCTATGAGTACAGCACATCAGTTCTCAAACATTAATGACTATAAAAGTGAACAAACAAACAAGAAAAACAAAAATTTATAGACACAGACGACAGTATGAGGGTTACCAGAGGGAAGGAGGTAGGGTGGTAATAAAGGGTAAAGGGGGTCAAATCCATGGTGATGGGAAGAGATTTGACTTTGGGTGGTTTCACCCCAATAAACTTAATGTTTAAAAGGTTACTCAGGGAGATTGCTAAAATGGAAATTGTAGGCTTTAACCCTGAGTCTGGGGTTTAGCTGCTTTGCCATGGGGCTTGGGGACCTGTGTCATTAAGAAGAATTATAGGTTAATCTGCCACCAGTGGTCTAGGATTATTCCTTGGCCAACAATCAGAGGCTGTTGGTTTTAGTCCACATTATCAAACGTGCTAACAGCAAAGCCAATGATGGACAAGCTTTGAGACAATGTGACTATCTGTTACCTTTCTTAAGCTGCTTGAGTTTAAGGAAAGTGCTGAGCACGGTGCCTGAACCATGGGAAGCACTTACTGTGCTTGAGCAACTGTCGTGATGCTGAGCAAAGGTCCTACCTCCAATCCAGAAGCTCTTCTTTCCAGACATTAAGATGCAGCCCCTAATATGTCACAAACTCTAGTAGACACTGTGGACTTTCTAACAGGCTGCACAGTGGACTCATGTTAGGGTTGTAAAACATTATGAATGCTTGGATCCTGCCTTCATCTGCCGAGTCCTGGTTTAATTGATCCTGGTAGAGTGTGGGCATCTATTTTCTAGAAGCTGTCAAGGTGAATGTAACATGGAGCCATAGTTGAGAACTATCGATGTCTAGAGCATGAGAGGATATTAAGAAAATTATAGGTGATGTACAATTAAGGATTAGGTAATTAATCCAATTTTCTTCATTATCTAATTTGGCCCTAGGTAGTAAGCCAGATACTTTAGAAGATTGAAAGTCCTATATAGCATGTTTGAGAGATTCTATAAGTTCTACGACTTTAGGGGCAGACATGGAGGTGTATTAGACAGAACTCCAACTGCAAGGACTGTGGTGGGCTTACGGTCTTCAGCTATTAACTCCTTCAGTGTCTGCCTCAGCTTGCTCAATGTGTTCAAAATATCCTCAGGGAGGTCCTCATTCTGAGTAAGGTGGTAGTGGCCAAGGGAATGTTCTTCTCAGATCAGAGATGCTTACATCCATTACTGGGCAAGACAGTGGATCAAAGTCCTAGCCGTTTCTGCTCAATTTTTATACTAGAAAAACTTTGCTTGAAGATCCATATTGGGCTGATAGAACTTTTGACTGGTCTGTGCCATAGTCTAATGGTTCCCCTTGCCCAATCCTGCTTCCTTCTTTTTTCCTTTCACAACTGTTATTCTCTCCAAAGAAACAAACAAACAAACGAAAACCCTCTTGTACTCCTAGCTCCATCTCAGTCTCTATATCCTGGAGAACCCAAACTTCAGTAGGACACCCAGATGAGGAGAGCTGGTGAGACATAGTAGAAATGCAACACACATAAATCTAGAAAAGCCAATGGGTAAGAGACAAAAGATGTTTGAACTTAAACTTGGGAGTGACAGACACTGGATATACATCTCCTCTTTATATTTTCACTTTAAATGTTGCAGAATAGATATTGTGATTTCTAGTTGACAGATAACAAAACAGACCTACAAAGATCTAGAAATGTACTCTTCCATAGCTTAAAATAGGTGGAGGAAGGATATGAGCTCAGCTTTGTCTGAAACTAAAGCTTATATTTTTCCAACACATCATTTTTTTTAGTTCCTCCATCTCATAACATTTTTATCTAAAATGTGTCTGAACTCCTAGTGCATCTAAAGAGCTACATTTAACACACATTTGCACCATCTCCTAATGTCTTCCTCTGGTCAGATATAATTACCACAATATCATAACTGTAAATGCCTTAAAGTTAGGAAAAAGCTCTTATGTTTCTTATATATCCTACCTTGCATGTGTTTTCATAATATAACTGTGTCAATTATAATTAAATGACTAAAGTTTGAAAAAAAAACTGGACAATAATTTAGAATATTATAGCAGAGTTGAAGATTCATATACCCAATGAACCAGCAGCTCCATCCCTAGAGCATAGCTTCTCAAAGGTGGGTAGCAAAGTTACTTGTGAGTTAGAGAGTTTCCTATAAAAATTCATGTACAGAAAGCAAATTACATATAATTTAAGAATTCTGTTTTAAACTTTGTTTCCAAAATGGTTATGTAAAGTAAGGCCTTTGAAATTACTAAAAAAAAGGCCCAAAACTTACAGGAACATTGGGCCTTAAGAACATGAACAAACAAAAAAAAATGGAAAAGAATCCAGTATCATTTGGCTGCCCGTTTATATATGTAAGTTTCTTCACAACATTCATTAATGAATATTTTATAAAATCAATTAATTATGACCTAAGTTTTCCAATTTTATTTTTTAAATTATAAATGAATATTGTTGTTCTTGTTAATAAGTTAACCTGCAGGATCATAAACAACAGCACTTAGAAGAGTATAAAACATTTAAAAGTGAAACATTAAGAAAAATTATTTTGAAAACATTAATTTGAATTGAAAGATTCTGGAAGTGTGTATATGTATCAATATAGTCCAAAGGCCTAGCTCTTAAAATAAATTAGGTTTAACTAAATTTATTGGACAACAACATTATTTGACTTTTATCAAATGTTCCTTTAGCATTCAACAAAGGAATAATTCATTTCAGTGCTTTGGCCTTGATTCCTGCCTCTTTGAGGAGAAACTGATTTGGAGAAACTAAAAGGTTGATCTAGGCCAGAGTAAAGAGAAGGTAGAATCAGTCAGAGATAATTTCCCAAAATATAGTGTTAAATGATGTTTTTATAATGTTTACTAAAAATATATTGAAAAAATTGGAGCAAATTTACTGAAACACCTAATGTTATAGAAATGATGATTGTATAAGAAAGATGATTTTAACATATGCTTGCTAGATAGATTTTATCAGGTAAATAGCTTTTATTCAATTTCTAGACTTCTAAAATTACTTACTTTAACAAATTTATTTTTTCATCTGTTGAAATATGCTTTTTTCTCCTTTAATCAGTTCATGTGCAAATGGCATTTATAGATGTTCCTAGTTATAAATTTTCATTCCAAGTTTAAAAATTCATTTTAGTTATTGTTTTTTTAATGTCCTGAGGAGGAATTGTTTTGATAATTTTTATGTTGAATGTTTACATCATTACTCAGGAATGAGATTGGCCTGCATTTTTTTCTTTCATACTGTTCTTGCCTCATATCAAGCTTACTGCTTAATATGTGAGCCACTTCCTTCCAAAAATCATTTGAGGACATCTTTAAGGACACATGAGAAACCAGAAACATGGTGGTCTTTAGGGAGAGGAACATCAAGGAGATTGTTCGATGCACCCTATAAACCTTATGAGTTTTGTCCATCTAAACTTACTACCTATTATCACAAACGAATAAATAAAAAGGAAAATTTTAAATATAAAAAGCGACCTGAGGGTGGAAAAAATATGTTTTGTTCTATTCTATGGTTGACTGAAAGCAACACTTTACTAAAGCCGTAAGGGTAGGAAAAATCATTAGAATTTTCTTTTTTCCTTACTATTTTATGAATCGGAAGCAGAGCTAATGAGTTACAAGATAGCCAGAAGAAAGACTAAAAAAGTTGAATAATATGTGTTGAGCCTTTCAGCACTGGCAACTCGCATATATTCAATATTTATTTGGTCTATATTTTATAGACCAAAGGAAGATGTTCCATAAAATCTTTACTCCCTCCGGTGTTACCATAGGTCCTGAACATTAAGCATTATATGCGAGGCACGGCTCTACACACTGTTGCTGACATTTTAAAATATTTATTTTTTACAAAGATTTAAGATTCCAGTTCTTGGGAAACAAAATCCAATTCAACACTAACTTTTTTGATTGCTTTGAGTGAATAGACACGTTTTTAAGCATTTTGTATGCTTTTGACAAATAGTCATGAATTTTTTTTTCCAAAGTATTTTGGAGGAAAGCAGTGTTTGAACACCTGCTCGGTGGAATTAACAGATTGCACTACAGAGGGAATAGTATCTCTTCTGGCCATTACTCATTCTGGCACACGGGAATGGAAACGTTTTGTTTCCTTAAGGCTAATTAATTTGTACTGGTACTGCTCAGAGAAGTGAATATATAAGACTCGTATTTTAAAATGTACTTTAATTCTGGAAAACATATCTTTTGCTATATACTGTTAAACATACGTTTATGTAAATATAAATATTATAGAAGTTACAATACATTAATTATATTCCATGAAAATTTCTTAATTACCAACACTAAGATATGAAATAAAAAAAAGAAAACAAACTCATTATGACAAATAAATTGAACTTCTTTCCACCCACACCCTCTGCAGCCTCGAGACCTCTCACTGATTTCTGAAAGTGCCCTCCTCCCCACGCTTTGCAGCAGAAAAGTATTGGCATTTAGATCAGGCCCAGACAAGATAGAGAGATGTGGACCATTTAGCTTTTGAAGAGATGATCATGGGTTTAGAGTTTAGATACGATTTTTAAAGAGAAAGGTTTTTAAATGATTTTTAGTGAAAAAATCTTAATGAACGCTCACTCTTCTTTTTGACCTTGGCTAGTGCCCTTACGCAGCTGGGGAATCTCATTTTAATGAGGCGATATTGTATTTCTGAGCAGCAGGCCCTGCTTTGAAACAGTTCCATTTTCTTCTGAAAGCTCAAAGCTGCTTTCATGCAAGTATTATAGATTAAGAAATTATTTCTTCAAATGAAGAAAAAAAAATTCATAAGGGGCTTAGTGTTGAGAAAGTTTAATTTTAAAAGAAAAAGTCCTTCCCTCCCTAATCTTCTTGAATGTCCTGACTTTTAAGGTATTTCCATTAACAGTAACATTTTCTATGCTTTCAGTTACCATCTTATTTTTCTGAATCTGTAATTTGCATTTCCTAAAGATAACAGGCAAAGGGCAATTTCAGCCTTCTGAATAATTAATTATAACTTTCTGGCAGTGCATTTCCAAAGGCCAGACAGCAATAAGGATTCATGACAAAAGCTAAAGAGCAGGAATGTGGCTACGGAGATCTCGGCTCTTCAGACACAGTCCTGGGTTGCCTACGCTTGGACGCTTACCTGACTCTCACCTTAACCATAACCCCAACCGTAACCCAAACCCTACCCCTAACCGAACTCTGTTTCATGGTTTTGAGCTTGAATTATAGGTGTCTTTTGTATCTGTTTGGCAGAGAAATGGTTTAAGGGTTCTTTTAAATGCCTTTTATAGTATAATATTTTATTGGTCAAATACTAATGATTGATTCAACAAATGGCCCCAACCAAAAAAAGCAGGGTCTGTTCAAGTTCTGCTCTACTCTTCTACTTTTCGTTATAATCATTTTTCAGACTCTGGAAACAAATTGTTTTTGAAACTTCTACAAGAGTAAATGGTAGATATTAAATATACTACATGTATCACCCATATGTGGGGTATAAAACTGAAAGCAACAATTGAACAAACAAGACAAACAAAAACGTATAGACGCAGACAGCAGTATCGTGGTTTTATCAAAGGGAAAGGGGGTGGGGTAGCAAAGGGCAAGGGAGCAAACGCATGGTGACGGAAGGGGATTTGACTTTGAGCGGTGGGCACACAATGCAATATACAGATGATGTGTTATAGGATTGTACACTTGAAATCTACATAATTTTATTAACTAGTGTTGCCCCAATAAATTTCATAAAATTAAAAATATATATATTTAATTCCTATTTAACTTTTAAAGATCTTTAAAATATCTTTGTTGAACTATTGTGCCTACCACTCCCTCCATGTGAAGGCAGTACAGATTAAATGAAGAGGCTTAATTCTCCTACTGAAAATAAGAAAATAGACAACGTTCCCTCTTTTCCTAGAGAATTTACTTAGGAAAGCATGTAACTCAAGTTTCTTTCTCTGTCTTTTTGAAATGTATGTGAATCTTTTTACACACTTTCCCAGGGACCTGGGTGCCACCTCTGAAATGCAGTCGTGTGGGAAGATGTGTCCCTGTCTCCCTGCTTCAGTGCGAGGATAGGAACCTAACTTTGATGGGCACCTGACTCCAAGTTGCAAAACCATCTCCTGTCATAAAGATATGAGGGGTTTATTTTTCCTTTGGATAAAGCCAATTAACTAACACAGATGATCACCCTTGTTACCGAGTGTATTTAGGATGAGCTGAGTGTGTTGTGGACTTGAGGACGAGCTCCCGTTCATCTTGAGAACATGCAGGCACCGGGTTTCCGCTTAGTTATTTAAAAGAGTGAGATTTCTTTCTTTCTCTGGAGTTACTTAGCAGATTGCCTGCGATGTGCATCCCATTTTGGTTTAATGCTAATTCAATAATAAAACTGCTTTCTTTCTTTACTACCTTTATGAAGAGGTTTTCTGGGTTGGGAGAACATTTTGTTTGTAATTATATTTCTCCAGCATCAACAATAATACTCCCCCATTGGTCTCCCCCTACCCTTCAAATAAAATTCATAAAATTCCTACAGAAAAATAGCCTAAATACTGCAGTGGTAACTTTTATGGTCCCGAATGCTCGTGTGACAGGGAGGAAGAGAGTGACAATAAGTGCAAATCTGCATCCCACACGGAAAATGTGCACATGTAGCTATGATTTAACCTGGAGGTTTACTGAACATCAGTGACAGGATCTGTTCCTTCTCTCCATCTCTGGGACACTAAAAGGGAGCATAGCTGCCCAGTGCCACAAAGAATGAGTTAAATATGTGTGATTTTTATGTACCTGTTTTTTGTTGAATTTGTTGACCTTTTCCATATAAAATAATGTTCCCACCTCCTCCCAGTATTAATAATAAAAGACAATACAGAGAAGCCCAAATGCATTTTCTTCCCAACAGTTATTTTGGCAAACAAACGTGTCCCATTTTAATATCTATTTCTTATGAAATCCCAAAGAAAATATTCTGTGTGGACCTTAAAGATAAGGGCAATTCCTGATCTTAAATTGCGAACAACCGGGCTCCCTGCCAATAGCCAAGGTGTGTGAGGACGTGTGTAGACAGAGTCGGTCTCACAAAGAACAGAAGGGAGGGAATTCTTACAAGCCATTCTTTTAGGAAATGTTGGGAAAACAAGCACAGTGATTAAACACAGCAAGCAACTATTTTCCTTTATTCTGTACATACATTTGTTTTCTTCCTATTTATTTTCACAGAAGTCAATAGCCTTGTTAGTTCCTCTTTGGGATTCAATTTCAAAGAACTTGTGTCTGCTTTTAAACATTTTTAAGTCAGGCTTAATAATTAAAGCAGATGCTGACCGCTCTATGAGACTGTCAGATGGAAACTACTTAAAGGAAATCTACTCACCCCATGGCGAGCTTAGCTCCTCCAGAGATGACAATTTCTGGAACAGTGTCTGGCACCAGCCGCTAATGTGCACTGTGAAAATATTAAATTGCAATCGTATATTTTTCTTAGGTTCAAGTTTCACATATCATCAATTCACAGATGAAGGTTGTTCTAAAATGAGTGGTCAGGTAAGAACATTTACCATGAAATATCTTTATCCACAGAATCTTATTACTTATCATTTGGCTTTGAAAAGACCACAGTCATAATAAATCCTAGGGTACATACACCTAGAAGAATAGGCTGCTTGGAACTTTCCTACCTTCACAAAGCCATCTGGTTCTGATTTTCCCATAGAATTTCAATAGAAAGAAGTCTGAAAAATCAAATCTGAGAACTCTGCTTACTCAAACTTTTGAAAGATGTTATCAAGAGCTTCAGTCTCAAAAATAATAGAAAAATGGTTACATACCCATTCCAGCTCAAAAATAACTTCCCAGTAATGTTTCATACAAATCCACCCTTTACTTAAGCCCCGATTTAACATTGTGATATTACTTTAGAATAAATTTATCAGAGATCATTTCTGATAAAATAATGAGGTTTAATTTAAACCTTGTAACTACAAGTTCAAAATTAGTTTTGTTGCCAGGGTCTTGACTGGGTTCTGTTCTCATGAAAAGATAAAAGGATACACTTCTGACACATCTGTCTCTATTTCTTCAGAGCTAGTGTGGTGGAAACCCTATTGCATTACATTTGAAGAGCAACATGTCCTTTGTTCAACAGCTGTGAATTAATTTGTCCATTTCAAAAGTAACTAGGCTGATCCAGATCTTAGCTATTGTAAACTGTGCTGCTATGAACATCGGGGTGCACATATTCTTTCTGATTAGTGTTTCAGGATTCTTAGGATATATTCCTAGAAGTGGAATCACTGGGTCAAAAGGCAGCTCCATTTTTAATTTTTTGAGAAACCTCCATACTGTTTTCCACAGTGGCTGCCCCAGTCTGCATTCCCACCAGCAGTGTACCAGTGTTCCTTTTTCTCCACACCCTCGCCAGCACATGTCGTTTGCTGATGGTAGCTATTCTTTCCGGTGTGAAGTGATCCTCATTATGGTTTTAATTTGCATCTCTCTGCTGATTAGCAATGTTGAGCACTTTTTCATATGTCTCTTGGCTATCTGTATGTCCTCTTTGGAGAAGGGTCTATTCCGGTCCTTTACCCATTTTTTAATTGGATTGTTTGTCTTCCTCTTGTTGAGTTGTATGAGTTCTTTGTACACTTTGGAAATTAGCCCCTTATCAGATGCATCCTTGGCGAATATATTTTCCCAGACCTTGGGATTCCTTTGTGTTTTGAGGCTGATTTATTTTTCTGTGCAGAAACTTTTTTAGTTTTATGTAGTCCCATTTGTTTATTTTTTCTTTAGTTTCTCTTGCCCTAGGAGATGTATCAGTGAAAATTCCACTACTCTCATATGTGGAATCTAAAGAACATAATAAACTGATGAACAAAATAGATTCAGTGACATAGAAGCACGGAACTGATGAATCTCAGAGGGAAGGTGGGGGTGAGTGGGTGGGGAGAGATTAACCAAAGAATTTATATGCATATATGCATAACCCATGGACACAGACAATCATGGGTGAAGGCCTGGGGCAGGGAGTGGGTGCAGGGCGGAAAGGGTGAACGGGGGAAAAAGGGGACATCTGTAATACTTTCAACAATAAAGATAATTTTTTTTTTTTTAAAGTAACTAGCAACTTGGATCCTATGTTCTGTATTGTCCATGGGGTGGGGACACAGAGATTGCCATATGCATATGATCTTTGACCTTATTGATTGAGTGAAGGGCAGAGTGCTGTGGGAGCCCAGGGGAAGGGTGCAGAGGGGCTGTGCAGAGTCAGGGAGGAAGGCCGAAACAGGTAATAAGAAGGATACAGGGCACTTCGCAGGCACAGGGAGCAGGTGAAGAGGCAGGGAGCAAGCATTCCACAGAGAGGTGCTTGGCACACTCAGCAAGGAGGCCTGTTCTGATGAAACTGGCTACATGAGGGCTGGTGACAGGTCATGATGGGGGAGAATTAGGCAAAGACCAGATGGGAACAGCATTGTGTGACATTCCAAAGCTCTATGCCTAGGTGATACAGGTTCATTTTACAGTCCTCTTGTGAATAAGTGTACTAACTTTAGTAATATGCCCTGCTTACAACTGATAATGAATAGTGATAATGCAGTATTTCTAAAATGTCTATCATTTTAAGATACTATGTGTATATAATATACACATATATAATTTAATCCCCACAACTAATATTAGTGCAGAGTCAATTTACATATATGCTCTTACATGTGCACAAAAATGTTACAAACACAAATTTGTTTCTTTTTGGATAAACCAGATGTAAGAAATTTGCCATATTTAAGAGAGGAGACATAACTCTTTCTTTCTTTTTTCTGTTTGAAAAAGCATTTCCTAAGACTGAGTCATAATCAGGCAATGTCACTTATTTCTCAGGTGATGACATGTATGGCATAAGGTGGCAGGCTTGGGCAGTGAGAGATGCTCCCAGTGATTAGACTCGGTCCTTTCCAGAAGCCCAAGCAGACTTCCCCACAGTTCCCATTAGTGGAGCTGGGCCGGGAGACCACTTCCACAACAGAGGGTGGAATGTGAGCTTCCAGGCCAGGCAGGAGTGACTGGGAGGGCCTGGGAGCCATCATTCCTACAGTGTGTGTCACAGAGCCTTATGGAGAATGTCAACACACATCATTATGGTGTGAATGACAATAGTAAGTGGATTACCTGAACTGTTAAACTAGACACGCCTAGTAATTCCTTCTTTCTTCAACTGCTCTGCCTCTATAGCATGTCTCCTCCTGTCCGTGCCTCCTGGTACATCACCCTCAGAGTAGAAAGTCTGTGTGTGTTTTTCTGCATATTTGATTTCTGTTTGTCTCCACCATTTCCTGATTTCTTCCAATGTTTGTTGAAGAAACTTCTACATTATATGGATAAGGTCTCAAGTATTAGGGACCTCATCTCTATCCACCCACCTCAGTCAGACTATCCAGTGAAGGCTGCTCAAGGCACAGCTCCAGGTGTGCAAAGCCCGGGTGGTGGCTGGATTGCTCAGCCCTGAATTTGGGCAACAGATTAGGTGCATCATTTGGGAGAAGAGAACTTTCAAATTCCTCCTTAGTAAAGATATTTATTTTTTGTGTCTTCACTTCCATAACCTTGCCTTATCATTTCATTACCTCTTTCCTAGATAATTGTAACAGCCTCTTAACTGATCCCCACACTCATCCTTCCTGCTTTCATATTATATTGCAAAGATCTACCAAAATAACATAAGAGCAATGATGATTAAATACCCTTAATGGATAAAATAGAATCTTCTTTTCTAGCATTGATACTCCTTTCCACATTTTGGCTCCAATATGCAATTTCAGCCTCATCTCCCAGCACACTCCAGCCACGCTGGTCTCCTCACCACTCCCTTCCTATCACCTGTGATTGCCCATCTATTCCTTTGTGCATTTCATTCCTGGTTCCTGGAATAACACCCAACAGACTGCATGGAAATATCCTGCCCATCGCAAGTGGGAAGCTGCCATTTTTCTAGGCCCAACATGCTTTTTGCACTTTTCAGAGAGCAACATCCTAATAATCCTGGTTTTGAGAATGTTCAGCTTCCCTTATTTACAATTTTGGTGATGATTGATCAAGGTGAGACATCCACCCTGGCAACAAGTGGGTGTGGGGCCCAAGGCAGACTTGTTGACTCTCCGAAATGCCTGTTAAACAGGTAGCTTCAGGCACAAACCATGTGCACCCATTGGGGTGAATCACCCCACTGGCAGCACTGTGATTAGAATCTGTCGATTTTCCTTTCACTGCTGGTGACTGAGCCCAGCCCTTGAATGCCTCCTGTCTTCTAAAAGTGGCTCTTCACCCCAATCTGTGAGCTGCTCACCCACTTCTGGTATATTACCTTTTGTTTGTCATATTTGTTAGCCAGGGTAACTGTTTCATGTAAGTGAAGGTCTGCTTCCCTATTTCAAAGGCTGAATCCTGGGTCACCTCTTTAAGGGGCTTCGTTGTTACGTATTTTGAATGGATGTGCTTTTCTATTCTGAACAGTTTTTCTTTGTGCGGCCACTTTTATTTCCCTGTGCACTTTATTAATGATTTCCGACAAGGATGTGATCGTCACAGTCATTTCTGTACCAGAGCGCCTGGCCACCACAGTCAGTACTCCGGAGCTCTTTGAGGAAGGATTAATGACAGCTTTGCCAGGACTGTGTTGTGCTTTGATATATTTCCCCTCAAGCTTATTTATTTCCTGAATGCACCATGCCTTGGCAAAGTATGCGTATTAGTGTGTCTGTGGCTGTGGTAACAAATTGCCAAAAACAGTGGCTTAGAACAACACACATTTGTTCTCTTGCAGTGCTGGAGGCCAGAGTCTGAGATCAGTTCCACTGGACGAAAGTCAGTGTGTCAGCAGGGCTGAATCCTTCTAGAGGCTCCAGGAGAGAATCATTTTCTTGACTTTTCTAGCTTCTGGTGGCTCCCTGCATTCTTCACCTTATAACCCCATCACATCACCCCACCCTCTTCCTTCCATCTTCACATCTCCCTCAACCTTTCACAAGGAGCCTTGTAATGATTATGTTGGACTCACCTGGATAATCCAAACTAATCCCCATATCAAGATCCTTATTTAATCATACCTGGAAAGCTCCTTTTATATAAGTGAGCATTCACAGACTCAGAGGTTGGGACCTGGATATCTTTGGGAACCATTATCCAGCCACCCGCAGTGTGGAAGAGTGGGTCAGAGAGATGACATGTAGAGAGGGAGGAAGGGGCCTGGGATCCAAGTAAAAGCAAAAAAAAAAAAAAAAAACAACCCAAAAATCCAACAACCCAAAGCAGGCTACTAGAAGCTGCCACACACACTTTTTGCTTATATTCCTTTGACAAGAGCTTAGTATCATGGCCACAGCATCTTCATAAAGCGACTGTGAGTGCTCTTATTTTCAGCATTTTACAGATGTCAAAACTCAAGCACAAAGAGGTTAAAGTAAGTTGCCCAAGATCACAAAGCCTGCTTCACATTGTTTCAACATGAGTGACTTCTCCCTGACAAGTCTTCAACGCGTGGTTCATAAAACTACTTGTTCTGCTGTTCCACAAATTATCTGATTTTATGTCACCAGGCTGAAATCTCTTGAGAGCAGAGAGCCTGTTATTTACTTTGTAATTCTATTCCCTAGCCCCATGTAATGGACATTCATACCCTGGTATATAATAGTCTTTCTGATGTTACTGTCAGGAAGACAACTCCTATCTGAAACAATGGCTTCCAAGCAACCCCACTTCATGGAAGGCAGACATCTAGGCTGGTGTGATTGCAGCCATCCTGGACCATGAGGATTGGATCCAAACTCTCATGAGGCAGAGCATTAAGCCTGAAGGAAGTTGAGGACTTTATAGAGCAGCCCAGGAACACCCCCTGCTTTGGAACATTTATATGTGAGAGACATAGCTGCCTTTTTAAAGTCATTTAATTTGGGTTCTCTCTTCCTGGTAGAGAAGCCTGATCCTATCCTGGAGGATAGGTGGGTGAGGAAGGAAACTGGAGCTAAACTGTGAAGGTGTATTTTGGTCATCAGGAAGGAGTTTGATTTTAATGGACTACCAATAATTTTTTTGTGTTTTGTGTTTTTTTTAAATATATCTTTATTGATTTCAGAGACAGAATAAGGGAGAGGGAGAGGAGAGAGATAGAAACATCAATGATGAGAGTCGTTATTGATCAGCTGCCTCCTGCACGCCCTCGACTGGGGATCGAGCCCGCAACCCGGGCATGTGCCCTGACTGGGAATAGAACCACGATCTCCTGGATCTTAGATCGACGCTCAACCACTGAGCCACGCCCCGGGCCACCAATAATGTTTTTATGATTGGCTTAGAATCAGAGCTTGAGTAGATGTTTCAGGGGAGATAACTTTTGGGCCCTTTAGAAGAGGGACAGCCTGTTGGTCATGAGACTGAGGAGGCAGCTGGTGCATAGTATCATGAGGAAGAGACCGTGAGAGTTGGGCCCTTACAATGTTCATAAGGACAGAGGACACAGTCCAGAATCCAGGCATTTATGAGGTAGAAACATAAGATTGGAGAAACATTAAATGAGAGAGGTAAGGGAGAAGGGGAATCAATTGTGAAGTCAATGCTCATGCTGTGGCCACTGGGAAAGGGCTGGTCAGGGGTTAGCAGTAAAAGGAGGAGAGCCTGGCAATGAGAAGGCTCCTTTTCTCATTGTGATGCCAAATTGTGTCCCCCTTAAATTCATATGTTGAGTCCCTAACCCCAGTAATCCAGAATGTGACTGTATTTAGAAACAGAGCCTTTAAAATGGCAACTAAATTAAAATGAGGTAACTAGGGTGGACCCTAGTTCAATCTGATTGGTTTCCTTATAAGAAGAGAAGATTAGGACACATACACAGAGAGAAAGAAGGTCCTGTACAGACACATGATCTGCAAGCCGAGGAGAGAGGCCTCAGAAGACACTAACCCTGCTGACACCTCGATCTCAGGCTTCAGCTTCTAACACAATGAGGATATGCATTGTTATTGTTTAAGCCAGTCTCTGGTGCTCTGTCAAGGCAGCCCTAGCCCTGTAGATTGAATGTTTGTGTTCAGCCAAAATGCTTAGCTAGAAACCTAATCTCCAATATGATGGTATTTGGAGATGAGGTCTTTGGGAGGTGATTAAGTCATGAGTACGATCAATGCCTTTATAAAAGAGACCTCAGAGGGCTCCTTGTCCCTTCTGCCATGTGAGGACACAGCAAAAAGATGGCCATTCCTGAAGCAAGAAGTGACCCATCACCAGACACTGAATCTGCTGGCACCTTTGTCTCAGACTTCCAGCTTCCAGAACTGTTAGAAATTAAGTTCTGTTCTCTATAAACCACCGATCTACCGTATTTTGTTACAGCAACCCGAAAGACTAAGTCACTTAGCTGACTAATACAGAGGCATAATGTGCCAAGTAGGAAACTCAGCTGGAGACCTGTAGCTCCGTTGGCTGAACTGGAAAATATGCCAGAGGTGGTGAGGAAGGTGCCGCTCAGTGGCCACGTGGGACACAAGCCTCTGTCCAGGGTCATGTTGAGTCTTTGGCCCAGAAGCCTAAGGATTTCCAGAACCTTGGTCAGAGTTGTTTCATGTTTTATTTGGGCTCAACCAGAAGGAAGGTAAAAATCCCACAGCTTGTGGGTCTATAAGGGTTTAAGAAGTACACTACAAAATATTTTTGTGTGTGGCTTTTGTGTATCTAGAAAATAATGATTGATAGTGTTTGTGATGCAACGTAAGTAGTAAAGGTATTGCTCACATCAACATGAGACTGTATTTTAAGATTTCTGCAATTGCTCTCATAATTGTTTCTGGGGGCTTAGGGGTGTTATTCATTTATCAACACTTCTAAAGGAGTCTGCAGTTTACAAAAATTCCAAGTGCTCTTAAATGTAAGTTTATATTTATTTAAAAATTTAGTAGTTAACTATGTAGGTGTTAAGAAGGAGATTAGGAATGAAAAGAGCCTGCATGGATGGGAAAAAAATAAAATATTCTGTTACCTATTCAGTCTCACTTGATATATTGTCAGGCCAAACTCCTGGATTTTTTCCCAACTTTTGATCTGTGCCTCATAAGTCATCATTTGCCCCTTGCATGAGTTCATAGGTAAGACTGTAAGGCCCCAATTCCTTGGGCACAATTTTCCCAACAGGGAGGTTGGGGAGAGTTTTCATAAGGCATTCATTCAGATCTGTGAGCTGCTCCTGGCTTGGTCAGCTCACCTGGGAACGAACGCTTCTTTTCTGTGTTACTGGCGTCAGGACAGAAAGTGCTAGGAGCAAAGTCTTGACCATGTGTCCTGATTCTGGAAATGTCTTTGAAGATTTATTAGGCCTGATTCCCTGAAGGCTCCCATTTAAAATCATGCAGTATGAATTAATACCTATTTTTTTATGTTATTACAAACAAAATAGGCAACCTCTCAAGTTCTTCCTGAAAACAGTGCTCTCCTTTGGACTGTGGGCTATCTTAATAATAAATGACTTAAGCAAATATGCCTGGTACCGGTTCTCTTTTTTCTCATTACCCTGCCCCTTGTCTGTTGGTGGAAACAGGTCTAGTAAGCTTGCCAGACATTGATGAATAAAACAATGGAACATAGAAAAATGCTCTGGGTAATATCAGCTATAACTTTTTCCACATGTCAGACGGTACTCAGAGCACTTTCCATATGTTTTATTTTCGTGATAGTTCAGCAAAGTAAGTATGAGTAGATCCATTTTACAGAAAGAGATAGGATCATATAATTGGCAGAGGCACTCTCTGAGTCAATATGCTCCCCCATCTGGCACTGAATAGAACTGAGGATGAGGTGCCAAGGCATTCAGTGCAGGCGTACCTCAGACGTTGCAGGTTCAGTCGCAGGCCTCTGCGATAGAGAGGGTGTGTCTAAGCAGGTGATGAATACATGCTGTATCACGGTGTAAGCCATTTTCCCAAAGAACACTGGACGAGCCAACAGTGCGCTGTGGAGAGAAGAATAGATTACACAGTTACCCTGGCAGGGGCCTAAATAACTGAATTACATAATTATAACATTTAACTCCTTCCATTTGCAAACAATTTACTGGCCACCGTTGTGTACCTTTCCTTTAAAAATTTTTCAGGGGATTACATTTTTCCTTTGGGGTGTTGTGCTAGTTGAAAACCCCTCTCCTCCTGTATACGTAGCCTATAAAAGGGCTCATGACTCTCCTGTGACTTATTAAGGTCCAGATGCTATTAAGTAGGGCTATTTAATTTTTTATTTCCTGCCCCTTTCCTTACGTGCCCTGGAGTTTGGAATCCTTAAGCAACCAGAATGCTGAAGTACTTTACCTTTGGAGATTACTGCTATGTAAGGAGCAGTTTTCTCACCTTTGCAGGGTTTCCTCCCCTGGGTCAGCTTTCACTGGAGGCAGGAATTGAATGCAGTGCTGTGGATGGGGGCAGCCTCGGCCAGGTCTGGAGAGAGCACTAAAGTGACAAGGGGGGCGTGCTCTTGTTCGGTTTTTGTGCTTCTTCAGAGCTAGTCTGTCACCTGGACGTTCTGATTAAGCATCCCAAGCTCCCCTTGAATCTTTAAGGTGTTGATATCTCCTCATGCCCCATTTAGGAATCACCCTGCTCTGTTTATTTCTGCTTTTCTCGGAGTCATGCTCTTCTGTCTCTCCTTCCCCTCATCTTCTCTCTCCAGGGTCCCCCTTCTATGTGATCACTGCTTGCATAAAAGCTGTCCTTTTCACAGTTCATGGGGGGAAGAGGTGCCTGCTCTCCAGCTTCATCTATCCGCAGATATGGCCTCAGGCGTCTGGCTGTGACTTGTTTAAGTCTCTTCCCTTCTTTACATGCATCCTACAAACCACTCAGGGATCCTTGCAGCTCAGGTTCCCCTTAAGATACCCTTGCCTTGGAACTCACATCTGGGACCGGAAATTATTTTAAATCTGCTTTTATAACATATGCAAGTGGCTATTGCATTTTGGTCAAGACATCTTTCCCTTTTAGTGCAGACCTTGAGGAAGTGCTCAGGCTCCAGCCTGGGTTCTAGTTATGAGCTATTTATTTTAGCCCAGGAAGAAGCAGCCCCTAATCCAGATCATGCCAGTGGTTTATTAAAGGAACTCTGAGCCAAATAATGTGTACTTCGCAGGTTCATGTTCTAAGATTCAAGGTTGAAATGTACCATCTCTGCGTCCTCACGTTGAAATATGGAGGAGCAGGCATCTCCCAGAGAAACTCTGCTTGCTTTCTTTGAGGCTTAAAATTCTGTATAAGTATCTTAAATTATCTACTTTCTGATAAAAGAGTCCATTTCAGCTCTAGTAATGAGTCCTCCATTTATACTGATTAATTCTTAATGTTAAAGATTAATGTAAGAACCTGTTTAAACATTTGCCAGGGGCTAAGAATAATAATGTAAAATAATTGATTCAAAACCCTGTAGAGACTTCTGTTTCAGGGCCAAAGTCTCTGGCAGACATTTGGCCACTTCTCTGAGGCTGTGGATTGGTCCCAAATACGTGGGGTTGATCGTCACAGTGAGATACGCTTTAAAGGGCAGTAAAAACCTGCACCCAAAAATCTGTTTTACAAGCTGCTGTGGAGATTGATGCTGTCTTATCTTACAAGTCCCACGGTAACCTGGTTAGCTATATTTTATCTTTGTAACACATTCTTTTTAAGAGTCAGATATAACTGGATGGTCAAGACACATAATTATTCTAAAAAGCAAATGCAGAAGTGTGTGGAGTTTGATTATTTTTGTTGTTAGCAAGTTTGCACAAGAAAAGAAAAGACATGTATTTGTATTTGCATAAAATAGTTTTCTGGAAGAAGACATTAGAAACTTAGTAGTGGTTAATTTCATGAGGAGATCAGCTGATTTTTTTTTATTAATTATAGTTTTGTAAAATGTTTGAACTTGTAGTCTTTAGCACTTGTAACGTTTTTATTAACCTCAATACCGGGGACTTAACATATTCATCCAGGTATAGGTGATGCTGATTTAGCCCCAATATCTCAGGGGTGCAAAGGCCCAACTCTAATTCTCAGTTACAGAATATAGTCCATGTGGATTGGCAGGAGGCCTTGTCCCTCATGGTGGAGGCTTTGCTATCTGGGCCACATGACCTTCTCCTCCCAGTGGCAGGAGAGAGTCTGGAGACTGGAATTAGCATGAGCTTCTTACTGCATCAGCCAGGAAACAGTAAGAAGGTATCACCCTAATGTGCCAATTTTTTTGCCCAGCCCAGCTGGCATGGCTCAGCGGTTGAGCATTCACCTATGATCCAGGAGGCAGCCAATCAATGACTCGCTTATCATTGATGTTTCTCTCTCTCTCTCCCTCTCTATCTCTGAAATCAATAAAGACATATTTAAAAAAAAAAAAATTGTTGCCCAATATTAGTTCCAATGCCCTTCCCAACTGCAAGGAGGGCTGAGAATTATAAATGTTCTAGAAATAACTTTCACCCCTGTAGAGTTATCACCATGTTAGCTACATACACTCTGTTTCTGAGACTACAGCATTTAGCACAAAAATGTTTTTGGGGAGCACCTTTGATAGCTAGTATTTGCTATTTATTACTATGTGACTGTCTCCCGTGCTGTGTCTCAGTTACCAGCGTCAGTGAGGACACTTCCATCTCATTTGAGGCTCCTCATGGTTGCAGGATGGCTGCCTCATCTCTTAGCACCTTGTTCTCATGCACCTACATTAAAAGTCAGGAAGAGAAGCGATTTTACTTATTAGTCTCTATCAGCATATTAATAAGGGCTAGGTTAAGCTATATGCATCCAAAAACTAAATTTTACAGTGTTTAAATACACAAAATAAAATATCAGGTTGATGGAAGCAAGGATGTTCTTATACTTTTATGACTTTAGCATAGTCCCAGGTCTCTTCTATTATTATGCTCTGCTATCCCTAGGGTTTGCCCTGCATTGTATGGCCAATGGTGGCCACTGGAGGCCCAGTAGTTAAACCTGCTTTCATATAAGCAGAGGGAAGGAAAGAAACAAGAAGAGAAGAGGGTTTGTGAGTACTGTCTTTTGGAGATTTCCTGGAGCTTTCACTTTCTTTGCTTAGTTATCATTGTCCAGAAACTCAGGGGGATCATCCTGTGTAGGGGGGAGTATGGGAAATGTAGTCCATAGTATGGGGGCTATGGGCCCAGCTAAAAACTCTTTTACTATTAAAGCAGGAGACAGTCAACAGTGGGATGACCACCTAACTCTGTCATGATCAGGGAGAAAAAAATCTTTTCTAAAAGTCCCCAGTAAATTTCCCCCCTGCTTCCACTAGCCAGGATTGGGTCACCCTGCTGGATGAATGCAGGGTGACCAACTAAATTGAAATTTTAGAAAACCAATACTTTTTATTATAATCATGTTCCATGCAAAATTCATTATTGCACATTCCAATTTAACAGAATGTATTGCATTTGTATTGCTAAATGAAGTAGCCAGGCACAAAAGACAGCCCAGTACATGATTCCATTTATATGAGATGTCTAGAAAAGACAAATCTATAGAGACAGAAAGTAGATTAGTGGTTGCCTAGGACTAAAGATGGAAATGAGTATTAAATGTAAATTGGCATGAGGGATCTTATTAGGGTGATTAAAATAATCTAAAGCTGGAATGTAGGGATGGTTGCACAGCTCAGTACACTTACGAAAAATCACTGAATTGTATATTTAAGATGGGTGAATTTTATGACACATGAATTATAACTGAATAAGGATTTTAAGAGAAGAATAATTTTGGCTGATATTTCTTTATCAAAACTAAAATATGTTATTATAGTAACATGAGTAGCCTTATAAGTTCTTAGGGAAAAGTCCTCATTTAGTACGTTTGTAAACTTACACGATACCATAAAGTTTGTGTAGGCTGCTTAAAAATATTACTTCCACTTCCTATTTTCAAATAGTAACCTTGGCCTTTGAATAGAGAATTGTTGACATATTTGGTGAAGCTGATTCCAGAGTTTGTGTCTGTGTTTCTGTGGGACTTCTAATATTACTTATTAACAAATACCGATTTTGAAATAGAAATTCTAAAGTTTTCAATAATGGAGAATATCCAAGTAAACTCAATTTTTTAGCAAATATAAGAGATCGTATCTAAGGCTATACAAAGTTTTGCAAATAGAAGAAAAGGTCAAATACTATGTGGCTTGTAGAGTTATTTCACCTGAAAGTCAGCTGAAGTCCTCTGTGTGTCCTGTCATTTATGCTGCTCTCAATGTCATATTAAAAATTATCTAACCCATGTGTAGTGATGAGATTCTGATTCATGATACACTTAATAGCAATAATGCTATTTGCAGAAGATAGAGTGTCTCAAACATATCACTTTGGCAACTTCAAAGAAAATACTATGTGGAGCCAAAGCAATTAACTCTAGAAACTTCTGGTAATCAAATCTCAGTAGCAACAAATGAGTGTTTACTGAATACTGTAAAGAGAGCCTCAATATACAGACAACGATGCCAAGAGTATGAAAGTTCCAGTTAGTATACTTCATGTTTCCAGTAACCTCTCTATATATTTTTGAAATTGCATCATCAAGGTGGTTGGAACCAGCCCTTCAAGGTATGTGTAAGCTATTTGGTTTTATCCCAGAATTTTCACCTAATTTCACTGAGGACTAAAGGAGGCAAAGAAACTAAAACCTGACAAACATTTGAGATTACGTGCTCACTAGTTTCTAATGAGCCTAATGAAAGCCAGTTATTGATTGGCCCAGCAGTCCTGGATCACAGTGATCTTCCAGCCATCCTCGCCTACCTCCTTATAAAGTAGGAAGCCACTTTCCCTTCATAGTCAGGACCCACCACCCCAGCCAGCACAGTATCTCCCTTCTTTGCCTGTTGATTTAGACTTGAGGAGCTCAGGGTGCCCAGGTGGCAGTCTCACTTCCAATTTAGTAGAACAATTCTTTCGTCCTCTGGTGAAACTATTCCTCCTTTTGGGCTTAAGGCCTCCAGATCTGCAGAGCCTAAAGTCACAGCAACAGGAAGCAAAATGTTTAGCCAATAGATTAGTAGAGGTAATAGCCAGAGGAGCCATTCTGATTTCCACCCCTGGTTACTGGAACATCCAGTGCTGGTTGTGGGGGAAATAGCACCATACACTGGATCCTGATGTGGAGCATGGACCACAGGAGGAAGGGAGTAAAGTCCTGGCTGTTACCCTCTCCTTAAGGGTGTTTCTATGTTCCAAAAATTTCTATTTATAACTCATTAGCTAGAATCTAGTCTGAAGGGATACTGGGAATTTTGCAGTCCTTTAACTGGGCACTCTGCTGCCCAAAACACACTCGGTCTCATTGCCACAGAAAAATGAGAGAAGGACATGGATAGGTAACTACAGCTGTCTGGGCGATCTTCCCACAGCTTCCATGTTAACCTCGCAACTTCTGTCTCAGCCTAGCTTTGTCCCTGGGTGGCTCATCCGGCTCTACAATGTCCTCAGAATTCACATGCTCAGGAAATCGTCATGACTCTGTTGCCACTTTGTCCTTCAGAATTCTGATGTCTGTCCACAAAGAATTATGTACTTGGCTAGGCCCCAGTGTTCCCTGAGTCCTGGGAAGCTGAGATTTCTCAAATTTCTCTATTGAGCATGGCTGCTCTCCTCTGGTGGAATCCCAATTCTTTCTAGTTTGGATCTTCATTTCCACGGATGGAACAGGATGTGTTTTGAGCCAGGCAAGCCAGGCAAATAAACCAATGATGAAGTCTAATTAAGGAGGGCTTTTTTCTATGTAAGCTAAAGTGATATATGTCAGACAGTGCTGATGTGCTAGAGCAATGAAATTCTCAGAGCAGTAAACCCAAAGAGAGGCAGCTCTGACTTGCAGAAAGCTACATGTCAAGCAGTGATTAAAATTAGTGGCTACCATTTCCAGACAGAGAAATCAATACTAATGAACGTAAGATTTGCCTCCCAGGCAGGAAACAGATTGCTCAGGCCACTGCAGTGGGTGTTCATGTGTGGGTTCTACTGTATTCTTTTTGATGCTGGCGCCCCACAGGCAGGCTTTGGAATTCTAAGAGAAAAAGACAGTCTAGAAACCTAGTAAATAAGCTGCAGGGAATTTAAGATTAAGTTCTGTTGTTTTTAATTTTTAATTCTTCCATTCATCTTTATTTTTAACAGAAACCTGTGTGTTTCTATTTACCAGATAGAGTAGTAGCCAAAAAAGATTGAAATTTTAGTAATAGAATTACTATCTGAATTAAAAATGAGTAAAGCTTCATTGTCCTACAAAAGCAAAGTATTAGGGAGTTATAATAGTGTGTATTGGTAGCCCTAAAAAGACAGGCACAAATTTATGTGATTTAGAAAATGTACCCATGGGTCTTAAGAAGTGTTATATTTTATTGAAATTTTTATTTTGATAATTGTAGATTCACATACAATTGAAATAACTAATATATAGATATCCCATGAACTCTTTGTCCAGTAAACATCTTGTAAAGTTGGTTGTGTGAACTATCACAACCAAGGTATTAACACCAAACAAATCGTTGATCTTGTTTGGATTTCCTTAATTTTACTTGTATGTCTGTCTATGTGTCTGAGCACGTGCATTTAGTTCTGTACAATTCATTACATGCGTAATTTGCGGATCAGTACCACAGTCAAGATTCTAAACACTTCCATCATCATAAGGATCTCTCATGGTGCCTGTCCAAATGGCGATTTCGCAGTTGTATTGAAAGATAATGATGAAACAATTTTAAATACATGTGATCAGGGCATCCTTAAATGCTGTCTTCTTTCTAACTGGGATCCTGAATTAGGTGAAACCAATTAGCAAGCAGAGGACACTTTTAGCATTAGGGCCAGTTTCATAATCTCTGTGAGCCCTGAAACTAACGAAAAACATCTAAAGGGAGAAGAAGGCTATGCCCTTTGTTTAATAAATAGCATAGTGTACTCCTCCATGACCCTGGAAAGGAACAGCATATAATCTTTCATCCTTAATTTCATAGATCAGTGGTTACAGAGTGTGGTCCCCAGACCAACAATAGCAACACTTGCTAATTCTCTGCTTCTACCCCAGGCCACTGAACCCAGAACTCAAGAGAGGGTCTCAGCCATCTGCGTGAACCAGGCTCCAGGTGTTTCCGTTACCTGCTAAAGGTTGAGGACCACTGCTCTAAATCTTGCCCATACTCCATTTACAAGCTTTTCTGAAGTTTGTGTGAGATATAAAATTTCACACAACTGGACTTGCTGCATTTATAATCCACATTACCAAGGGCTTCCTGCTTTCCTACTTTGTCTGGAGCTACAATCAGAGGGTCATATTGATACTGTCCTCATTACAGAAATATTGGCATTCATACAATGATGTCCTGAGAGATATTTCAAGGCATAAAGAAAATGGGTGTGAGAAGTAAGAGGGACTCATATCGCTGAAAACTGTACCATTGTCCAGAATCAGGAGGATTTTCCTGAGGATCATCCCCTTCACTGAGAAGTAGGACATGAAAGAGGTCATTTTAATCCAGCACAGATTAATGTGACATGAATTTAAAGAAGATTTTTGCCCTCTGGTTGACAGGGTTGTGACTGGAAAGTAGCTCACGGACTAACATTCACCATGGTGACATGGTGTTCATTGACTAGTCTCTCATTTACTACTCTTAGTGATTTGTCCCTTAATTTCCTGTTTGATAAGAGTTAGATATTTCTGGGAGTTTCCCTGTATTCTCCCTTTTCCCATAATGTTCTAATGTATTGCAGCTTATGTAAAAATTTAAAAAGGCTCTTTTGCACTTTGTGAGAACAATTTAATTTAATATTCTTTTAAAAATGAGGTATCTTTTATACACCATAAAATTACTCTTCTAAAGGATACAATAGAGTGGATTTTATTATATTCACAAAATTGTGCCACCATCACCGCTGTCTAATTCTAGAACCTTAAAATAGAGTAGTTGCCTTGTCCTTAAAACACACTGCTTTTCTTAAAAGTCCTCCTGAGGAAGCTTCAGAGAGTAGAACAAACAGATCCATCATGACAGCACCTGGAGATAGGCTCAGAGGAAGCAGTAAGTCTGACAAGCACCATAGCCTCAACCGGACGATAGCTTGAGTTATACTTTGCTTCTTAATTCCGGTGGCACTTGAGCGTAGAAATTCCAGTATGGTTACATGAACTGTGGCGTGGTTTTTACTCCTCTGTTGGCATAGATCCTCAAAGATATAGAAAAATGCTAGTCTTTTAAACTTCACAGAAATGAGAGTAAAAGAGACTCCAAGCTTCCCACTTTCTTCCAGATGTTGGTTATTATCTAGTTCTTACCTGTCAGATGAGAAGGCCACCAAGAAGCCAAGGCACTTGGGGAAAGGACTGTGTGAGGCACAGGAGCTGGGTCTATAGGACGAGGAAGGGGGACCAGTTGTGTCTCTGCTCTTCCTGCTCCCGATACATGCCACATCCTTCTGGAAAATAGTGCTTCCACTGCTCTGAATTCAGATCTGTGATTACAACCAGTCTCATCTGACCAAATTGCCATCATCTTGGATCCTACATAGTTAATCTGGGACCACTTCTCTGAATCCAGATGAGGCCAACCATGGGAAGGAACCCTGCAAATAGAGTCAGGACAGCTGAGCATTTCCCCAATCCTCCTTGGAGAGTATTCAGCCAGATATTGTCCAATACACTCATCTACCTAGGAGACTGAAGCAGAGGAGAGATCCCTTTTGATAAAACAGAGCAATGGGCTTCTGATGTCAATATAAACGAGTAGGGAGAGGTAAAGTCCAGGGCAGACCTTGCTGTCTGGCTTCTGAGGCATAAGTAAGAGCAATTTCTTCGAGTTGTTTAATCAGTGCACCAAGCTGCAGGGTCGCCCGACTCCAAAGAGGGCCAGGCTTCCTGAGGGAGAGCCAGGACACTCAGCATCTAGGTCCTAGGTTAATCGAAAACCAAGTTGGTGCCTGACTGCTGCTGAGTTAGATACACAAGGACTGTGTATCCTGGCCCCTGCTTCTCTAGTGCAAGGAGAGAGAAAGTGGGGGCTGCAAATTTGCACAACTCAGAGACCTGCAGCCACCCCAGGAACCTGAGTCTTTTTTTCTCAAATCAGAAGAGAGTTTGAAGGGGCTTGGACTGTGACAACAGTGACTGTTACATTCCGGGTGATAGCAGGATTAAGGAAAATATCTCCTTTACTAATTTTGTAACTTTATAAAAGAAGAAAAGTAGCATGAATGAGAGACTTAGTGAAATTAAAAATTAAATACATTTATTTAGAGCCTAATATAAGAGCCACATGCCATCCATTATTCCCAAATTCATATTTTAAGATGTTGATTAAAGTTCTGTTTGAAGGTACATTTTCCTTTATGATTTTTGCTCTAAGAGAGGGATCTTTTTCTAAGAACTAATTGAAAGTTTTTCATTTGATATCCAAGAGGTATCATTAGTGTCCATTCATTTATTTGCCCACTCATTTATTTTTTCACACATCCATTAGATGTTATGGAGATCCTACAATATGGTCTGTCCTGTGCTGGTTGGCGGGGCACAATGAGGTGTGGCTTTCTGGTGGGGCATCTGTGGACTAGCTAGCGGGGAACATTAGCACCACTTCTAGGAAATGTAGCGTTACCGTGGATTTCACCCATTTTTTGTTGTTGTTAATTGACTTCTTCTCTATCCTAAATGATTGCTGTATTATTGACATTCTATGACAAATGACAATGACAGACACATCTTTCTCTCTCACTCCAAAGAACCAGTATTCAATATAAAAGCTCAGAAGCGATTTAGAAGTACAAATTAGTAGTTACAGAATAGTCATAAGGAATATAGTCAATAATATTCTAATAACTATGCATGGCGTCAGATGGATCTGAGACTTCTCGGGATGATCACTTAGTAAGTTTTATAATGTCTAATCACCGGGGTGTACACTGGAAACTAATATAGTATTGTATGTCAACTGTAATTGAAAAATAAAAGATGATTAAAGAAAAAGCTCAGTTTCCATTTAGAAGGTAAAATGATTAACTCGAGAAAAACATTTCCCCCATAGCTCTAAATTTTCAAAGACTGTTTTGCACTCACAAGAAAGGAAAATGTAATTTAGATACAACTCAGAAAATAGATAAGTCTTTATTAACATCCTCAAATTTCAGATGAAAGAAGTTCTATTTTGAAATTGTAAGGATTCAGCACCAGACAATAATAAATTTAAATATAAAAGTGTAGAGGTGTCACTTTCTTTATAACCAGATATGATGAATTTTGTAGTGAAAGATAGCTACAGAAAGTGCATAGCTCTGAATCATATTTTAACCCTTAGCTGCAGGACCGAAGAAAACATTAACTGTTGTCTTACGAGCATTGTTTTTGCAGTTGTAAGAAACTGTCATAAAGTCTTGGAAACTTCGATCATGTCTCTGAATTACAAGTGTCATATTCAAGCTCAGTCTTGAGCTTCGGCTTCCTCTGAGGTAGGGCTCCGGGAGGCGCTAACACTGACAGGTTTATAGTCTGTCTTTTTGCCATTAACTTTGCTGTGTTCAGGCCCCTTGCTGCTCCAGCTACTAGAATAGTGCTTTGAAGTTTGATGATAGTGTTTTATTTAGTGTGAGCATGTGGGCACCCCAGTGGCACAGGAGGTGCGGTTAACTTTCTCTCCACGCAGAGCGAGCACCCCGTGCTGTGAAGGAGGCAGAGGAGACATAGACATGAAGCAGGGGCGCTGGTGGGGCACAGCCATTTGAATGCAGGAACGCCTCTCAGTGACACGCAAAATGAGCCACATCTGCGGGATGTTTGCAGGAACCATCCCCAACTGATGTAACGAAGCCTGCCGAATGACGTGAGGGCAAACTGACACTGGGGAAGGGCAGGCTAGAATGCCAGAGGCAGACACACCGCCAAGGTCATGGTGCTTACTTATGTGGAGCTCCCATACCTCCCCAAAGAACCCCGGCCTTCAGCCAGTAACAGAGTAACTAGGAGAGGAGACGTGTTAATCAGCTTGGCTGCAGTAATCATTCCACTGCGTACATGTAGATCATGCTGTATGCCTAAAGTGTATGTAATTTTTGTTTAAAACATTTAAAAATTATTAAAAAGTAACCCTGATTGACAGTCTCTTTGGCATCTCAAAGGCTTTAGGATGTTTGTATTGGAACTAAGTAACTTTCCATAGGGCTGATCTCAGAATTAGGTTGTGTTCTATCAACACTATAAAATTTATTCTATAATACTTTGTGGTGTTTCATGCCATTTTTAATTTATTATGTCAGGAAATTTTGATCTGATTTATTTCTTTAGTTTTAAAATCCACTGAATTTGATGAAAGAACAAAACCTCTTTGCAGTGTGAAACTACTGCTAACAAACTAATCTCAGATATTCCATTGGCTGCCTGCAAGACAGCTTGAGTGCCCTTGATAAATTTAGTTATGTATTGACATAAGAAATACCCCAGTATGTCAGACTCAGGGTCCAACCACCAGGTGGACGTATGTTTTAGGCCAAAATGGGTAGGCTGAGTCTCTGTACAACCATGGCATCATGGTATTTTATCATTAATCAATAGTTATTTTGATTTTCCACTGTAGCTTAATTAATTTACTGACAATAGCTGTATTACAAAAGAAAGGAGTCCTTTGAAAAACTAAAAATTTAATATGAAATTTTATTAAATACATTTTGATTTGCAGCCCTTATAATGAAATTTAACAATTTCATATTCTACCTCTGGGTTGTCTACATATTTCTTTAATAAGCTACAATAAAAGTAGAATTTAAAAAGCATGCCGCATGCCATCACTTTTATTTAATTAAACTTTTCTGGCTTGGCAAATAATATAATTTCATTCCTTTTGATCCTGGTATGGGTGTTTAGTTCTTATTTATTTATTGAATAATATTATTTTATTAATACACTTTTTTGTTAATTATAAAAAAAATACTTGTGTTGCTATTTATTCTATTTATATTTTAAATATTCTCATGCTGTTTTATAATCATCAAAGAGCTTAATTTGTTGATATACATAGTGAAATATTGTATAGACAAAATAGGGAAGTGTAATTTGAACTGAAGACAAAATATATCGCCATTATAGATATCTAGTTCCTACCTCCACTGGTTAGAAGTTAGGTTGAAGTGAAGCTGAAGTGGGATTTTAAGTACACTGGTCTTCAGTTGACCTTAACTGCCAGTGGGTGGAGTAAAGGAGATGAGGCCATTCTTATAATTCAGCATACCTGACTCCTGTTTGTAGCCTAACCCCCTCTTAGCACAGAAGCAGGGTAAGTCCATCTAACATGCTGTGATATTCTCTGAATAAGCAATGG
The DNA here is from genome assembly GCF_054644295.1 of Miniopterus natalensis. Lineage (NCBI taxonomy): Eukaryota > Metazoa > Chordata > Mammalia > Chiroptera > Miniopteridae > Miniopterus > Miniopterus natalensis. The sequence continues at coordinate 23,857,184 of NC_142083.1, read as the reverse complement.
CAAATGATTCATGAACATTGATTTACTTTTTTTATATTAATTGTATTGACTATGTCTTCATCAAGCTAATTCATTTTTAAGACTATAAATATAAATATATATTAATTTTTTTCTACATTCAAGAACATTAAGAAATAATCATGATCTCCAAAATTAGAAAAATCGGTATTAAAATATTATATTTTCATTCCTCTCTTTATGTGTATATAAAGCCTTATATTTTAAATGTGAATATTATATGTACAGACTGTTGTGTACAGACTATTTTGCCACATTTTTCCACTCAATATAACAGGATGAACGTTTTTTGCAACAGTATTTTAAATGACTGCATAGCATTCCATTATATGGATATAGAGCAATTTATTTAGCAGTTCCTTGCTCTTCTACACACATTTCTCATGTTTGAATTTCCACTTTCAGAAGTGCAAAATATAGACAAAAATCATATCTTAATTCCTTATGGAAAAAATAACAATAATAATAAAAGTCCCTGGTGAGTGCCTAGTTTGGATATATTTTCATGCCTACATGTTACTATAATATTCTCTGAATATCACTTTTATTCCAGCTCTCAAATTATTGCAATAATTTTATGCTTCATTTTTCAAAGATGGCATACCCCTGTGCGCACGTGCACACACACACACACACACACACACACACACAGACATGTGTACACAGACACACACATTTTCTATGTCCCTTAGCTGGGGGATTAATATCCTAGTAGATGGGAACAAGTTTGTTGTCACAGGAAATTAGAGATCTTTGGATGATTTATTTGGCCAATTCTCTGACTGACCAGGAAAATGTTAATCTATCTTAGATTCCTGCTTAGTGATATTTTAAACATTAATATAAATTCTCATGTCCAGTTGCCTGAGAATAAGTAATTCTTTGAACTTATAACCACATCATAGGGATTTCATATTGACACCTTGGCTCACATAATTAAAGGGCCACCATCAATGCTGTAAGAAACCCAAGTACCACATTTTACTGCATCTAAAATGCATATTTTCTTCACACTTCAACATTTCAAATTAAGGTGGTCTTATAATCAATTGTGTCTTCAAATATGGTTGGTGAAAGTTCAGCTTTCTTAGTTTATAAAATAACAGCTCATAACTAATGTATTCTTACATTCTTAAACTGATAGTGTATAGATAATGTGGTGAATGCTTTTTGGCATGGCTCTCAGTGATCCCCTAATCCTGTAATCCTCTCCCCTTGAGTGTGGGCTGGACCTACATAGAGCCCTGGGATGTCACTCTTAAAATTAGATTATAAAAGACGGTGACCTCCCTCTTGCTGGCAATTGCTCTCTGGCTCTTCTTGTGTGCTTAGTGCTGATGGAAAGGACAACCTGACAAAAACTGAGGGCAGCCTCTTGCCTAAATACATCAAGAATCTTAAGGGAATAATAATTTTGGAGGATAGCTATATCTCTCACATTAGAAATATCTAAAATGTCCATCAATAGTTGATATATAAACTTTGAATTTTTTATATGACATATCCTACATCAATATAAGTGACTGAATTACTGCTGCATACAACAATATGGGTTCATCTCATAAATCTTATATTCATTAGCAATCTATCTGGTTCTCTTAATATTTTATTCAAACTCTAGTCATTACTATAAGCTTTTGTTCCATTTCTAAATTATGTATTTTAAGATCTATAAAAGATTATATTATTCATTCAATATTTTTGCCTACTTTAATTCTATTAGTATAGGTTCTATATATACCAGCAAGATCTAATTAAAAGTCAATGATCCAAACAAGTAATAAAGTAGCAGACCTAAATGCTTACATGCTAATAATGCCATTAAAAATAAACTGTCTAGACACACAGAAATTGTCAGAATGAATTAAACAAATTAATGACCCAATAGTATGCTGTCTACAATAAACTCACTTCAAATATGAAGTTATATGTAAAAAAAGAGATTAAAAAAAGATATGCCACACAAAAAACTAAGCAAAAGCTGAAGTTCAAACCAACAAGACTTCAGACAAAAAATATTTCAGGAAAAGAGAATGCCCATAGCACCTTTATTAATAATAGTTAAAAACTGAAAAATGCCCCTGGTATTCATCAGTAGAGGAATGGATAAATAAATGTATAATTCTACAGTGGAATGCTATCATACAATAAATCGAAAGAAATGTGTGACACATGCAAGAACATGAACGAATCACTAAATATGCTGAGCAAAAAGCCTTCCACATGATAGAATATATGGTCCCATTTCATTTACATGAAATTCTACACAAGCAAAACTGAGCTCAGAAGATAAATGTGAACAAATGGTCGCCCATCTTGATGAAGCAGAAGTGAATATTGACTGGGTATGGGCATAAAGAAACTTTCTGTGGTGAGATTAATATTCTGTATTTTGATAGGGATTTGAGTTACAGTGCATGCATTTGGAAAAACTCATCAAATGTAAACTTAGCATTTGTGTATTTTATTGTGTGTGAATCTTATATAATATCTGCAAACAAATATTAAAATCTAGTTAATGGTATACAGGTTTAAGTATTTAAAGGTTGTGTACTGATGTCTTCAATTTACTTTCAAGTGCTTTAAAAATGGATTAAGTGATGAGCATATGGATAGATAGGTATATAGATGTGTGATAAAGCAAGTATATAAAACAATAATGGTAAATTCTACATGGTGGATATTTGAAAACATCCTTTAATTTTTCATGTGTTTAAATATTTTCATTATAAAATCTTGGAAAAAATTATAATTCTTTCTACAGATGCTTTCCCACCAAAACAGAAAATAGGCTATGAAGAAATTGCTTTAAATAACTCACTCCATCTTAATAAGGTCACTGAGCCCATTGCTAGTCACTTTATATTTTAGATTTATAACTCTTCCTGTTTCCCCTTACTGCTTCAAGCCAGCAATGAAATCATGTGCCCTTAAAGATTCAGATATCCCAACAGACTTCAGACTAGCAAACTTAATTGTTTGGAAGGCTCTTCTTATTGACTGACCTACATTTATGTGCAACGTGCATATGGGGGAGCATACAACATCAATAATCCACCACCAGGAGGCACATCTTACTTAATAACTGCAGTTAAGGGAGCAAAGATTTACCGGGTCTGTTCCCAGCTGATTCCTTATTCACTATAGGTTCTTAGCTAAGATTTTAAACCCTGAGTATAACAAAGAGACTATGTCCTTACCAGAGTGCTGTGAGATTACTCATGTAATTTTATGTAATCTGTGTATTTCCTTCATGTAATATCTTCCCAGCCAGCGCACAGCATACACACCCTTGGAATCAAAGTGTAAACATTTTATACAACTGGATAGAAAAGTAGTTTTTAAGGAGTATTTTTTGAAGTTGAGTTGAGGTAGGAAGTTCTCAAAAGGACAGCCTAGGAGGACACATGGTAGCAAGGAAATGAAGCTTAGGGAACCAAAGAATAAGAGTGACCCTGGGAAACGCCATCGCTCAAATTTCCTCCAAAAGAAATCTGCAAATGTAGTCAGTAGGCTTCATCCTGAACCATCTGGCCCTGTTCCCACACAGTCTAACACAGTGGGATTAACAGGTTTAATTTGAATTTCAGTTGTTCTGAGCACTTGGTCAAGGAGTTAATTTCTGTGGGCACTGAGAAGCAGAGCTTTGATTATCTCAAGGAAGAGCGATTATGCATACGATATGACACTCACTCTCAGGCCTGTCTGTCAACAGAAGAATTGCTGCAATACTGTCTCAGTCCTGTGGAGGGGAACAGGGCTGTAAGGAAAAACTAACTTTAAAAAATTAAAGAGTCCCCAGCCGGGCGTGGCTCAGCAGTTGAGCATGGACTAGGATCCAGGCGATAGGTGTTCAATTCCCTGTCAGGGCACATGCCCAGGTTGCGGGCTCGATCCCCAGTTGGGGGATGTGCAGGAGGCAGCCAATCAATGACTCTCTCATCATCAATGTTTCCATCTCTCTCTCTCTCTCCTTTCCTCTCTCTGAAATCAATAAAGATATATTTAAAAAAATTTTAAAAATAAAAAAATAAGAGTCTTACTTTGCTAGGGCTGCTGTAACAAAGTGTTATGACAGATACCTATTTTCCCACAGTCCTGGAGGTTGGAAGTCCAAGACCAGGGTGTCCGCAGGGTTGGTTTCTCCTGACACCTCTTTCTTTGGCTTTTTGATGTCTGTCTTCTCCCTGCATCTTCACATAGTTTTCCCTCTGTGTGTGTCTGTCCAGATTTTCTTATTTTGCAAGATTACCAGTCATATTGGATTAGGGCCCACTGTGTCTTCATTTTACCTTAATCACCTCTATAAAGACTGTATCTCTAAATACAGTCATACTTGGAGGTCCTGGGGATTAGGACCTCAACACATGAATTTGGGGGGAATTTGGCCCAAACTAACTCCTTGTCCTCAAAATATTATGAAACATTTGAGACAAGAATGTATCTGTTTAATAAACTGTAACATGCAGGAAAGGAAGGGATGCTTTTGTACTTTGCCACAGGAGATTAGGGTTCACACGCCTGACGGTCTCGAGGAAGCAGGACTGCTCATCACCACGGGAAAGAGAAACTGAGCAAAGTTTAACCCCCGGTGCTGGGGGCAGCCACAGCCTGCCAGAGTCTCAGGGGGCTGGAGGGAAACGCGCTAATGGCCTGAGAGCCCATGAGGACAAAGGCAGCCAAGCTGAGGTGACCTTTGCGGTCAGAGTCTCCAGACCCCTGATTTCCCTGCTGAGGGAGTGAGAACCCAACTTTCACTGTGGGACATTTTAGTAGGAGGCGCACAGAGACAGTTCTGCAAACATGTACTGACTGGAAGGAGAAGAGGGGAGGGGACAGTGACCTGAGCAAAGAGACAGGAGCAGGAAAGGGATGGGGCAGTAGTGCTGTTGACAGAGGGGCCAGCTGAGGGAGAGAAGGGGGCCCGATCTGGGCACAGGGCTGAGCCTGTAATGCAGCCCCTGCCTGCAGATCTGCACAAATATTAACTCTAGAGCCTGCGATATAAAATGCAGAAGGTTTCATCAGTAAATTGTCATCAAGTAAAAGCATTCAAATGAACATTGTGATGAAGCAGATTGAAGTTATTAGAAATCTTTAGTTACTGTCTCTTGAAAACTGCTGCAAAACTGCAATACTACAGACTTAAAAGTAGGAATTAGATTTAAATATCATCATATTTAATAGCAAAGAACACTATATTCATATAAAGCTTTGAGTTAACCTATCATGAATGAGGGAGATAATTTTAAAATTAATTCCCACGCTATCGAGATACAGCGATTGCATAAACAGGTTTTTGGAATTGTGTACAAATCATGAATTCACTTTTAGGTTTTTGTACCACCTCTAGAAGTTACAGAAATGCCAGAGGAAACATTCACACACAGTCATGTAAATTTACGTTTAAAATTAAATTAGTCCACACAAAAACCAGCACATGGATGCTTACAGTGGCTTTATTTATGATTGCCAAGACTTGGAAGCAACCAAAATGTCCTTCAGTGGGTGAATGGATTAAAAATAGACTATTATTCAGTCCTAAATGCTAAATGGAAATTAGCTATAAAGTGATGAAAAGATATGGAGGAAACTTAAATGCGTATTCCTAAGTGAAAGGAGCCAAACTGAAAAGGCAGCATACTGTATTTCAAATATATAACTTACTGAAAGTGCAAATCTACACAAACAGTAAAAACATCAATAGCTTCCAGAGGTTGGAGGGAGGGAGGGGTGAATAGATTGAGAACAGAGGATTTTTACCGACTATATAAGAAAAATTAAAAGCAGAGGATGTTTTCAGATAAGTACTTCTGGCCTCTATTTCCACTCAAATTGCTTCCCTAAGCTCCTCCTATACAGAAATTCTAGAATCTTCCCTGGGAGGAGAGATGGAGGCTGGTGGTGCTATTCTCTGGGAGAAGTGTTGGTCCGGGTGTTTTGTGATGTGGCAGATTCTGGGGCCAGGCCAGAGGAGGAAATTTGCTCACAGCTTGGTGACCCGGTGCCTCTATAGCAATCCAACAGAGATGGAGGTCTCAACATGCCCATCCAGTGTTTACTCAGCAGGAGGCTGATCTTTCTCCCAGACATGATTTGGCAGTCTTCTCACAATTTCCTGTATTCTCTAAAGACATAACTGGCACTCTGTTTTCTGCATTGAATGATTAACTTGATTTTTAGCCAAGAGGTGCCGATGCCTTCCTTTGACTGCACGCTATGCATAACTTACTTGTTACAGACCTCTCACGTCACCCCTCATTATCTCCTTCTGCATTGATTGGTGACATGAAATGTATGGAAATAGCCTTTACTCAGCACTCTAAACTGATACCAGCGTCTCCATTTAGTGATAAGTCTAAGGCTCAGTTTTTTAAGAGCAAGTTTATTTGACATGATGTAAACAGATGTGGATTGCTGGGGACAGGTTTTCTTCCCTCGAACCACCCCTTTAGCATTCTGCCTCCATGTAGAGGAGTGACTTCTGTGGCTGGTCACTTTGGGGAGTAACTGCACATGCTCACTTCTGTCCTTCTCTGCCTTGGGAACAGGCCAGCTGGGGCCACCCCAGTGCTAAGACTAGATGGGAGCATGTGCTAATTCTGGAATTCTGTGAACTCTCACTTAAGTTACATTCTCCAACTTAGCCCCTATCAATAATGCAGGTTATATTTGAACCACTAACTTGATTTCTTAAATTTCTCAATTGGTTCAGGGCAGAGGCAGGTGAGTAGAGGGTGCTCTTTATTGGGGATGTGAGATAGCTCAATGTATGTACCATGCAAGACTACAATTGTCTCTATTCGTCAAGATTAATTTGACCTCCAATTGCTTAGTTTTTCTCAGAGTTATTTACACAGGAAGTATAATTTACATCCATCCCAAGAAACCTCTAAGGATGTTTCTAAGGCTAGTTAACGTTTGAAGATGGCACCAGAGACCAATTCTTTCTGGACAGTTTGATGATGGAGAAGATGTGCATCTCAGCAGTGTTGCCTCTGGGCCCTTTCTGCTTTCACAATTTCCAGCATAAATCTACAATAAGGACCTACTATTTGTGAACTGGTAATTGCTAGGTTCAAGTGTGTGTGGTGTGACCAGTACATCACCCTCACAGGGAGCTGCTCTGCTACTTTGAGATTGTTATTATTGCATTTTGTACATTCTGGTATTTCAGAATTAATTCCTGCCTCATCTAAATGCAAAATAGGCGATAGCACTGCAAGTGAGCAGAAAGCTAAGAGGAGAAAACAACAATGACCCTGAGAAAGGATGGGTCATGAGATAAGCTTTTGATGAATTGTATAGAAGGATTTGCAGTAATATCAAGATTAACACTTTACTTGTTGCTGCATGATTACACTGTTTTTATTTTGAGAATGTTGATATGTTTTCAGTGAAATTTACCCTAAATTTAGCATAGATGGGGCATTCAAAAGTTGATCCTAGATTTGGGGGACTCATGGGTGTGGAAAACTCATCACTTCAACTGAAACCAGTAGAATTCTAAACTTGTTGAAGATCAACCAGGGATCAAAGAAATTTTCCTGAGAGTTAATTTTCACTTTTGCTGATGAAACTAGGGTTTCTTGTAATTCAGGAACACAGGTGTTTTAAAAATTTATTACATTCTTTTGTTAGCTTTCTAATGATATGTAACCAGTTACCAAAAATTACTATGGTTTTCCTGGATCCTCTGTGCAGAGTCTCTCTAGACTACAATTATGATGTCTGCTGGGCTGCATTCTCATCAGAGGCTTGACTGGGGAAGAATCCTTGTTTATCACATTCAGGTTAGCAGAACTCATGTCCTTGAACTTTGTGACTAAGGGCCCTGGTATCCTACTGGTTGTTAGGTAGAGGCTTTCCCCAGGTCCTGGAGGCCACCCACAGTTCTCTGCCACATGACCCTCTCCATTGGAAGCCATGGAATGGCAGTTTCCTTCTTCCAGGCCAGAAAGAAAGCTTCTATTTCCTCATAAGTTCTCCGTTCCCTTTTAAAATTTTTTACCTAATTAAGTAAGACCAACTCAATAGTCTCCCTTTTGCTTAATTTAAAAAGTCAGCCAGGCATGGTTCAGCAGTTGAGCGTCGACCTAGGATCCAGGCAATCGGGGTTTGATTCCTGGTGGGGCACGTGCCCGGGTTGCAGGCTCTGTCCCCAGTTGGGGGCATGCAGGAGGCAGCTGATCGATGACTCTCTCATCATTGATGTTTCTATCTCTCCCTCTCCTTTCCTCTCTCTGAAATCAATAAAGATATATGTATGTATATATATATACATATACATATACATATATATATATTTAAAAAGTCAGCTAATTTGTGATCTTAATTATCTGCAAAATTCCTTCACTTTTGCTTTAAAATGTAACTTAATAAAGGGAGTGAAACTATTTATTTGTAACCTGGACTTGGAACCAGAATAGAGGGATAGAATTGAATTGAATGGTTTATTTTTTTCAGGTTAAGATGGCATAGTTTTATTTTAGGACCTGCCCTCTTTCTGGGCTGTTCCTCTGCCATGCTTCAAACTTCTACTCATCCTTCTTACCTCAACTCAGTGTCATTTTCATCGTTTTCTCACATTTGAATTCCCGCAGGCCATTATTGATTCTGATAAAAGTTGCTATTTTTACTTTGCACAATTAATTGTGATTTTAGTTAAACACATGTGTGTCTATGTGTTTCATATGTTTTGCTTTTAATTCTATTATAGCATGAGAGGAAGTGAGGGGAAACACAACACCAGCCTTGTTGACTGAATACTTGAAAAGATCTGGACTGGATGGCATTACCTGGGAAAGAAAACTCTCAGTTTTTCAAGTGATGATAGAAGCAGTGGTTAGTCAAAATCATGGGAGGCTCCTTCTTTCCTCTTGGTTTCATCACTTCCTATGAGGCATTTTTCAGTCCCTCCAAAGCCTGATGTAGCTAATAGAGTCAGGAACTTAACCAAATTGTTAAAGTGTGAGTCTGTTGTCTGCTGAACACCTAGCTATAATCCAGAAGATGAGGCTTGTACTCCTGCTCTTGCTATGAACTTTCTTTGTGGTCCAGAGAAAGTACTAAGCATTTCCAAGTATAACTTCATCCCTTTGGCAAAATGCTGAGTTGGCTCCTTAGGGAAACAAAAAATTGTAATCCGTTTCAGTTTTTTTTTTAATGGTATTGAAATGCTAAGCAATTACTTCCTTATGTGGTGGTATTGATCACAATCCAGCTATATTATTGACCCAACAACATACTAATTATTGATGGAAATTGTCCGCATGATTCTAATTCAATTAAACATTGCTATTATCAACCTTATGGTGAAACTGCTTTTATCACCAGCACTATTCATTGCTTGACAGTTTGAACGCCCTGCCCAGTGTTGCCCTGTGAGTGGGCTGCTTCATAACTAAAAATAAGCCAGAGAATCATGGACTTGTTTCTAGTAGGAAGTAAACCACACACTCAAATGTCTCGCTAGATTTCTCCTAGGATGTGACATGTACAGTAAAATATTTTAAATATTGAAGTGGCTTCTTCCAAATACACCAAAGAAACACAAAATATTGGCTGAAAATTCACCTTATGCTTCCTCAAGTTTCTATAGGCATATAATTCTTCTAGATTTAAGAAAGTATCATTACTTAGCAAACTGTATGCTAAGTAGATTCAAATTAGATAAACTAGACTATCTGATTTTACTTGTATTGTCTCACGAATCCAAGTTTGTTAACAGAAAATACAGTGCCAGAATAGCATTGCTATAATATAAGAAAGCAAGAGTGTTCAATAATATTATGGGTATATGACCTAATTCATGGTAAAAATAATATATTCTTGAGATGAGCTCTCTCATGCACAATGCAATTGACTTACTTTAATGTTTAGAAAAATCAGATTTTTGTGTGTGTGTATTTTGACAACATTGGGACAAAGTCACAAAAATTATACAGAACCACATATCCTCTGGCTTGAAGTTACTTTAAATCAATAGTTGGTAAAGATATTGTATTTTTAATTGATATTTAGGTAGAAAAAAAGTACTAAAGTTATTCTTCATAGCAACCTCAGTGTTATCATTCGTGTTTTGATTAATCCAACCAGACATGTAGTTTCAAAAAAGTATTTTTCATTCTGTCTCAAAAGTTTTAAAGTAAAATATGTTTTCTCTTTTAAGTGATGTCAGTGTGAAGGAACTTTCGTTACATAGTATGTCTTCTTTTTTATTCTTGGAGGACACTGCTTCGTTACCTTCTATTTCCTTTTAATATGGGTGATACATTCCCAGGATTCAAAACTCACCAAATAGAAATGCATATACTATAAAAGTTCTCTTTGTACAGCTACATTTTATGAATGTAATCTGTTTACTTAAGCAGTTCCTGTTGAGAACGTTTAGGTTGGTTCCCATATTTTACTACCATAAATGAGGCCCAGTGAGAAATTTTGTACATATATTATTTTATATGTGTGCGAGAATATTGGTCACATATTCTTACATATCAGATTTCTATAGCAAGTGATATATGCACTTATAATTCTGATATATGTATTCCCAAGTTGTTTTCCATAGAAATTGTGTCATTTTACAACTTTATCAGTAACGTCTGAGCAGCCAGCTTATTTTGAAAACAAAGTTTGATCTTCCATAGCAAGTTTCTCGCATTCCTCACTTCCAAAAGATCGTAGCAAACTTGGTTCACATGGTGACAACTCTCAGACTCTGTGGTTTGCATACAGTTGCTGTGAGAGCACACAGAGCCAATTCCAATACAACAGGTTTGAATTTCTTCAGTATCCCACCATGTGGCATTATGTCCCCACCAAGGCACTGGGAAAGTTTCCCTAGCTTGTTGCCCTTTCTAGTGGGAGGTGAAATCTAGACCTCTTTGGAAGAAAGCAGATTGCCATTCCGAGCAGAGTATAGTTGGAAGAGCAGGGGGACAAGGTGATAGAAAGTGCTCCAGCTGTAACTGTCCAGGAATGGTACAGCCTCATCGTATCTTTCCAAGAAGCTATTTTTCTCTCTCTCACTTCCTGTTTCAAAACATTAGTAATTCATTCTTAAGGAAGTGTGATGTCAATTAAAGGAAGAATGTGTTTTTTTAATGCTCAATGATCTCTGAACTTTAGTTTGCCCTCCTGTCCCCCCAGTGGTGCCCCACTTCTAAAGGAAGGGTTTTAAAAAAAATAAAAATGCAAACAAGAAAAGTAAAAGCAGGATGAAGTTCCTATGTTAAAGTTAATGCATAATTTATTCAAGGTGGATTAGGAATAGCTGTTGAACTCCTGAGCAGCTTTAATGGAGAGGTAAATAAAACCAGTTTTATAATGCAAAGTGGCCATAAGAAAGAAAGATAATTTATTCAGTAGAAACAGGTCTATTCCTGGTATTTTGTTCTGAGAATCTTTTCTTCCAAGGTTCGCAGTAGTGACTAAAGCACTCAGTGAGGTCTCCACAGTGAACACTGGTGTGAGCTGCTCCCAGCCTATCCATCACCAATACTGTGTCTGGACACACCTTGTGCTTCTTTTTATGATTGCAAAACGTTTTCAGCAACAACCATCAGGAAGCTCTTGGGGGGGAAAGGAAGATTTTTTTTACTTCAGGGCTTGGAAATTACATGGCACATCTGGGGCTAAACAGCGAGGTCATGAGTAGAAAGAGTAAGAAAGCAGGCCTGGGATTCTTTTTATTGGGGTTGAGGGTGGAGGCTTAGGGTTTCCCAGGCTCACTCTTTACTGGTGAATTTAAAATATAAGTGTGGGAATTAAAGCTTGGGAAGAGAGAAAAGCAGCTTAAATAGCCAGTTTAAAATCAACTAAGATCTGAGGACTCAGAGGGAAAGCTTGGGTGGGTGGGGGGAGAAACTAACCAAATAACTTATATGCATGTATGCTGGACCCCTGGACGCAGACAATAGTGTGGGGAAGGCCTCGTCTGGGAGGTGGGTGCTAGGTAGAAGGGTTCAATGGGGGGGAAAGGGGACATCTGTAATACTTCCAATAATAAAGATAAACTTTTTAAAAAATCCAGCAAGGTCTCTAAAACTAGTCTGGGGGCAGGCACAGCCTGGCTCTTCATCTAGTCCTGCGCCTGGTTGTGTGTATTCAACAGCAGCCTTTGAAGTGATGCCTCAGCAAGCACATCTGTTCTATAAAACCCTTCTTTACTGGGGCATTAATAAGCATCATCACCCCCTAAAAAGCTAAGCACATTCAGGAAATCATTGAAACAAGTTATTTGTTAGGAGGTTGGTCAGAAGATTGAATCAATTAATAGGTTTTCAACTTCCAAGAGGCAGTGCTCAATATTCATGGCTGCCCACATTCTCTGGACCCCAGACTACTGTCTTTGGGGAGCATCTTGGACAATAGTTTTCTGCTGAACGATAAGGGAACGACTCCTAGGAAAACAGTGTCCCCCTCTTCCCCCCCACATATGCAGAGGGGGCTGTGGCAGTGATTGGGCTTTGGTGGGGCTTCCTGTTGGGAAAACAATGGATGCTTGCACCTTAAGTGGCTGACAGGGCCCATCCTATTCAGAAGAATACCTTACAGACAAAGTCATTAATGAGATACTGTGTCAGGGACAGGGAAGGAGCCTGGAACAGCAGAACCAACCACCCCTGCACGCGGCCAGCAGAGGGCCTTTGGCGAGGGGGGACCATTGCCTGTGGGGGACCATTGCCTGTCATCACATTGTTCCTCTTCACCTGTGTCGCATTTGCTTTGGCTTCCAACAGACTTTGAAACACAGATCAATTACTCTTCCCTCTTCTTGCATCAGCCACTTCCTATTATAAAATCGTTATTTTGCAGGCAGAATAGGAGCCCATGTTCCTCCCCTCATCTAAATTCTCTTTCCTGCTGTGTGCTCGAGACCAGAGAGTAGAACACAACAGGGCGCAGCTCTCTTACAAGACAGACAACTAGGTAGAATGAAGATTTCTCTTTATGTCTATAAATAACTCTCACCCTAGAAGAAAGCAGCAGGAAATACTTAACTGAAAGAGATGAAGGTGGGCAGGTGGAACATCCTTCACAGGGAACAGGGGCCATGTAGGTAGCCAAAGGACGGGGGAGGGCAGAGACCATGTCTATCCCTCAGCATGTGGTGCTGCGTGTGACACAGCCTCAATCGTCTGTTTTGAAATAAATGATAAATACAAAACACTGAGAGTTTTCCAGCAGAAGCCTCAGGCTCAGAGTCCCCTGAATTTTGTGGGTTATGAAAGAAATCTATTTTTGAATAAAATTTCCAGGGCAAAAGTATTAGGTAGTTTGCCTAAAAGTACAATTTATCTTGATAAACTAATGTTATAAAGAGGCAAAAAGATATGGTTGGCAATGATCATTTCCCAGGAAATCAATGCAATGCATAAAACTGGGAAATCACAGAACTTGAATATTAATGTTATAACCCAGGCAACCTTCTGACTTCAGTTATCATAAAATGGTAGGCAATTGAGTTACTAGAGAAAACTTGACTCAGTTGGGACTTTGTCATGGCTCAGGGACATTCAAAATGACAGTTGCAAAAATATGCCCACAAAGAATCACATCCTTCTAAAAAATGTCCTGACATTAAAAAACCATATATTTAATATATAAAAATCCAAACCATACATCAGAATCTAAATTAGAAAGTACATGTGCATGTGTCAACCATATGGAAGCTCCCCCTGACCTCAGCTGCTCCAGTCCTGCTCTCTGAAGGTAATTCCCTTGAACTGGCTCCAGTTTCCTAATTCTGCAGATGGCTATCATTATACCTTCAATCATCATAAAATAATTCATTTTGTGCTGACAGACTTATATATCCTTACATATTTATATCAGATTCTCTACCTCTAACAAACAATTTCTCATATTGGATGTAGGGGGAGAAAGAAAAAGAAACAGAGAGGGAGAGAGACAAAATGTGTATGCATAATATATATGATATTTAGAGCATTTCAAACATACCTCAGTGTGCTTGAAAACACACATCAAATAAATTATGAATTGCAGTTAACATTCACTCTCACTTCCTCAAATTGGAAATTTACCACTAAGCTAAACAAATATTATTCTCCGGAGACTAGGTTACCCAAAACCTGCAGCCTTCTTGCATGATGAAAACAAAAATATTACAGATCTGGGTCTAGGAGACTTAAACTCCCAAATTCAAATTTAAATATCCCACACATCCGTTCTGCCCTCCCTTTTTTCTTGAATTGCAGTGACACATTTTGCAGGAATTCAGGATTGCTCTTACTCCCGTAAAAGTGACTGCCAAGAACTACTCACATCTCTGCGAGAAGAAACCGTTAGGCTAAAACCACTAATCTATTCTGAATGAGATCGCATGGGATCCATTTCCTGCCAGGCCCCATTGGTTGTTTTAGATGTGGAAGCTGACTGATGGAATTGATGTTGGTGCTTCTAAGGAATGTCACACTCCTGCGGTCAGGGTTGGCCTCACCCCAACAGCCACCTCCTTGGTGCATTTCCAAGGTTCCTGAGGAGGCTGTGTTGCCCTCCCAGAAACCTCCCATTTCTTGATTCTCAGAATCCTTGACAGTTCAGCTCTGTCACCTTATAATTTACCAAATTTATCATTGTTGTTTAAATTATTCCCAAAGGTTGGGATAGGAACTGGCCATTTTTAGTGAATTTTACTGTAGTCGAGTATGTCCTGTCCCTTTAAGATTGCATTTTTAATAAATAGGACCAGAGCTGCAGTTCAGCTGGACCCCTGACTGAGGGTTTTTCAGAGAGTGGAGTGAGTCAGAGGAAGAAAAAATGGATACATAAAGTAGCAGGATATAATTTTTCCTGTTTGAGAATATGTCAAAAAAAACTAGCTCTAGATATTTCTAGAACTTCATGGGGAAAAACAGATTAAATACTCTCATAAATTAACTCAAAAGGGCATCTTCTAATCAGATTGAGAAAGGAGCTGAATTTCCTTCTTGGTATTACTAGTGTGGAAAGAATAATCATGCTTTTGGTCATCACTGTCCACTTGGCAGATACTTTTTGTGGTCACGTATTCCTTTGATGGGACCTCTGGCCATTTGGGACTGATGTGTGGAATTCTGTTTGCTCAAATGGTCCTGGGCATCATTTCAGGAGAGTCTAGCAGCTGGGAATCATAATAAATGAGGGTTTTTTTAATCTTAATTTGGATTTTGAAGCAATTGGGAAATGCCCTTCTCATTTGGATGTATTGTCCTCTAATGCTGCTAAAGCTAATACTTGATACCATTCTTAAAGGGCAAATTTGGTGGAGCAATTATTAACAACCTTTGGTCAGGACTGACATTAAGACTAAGATGAAACAGAAAACCAATAGTAATCATGGTCTGTATTAAATGCCACTAATCCAAAGAGAAACAAGCAATGAATTAAGTAAAAAATTTTAATCTAAGGAGGTGTAAAAGACCTGAATTCTAACTACAGAATAAAAAATAAAGACTCTTTACAATCCTTGGAGACTATTAGGACACAAGCTTCATTCTCCAGCCCTGACTTCCTGGTGTTACAATTATTTGGGGATTTTTAAAAAACTTATTTTATCTGCTTAAACTTTTCTTTTTTATTTTTACTTTTCCATTGAATTTATTGGGATGACATTGCTTAATAAGATTAAATAGGTTTCAAGTGCACATTTTGATGATACATGATCCATATATTACATTGTGTGCCCACCGCCCAAAGTCAAATCAGCAACCAAATGGGAGAAGATATTTGCAAACAACAGCCCCGACAAGAACTTAATATCCAAAATATATAAAGAATTCATACAACTTAACCCTAAACAAACTTTTCTAAACAGAGATTTCATAGCTGTTTTGATTACCCCTTCCATTTCAGTGTGAAGCAATATTGGCTCTGTTACCATAGGATTTAATTTAGTGTGGGTGGTTTTGTAAATCTATCAAGAGTAGTTGGGCAAGGAACCAATTTAGTTATTTCCTCCCTTGGGAGAATCTGACACGCTGCAGTGATCATTGGAGATGCTCAGCCTTGAATAGTCCTTCTTTCTCTATGTTGAGAGACTAACATTTTTTCATAGCTATTTTATGTGACTATCTAGAGAAGGCTACCCTTATATGAGATGCAGAGGGAGAAGGCATAAGTTCTAAGGGAGAGAACTGTAACTTCTTCAGGGGAAGGGGAATTTCAATGTGAGGTGTGTTAGTGATGATCCTTTGGAGTGCTGTTGGCATATAGGGAGGTATATTCTTCATTGTAGATTACTGTCTCTCATATTGTAGAACTTTAATAAACCTACCCCTCCCTGTAATAGCACATTGTGTCCCACTCAGACATTATAGAAACCAAAATAATCCCTGCATATCCTCTGTATCCCACACAGGAGCAGTGTTAACCATGTTTGGGACTGAGGATCTTGGTGGGACCAGGTCATATAGATCTTTTGATCATGTTGGTTTAGAGTGTCTAGTAAAGGGACCTGATGCCACAGGATAAATGATATTTTACTTCAAAGTGTACATACAGCTTCTCGCTGCATGTGTTTGGGTCAGAGCCAGTGCTCACAGGCTGCAACAAAGGTATGGAGCCAAGCTGGCCTGGGCCAAGCATAGGTCACCCATTCTTAGTAAAAGTAAAATGGCACTTGGGTATTAGCAGATGGGTATGTCTTGAGGGTGGTCATAAGCAGTGGTGGGGATGCAAGCTGTCCCCTGACTTTGAATTATGAGGCCAAGGCATTGGATCTCAAGGAGTCTGAATAGGTATTGGTGGCCCATGAGGGCTTAGTAGGAAAGTGCACCTAAGGCAGGCCTCCTGGCTGAAATGCTTAAAGGGACAGTCCCTTCCTCTCCAAACCAACCATGAGTAGGCACAGTGCTCATGGCTGGGTGGGAAGTTCCACCTAATTTAGGTGTTCAATATTAGGAGGGCTATTTTACTATCTCATCTAGAATCTGCAAAGGTCATAATTAATTGAAGAAAGCTGTGCAGGAGGGTCCAGTATGTCACTTGACTCAAGTGATTTAGCCCTCTCTTCCCACTGAGCCCCCTTCCATGGGCCTTGGATAACCGCAGCCTGCAGGGTCCTCAGGTCCCACAGTGCTCAGGCTAAAGTATCCTCAGATCATAAGCCTGTCAGCCCAGCCCAGGGGCTGAGCTCCCTCCAGGGAGGGGAGGCTCCTTCAGATAAGATCTGGGAAAAGTCAAAAGCTTAGCAGTATCAGATCGAACTTCAGGCTCTCAGGGCTTTGTCTCTGCTGTAGTCCTTTCAGTCAAAGGGAACACACTGCACCCAATTTGTTTTCAATATTACAACCTACTGACTGCCATTTTAATAAAGGATTTTAGCCAAATCAACCTTTGCAGCTAATAACTTCACCACATAAAGTTGATTCACTTTTTTCTATAAAGTTCAATTGTCAAATTCATTTCTGTTTTAAGTTTTAAACAGATATATTTTTTGAATGGCGTCCTAGCTATTTATCCTCATATCTTTGGGGAAATTACCTTGCATGGGACTGGGAAGTCCGGGAGAAATGACCAAGGTCAAAGCCAGCTTTGCTGAGTGAGATGGTTGAACCCGCACCAGGTCTGTGGATAAACCCTGGGCTTCTGGGTGGGAAGACCACAAGAGCGGGAAGTGTTGTTTCACACCAAAAGTGACCCACATCACTTGAAAATCATGTATTAGGAACTGCAAGTGGTGTAATTGTTTCTATACTGTTTATTACTATACTGTAACTGTATAAAGAGGGAAACCCAATAGTCCCAACCAGTGTAGGCTTATGCGAACCTACTGTATTGAAAGACTAGGAATAATTGCATTGGTGTAACCCTTCTACAAATAGTTATTGAACACTTGTGATGTGCAGTAGAGATAAGACTACTGTCTTGTTTCTCTATTTCCCCCTGAGGCAGTTTATTCAAATCCAGTGTATTGTGGGTTCCAGCCGGTTCCTGACCCAAGCGAGGACCAGCTTAGACCTTAGGGCTGATTCTTAGGGCTCTCCCTCTCCTTAAGTCATGTTTGAAGCTGAACCTGGCTTCTCCCACTAGCCCCTCATCTGTCACTTGTCATCATTTCCTCTATCAGTGTCAGGATCTGCACTTGACCAGGGTTTGCTTTCAGCATTTCTCTGCACTCCCCATCTTCACATCCAGAGAGTTCTTCACTCTTTTTTTCCTTTTGTAGTATCTGCTCCTCCCACCACCATCCAACACTCACCCTAATACCAGATCCCTGCAAGTGTTCTTTAACTCATCCCCCACTTTGTCATTATTCCTCCAGGTTCCTCTCCCACCCCCACCCTCCAGTCCTCTTCCTCCCCCCCCTAATTTACATCTGTCCCACCTGCTGCAGCCAGATGTGGGTCCACTTTGACCACCACATGTTCCCCAGGTTCACAAAATGTCAAGGGAGTTAGCACCATTTACAAGACAGCTCCAGCACTCATTTCCACCTTTCTTCTCTAACGTCCTTCCATCAAATCTCTGCATCGGGCTCATTGATTAATTAGTGGCCCTTAAAATATGCCAGCTACTCTGAGGTTTGTTCAGTTCTCTTGTCTTTGGTGTCTTTCTTCTATTATTTTTGAACTTGATCTGGTTCACACTTGGCAGGACTATTCATCCCCACAGCCCAGATTTCCCCAGCCATCCACCCTCCTCCTAGTCTGAACTCTACATTGCTGTCTGCTCCATTAACTGGACATTTTCAGTCATGCCCTTGTGTTTTCATAGCTTCCATAAAACCTCAGATGAACTTTTATGCATCATCGGATGGTGAGAGAGAATGAGAGAGAGAACAAGGTATATCTCACACACTTCCCAGCCCAACCCCACTGTGACCCTGGAACTGTTGGCTCCCCCTGATCTAATACTTTTCTACAGCCACTGTTCCTCACTCCTGAGGGAGTGAGGATTTGGGAACTGTATATGGACTCACCTCTATGTTTTTTTCCCGACGTTTTGGGCCCTAATTATCTCAGAAACCTCCCACTTAATATTGATTTTTTGCAGATGTAGATCTCAGTTCAGATACTTGTTCCCAGGAATAAGACTCACAGTAATTATGTTCTTAGGGATTAATTAATAAGCTGATTATCTGGCCTCCCCTGCATATAGTTTCTTGGGAGCTGGCCTCATATTTTGTCTGCAAACTCCTCTGCACAATTCTCTGGGAAGGGTTTTCCTGCTACTTCTCTCTCCCACCCCTTCTGTTTCCTCCAGACTTTGGAGAAGAGCATGCATAGAGGGTCCTCTACTCCATATTTTCCCATCCTGCCTCTACTTTTCTTCTTGGCACCGTCACCCTTCACTGCTCCAATGAACATCCTTCTGGTCAAAGCAGAAGAGAGGATTTTGCTGTGTGTGTCCAAATGCTGAAGCTGTGTGCCCTCTGTAGTCACCAGCTCTGCACATCATTCCCAGCAGCCTCCACACTACTCAGTCACCTGCCCGCTGAGAACTTCGAAGGCCTGAAGGAACAGTAATCAGAGAATACTGAGGATTTGAAGATAAGGCACTAAGACTTGCTAGAGATGAAGGGTTGTTTCTCTGAGTGGGAAGTTGCTGTCCTGGACACATTGATGAGCTAAGCTTGGCCAATAATCACACAGCACTGGTGGTTAAATAATAAAGAATTTTGCAAGCCATTGTTAAGCCACTGGCAACTTGAAATCAGCCACGGTGGAAGTATTTACACCAGAGAAATTGGCAAACTCACAAATTTGGTTTGTTTTTGTTACCGTTTTTCTAGAAGGGAAAGTTTTTTATAACATCACTGAGTGTGAAGGCATTGGTCTGTTTACCTTAGTTGATTGACCAACTTGATGGCATAAATTACATTTTATTTTTACCTTTAAAAATGCACAATCTTGCTGTGTAAATATCATAGACCCTCATTAAATATTTCATCACTGAGGAACCATATAGGAAAGCAAGGAGAAAAGAGACTGGTAAAAAGGGACTTTTATTCTGGGGGGAAAAAACAAATATTGAGAGAATTTCAGTACCCTCAACATCTATGGAGCAATAAGAATAATGCCCACTTCATCAAGAAGGATAATAGAAGAACATAGTGTAGGCTAGAGAACCCAGCCCTTTTAGAACCAAAAAGGGGAAAAATTCACAGCCCCCTTCAAGTTATAAAATTTCAAGACTCCTTGTCTGAGAAAGAATTAGTGATCTAAGTAAAGTTCACCTTAATTTGTCTTCAGTTACTTTTATATCAGTTGCATTAGCTTAATTCGAGTACACCACTTTAAAATATCTTACTATCCTGCAAGTAAAATGTCATTAAGCAGTCCCATTTTGCTGTGATTTAATTGGTTGCAAATTGATGGAAACTTGTCTACTGCCTGGCTACTAGTTTAATGGCCAGTAGTGTACCTGCAGCATCACCTTCAACAAGACTGTCTGGTGGCTGGGGTGGGAACGGGAGTAGGTGATATTGTATGTACATACCTTTTTCTCTTTCTCACAGAGGTTTCTTAGTTTTACCTTTCCACTGCCTATCATCCTTGGCCTACTACCCATCAGCTTCTCTTTAGGCTCACTGCTCTGGGATCCATCCCTATTGAAGGCTTTGAACTTGCAATCTGCCCCACCCCTACACTAATAGTTGATATTCATCCAATCAATGCAAATTCTAGAAAAATTATCTCCATCCAATGGATAAGAAAACTGAGGCAATGACTTGCCTCAATTCCCGCAACTAGTCAGAGAAACAACTAGGAAATGTTACTCTCATCCTCTTGTTTCTACATGTATTTGTCTGCAGGGCCACCAAGGGCCTATCCATTCAGTCTACTGAACTCTGACTTCCCAGAATGCAGTTCTTGACACTGAATAGATAGTAAGAGAATCATTACTTCTTCCAAGTCAATGAAGCTAAACTCATACTCAAAACTAGCCTTTTAAATAAATTATTTTCAACCGTCTGTATTTCTGGTATGAAGTGGCCAATGGCTATGAAAAAATTTTCTGAGAATATGCTTAAAAGCCAGATATATCAGTATTTATTTTCCAGTTTACCAAGGATTCCCACTGTGGCTTCTCTGTCGCTCCTATGCTTATGCTTTTAGCACTAGTTGGACTGAATATTTAGAACTAAATTATTGTTGAAGAATGAAATGAACTAATTATGATTTTTAATAACTGCATTTGAACAAAAATCAGTTTGTAACCCATGAACTATGAAAACTTTACAAATATATGGCATTCAACCGGAGCAGGCCTAAGGGGCCCCAGTGGCTGAGGTTGTATAATTTCTGCAGACCAAGGAATTTAGAATTATAATTACAATTAAAAATAAAAATTTACATTAATCCATAGATTTTATGGTAAAAACTCTAAATAAATGATAAATACACATAGCAACACACATACAGTCTTATGTTCAGAATTCCATGCACACGGACCTGTACACACACACCATACAATCACTCAGTTGGGTACTTGTACCTGCCTTCACATGCATAAGCCTGTACTCGTAAATGATGAAGGACTATTAAATGAAAGTTATTATGGAACACTAAAAAGAGTATAAAAATAAAATTGTAGATATGACAACCATAACAACACAACAGCCTAAAATTAAATCTGTTGTGACCCCTCTGCCCTGGCTTTAACACCAGAGAACATGGACCTGGGAGGTCTGTCTTCACCTGGGATGCTCTCACATTTATCAATCAGCCCCTTTCAGGACCAAACACGGATATGCCCTTTCCTTTCTTGCCCTTTTTACCTCAAATCTACATTTCACAGAAAATAATCCAACTTAATGGCTTCTCATGGGAGATATCGCTAGATTTATGCATTTACTAATAGAGTAGGTCAAATGGAAATTTAATCTAATATACATTTATGGAGGAAGAATAAGAACAGGCACATTCATTATTTCTGTTTATCCCCAAACCAGCGAAGCTGATGTTATTTTGAGATCTCTACAACCAAATTTTTTTTTAAAAAAAGCGTATTAAGTAAAATGGAGCTAGCATCATATTTAATGTTTATGCTAATGTGTTTCTTGATTCTAATCTACTATAAATTCATTGCAATTAAGTGGTCGAATTATTTAATGTGATTTTGCCTGTCTGAATCTATTATCATTTGTCCACAAGAAGCTGTCTGGCAAATACTAAGAATGTATATTACTGATGGGCAAATAGATTTTCTTTCTAGCAAAGTGCAATATGTAATTTAAATAATCTGATAATGTAAAATTCCATTAAATATACAGAAAATAATCCTCTTCGTCAGGAGCAGCTGAATTTCCACTATAAAAATATGTTAGATCTCGCCCTGGCTGGGTGGCTCAGTTGGTTGGAGCATTGTCCTGTACACCAAAAGGTTGCAGGTTCAAGTCCCAGTCAGGGCACATACCTAGGTTGAGGGTTCTATCCCAGTAGAGAGGCAACTGATTGACATTTCTCTCTTACATCAGTCTGTCTCTCTCCTTCCCTTCCTCTCTTTAAACATATCCTCAGGTGAGAATTAATAATAATAATAATATGTCATCTCTCTACCATATAAGACTTTCTTTAGCTTGGAAAACAAAAGTGCTATTATTATCAGTCACCCACTTTGATTTGTTAGATTCTAGGATGTGTCCGACATTTGTGGATAACCCTTTAGCATTAAAACCAGTAAAGCAGACCACAGGGTCTCTCCTTCTACCAGCTGCTGGACCCCCTCTTCCCACCTCCCTATTTTGTATGTGAGTTAAAATCCCAGAGACCATTTCGAACTCAAATAATTTATCAGTTATTAAAAGCAGATACATTGGCTTTTCATTCCAGAGTTCTATTTAGGAAATTTACCTTGGATTCTAGAATGCGCAAGTGGAAAGAGATCTACAAAATCTGTCCATGGCCCCATTTACCAGATAAGAACATTGAGGTCAAGAGTCAGTAAATGACTTGCACATGTGTAGAAAACAGAAGCTTTGAATATTTACTATAATTTTCTTTCCTTGGGCTGCTCTTTATGGCTTAACTGAAGAGCATGGTTTACTTGTCCTTCACCATTGCTCCTGCTGAATAGATAACCAGTGCAGACCTCTTCCCCCTGACGGCTGCCTGCCATGGGGGAGAACTCTGGGACCTCAGAGGGCTATGACCAGGGGCCCCAGGAGTGGTTCTTGTCAACAACTAGGCTTGAGTCTGACCTCCTCCATGATGCCCAGACTCAGCTCATTCTGTTGTTCCCCTACCTTGAACACTTTCTATGCTTTAGGTCCTTGCTACTCATCACCTCTCCCAGTGATGCTTCCAATGGGAAGCTCACAGAAGTGTCTCACTGAGCCCCTTACTGACATCTACAGAACCACATCCATCTCTTGAAAATCAAGTCCCCTTGAAGGAACTCATCCAAAACTCTCCACAACTAAACACATTCCTTCATTTAAGGAATAGTTACATAATGCTAAATTATATAGTTATATAATGCTAAATTCATTAATAAATGCTAAACCTCTTTAAATATGAATTAAAACATTTTATAAAAAGATTCCATCTCATTACCAAAAACTGGAAAAAATTAAAGATCCAGTAACTACCAGTGATGGAGGGGCAGTGAAGAACCCCAAACATGATTGCGCATAACCACAAGTGTTGTTAGTACAAACACTTTATAAATGGTTTGGTGTTATCCTGTCAAGCTGAAGAAGAGCAAAGCCTACAACCCAGCCTGGCTAGATACTCTGGAGGACTCTGTACTCCTGCACAAGACACATGCTCAACACATTCATATTAGCGTTGGGAAAACAAAAACAAGAACCGACCCAATTATCAGTAACATTGGAAAAATAAATTGTGTTTATTTCTTCATATATTAAATTCTATAGAGGAGTGGTTATGGCTATCCACATCAACATGAGTAAACTCACAAATGTAGTATAGAGTGTATAAAGCAAATCCCGGAAGAGCATGTATATAAAATTCAAGAACCTTCAACACGTTTTGTTTAGTTATATAAAGCTACCCAGATACGTATGTTATATTACTGCTATGTAAGGACTATTAAAAAAATGACATGGAAAATATAAAACTCAGTAAATATGGTTGCTCCTTTCTGAGGCAAGAAGGGTAATAAGATTGGGAAGGAGCACAGAGGGCTCCTGAGGTAGGATTTTCTATGCAGCAAGTTGAGTGGGTGGTGTTGGAGCATTTGTTGTGTTATTATATTAGTTATGTATGTAATTTATGTAAATTATTTTTATTTATAAAGAATTTCATAATGAAAATGGTGCCTGGGAGGAGAGAAACCAATATAAGAGTTTTTAGAATAAAAAATGCTGAATTAATCATTAAATTTATATAGATAAGAAAATACAGAGACTATGCACATCTCAGTTCTCATAACAAAATGCACTGAATCTCTACTTTCTCTGTATCTTGTTGTTAATTAATAAATTAATTATTGTTTTAAAAATTTATTCCATTTTTTTAAACCCAAATCCTGTTTTTGTTATAACTATTTTGGGTTAAAAGCAATGTTTTCTTATTTTAATTGAGGTATAATTTACATGTAGCATTATATTAGCTTCAGGTGTACAACATAATGATTCAATATTTGAATACATCACAAAATGATCACTATGATAAGTTTAGTTAACATCCATCACCAGGCATAATTACAAAATTTTATCTTGTCATGAGAACTTTTAAGATCTGTTCTCATAGTAACTTTCATATCTGCAATACAGTATTATTAACTGTACATAGTAATCATGTTGTACATTACATCCTTATAACTTATTTATTTTATAACTAGAATTTGTACAATTTGAGCTCTGCCTATTTTACCCACACTTTGTCCCTCACCTATGGCAACCACCAATCTGTTCTCTGTATCTATGAGCTTGGATTGATCTCTTTCAATTTTTTCTTTTAGATTTAGATCATCTGGAATTTCTCTTCCTCTGTTTGACTTTTTTCACTTAACATAATGCCCTCAAGGTTCATCTATGTTGTCACACATGGCAAATTTCATTTCTTTTTATGGCTGAATAATATTCCGGTGTATGTGTTTTTTTGTATGTACACGTCACACTCTCTTTATCCATTCATCTATGTATCTTGTTATTATAATATTGAATTTTCTTCTAAATCTGTTACCAAAATGGTAAAGAAATTTGCCATAATATTGTAAGGTTAGTTTTAGTATTTTGAAAATCTGTTCTAAATACTAGAACTGTTGACTTATAACATCAAGGTTTTCAAGCCAGCTTGCCAAAATCTTCATCACAGATAAGTGTGTTTGTTCTCTTACATTTATAAGCTGCTTGCCTTGGAGTTCATTTTTGGTCACCAAACTTCTGCTAATTAATAAGAAACAATAACTTCTTGGGGTGGTAAACACACAATACAATATACAGATGATGTGGAATTGTATACCTGGAATCTGTATAATTTTATTAACCAATGTCACCCCAATATATTCAATAAAAAAATCTCATTTGCTCAGAAAAAAAAACCTTGACTCTAGTTAAAATGAATTCAAAAAGGTTATTAATAGGCATTTACATCTTTTAAAAAGTTAATTTTCAAAAATAAATAAGTAGCTATTCCATATTAACTGCAAAATACAATACTAACTCTTGCCTTCATAGTTCTGATCTGATATTTTACTGTTTACCTACTTGATTATTTGCTTTTTGCCACCCTTTCATAGAATGTAGGCAAGGTTGGAGGGAATTTCTGCTGTAGGCAGCTTTTTGAATAGTATATAGCTCTTAGTGAGCCTTGATAAATATTTGTTGAATGCATGAATGAAAACCCCTTCAAAGATTGTATAAGCATACATCACAACAAAAGAGTCAAACAAAGCTCACATCTGAGCTTGCTACTCACAGAGAGATTTTTCAAAATTATTATCAACTCTAGAGTTTCACTGAATTCCCTGGTTCCTCTTGACCTTCCCTCTATGAATAAAAGATGATGTTTCTGATGTTCTTAAGTTGAAGGACCATCATTTTTCCATTAACTTCCTTAATAGTCAATGACTATTATCTTTGGTGCCAAATATCAGGCAGTATATTTTTATAGATATGGCTGCAATGATCCTAGAGACCTTCAGTCATGAATCCTCACATATTATTGCCTCAATATTTTCCTACACAATTCTACCGAGCTTTTCTTAGGTGAATGTCTTTGGATTCTTTATTACCAGCTTCAGAAAAAACAGCATTAGCTTTTGAGTCACACCTGAGTGCAGGAGGTCTACCTTGCTCACCCCCTGTTCAGATGATGACCAATGACCCATGAGTGGTTTGAGAGAAGAAAGCACCAGGCATCATAGGTAAGAGAAATCACAAAGGACTACCACAAAGGGCATTAAAATAAATCAAAATAGACATTTTAAAATGCTTTGGCCAGACAAATGGCAGGAGTCATCTTGGCTGAACACAGCACCTGCCCTGGGAGTTTGAAGCCATTGAACAGGCAAATGAGCAGTATGAGAATGGAAATAGTCAATACAGGAAAGGATGAGCTATTAAAATGGCAAGTTTAGAGGAGTTCAAGATCAGAAAGCAGGTGCTGCATAGACTAGTCATGAGACTGGATAATGTGTACAATTTGAGGAGTTTAGACACATGCACATACCCATGATAACATCCCACAATGAAGGTAATAAATGTATCATAGGCATATGCATATGCCCAAATACTTCAAATAGTATACATTATGTATCTGCAGGGTTTTTATATATCAACTGTCAACCAATGGTCCTTGGCACCAATTCAATGTCAATAGGAATCCCCAATTTTGGGTACAGTAAGGAAGAAAACTTTATTAAGTACAAAACAGCTCAATTGTGATAGAGCATGGCTCTGAGGCAGCCTTGGGGCCAGGCCCCCATTGGGCTAGACAGCTAGGCTCTGCTATTCTCTGTTCTGCTCCACTGCTCTCCAAGGAGACATCCTCAGTGTTTCAGCTTAGCCAGGGAAACACAATCTTCAGTTTTCTGTAGAAAGGGAAAGTGTGCTTTCCAAGCTAGAAGGGAGCTGGCTTCTATAGACAGAATTCCTTGGCGGTGGTCCCTGATTGGTCCATTCTCATGCAAAGGAGACTCCAAACCTTCACAGTTTGATTGGCCCAGGCACTTTCTTGGTAGGTCAGAAATGAGCTACTCTGATTGGTTGATGAAGGTGTTGATGGGGAGATAGCTCTGAGTGGATGGGAAAAGCCTCAATCCTATTGGTTAAGTAGGATCCCAGGAACTTCTTTATAAGAGCTGACTCAGGTGGCAGAAATACAGTGCAGGCAGGTAGTTCAGTGCAGGCTTCTCCCTGAAGTGCAGTTTGCGTGAGAGGGCCCTGTTTTTTAAAATTTGAGCCCAGTTAGCCACCAGGAAGGAACCCTTCTTAGTAAGGGTTTTTCTTCTCAGGGTCCATACAATTATACCTCAATAAAGCTGTCAAAGAATATTTTAGGAAAAAAAACTACATTGAAATTTAGACTAAAACAAATGAAAAGATTTCATTACCTTACATAATGTGAAATCCAAAATCAGGCCAGAAAAGTACAAAGAAAAAAGAACTTACATAAGCCTTTCTCACTTATGGAAGGATATGTTTTTATTGATGGGAGTGCACAATAATACAGGTGCTTTGGAAAACAAGTCAAAGGTTTCTTATAAAACTGAACATATTCTTATCAAAGGATCCAGCACCCTTCTGTATTTATCCAAAGGAGTTGAAAATTTGTGTCTACACAAAAACCTCTAGTTGGATGTTTATAGTAACTTTATTTATAATTGCACAATCTTAGAAACAACAACAATGTCCGTTAGTAAGTGAATGGATAAATTGTGGTGCATTCAGACAATAGAATATTATTCAGCACTAAAAAGAAATGAACTATCTATCAAGCCATGAAAAGACATGGAGGAACTTTAAATGCATGTTATTAAGAGAAAGATGCCAATCTGAAAAGACCACATACTGTATGATTCCAACTATATAATATTCTGAAAAAGACAAAACTAGGGAGACAGGAAAAAATCAGTAGATGCCAAAGGTTGGGGAGGAGAGGAATGAATAAGTAGAACATAGTGGATTTTTAAGGCAGTGAAAATATTCTGTGTAATACAATTATGATAGATACATATCATTAGACATTTGTCCAAACCCATGGAATATACAACACCAAGGGTGAACCCTGTCAGCTATGGACTTTAGCTGATTAAAATGTCAATGTAGGTTCATCAGTTGCAACAAATATACCCCTCTTGTGAGGAATGTTTTTAATGGAGGATTCTATGCATCTGTGAAGGCAGGGTATAAAGGAAGTCCCTGTACTTCTCTCCAG
Source organism: Miniopterus natalensis (assembly GCF_054644295.1). Lineage (NCBI taxonomy): Eukaryota > Metazoa > Chordata > Mammalia > Chiroptera > Miniopteridae > Miniopterus > Miniopterus natalensis. The sequence goes on along the minus strand of NC_142083.1, from coordinate 23,828,874 downwards.
TTTTCTGTGAAAATTAATTGTTCTAAAAAATAAAGTCTTAGTAAAAATGCACTGAGAGGCTTGCTAAATTTTCTGTCAATAAGAGTAAAACTAAATGGCATCACAATAATTGTTTCCAAATAGTGTTTTCAGTTTCTAATACATTTGAAAATATCATGTTTCGTGCTCTTTTTAATTACAGTATTATGGTGAGTACTGAGGCTATTCATGGGCATGGCCATTAAATTGAACTTATATCAGAAATCCTTTATTTTATTGTTAGCATCTTTTCCCTCCACGTCTACAGTATTGTTAGGTAGAAATCTCTAACTGCGGTGTTGGTTTTACCTACTATCTACTGAGTATCCTGTTTGGCTAAATGTTTTGGATGCTTTATCTCCACTGTTGATTTGTGTTTTAATCCTTCTGTCTCAATGTCTGGGGATAATGGCTTGAATTACTGCTTATCCAGGGCAACTTTTAAAACCCGAATCTGCCAGAACGCATACAGGTGCTCTGAGGACAGCTCGCCATGCTTCAATTTTATAGTCCTGTACAACTTTTAGGTCTGGCATACATTGCCCACTCTCATTAAAACAAAAATGTATGCATAGCGGCAGTCCCATGCCTAATATGTGGATTTTCATTCCATGTTACTGCTCTGCCTTATGTGCCTCAAAATATATCATATATCAGCCTAATTTTATTTGTCAGTAGCTACTGTTTCTTTGCATTCTACTCTCTATGCCTATAATACTATCTGTTTCAACAAAGCATGTATATCCTTAGAGTATTAATTGATATACAGACACATTCTGCATATTATTTAATCAGTTTAACACTAGGGATGGATATCAATGCATTGAAGTAACTAAATAGAATTATACTTTTATATTAATTGGCATCAATGCAAGATATTATTAGATGAAAAGAATAAGCATGTTTAAATAGCCTTACTTAAATATAAGTGTGATTATGCCTAGAAAATACTAATAGAGTTTACTTGTCAGAAACAGAATTAGGGTAGGTTTTCCTTCCTCTTTATGATGCCCTGCATTGAGAAAGATATCCTATTTGGAAAATTCAATCACCAGAACATCTAGTTGGTTGTGGCCTTGGGAAATAAGAATCTTTAAACTGTTTTGACCCTTTGGAGAACTTCAATCTTTTGGAGGCTGTGAATAAATTTATAAAAATATAAGTAAATGTCATTTTGGTAAAAAAAATAAATAAATAAAGACATATGTCCATAAATTAGATGTTAATACTTTTTTTGTACAAATGTCCTCATGAGGAATGATTGGGGAGAAATTGTTGGTTAGATGAATTATAATAGAGTTCCCAATATTGAAAATGTCTGTGTTGTAAACTGTCCTAACCACTTAGCATAGTTGGGGTCGACCCACGCCCATAATTGGTTTAGATGTTGAGATTGATGATCACACACACAGACCAAAGGGTATTACAAGGTGTATTGCTTACATAATTGAGGCTTTTATGAGGACAAAAGGGCAGGCTTACCAAATAAGCTTGAAATGGCTCAAGAAAGCAAGAAAAGGGGACAGTCCTGGGGATTTTACTTGGCTACTAAGTAGCCATTCAGATTTTAACACAATTGAGTATATATGTATGGAAATGCACATGCATACATGGAGACCAAGAGATGATAGATAGCTGGATGATAGACATATTTTCTTATATAATTTATTTCCTGCAAATTTTCAAATTCATTGCAGAAAACACTACATTGCATTCCTTTGAAATGTTTTCTTGTCATATTGCTTTGATCAGTCTTACTGTTTTTGTTCTCTTTTCTTAAAAGCCATTTGACTTTGGGAAATCTACTTAAACTCTCTGAGTCTCAGTTTTCTCATTTATGAAATGAAACTGCTAATTCCAACTTTGATGGTTTTCTTTTATTGTGTAGCAAATCAAAAACTTAGCAACTTAACACATTTATTATCTCACCATTTCCATGGGTCAGACAGGAGTCAGGCTGGTTCCTCTGTTCAGGGTCTGACCAGAATGCATTTATAGTGTTTGTCAGGGTTGGCATCTCACATATGGCACAAGAACTTCTTCCAAGCTCACATGGTGGTGGTTAGAATTCACTTCCTTGCACTTGTAGGACTGAAGCCCTTGACTTCTAAAGGCTGCTCCACACCCCCTGCCTTGCCATGTGGCACTCTCCATAAAATGAAACTTTCCTTCTTCAAAGCCAGCAGGGAAGATAGAGTCTACTGCTGATTCTTCCAGACCCTCATCTGAAGGGTTCCACTGATCAGGTCAAGCCTACCCAGAGTAATCTCCCTTTTGATTAACTCAGTCAACTGAGGTTAGGACTGTAATTACATTGGCAAAGTGCCTTTACCTTTGTCATGCAAGGGGAGTGATATCTCATCATTCTCACCTGCTCTGCACTCGATCAGAGAGAGATGATTACACGTGACGTGTACCTGATGTAGTGGGAATGTTGGAGCCATCATAGGATTCTGCCTATAGCACTTAAACAATACAATCACTGACGTTTTAATATGACCAAATGAGATAATGCACATAAATTTTGCAATGCAGCACCTCAGCAAATCTTATGGAACCTCAAAGCCAACATCTTGGGCTCTGGCCAGTCCAAGCCCTGAGAGGTCTCCTTATGCAGCATTTTTCCTGTGCTGTCCATGGACAGCTATCTGGATCTGTGGAGCATGTACAGACATAGGTCTCTACATTTTCAACCACTCATCTGTGGAATAGGCTCAGGAATAGGATTCTGTGAATCCAGGCATGGTCATTCCTGTCCTTAAACACCATGACCAGGGCCTGGTTTGGGCCTGGATCACTATTCTATCTAAATAGATCATCGTAGGCCCAGCCCCAGCCACTCCTGAAACACCAGGAGAGGAAGCATTGCATCTTGGGAACTTTGTAGGGGGCCCACCCAAAAGACCAATTTCTGTTCTGCTGGATTTTGAGAATTTTGATCTTTAGGATTCTTGCAATAGCTTACTGAGGTCATATAGTATATTACTAAAGTCTCTTTTTTTAAGGCATAAATGGTCTGCTTCAAAGACATTTGTAGCTCAAACATTTCAATAAAGTTACCACAGCCATTTGAAAGCAAATGAAACTCTGAAACATAGATCAAACTTACAAAGTAAGAAGGAGCCAACCACAGACATTTGAATGGACTTAAAACCTGCTCTTAACTACACACACTTTTGAATTTTATTCTCCCACCAAGCACAGAATGGCTCTCAGTATAGAGCCACACATTTTATTTTATTTTAGAGTCACATAAGGTTTCTACAAACTTTGTATTCTCCTTAAGACTTCACTGTCCCCATTGACTGAACTATCTAATAGCAATGGGCACATAGGCTCTGGGCCTTTAGCTCTGCAGAGAATTTGCCCTTCTCTGCTCTTATTTAAAGTCAAATACCTGGGGGAAGGGGGTAGTCCTGACTCTGGCTCAGGTAGACCTGCTTTTCTTGTTCCAGTGCCTCCTGCAAATCCTTTCATTCCTCTGAGCATCAGTTTCTACATTTGTATAATAACATAATTATTTGATGATTATACAAGTATTTAATGCTAATTTGACTATATTCAATTGGTATTGCCATTCTTATTTTATAGGAAAGCACCTGAGGCTCTGTGTAATCCAGTAGCAGAGCTAGAATTGAATCCAGTCCTCTTCATAACCTAGGAGTTTTATAGGGCACTGTCATGATCCTTTTCTTAGACTAACCAAATTGAGAATCAGCCCTAAATTTCTTATTGGTAATTTAGTGGGTAGTCCTTAGGATATTATTCATATTTTATAATATGATGGTGACAAATTTGATTGCAAAGTGTAAAAACTAAAGATAAAGCCTACTCAGATAGGCTATCCAGGTGACACAATGAGCCAGAAACTTGGATAGAATTTTCTCCCATTCTGTCTACAAACAAGCAGAACAATTTTTGTAAGAAAAATAAACAGCAGCCATAAGAACACAAGACTCACTAGCTGAGCCTTTTCTACATTACACATGAATAAATTCTTCCCATTTTCCCTCAGTCTGCAGCGCATCAGCAATTCATGCTCTTGAAATGCATCTACAAATCTTTTAGACCCTTATACTAATGAAATTTATGACTTTGCTTGATTCCTGTGGCCTTGCAAATATTCTCATGCACATCAGCTCTTGATTATTCTAAAATCTGTTGGCTTTTTATGTCATCCACACAATTTACTAGTGGGTTATCAATTTTATAATTGATTTACATTGTTTGCTAATTAATTTCTGTCTGAGCCTTATCATTAAAACCACACTAAAAATCTCTCCAGAAGCTTAAAGAGACTGAGAGAAAATTACCATCTTCAACTGGGAAAAGCTTACAAGCAAAACATCTCCAACCTCACCATCTCGTGCTGGTCACCGTAGAAATGAGGAAGAGAAAACAGCTGGAGGAAGATAAGGAAAAGTGTTCTGGGTTGTAAATCTCCTGCCCCTATGCCTCAATTGGCACCAATTTTAGTTTAAGAGTGAAGAATTGGGATTTTCCAACATTAAATATTGTGGTCTCAAAGGTCTTCCTAGAATCTTAGACTGCTGGTCCTAGGGAAAAGTTCCTCTCTCAGGAAAGCTGTGTTTTCCTCCTTTGCTGATATATTTTGAAAGCATTAACATTTTTCTACCAAGCCCTTTAGAGTTCAGCCACCATAGGCACTTGGTGTGTGTCCCCAAGACACAACAGAAAACAATATAACAAAATATGGTGTTGTCCCTTAGCAGGCTTTCCTGTTCTCTCCTTGGGATATGCATGGAATGGAAAATAACTTTTACTGCCTCCACTTAATCTTGCTTCCACAAACCCCACAGTCAGTATCTCTCACTTGTCCCACCTCAATCCCAGGTGCCATCGTCTGGATCAGGTAGAGTTGTCTGGATTCAAGTGGGATACTCCCACTCTGGTTAATTCAAGCCAAGGAGAAATTAGTGGAACTGAGTCAGGGTGGCTGAACAACTAATCCTCAGAACAAGAACCAGAGACCGTAGCAGTCCTGGGAAGTGAGACTCAATGGACAATCCCTTCAAGGTGCAGAGTTTCAAATATCTTTATCCTTGATTGTATCTTCCAATCAAGATTCAATTTCCACAAAGGAAAGATTGGCCAGGTTTGAGTCACATGCCTCCTGAGGTGGGCCTGGGACTGGGGGTAGGGGTGGAGAGAGCAATTTGATAGATATTCTCAATGTGCATGATCTGGGGAACTGGGGTTACCAATTCTTCCCAATTTGGTAATCATCTAGTTTTATTACTAAAAGTCCTGCACCCTGGGGACCCCCTTAGTCCCCATGAAAAGTGGGGACAATAGTTCCCCCTAAGGAGTGCTTGCTCTTCATAGAAAAACTGAGGAATTTCTACCAAAGGCAGGATGAATGTTGGGTTGGCCAAAAACAGTTAATATCCATGACAGAAAAAAATTTAGATGTTGTTTCCAGACAAAAGAGGTATGGATGCCAGGAAGCCAAAAATAATAAGTAAATAGGAACCATCTCTGTAGGCTAGAAGATTAAAGGTGGGAATCATAAATCATTGCTTCTATATAGGCTACTTTGAATTTCCAGCTAGGTCTCCCAAAGAGAGAAAACTTTGTACACTTTACTGCTGTCTAGTCTCGACTTTTGCACAGCAGCTTTGTGGGCTTACATTCTCTTTCTGTCCTATGTGCGATGTGTTTGATCTTATGAAAGCATTAGTAGCAACTGGTAAATCTGGGATGTCTGCATTTAAAATACATTAAAGGCAACAGCGCATACTATTCTCCATAGATTTTATTTAATTCCAAGTATCAGCGTGTTTAATTGGAAAGAACATTTGAGGATATATTAGACAGTGTAAGGCTTAAGAGATTCTGGCACTAGTAAGAGGATTGCTTTAAAATGATTGCATGGTTTCTTTTTGTTTTTTAAACCTCATGATGATGTTTTGACAAACAGATCACAATTAATCAGTCTTTCTACGTTTGTTCTCACTATTTAATATAACATCTGCCCTGGGGTCTACTAATCTAAACATAAAGTTTTCTTAAGGGATAGCACAAGTGAAAGGGAGTTTAGCCAGTGTTTCTCACTTCATTTTATGCAAATGCACTACATTAAATTAAGAGCTCTGCTGAAGTTAGGAAAGATAGGAAATCAACTCCTCTTTCATTGAGCAAATTAAAATTTAATAATTAGAGATATTCTGTGGCTACCAGCTATTAAACTAACTTCCTTTCTATCTGTCTTTATATATGGTCTGGCTGTTGTCTGTTGTGTACTCAGCTTCTCAAAGTGAAGATTGTGTAACCCCCACAAGGCACAGAAATTGGCCCTGACATGTGTATCACAAACTGTGGGTTCCATCACTTTGCCCTCAGTTCACCATCACTGCTCCAAACAAGGTTTTGTGGTTTTGCAAACTGATCATCTAAGATCTCAGAACTTCTCTTATCCTGGTTCAAAAATGTTGCCCTGGAAAAGTGTTTCTCTAAAAAGAGTTTATTATTAATCTTTGTCTGTTTATGGCAAAGGAAATAATACAAATGCTGCATTTATTGAGAGATTGAAGAGATGGCAGACAAAAAATTTCCTCTTCCCTTTGAGACATTGATAAATTTTACTGATAATGTTTTAATTCAAAACAGCAAAATCTGGTTTTGTTAGTGAAGAACAAACTTACTTCATTTCAAGGGGAAAAAATTAAGTTGATTTGTGTGTTCTAATTTACATTCCCCACATCACCTGAAATTTTTATTTTCATTACATATGTAATTAAGTCATTGTTCCCTTGACTTTAAGCACAGCAGGTCATTGTTTGTTTTCCTGGCTGCCATACCAAGGTGCTTTGACCACATCACAGACACATTGAAGTTCACCCACTTGGCATTTTGATACAATATTTGACCCCAGGTCTTGATGGTGCTCATTACTGGCTTGCTTCTGTCTGTGCTTCTGTGAGCTGTGTCTCCAGAGAAGGCACTGCAGCACTGGCTGAAGCTTTCCTGGGCCCGTGCACTGAGATGTGGCAGTGACCTCACGTTGACCTCCCTGAGGTGGGATCCTGCCTTCAAGATTGTGATCAAAAAGAACATCTCAGCAGCATGCATTACGTGCTCCTATTAAACACCAGATACACTCCTGACTCACATACCATAAATCATGATTTGGAATCTGTCCCACTGTCTTTTTTAGGACAGAATGTAACTGGAAAAATACTGGAGAGGGGGTAACAATGCTTGTTTCAGGCTTCACAAGGACTAGAATCTGATAATCCTGGGAGAGGTGGTATTTGAGACAGGCCTTGAAGATGAGATGGATTTTAACAGGCAGAAGAGGGGAAAGGGAACAGTCAGTATTCCAAGGAAAAAGAATGGAATGAGCAGGGGCAGAGGCAGAAAAGTGGAAATTTGTTGAGTTCATTAAGTTGTGGGTAGTATGGAGGGTGAGTTTTATGAGAAGACTCTCATTTATTGAATATTTTAGGTGGCTTTAATGTTGGAACGCTTCACACATGCTAAACTATCACGGGTTCCAGTGAGCTTTCATGCTTAAATAGAAGCAATAAGAATCACAGTTTGATTCCTATTTTTTATACTACTTTTGTTGAGATAAAACTTTATACATTGAAAAGCACACATCTTAACAGCTCAGTTTGGTAAGTGGATACAGACATGTAATGCACATTTCTGCCTTGCTATAGAACATTTGTACCTTCTCAGATGTTTTCCTGTTTCTTCCCAGTCAATCCTGAACGCACTCAGAGGCAACTGCCATTCCCATTTTTTCCTCTGGGTTAGTTCTATACAGATAAAACCATACCATGTGGATGTTTTAGTGTATGGTAATTTTCACTCAACATTTTTCTATGAGATTTGTCCATGCTGTTTTGCATATGAGAAATTCTAATTGAATTAATTAATTTTTCAAATATTTTTATAACCAGTGATATAGATAAAGAAAATAAGCCTACTGGGAATTTTAGAAATTATGATGTTACTAGATACAATGGGCTGAATCATTGTGTCCCTACCACAACTCCACATTCATATGTTAAAGTCCTAACTCTCAGTACTTCAGAATGTGACTATATTTGGAAATAGGGTCTTTACAGAGGTAGGTAGTGGAGGTCATAACGGTGAGCCCTAATCCAGTATGACAGATGTTTTTATAAGAAGACAAGATTAGAACATGGGCACACAGAGAGATGATGTGACAATACAGGGAGGTCACAGTGATTGACATTCCATGGAGAGAAGTCTCCAGAAGAAACATGTCGGTGGACTTCCAGCCTCCATAATTGTGAGAAAATACATTTCTGTTCTTTGTTAGTTTATTTGGTTTATTATATTTCACATAAGAGTGAGATCATATGGTGCTTGTCTTTCTCTGACTGGCTTATTTCATTTAGCATAATGCTCTCCAGGTCCATTCATGCTGCCACAAAGGTAAGGTTTCCTTCTTTTTTACGGCCGAGTAGTATTCCATTGTGCAAATACACCACAGCTTTTTTAACGCTCATCTACTGATGGGCCCTTGGACTGCTTCCAGATCTTGGCTATTGTAAATAATGCTGCAATGAACATAGAGTTTTTAAAAATTTGGTCATGTATGAATTATACTTTTCTGACCTTTTGAGTAATTTATAATCCATAACTAGAAGTAAAATAAAAATCCTGGATATGTAGTATATAACAACTTCAGTGTTCAGAGTCAATTAACCATTATAACATGCCCCAAGGATAAATGAATTGCTGGGAGGAAAAAGAATATCTAGTCCAGTTTGTTTGTCAGGTATGTGAGCATGAGTTGCTTTTCCCTTTAAAGTAGTTCTGTGAGTTTCTAAAATGGGAAGGTGCCCTTTCTTTTCTTCAATAGCTGCTTTTTTTGACAAACAATAATTAATTCTGTAGTTTCTCTTAGTAAGAGCTTTCTATTAGGAAGAGTTTTTGTTACCAAAGACAAATTTCATTGGAAAAGTAGGCCACGCCTGACAAAAATTGTACATTTTTAGGTGACATCAGAAATGAAATATATAATTATTTTTTTAAAGTTTTCCAGTGAGTCAAAAGAAATCCTTTGTATATAACTTTGAAGTGTAACTCGGGGTGTTTTTTAAATTCTATATTTTTCTTTAAAAGTAGTCTTTTAGATTTGGAAATGGTAATTTTACCTTAACTTATATTCATTCCCTCTTCAATAATTTATTTGAACACCTACTATATAGAAGACTGTCTTTTACCTAAGATCTATGAGTTACCAACAAATTTAAATTGAAGTAAAAGGAATGTCTGATCATCTGTTTAAATTTATTAGGCTCTCTAGATTGTCCTGATGGATTCACTGATGTTTCAGCTAATTTGCCTCATTTTTACTCCTGCCACAGGCATGTAATGGCTCTAATATTAATTACAGATTAATACATAGATTACAAGAAAGGACCCTAATTCAGTAGGGGTATGGCAAAGTGTCTCAATCAGGTTCAAGCATGTGATTTTTTTTTTTTCTTTTCAGAAAACCATCAATACTTAGGGAAGAAAAGAGACTTTTAGAACCAAATTTATGTGAAAGTCTTTAGGACTAGAAAATAGCAACCAGAAAAGAGCATTAAAGAAACAGATTTTATTTCCAAGAGAAAGGTACATAATGAGATTAGGAAAAGCTGGGGGTAAGGATGGAAATAGGAATTTGTTCAGTATTTAGAGTAAAAATATACTTTAATTTCTGATGTTGATTTTTTCCCTCTATCACCATTTCTAGTCATACTCTAGTATGCATATGGAACCACCATGATAGACTTAATTCCTGGACTAAAAGCATGGGTACTGTTGTGGGGTTCAAGGAGGAATGAAAGAAATGTGGGCAAGTACTTGATTACAACAACTTTGCATTTCTTTTCATTTAAATTTCTATTTTATTAAAAGAACACTTTATATTTACTTATATCTAATTGCCATATATCATTCTTATCAAGAACGGAAAAGGAAAATAAAAATGAAATAAATTGACTAAGACATTCCTAAAAGTCTTTACATTTGGGATTGATTTCCAAATTATATTTCTTTTTAAAATTACATTAAATTTTGTTTTTATTTTATTTCATTTTGGTAAAATTATGTAACATGAAATCTACCTCTTAACAAATTTTTAAGTGTACAATACAGCATCGTTGACTAGACATACAATGTTGTACAGCAGATCTCAAGAAGAGATTCATCTTGCTTAATTGAAACTTTATGATCAGTAAGTCTCTTCTTCTCCCTCCACCACAGCCCCTGGCACCACCATTCCACGTTTGATTCTGTATATTTGACTATTTTTGATACCTCATATAAGTGGAATCATGTAGTATTTGTTTTTCTGTGAATGCTTTATTTCACTTAGCATAATGTCCTCAAGGTCCTTCAATGTTGCCACATATTGCAGAATTTCTTTCTTTTTGAGACTAAAATAATATTCCATTGTATGTCTACAGCATATATTCTTTATCCATTTACCTGTTTATGGCTTTTATGTTGGTTCTACATCTTGACTATTGTGAATACTGTTATAATGAACATGGGAGTGTTAATATCTCTTCAAGTGTCTGATTTCAATTCTTTTGGACAAATACCCAGAAGTAGGATGGCTAGATCATAAGATAGTTCCATTTTGAATTTTTTGAGGAATCAAAAAATGTCAATTTTTTGATATTTTCAGTGTCAGCTGCTCTGATTTGCATTCCCATTAACAGTGCACAAGAGTTCCAGTTTCTCCACATCTTGCCAACTCCTGTTGTCTTTTGTTTTTGTAATAGCCATCCTGACTGAAGTGAGGTAATATCTCATTGTGATTTTGATTGTTCCAGAACTGGAACTGTAAAATTCTTAGAAGAAGGCATAGGGGGAAAAGCTGCGTGATGTTGGTCTTAACAACAATTTCATGGAGATGACACCAAAAGCACAGGCAGCAAAAGCAAAATGACAGATGGGTCTATGGCAAGCTAAAGTGCTCTGCCCAGCAAAAGGACATCAACAGAGTGAAATGAATCTGCAGAATGGGAGAAAAATATTAGCAAACCACATACTTGACAAGGGGTTAATTGCCAAAATATTAAGGAACTCCTAAAAACTCAGTCGCAAAAAAATCTAATAACCTGATTTAAAATGAGCTAAGAATTTGAGTAAACATTTCTTCAAAGAAGACATACAAATGGCCAACAGGTATATAAAAAATGCTCAGTCTCACTAGTCATCAGGGAAATGCATTTTTTATTAAAGTATTTTGTCTTGAATATGCCGTATTAGTCAGACTCAGTGTCAGCAGCTGGGCACCAACAGATGAGTGATGCAAGGTCTTGAAACTCTAGGAGTTTCAATGTATGTTTATTCTTCAGCATTTTCAGAAAAATAAAATTAAGTTGAATTGTAAAAAGTAAATTTCAGAAAGGTACTTAGTTTAACATTGCTTGTTTTATTTCTAGAGGGAAACTTTCTCAGAAGACCCCAAGTCTCTGCCCAGAATAAAAACTATTGATTAAGAGGCCAAAATAAGGGTTTCTAATTAGAATCTTATTATGTAAGAGGTAGAATTACCAGTTCAAGGCAAAGTTTGTTTCTGATGGCCTTTTAGATTTAGCCATGTGTAAAGTGAGTACTCTCTTTTTGGCATGTCTCTGCTACTTCCTATGAGATGAAGCCATGGCAAAGATGGGCATATACCACTGCTATCTACTAAACCAATTCCATCTTATTTTATTACGAGTATTAAAAAATAATTCTCCATTGAAGACTAGCTCTGGGACACATGAAATTTGAATGAATGCATGAAAGCAGGCATGAGCAGGGCTTTGTGGGCAACCCTAGAATCACGGTGCCCCAGGACATCCTTTGCAGTGGCTGAGGTTCCTGTTGGGAGCTCAGAATGAAGATTGGCCTTGAACTTGAGTGAGTGTAAAGGTGCTTTTGGTTTTAGAAGTTTGTCTAAGTCAATACTGGGAAAGATGGCCTTCTAAAATTGTGTAGTTGACTTTTAACTACATAACCTGAAATGAGAGGCTAAAACGTCTTTTGTCTTTTGGTACCTTGACCTCTGTGGTGACCATCTGTGTGCACATTGATGGGCTGCTGTTTTCCAGGAGGACTTGAGCAAAAGCACACAGGCTAAAGGCTACTGAGATGGAGTCAAAAGTTCTCTGCAAGGGCATCGAGACCATTAGCGAATGAGCTGGCTGGTGTTAAGGGCAGGGATTGGGGACAGGAGGCAAAGAAAAGTACCATACACTCAGGTCACCTCAGCCAAAGACTGTCCTGAGACAATCACAGTAAATGCAAACAACAGAAAAACAGCAGCCTTTAAGCTGATCAAAGAGAATAGACTTAGAAGAAAAGTGTAAGAAAGACTGAATAAAAGAAATATTTTCCCCCACGTAACAGAAAATCATTCTGATTTTTCCTTTGATATTACATTTCCAGTAAACTGCAAAAATGTAACCCATGTTCACATGGATGCTTTTGATTCTACAATGTAAGTTTGAGAGTGATGGTCAAGCTATCGGGCCATTTTTGGGGGCCACATATTTTAGAGCAGAGGCCAACACCTATTTTTTGAGGTAGAGAGTAAAAAATAAAAATCAGATTAAGTTCTTAATTCCCCCCTCCCTCAACCTTCAATACCTCTTTTGATTCTACTGTGTTGTTTTGGAAAAATTGAAATTCAAAGCTATTGGAAAGATGAAAATAGTTCGTTTTAAACCAAGTATCTTACTATTTCTATCTGTCTGAAATATTTACAATTTCTTAGTGGTACATACATTTATAGTGGAGGAAGGAGACAGGTGGGTCAGGAAGAGGTCATAGTGCTTTTAAAAATGCAAAATGCAAACAGTTTCACTGCTGAGACCTAAAATGCATTTAGAAAGGGGGTGCAGAGTCAGGGAGGCAAATGAGCTGAAGGTCCAGGGAGAGAATGTCAAGGTTACTAGGAGGCTGCTCCTGAGTTTCTCTGTTGCTCCTCACAACAGTCCCATGAGGTGTGGGATTTTGTCATCTCCCTGTAACCAATGTGGATGGAAGAATTCTGAAGGATCGGGCTCCTTGCCCAGGGTAGTGGCTCAGTAAGGGCCACAGTGATGAGAAACAGGGCTTTGGGGGGAAACTTTGAGAAGGACACCTGCCCAAGGGACAAACCTCACTGGTCCAGGATACACTGAAGCCATAACTGTGTGCTCAAACCTCTGGTTGGACAAACACTTGCATTTTTAGGTATCAATTAGATTCTCTAATTACAAGAGTTTGAACATTGTTTTTTAGCAAAAAGAATCTATGGATTATCACTATTTAAATCTTATAACCTATTGTGTCCATAATCCTGTGTTGCTGGCCTGTACTGAATTACAGGTTTAAAGAGTTTCTAGTATCAGCCACATCCTAGAATGTGTTTTCTTGTTTGGGCCATAAATTGGACCTAAGTGCAATGTTTAAAGGCCAATATGTATTTTAACAACCCCATAAATATAAACTCTGCACAATAGCTTGTCATATTGGCTTCCAGGGAAACAGTAGCCTTTAATAACTTTGGAATATGTTCCTTTTAAAAATTGCTCTCTATTGTGAATATTTCTATTAAATTGGCCAAGTTCTCCTTCTAGCCAGGATATTTGTCTCAGGAACCAGACACCTGTGTAATTCTTTCTTAAGCAGATTTAGAATCAAAATAAGCTGAACAATATTGCAGGTATTTCTGCTATAGGGGACGTTTCTGGACCCAGGCATCAACCATGCCTTCATGTAGGTTATAGGAATAAAAGTTAGAGTTTTAAAATTGAGGGCTTGTTATGTAGAGCTTGGCTAAAAGTACCTTATTCTGTGGCAGGAAAATACATTAGCCATCTTCTGCGTGGCTGGATTTCAAAGCGTCCTTTTATGTTATGGTATTCTGAGTTGGGAAAACATTTCAGAACATATTTTGTCTGGATATTAAGAATCTTCTGAAAGCAAAGTTTCTGTATTAAGATAAAGAAGCAGCAAATATTTTGTTTCATTAAATAGAGTATTATCATTAATGAAATATTGACTGAACCAGAGTTTATATTCCTAATGGAAACCTGGGACACAGGAAGGTCATTCCAGGTATTTTTTTACTTTGAGGACATCTGTAGCAGAGACCTGAGAACATCCTGAGATTTGTAAACACCACTGCAGATGTCTTGTCACTACAAGACAAGAGGCAGGATGGCTGTGACTTAACACAAAGACCGGCTGGTCAGAGGCAGGATGGGCCCAGATCAGGGTAGCGGAATGGCAGGTCTCTCTGGTGTTTACTTCACAGGGAGTCTCAGGTGTGATAGCTCACTGGGCACATAAGCTTGTCTTTTGTTCATCTTCCCTGTCTATAGAGCAGGGATGCCAGTATCTTTTATAAGCTAAATGCAAATTATGCTTGAGTTAGTTTGAACCAGGGCTGTGAACAACAGGATGTTTGCTGCAGGATGAAGGACCAGATCTGGTGCTCTAGAATCATGGGACTCACACAGTCGGCTCTGGAGGACCTTAACTGTCATTGCATCTTCTTTCCTTCTAGAAAGTTCTTTCTTTTAGCTCATCCCAACTTAAAAAAAAAAATTTGTCATAAGGACCAATGAATTTCCTTGTGTCTAAATCAGTCTTCCTGATTGTATTTTCTTGTAGAGCTGAATTACTACTCTTTCACAGACTGGGCTGCCCTTATCATCAGCATTTCCCACTTCTTTCTTAGCTACACTCCCTCCCGCCCCTCCCCCCACCCCACCACAGAGCTGCCCTTGGTCTTAGTAAATGTGGTTCTTAGTGAAGAGGTAGATTTGTCACCCCCCATGATCAGAGATGGCTGTGACTTAACACAAAGACCAGCTGGTCGGAAGCAGGATGGGCATCCAGGGAGGCCCCAGCGGCAGGTAGTGTGGAAAGAGTGCTCTTGAGCCAGAGAGATATGTTGCAGGCAAAGGGAAGACTGGTGTTCGTGTGCACTTTAATTCTGTATATAGAAAAGTATTACATGAGAGAATGACCCAGGAAGAAAGCAGGAGGCTCCCCAATTAACACAAAAGCGTATGTAATGACGCTGAGCACAGTGCTCCTTCTTTTCACCAACCCTCTACCTTAGCAGATTGGCCCATCCCTATCCTGGCAATGTAAGCCTTCCTTCCCGAACATTCTGCTTCCCTTTTCCAACTACTACCCTTTCTGAGATCTCCCAGCGTAGCTGAAGAGAGGCGTCCCATTTCCATATTCAGAGGCGAGTGTTCACCTCATAAATCATGCAGAATGGAGTGGTCCAAGCTAAGATGACTGTGGCCAAAGACGGTGCAAAGTTCTGCGTGACATAGACTCTGTTTCCTTAAGGGGAATAACAAAGGCACGACGCTGGCATCTTGCTCCACGTTCTGTGTCAAAGCAGCACAGTGGGACATCTGACACGATAAGCGGCACGGCGAACAAAAATTGCTATGATGTGACTTGTCGCGTTTCAGTATGAGAGGTGTTGCCAGCATAGCTTCTGCGCTAGAAAATGTGCCGATCCTGCCATGTGCCAACCAAATAAAGGCGCTGCGCTGGGCGCGGGTAACCTCACCCACCTCCTCTCCTGCTGCTGCCGGCACCGCGGCTGCCAGGACTGCCCGGCGGGTAGAAATTGTGTGCCTGGCCCCGTAACCAACTCTGTAATGAAGACCTAGCAGAAGTGCAGGCAGTTTCAAGAGGCAGGCTGAAGAGGCCGTGTGGCTGCGCGGCCGGGAAAAGCTGGGCTCTATGGAATCAGATGCGCCTCCCAAATCTCGACCCTGGTGGCCAAAACACTTCCTCTCCCGTGCCCGCTGCACTTCACTTTCCTCTGGGCATCTCTTTCCCACCAGTTCATC
The DNA here is from genome assembly GCF_054644295.1 of Miniopterus natalensis. Lineage (NCBI taxonomy): Eukaryota > Metazoa > Chordata > Mammalia > Chiroptera > Miniopteridae > Miniopterus > Miniopterus natalensis. The sequence goes on along the minus strand of NC_142083.1, from coordinate 23,812,999 downwards.
TTTTCTCTCAAAAGACATTTTAAAAAGCAAAAAAAAGCAAAAGCAAACAGACAAGAAGACACCCCCTCCCGCTCATTTTGCAACGTGAGTGATGGCAAAACTGGCTCCTGCCCTCGGCTTGGAAGGTCGCCCACCTGAGGCCTTGCTCTTTGGAATGTCCCTCACAGCCCCTAAGACATGTGCATAAATGGGAAAACGCCCCATGTTCTAGTCCGCACTGCAGACTAAGTTGAAATGACGAACAGCAAATTGTTTAATGTTTTTGTGTTTCAAAGCCTTGGAGACAAGTCTTTTGAACCTCCTGGCAAAGAAAGTACAGTAAGTTCCCAGGAAGATGCCTGAGCTACACTTTATTGTAGAAGGAACTACACACTATTCTGTAAATTTAGGTAGGAAAACTGAAATAAAGTGCAATTATCTACATGACAGGGTAGCACACACACACACAAAAATACACACACAGGAACACACACACACTGACATTCTTTGGGCTGATACAGTGAATGGAGTGAGATAAAAACCAAGATTTAAAATTTAGATACAAATCCAAAATTAACTTAATTTTTCCTAAGTTGACCTTAGTGTTGAATGTTTGACAGCCCGATAATCATTCACTTCACAGATTTACTCACAAAGAATCGTCATAAATCTCATGTAAGAAAAATAAAATAGATAACTACAATTTTGATCAAAAACAGATATTTAAATCTTTCTAAACAAAGCACATATTCTGCGGTACAGAAAGTCATATCCACTCAGTATCTTAACTGCTGACCTTAAGAAGAATAATGTTATTTTAAAATTCCTCCTTTGAGAATACAACTATGTTTCTGTAGCTACAAAGGCTATTTCTGCTTTCTGTAAGTTTGATAAAAATATTTTCAGGCACCTTCTTTTCTCCAGAATTCAAACATTTTGCAATACTTTTGAGAAAATTATTCTCATAGATAAGAGCAAAGGAAATAGGCATTAGAGCTGTGATTGCAGAGAATTTTATTTTGACAGAACTGAAGAACATTAAGCTGTATGCTTTTTCAGAGTTTCAAGGTTTTCCAGAGGTGACAGCACCTCTGCAAATGCAGGCTGTAGATGTTGCACTTGCTGTTGTTCAGAAGGGAAGCATTGTGTACAATCAGATAGCAAATGATTCTTCTTTGCTCTTCATCAGGTGTGTGATTCATCTGGTGCTGGAGATCTATAAGGAAGATGGCATTACGGAAATTTAATGCACCCTGCTTTAAAAAAATCAGCTAGTAACGGCCATGCTGTAACGGCAGTAACTCTCCAAAATCTGCTCCTCTATATAAGCAACAAGAAGACTGGCAAAAAAATGGTCAAAACCAACATTTTCAAAACTCTGTAAATTAACCAAAATGTTTAAGATGTTCAAGGAGCATTTATTATACAGAAAATAGCTGAATATTGGTAACAACAGTGATATTTGTAGTATTTTGACTGCTGCATTCCTGTAGCCTTCTTGTTAGCTTCTTGAAAGCCTTAAAAACCAGCAGTGTGAAAACCATGGTAGCAATGAAAAGTAACATTTTATAAGCAACTTAAAGGGGCAGAACAGGTCTGGAGTTTCCTAAACCCCACCCCTGAGAATTGTTACTATTTGACCTGCCTGTCAGTTCACTGCATGCATGTACTCACAGACCTACCCCTGCCGGAGAGTTCAATCAGTAAGAACAGCCTTTCCCATGGAATGTTTAAAACAAACAAACAAAAACAACAGCATAATTTGTTTAACATTGTGGCTGCCTGGGGTGATCTGGTTGGGGAAAAAAAGTTGACCACATAATTTAAATGAAAAACTGTGAAACAAGATGCCCACTGGGAGTTTGAACAGGTCTCACACCTTTCTGGGGAACTAGAAATCCATGGACATGTGAACAGCTGGATACATGCATAGAGATGACCTGAGAAGGCTCTAACCTCTCACTCGTGGCCAGCCCTGAGGCTCTGCACAGGTCCGAGATAAAGAGTGAGGCAATTAAAGCCCCAACGTGTACATAGAGCCCCTCAGGAAAGGTGGGGAGACTCACTGGTTCAAGGCATTTCAGGAAATTTTTGAAGAATTAGGTGACTGCTGCAGTCCTATGTAAGCAAAAAAATTAAACAAAAACAAGAATAAAACTCATACTTATAAGCTGCATTTTAAAAATTCCCAAGTGAACATTAACAGAACTCTATTGTCTCCAAAGAACCTCGTAGAACACTGAACTGTATGTATGTATGTATGTATGTATGTATGTATGTATGTGTGTGGTACATGTGGGGAGGGGGCATTTTTCCCCTGATGCCTCTTGCCAGGGTTTAAGAGTTGGCACCCCCAGGCTGCCTGTGACACTGGGAGGAAGGAAGGCTCTGTCCTTCATGCTTTTTTCTTGCTCCACAAGAGGAGAAAGAGAGAACTCAGTAGTGGGTGGAAGGCAGGAAGGCAGAGGACAGCAGTCAGAAGGTGAAGGAAGCCTGGTGAAAGCTGGGCCTTGGAACACTGTAGAGGTGGTTGCCCCTTTTTCCTGCTTCCCACCTGCTCATGGCCCCGGGTGGGTATTACATGAGTCTGCACACTTCTCATTACTGAGTAGGGGTTGTGTTGCACCTTCCAACAAGACCACGGTGCCATCTAGGGGTCCCTTCAGAAGGACAGCTGGGAATTCCCTGGGATGTTGTCCCAGAGGTTCTCGCTTCTCAGCTAAGACCTGAGTGTCCTGCCCCTGGCCAGCCTGGCTTTTCCTCATTCTTGTCACTCAGCAGGCCTGGTGCTGGCAGCCACCTGCTGCCCAGGACCTGCAGCCCTAGACCCACTGTTCCAGCCAGATGGAGCCACCGCCACCAACGACCTCACCTGAGCTTCCTGCATTGTTCCCACTGGGAGACCAGAGGCCCAAGACACCCATGCAGCAGCTTAGAGCTCAGAAAGGGAAGGGTGGCTGCAGGGAACTTACAACCTGACTTCTTTTTTATATTAGTGCATTTGGGCCCCTCTCTTCCTTCATCACCACAGTTCACCCCCAGTCCTGTCTCAGCCTCCCCGCTCCACTATAACCTCTGATCCCTTGCCTCTCTCGCTAAGTCCCTGATCAGGACTAATTCCTTGATCTGCCTGCCCCATTAAGGTTTTGTTCAGCAGGGGAAGCTCAGTCTGAGAGCAGGTCTCCGGCTGCACTGTCAGGGGCGAAGGGAGAGCCAAGGACAAGGAAGGGCTTTGACCAACAGACTTCAAGTCCTGGGCACCACTGGATATGACACAATGTCCCTGAGTGGGATGGCCTCCTGCACAACTATGGGGATGCCTTTTCTAGGTCCCATGTTCCTGAGAAATGTTGTTTGCATAGGGCCTATAAAGCTGTTACAAAGCCAGTAAGCTGTCAAAAATAGACAAGCAAACAAAAGCACTCTCTCTCCCCCTCTCCCTCTCTAGCTCTATCTGCTTCTAGCTCTATCACCTTCTGTTTCACTGACTTCAACTCTCTCCATTCCTGGTGGTCCACCATAAAATGACGAAGTCCTTTATTCAGTGAAAGGAAGGTACAATTTAGATTCAAAATGATTATATTAGAATATGCTCTGTGTATGCATGTTGCTCATTGTACTTGAGAAAATTTCCTTATGCTTTTCTTCTGGTCGAAAATAACAATACTTTCATTTTCGACAATATTAATTAACCAACAGAACACTTGACGTTTATCTTGAATTACTAGGCAGAGGTTGAGTTACTAATATAACTGATGAGGTGTTTCTCTCCAGGCCTCATTATGTTCCTCTCCAGGAAGACTTAGAATGTAATTACACCATCTTTATTTAAAATATATGATGCTGTTAAAAAGTAGCTAAATGTTTATCATAAATAAGTCAATGGTGACTCAGGTGTTTTCTAAATTTATTTTTATGACAGACACAGAGATTTTCTTAGCTGTTTCCTCCCCTCAGAGATTTATAGAAGGCTTGAAAATGACTGCTGAAACTCAATGTCTAAGTCAGGAAAAGTAAAAAGAAGAAAAGGGCGCAGTAATTAAATCCCCTCTGAACTCTAAGAATGGGGCAAAGAACATTGACCCACAGCTTTATCAGCATCCATGCTGCTGCTGTCACTAACACATTTATCATTCCTCCATGACAAGGTTCTTTCTCTACCACCCTATCTTATTTGAAGAAAATTTGTATTTCCAAGAGCCATTGCTCATAGAAGCCTGTATGCTGTCAGTCACTGCTTTGAAACTGTTTGAGTAAGAAGAGTTTCTTCTTACCTGGTGCATGTCCATGATTAGATCACTTTTGATGCTTGGGTTATAAAATCAGCAAATTTTCTTAAAAATTTTCTAGTTCTTTTTTTTGCCTTGATAAATTAATTATAAATTTATCTGGAAAAAATCCCGAAGAATAACCAAACACATGTAAACAATAAGGGGACTTGCCTTACCAAGTAGCAAGGCACATTACATACCAGAGTAGTTAAAACATTACGATATTAATACAGAAATATGTAAGCTGTCATTGAAACACAGTAGATAATATTAATGGATCATGTGTATGTATATGTGAAAGCAGTTTATCATAAAGATATTTCAAATCAGTGATGAATAAATAAATTCCAGAAACATCCAAGTGATAAACATTAAAAAAAATGAAGCTATTAATGTATGGGGAAAAAATAAAAGGAATTCATTTTTTGATATTGGGATAGAAAATAGCTTTGCAAGCAAATCAGAAATGATAGTATTTCCCTTTATGGCAAAAACCAATACAGGAAACACAGGTAAATTTGACATCATAAAAATATGCTTCAATGTAACAAAGTCATTATAAAATTAAAATGAGGTAAAGACTTAAGTTTTTGCAGCATGTATAAATATAAAGGATTAATATTTGGAGTATATTTAAAAATCTATACATATTTTTAAAAATAATAGGTTAGCAAGCTAGGAGCGAAGATTGGGGAAATTCAAAAGTGAGGAAGTCCCAGGGGTCTACAAACATGCACAGCGTCCAACCCACTGCCTGAGAGTTGGATGTGTGACAATAACACTGGGATACCATTTTTTCTCCCACAAGATTTGAAAAATTCAAAAATATAAGACTGGCACCATCTAATTTTGTTTGCGATGTAGGGGGATAGTTACTGTCATCCACTGGGTGATGGACTGGTCAAGTCTTCAAAGGTCAACTTGAATATTTATTGACATAATCAATGTACTTCATTATTATTATTATTATTATTTTTAATTTTATTTTTATTTTTTTCACTTTTTAAATTTATCTTTATTGTTGAGAGTATTACAGGTATACCATTTTCCCCTGCAACTGACCCCCTCCACTTCGCTCCCACCCCCTCCCCAGGCCTTCACCCTGTTATTGACTGTGTCCATGGGTTATGCATATAACTTCTTTGGTTAATCTCTTCCCACCCTCCACCCCCCTTCCCTCTGAAATATGATCGTCTGTTGCATGTGTCAATGTCTCTAGATCTATTTAGTTCATCAGATTCTTTTGTTCATTAGCTTCTTCTTAAAGAAGACCCTTCAACATTTCCTGTAGTTCTGGTCTGGTGGTGATGAACTCCTTTAGCTTTTTCTTATCTGTGAAGCTCCTTATCCGACCTTCAACTAAATGATAGCTTTGCTGGGTAGAGCAATCTTGGTTGTAGTTCCATGTTTTTCATCACTTTGAATATATCTTGCCACTCCCTTCTGGCCTGCAAGGTTTCTGTTGAGAAATCAGCTGACAGTTGTATGGGTGCTCCCTTGTAGGTAACTAATTGCTTTTCTCTTGCTGCTTTTAAGATTCTCTCATTGTCTTTAACCTTTGGCATTTTAATTACGGTGTCTTACTGTGGGCCTCTTTAGGTTCCTCTTGTTTGGGACCCTCTGTGCTTCCTGGACTTGTAAGTCGATTTATTTCCCCAGGTAGGGGAAGTTTTCTGTAATTATTTTTTCAAATAGGTTTTCAATTCCTTGGTCTCTTTCTGCCTCTTCTGGCACCCCAATAATATGAATGTTGGGCCTCTTGAAGTTGTCCCAGAGGCTCCTTATGCTATCTTCATATTTCTGGATTCCTTTTTGTTTTTGCTCTTCTGGTTGGGTGATTTTTGTTTCCTCATGTTCCAAATTGCTGATTTGATTCTCAGCGTCCTCTACTCTACTCTTGATTCCCTGTAAATTATTCTTCATTTCAGTTCCTGTAGCCTTCATTTCAAATTGGTACTTTATTATGTTATTGATTTTCTCAGTTATTTCCCTAACCATCTGCTTAAACATCCTTATAACCAAAATTCTGAACTCTGTATCTGTTAGCTTGCTTGGATCTATTTCATTTAGTTCCTCTTCTACAGATTTCTTCTGTTCTTTCCTTTGTGACATGTTTCTTTGCCTCCGCATGTTTCTTTGCCTCCACCTGGCTGCTTCCAGGTGTTTGTTTCTATGTATTAGGTAGAGCTGCTATGTCTCCTGGAATATGTAGAGTGGCTTTGTGTAGTAGGTGTCCTGTAGGGTCCAGTGGCTCAGCCTCCCCAGTCACCTGAGCTGGGCCTTCTAGGTGCTCCCCTGTGTGGGCTGTGTGCACTGTCCTGTTGTAGTTGAGCCTTGGTTGCTGTTGGCATCACCTGGAAGAACTGACCCCCAGGCCAATCAGCTGAGGACCAGCTGCAACTACAGCCAAAGAGCTGCTGTGCTGGAGACACCCCTATGGAGCAGGATTTACTTCAGTGGAGCTTTGGTTCACCAAGTGCACCCGTTGAGTGTGTCACTCGTGGCTGTGGTTGGGTTGTAATCCAGCGTGGTTGAGTCTGACCACCAGGTGCACTGTCTCTGAGGCCTCCCAGGAGGTGCAAAGTCAGCCTGTGCCAGTGCCTTGCCCAGGGCCACCCAGCCTGAGCTACACAGCAAACCGTAGTTGGCTGCTCCTTGTGCTGGGCTTAGAGGTGTCCAGGAGAGGCCAAGCTATGAGCCAGTGCAGCTGCCGCTAGTGCCAGGCCTGGGGCCACTTATCAAGACGTATGGGGAAGCTGCTGCTTATTTGAGAGATTTTAGGAAAGTCCTAAGCGTGAGGCTCCAGAGGCCACTTGCACAGAAAAGGCCTGGATGAGCTGCAGGTGGGGAGGGGCGGGGCCTCCGGGAATCACGGGGCGGGGCGAAAGGTGTGAGTCAGGTGCTGGCGATTCAAACATGGCGCCTGCCTGCCGGCTGGCTGTGTGCGGAAGGACTCGCCAAAGGAGCCATGGCCTCTGCCAGCCCTTCTGCCCGGGAGGAAGCCGCCCCTCCACCTCTAGCCTGAATTACAGGCAGGTTAGTTCCTCCCCGGGTGTTCCAGGTCCTTTCAGGCTGCTGCCCGGCGCTGGGCTCAGAGGGAGCGTCCGAGTGAGTCCCTTCGCGGGCCCTTTAGAGGAGCTGCTGGGGCTCCCGCAGCCTCCGCGACCCTCAGGGACAGTCCCCGCTGGTTTCACAGCCCAGAGTTGTGGGTCGTCTCTTCCCAGCCTGGGGCCCTGGGCTGGGCCCTGCTGTTGGGATGGAACTCCCTCCCTCCTCCGGGAAAACTCCGCCACCAAGATTCCCTTCCGGGTTTCAACTGCGGCACCGGGTGTGGGCCCGCAGCCGCGTCTCCGTGATTCAGCCCTGATCTGCCCGCGTCTGCGCCCCTCCTACCAGTTTCAGTGCTTCTTCAGGTCCCTGGTTGTGGGGCCTCTGTGCAGCCAGATCTCAGGAGGCTCTGAGTGACGGTGGTTCTGTATTTTAGTTGTAATTTATGTGGTTGCGGGAGGCGGCGGGCGCAGCTGTGACCTGTGCCGCCATCTTGTTGTTCCTCTGTACTTCATTTTTGACCCATCATTTTTGCTTCTCAGTATCAAACCTTAAAACATATTCATATAGGGAAAAACAGTAAGACCATCACAAAACTTCTTGTTGTACCACTGTACTTAAAATATGAGGGAAAAACACCTTGACATTCATCTCCAAGGGAATGGTTCCACTATCCTGCATCTGCATCTGCATCTTGAAATACTATAGCGCAGCCTCCCATTGGTCAACCCCTCCCCAATGCTAGGCTCCTCAAAGGCAGCCAGGCTAGTGTGGTGTCTGTCTTCCTTGGACTTTATAACATTTCCAGAGTTTTATTTGAAAATCATATGAACACATAAATATATGTGTACACATACGTACAAATTTGTATATATGCACATACAAGTATATGCATATGAACACATATATGCAAATATAATTTTGCCTTGTAAATGTTTTTCTAAACACAAGGCATTTTACTAACTGTATTGTTTTGTAATTTGTAATTTTGAGTTATTTAATAACTTGTGGAAATATTCCTATAATAGCCCATACAGGTTTTTTTTTCCTTATTTGTACTAACCTGGGTTTCAAAAATACTAACTATAGGCACAGGAGAATGATGTCTCTGTGTGTGTGTGTGTGTGTGTATGTGTGCACATGCACACATGTATGCAAGCATATATGTATGCATCTGTGTGTAGATTATTTTTAAATTGTTAAACCAAGCTTGAATTCCTGGGGTAAACCCAAATTGATCGTGTGTATTTTACTTGTTTGTTTGTTTTAACTTAGTAAATTCATTTGTTAACATTTTGTTTACAATTTTTGTATTTGTATTCAAGAGAGATTGACTTGTGGTTTCCTTTCCCCAACGCTGTCCTTCTGAGTATTAGCAGCAATATTTTAAGAGCCATCTTTTTGTATTTTCTGCATGATCTCACAGAGGCTTGTGCTTATTGACTATGCAATATGCTTATTTGATCATGCTGCTTATTTGCAACATGATAATGATATATTTTTTCATTAGATTTTTTCAAATTTTATTGATTTATTGGGGTGACATTGGTTAATAAAATTACACAGGTTTCAGGTAGACAATTATAATACATATATATTGTATTGTGTGTTTAGCACCCCGTGTCAAGTCTCCCTACATCACCATTTATCCCGCCTTTACTCTCTTCTACCTCCCCTACCCCCTTTCCCTCTGGCAATCACCAGGATTATTATTATACTGATTTTGGCCCTGGAACTCTAATTTTGCAGAGATAGTGTTATTTATTCAGTGTTAACCCTGAGCACAAAATCTTTGTTCTTGTGAGTTCATTCATTCTGTGTGGCTTTAATGAGCTCTGCGTTAATGGGCCTCACAGTCAAAACATCATGCACCTTTGAACAGTGAAGGGTAAAGGTGGAAAATAATTAGTATCTATTTTAGGTCTCAAGGTCCTTCAGTGACAATAGAAAAGGAGAGGGCAAAACAGAGTAATGAGGAAAGAACTTTGCCCAGCAAGATTCCTGTTTAATTAATTTACCCCAAGTTAATCTGAGAAGAGTGGAAAATGGACTGAAGATGCTTATACTCACATACAAATATTTTTAATTTAATTGCTAAATTTTTTATTGGAAATTTTGCTTTATATCTGTCAATAACTAATCTAGTTATTTTAATTAATGTGCTCTATAAACCTGAAGCCAAAAAGAAAAGGAACACAATCATTTATTTATTTTAATTCATTCATTCTTTTACTTAAATAAATGATAAACATTGACAATAAGAGCAAGAAACATGAAATAAATGGACAGCAAAGACTTCTAAATAGACATTGTTCAGCAGAGAAAAAGTCACTTTCTTCTCCATGTTTCACCAAGACGCTTCATATGTGACTTTCAGGAATGCTAATTTTTTTGGCAGAGGAGAGATTCTTTCACTTAACACAACACTTTTATTTTTTTCAGTTTTGTTTTCTAATTTTTAATATTTTTCAATTACAGTTTATATTCCATATAATTTTGTATTAGTTTCAGGTGTACAGCACAGTCACGCTTATATTTTAATTAGTGTTTTTGTGACTCGTTCAGTTAGGACTATGGAGTAGCAGTCACATTCCAAGTCCTGAGCATGTCTCAAATATCCCTGAGCTATCAGGAGATTTATGAATGGTGTTCTACTAATTCCAAAGAGAAGAAAAGCTAATTTATACAGTATATGAGCATTCCATTGAGATTTGCCATGGCGTTCGCAGGGTTTTGTAAGAATAACTGACAACCCAAAATAGTATTAAAGTGAAGAGATAAAGTAATTTATCATGATGTCTCAGTGGTAGAGGCTCTATGAAATCAAAGAACTTCTCAAGGTCTCCTTTCATCTCAGTTTCTGACAAGGACAACCAACACAGGTCCTGAAAATACTCGAAACTGCTGAATTTTATGTGTTCTGCAAATGCATCGCATAGAGAGGTGGCTGTGCTGAAATAGCTGGAAACAGGCACCAGTGGAATGGAAGCTTCCTGAAGGCAACAGGTGCTTTTCATGCTGTGTCCCCAGCACCCAGCATGATTCCCTCTGTGTGGCAGGTGCTCAGTATTAGCTCCAGGAGGGAATACTACATTCTGGACAGCAGGGTCTATGCCATACCCTCCTGTAGGATGTCTTCCTGTAAGCACGGCCCCGTCATATAATAGAGGTTAGGTAGGCAGATTCTTGATTTGTATAGCAGGGAAATGGCAGCCCCGTGATGCCTTAGCAGTTGAAGAATGTTCCTTCATTGGAATGTATAATCCAGGGCAGAAATAATGAGAGCAAGTAGTCCTGTTGAGGCACATGGTGGTAAATTAAGATATATAAATGCTTATCCAGAAGGTTTGCAGGGTTTCTGGGAGCACTACTAATATGTGTGTTTGTGTTTGTGTGTGTGTGTGTGCGCATGTGTGTGTGAGAGAGAGAAGGAGAGAGAGAAAAGAGAGGGGGGGAGAGAGAGAGAGATTGAGCACGTAAGAAGTTAGTTCATTATAGATAACTTTGACTTACCTTTTTCTTTTCTTCTCAGCCCCTGGACAGGATAATTACTGTCTAACTCTTAAGTCATCTGAGTCCTAGCTTTGTAAACGACCACTCCACCCATAGCACCAATTTTAAACCACAGTGTGTCCATCTGCCTTTCTAAATGCCCGTAAATGACATCTGAGCTTCTGATAACTTCCATTGCTCATGGTTACCCAGCCCTGAAGAGAAGCACCTGTTTCCAGGCTGTGCTCAATTCCCAGTGTCCACTGGGCCCACGCAGGCGCGATTTTGGTGTGGGCTCCTCCAGCCCTTCAGGGACCCTGCTGGGAGCTGTCTTCAGATAGTAATCATTCTTGTGGCATTCATGGCCCCATTAAGGACAGAACTTTAGAGATGAAAAGGCCTGGATCCCATCTCCAGTCCCTACTTCAAACATGACCCCTGGGACTTGAAGGCTCTTCATGTGGCTCCCACACCTTAATGACACATCAGCATCTCCTACTGGAAGGCAGCTCTGATGACAGCACTAAGATGTCAGACACAGCTCAGTTAATTCCGTTTATTTGCTAGTTTGCAAAGGAACAATAAAAAGTTTTGCATGCCTATTTTTTTGCAGGTCAACTTTGAAGTAACTGACTGATCTGCTCTGACTGAAATGAGGAAAACACTTCACGCTGAATGATCCATAGAGAAGGTAATGAACATATGTTTCTAATTTGAGCTAAGAGAAAGGCAAAAATACACAATTTAGCAGATCTTAGTTCTTGACAACCTCTCACAGGTTATTTCAGCTAAGAAATGAGCATATGGTTCAGGGAATAAATAGATTAGCTGGGCCTGGTGTGGAAATGATGCTGCTGGGCTCAGAGTTTCACAACCACAGTGAGCTCATTCCTTCTGAGATCGGGGTCAAGTCTGGAACATTAGTTCCTTCTGTAGAAATAGGTTTAATTTTCTAACTTAATCCGGTAGGAAATGAGATACCTCCAAAGCCTTGTTCTCAGTGAAGTGATAAGATAAATAACAGTTTCAGCCAATTTCTCTAGGTTCTGTTTTGCTACTTGTTTATGACTTTAAGATGGGGAAGATTTCTTAAAAATATTGTCCTATATTTTTTCACAAGTGTGTCATAGCTTTTCCCTTTATGTGCATTTACCATGTTCTACCTGGAGGGTTTTATAACAATGTTAGACTGGGATACTGATCTAATTTTGTTTATGCGGTGGGCAAGTTTTCCCAGCCTCGCTAACTTGATTCATAGTGTCTAGGCTCTAGACTACTCTGGTTTGCAATCTAGACTCCTTCTATTCGTTCATACTGCTCTATTTATCTGTATCTTCCAGAATGCCAGACTTTGGCTTTGTAGTATTTTCTATATTGTAGAATAAGCCCTCTAGTTTTCTTTTTCAGAATTGGTTTATAAATCCAGCGAGATTTGCACCATCATAAATTTTGAAAACTGTCCAATCCCCCCCTAAAATCTTTTTGGTTTCTATCAGAGTCACATTCATTGTTTTGTTTGTTTGGTTTGGGCAGGGTAGATATCATAACAATGTTTGTCTGTGTATATTTACTCTTTTATTTCACTAATTAGCTTCAAACTTACTCTCTAAGGAGCCAATTACCTAGGGTAATTTCTGGCTATGTGAGAACCTAATGTGTATGCAAACACTATCTTCTTGCATTTTCTAAGTATGTTTTATGCATCGCCTTAGGTTTGTTTTGATCTTTGCAGTCACTTTGTACTCACATTTTATCATTAGTCTTCCTGTTGATTCTTCTGAGTTTTATATGTATAGTTAAATATTTCCTGCAGATAATGACAGTGTTTGCCTTTTTCCTCCTATTCCTTATGATGTTTACTTTTTTTCATAACGGTATTAAGTAAAAGTATCTAAAATAAAAATCTTTAGAGATTCAGTGCTTTGTAACTGGAAAAAAACGCACAACATAACACATAAGCAAACAAAACTAACAGAAAAAAAAGTCAAGTGATCAACCAGAAATTTCTACTGTATTTGTTTCTTATATGATGGACCAATGGCTTATCTAAAATATCCTAGTAACTCCTAAAATCAACATGGATCAAGAAACATGATCAAGTAGATAAATTGTTGATATATTTGAAAAGGAAAATCATAGTTAAAAAAATCAGAATACCCAATGAGTTTGAGCATCTCTTCATATGTTTATTAATAATGAGAGGACGGTATACTGTAGGGGGCGTACAAGAGGCAGCTGATCGCTGTTTCTCTCTCTTCTTCTCCCTCTCTCTAAAACTCAATAAAAACATATTTTAAAAAAAAATTTTAAATGCAGCAAAGGACAAAAAATAAAGCTGTCCATGAACTGATGGATGAGAGTGTATGCCATAGTGAGAAATAAAGTTGATGATAGAGATTCAATTCTAAATTAATGAAGACAAGCAGATTTTAACATAGTAATTAAAAATAGAACTGAAAGTTAGATAAAGTGCATGACAATGTGTGAAGGGCAGTATAAATGAGGGTAAGGATATTATAAAGAATCTAGCAAAGTTGAATTTATGAGAATTTAACAAAGCTATGACTTTTTATTTAGAGTATATTTTAGATGTTAAGTGGTAGAAATAATACCCCTTGAAGGATAGCACAGTCAGGTTCTGGTCAGACCTACAAATGTCACAAGTATTACTGGATTTACCCTCATCTCAATGGACCATTGTGTATATATACCATGTCTTTATACAATCATCCATCAAAGGACACTTCCATTGTTTCCATGTCTTGGCCATTGAATAATGCTGCAATGTTTATTCTTATTGTTGTTTTTAAAAAATATATCTTTATTGATTTCAGAGAGAGGAAAGGAGAGGGAGAGAGAGAGAGAGAAACATCAATGATGACAGTCATTGATCGAGCCCACAACCTGGGCATGTGCCCTGACTGGGGTCGAACCCCAATCGCCTGAATCCTAGGTCAATGCTCAACTGCTGAGCCACGCCCGGCTGGGCTTATTCTTATTATTGTGTCAAGTAACTCACCTATGTATCTGCCATTGCTATTAATTGTCATTAATGGACAGTACTGATATTTGGATCCATGCATTAACCCATGCCTTGTAGTGCATGATTTACACCTTGCATATTAAAATGTGGGCCCTGTGGATCACCTTTCATATGTGCATAATGGCAAGGAAGTCAGAAAAATAGCATTTGTGCTAACTGCTAAACTGTGGCACACTTCTGTTGGGCTGCTTATCTTGGCAGAAGTTCCTGTTCTTTTTAGCTGCCAGCTGATAATATACATCATCATGCAAGGCACTCCAGGTGTACAGCACCTGGATGATACTGAGGTACTGAAATAGCAGTTTTCACCTCAGAGGATATTAGGAATGTTGAATGATGAAAGCTCATTGAGGGAAGCTTTCCCATTATTGTATAAAAAAGGAATTCTAATGGGCATAAATCTACCTCTACAGACTCACTTGCTTTTACCCAGACTTTCCTTATTTCAGAGTATATATTATTAATCCTTAAGACAGAGTTTATGTTTCTTTTCTATGTTGAGCTACTTGTGAAGGATGTTTCTGAACTGAGATAAGGTTAATGAGAAGAAAATAAACACCTGCAGCAGCTGAACCAGGGAAGGGACATAACCTCATGTTGATAATAACATTTTAAAAAATATGACCAAGGAAAAGAACAAGACATCTGGAGGGGAGCGGATAATGTGACATGGCTTTTTCCCTAACCTCAACCCCATTCGTGTCACAGAGCTGTACTATGAATTGATTAAATCCTAGCAGTGCTCACTAAAACACCAGACTTGGAAATAGTCACACTGAAGGTTCATGGTGAACCTTTTGTCTTCTGAGTGGAGGAAAATGGGTGAAATTAAAGAAAGTGGACAAGAAGACTGCTCTCTTCTGACTTGAGACTCTATAGCTCCATGTGAATTAAGATATGATCGAAAATATTAGAATATTACCCATTGGGAACCCACACACATTCACTCACACATACAGCACAATATATGGTGATGAACCTGGTCTAGAGGAAAAGACGAAGACAAGTGATCTAAATAAAGAAGAGACCATAACACTGGGGCTCCCTCACCTCCAGCACCCAGTCATGCCCACAGGCTACATGCAAGTGCCCGGCATTTCTAGAGAGATAGTAAACTGCTACCCAATAGGATGGGGAGAGAGTCGGGAAGTTGGCTTATCACCTTAAAAGAACCAATAGAATGTCTGCCCAGTTGGATTATCAGGGACAAGACAGAATGCTGAATATGCAACTCATAGGACCCAGGCAAATGGGCATCAAAGGGGACAGGGGACAGCAGAACCAGTTAGAAGAAAACTTAAGTCAGAAGAGATAAAAGGAAAACATACATAATTGTTTCATAATACGAAGCCCAATAAAAATATTCACATTAAAAAGAGTTTAGCCCAGCTGGACGTGGCTCAGCGGTTGAGCGTCGACCTGGGATCCAGGCAGTCGGGGTTCGATTCCCGGTCAGGGCACATGCCCGGGTTGCGGGCTTGATCAATGACACTCTCATCATTGATGTTTTTATCTGTCTCTCCCTCTCCTTTCCTCTCTCTGAAATCAATAAAGATGTATTTAAAAAAAAAAAAAAAGAGTTTAGATAGTAGATAATAGAAAAATGAAATGTAAATAGAGATTTCCAATGAGAGAAATAAAATTAGAATTAAAATATCATGATTATAGGTCAAAACTGTGAGAGCAAGGAACAGAGTAGTCCTATTAAATATAAAATTACTAATATAAAGACTTGAGATATAATAGAACATATATAGAAACCACAAATAAGAAAATGTGGGTAGATATGAAACATAAAAGGTGATTGTTGTTCCTACATTATAAATTTAAACAAATTAAATAGATATTCTTAAAGATACATTAAATTATTCTCCATAAATTATAAAATACCAAATCAGCAAGTCAATTGATAACATCATACTCCAAGGTATTTTGATTCAAAATGCAAAATACCAGTTCATAGTCAAGTTAAATGATTAAACTTCAAGGAAGAATTCTAGAGGCATTCAGGGGGAAGGCTGGACTACTTGTCTAGATTGGAATATTGGTTGAGGGGCAATACCTATGAAGTTCTGGGTATGTGTGACTTGAGGATATTCTGCATAGCCAAACCTGAAATAGATCTGGAAAAGTTAGAAGCCCTTGAAAATAAAACTGACTTAACAATGAAATTCTTTCAATTAGAAATAAATCAAATAAATGGCTTAGAGACTGAGAAAACATAAAAGTTTGAGTAATAATTTCATTTAAAAATGGCAAAAAATATATTCATATGATATTTTAAAAACTATAGAAATAAAATTTGAATTAATACTAAATTTACATGTTTACAAAGCTAGAGAAATTATAGTTATGAAATGTGAATTTTCTATAATGACCATAGGCCACTTCAATGGTTGATTATATTAAACAAAATAAATAAAAGTTAATATGCCAAAAATATGTATTCTAAGTATAGGGAATATTTAAAAAAATCTTTATATATATATTTTTTTTATTTCTAAGAGTAGAAATATAGACTTAGTTTGGTGATGAGTAGGTAACTGTCAATTTTAAGAAACAGATGTTAATATACAAGGTGGGGCAAGAGTAGGTTTACAGTTCTGAGTACACAAAACAGAGTTTATTCTTCTATTAGTATTTATTAATTACTGTATTATTTTTCATAAGAACAACTGCCCCACCCTGTATAGAATTTCTTCCAGTAGAAAAATGAGAGTGAATGGAGTGGTTAATGATAATTTCATAGAAATTGGAAGTCACAAATATCTAAATTACAGGAAACAGTGGCCTTAAATATGGTCTTTTCTCTTTCCCATGCAGATATTAATAATATGTATCTATGCAGAATATGAAGGTGAAAGTTAACTTTTTTCAGCTTTGCAAACAGCCAGTTAAATTTGCCTGAATGGTTTGGGAGTGAGCCTTGCATCCTATGTCATTACGTGATTTCTATTGACTTTCGTATTTTGTGTCAGATTTGTTCCAATGCTTTGGCTGATGTTCTTCCCAGAATTAGCCTCAATACTACTGCTCTATTCTGCAACTTGTAAATAAATTAATTTAAATTTTATTAGATCTATTTATTTCTAAATATTTTGCAAAAATAATCTCAGTAATTTATTCCTTTATAAAAAATAAAAAGCCACCTGTTTTTCTATTCCATAATTCACTCTGGAAAGTGAATTCAGAATAGAGACTTGAATACTCCTACTTCTTACCAGTTTTAAAGAGCTTTACACAAAGTTGCCTATTTTAAAATATTATTACAAGTTCTCAGTAGAAATAGAAACCCTTTATTTTGAGCCACTTCATTAGACAACACTCTCACACAGCTTTATTTTCCAACCCTCCTCTCTTACTGCCAGTTCCCTGCAGTGCTGCTGCATCCACGCTCCAAGCTAAGGTTGGGGTCACTTCCTGACCTCGCTCCAGTCACTGTCATACCCCAAACCAGTTGCTTGAAAATGCATCCCACTGTTCCTGGTGAGCTAAGGCAAATATTAAAGACTGAAGAGTCTTTTTCCAAAATGCCTTTTCATTCCAGCCCCAAATATCCCCTACTTTTATTAATTTCTATAGCATTTACAGTTACTCCAATGCAACCCAGTTCCAGGTCATGTGCTGTTTTTTAGTTTCTACTGTTTCCAGTGGTCCATCCAGGTCTTTCTTGTCTGTCAGAGTGGCTAGATCATATCTAGAAAGGGCAGGCCTTTGGGCACCTGCAGCCCTGAACAGAAGAGCTGGGGCCCCTGTGTACTAGCCTGTCTTCTCTGCACAACAGCATGGCCAGGAGGATTCTGAACTAGAAGCTCACACTGAGCCTGGGAATCTAACAAGGCTCTCATTAAAATTTATGAGATGAAATAATGTCAGAATCCAAATAAAGCATTCAAATATATATATACACTTGTTTTAGATAACATGTGATTGGCTCCAGTCTTCGTTCACACTTCTGAAGCTCAGAATTACCCAAGGGTTTTAAATTAAAAAATCATTCTCATTTGAGAAATGTTTTATTGCATTTTAAGGCAGGTGTGTTATGTCCCCTTTAAAATCCGGTATTCAGCAAGGATGCAATTTTACATTTGTTCATTTATAGATTCTGAGCATGGTTTATGAAGGAAGTAAGAGAGAGAAGGTGTCAGAAAATACGAGCAGTTTCCCCCTGGCCAGGAAAAACAGGGCAGAGCAACCCCGAGGTAATGCACCATATGCGTCACCATAGTGCCAGGTGTCTGCAGGCCACAGTAAAAATATGCTAGAATTCACAACATTTGTAAAGGATGAGTCTTTTCACTTATTAATCTAGACTTTCCTCCCTCGGGGAAAGTTAATCTCACAGATTTCAATGGGTAGCACATTTTAAAATGAAAAAGGACGTCACTTTATCTTCCTCAGAAAAGCTGCCACGCGATTCCCTGCATGAGCAAAAACACATTACTGCAGACTCGACTTTGCAGGTTGTAAATGTTAACTTTTAAAACACCAGCTATTTTTAATTTTTAAAATTATTTTTCTAGAAGCCATTGTTTCTTAAGGAAAAAAATCATGTTAAGCCATCTAAATAATACCTTAGAAATTACAGCATCCTAAAATCTTGAGAGTTTTTATTTCTGTGATTTCCACATATATTTGAGATTCTAAGGAAATAACAGAACACATTTCATCAACAGCAGTGATTTCTTAAATATCTACTATGTGTCAAGTGTTGCAGATTCTGGGGATATGCAGGTTGAACAAGACTTGGGGGAGAGACTTCTTGGGGGAGAGACAATGAAACTTGGCGTCCCTGTAAAGCTCAATAGTGTTATAATGAGGGAAGCACAGGGAAGTGAGAGATGTGAGCACATGTCATAGGAAAAGGTGAGAGAGAGTATGGTGCCCTTGGGACAAGTGAAGGAAGTCAACAAGTCCAAACCCTGGAGAGGAAGACTGGTGACAATGAAGGGAAAGGAGAAAACCAATACACCCATATAGCTGTGCAGGTTGTGCACGGAGAAACTCAGGGGTGTCACAACCATCACATCTACATGGGAGTCTCTTCAGGAAGCTGTGCAATATGGCAGAGACTGAGAGCCCAACAATGAAAAAGTGTGCCTTGGTCTCTGTCCTGGGCAAATGCAAACGTGCCATTTGCTGCCAGGTGGAGGGAATTCAGGGTTTGTGATAAGTAGATGAGTAGGGGTAGCAGTGACAAGGAGAAGTGATGAGATGAGTGCTGCATGGCTTGAGTTTGAATAGACATAGGTGATAGTCAATGCCTGTGTGTCTGCTACTCAGGGTGTTGGCGTGAAAATGGGTGCTTGAGAAATCTCAGCATTGAGATGATAATGAAAGCAAAAGGGTTTCCTGAGATTAGATAGAGTGTGTGGGGACTGAAGAGCCTTTAGAATTTCAACACCTTTGGAATTTCAACATTTACTGGAAAGGGCGAAGCAAAAGATGGAGAGATGGGGCGTGTAACTAAGAGACCAGGGAAGGATGGTGACAGAGTCCACCAAAGAGCGAGACGAAGGGGCAAAGAGGCTGAGTTTGGAAAAGGGTAAGTGTCCATGGGGTGTAATGACACAAGGGTGACTTTGATTAGAGTGGTTGCATTGGGAAGAGAGGTAGAATCCAGGTGGTGATGACTTGAGGGTGGAGTAGAAAATGCAGAAATAGAGACAGAAGGCGTAGACAACTCTCATGCAGATTAGTTGAGGATATTAGGGCAAGTAGGACAGTAGCAGAAGGAAAGGTAGAGTAAAGGGAGGTTTTAAAAATGTAAAACACGGGTAATATTTTTTAGGAGGTTAAGCAAGCAGAGTCGAAGCAATTAGCTTCCTGTTGAAGCAGATGCATACAGTTCTGTGTAATAAGAGAATGTGTTACTTCATATATCCCATTTGTTTTAATTGAGCTAGCTCAAATTAAAAAGATATAAACTGAGACAAAAAGATGTTCAGAGAAGAAATTTTTCAGAAACACCTTGAAAATTTATATGTTCCCTAATGCAATTACTATTTTATCACTTTCTGGAGAAGTTCGCTTTCCCTTTTCAATTTACCTGTTCGGTGACTTATAAAATTTTAATGTTAGTGGTATAGGAAACTCAAACAGTAATACATATATAGCAGGAAAAGAATATCAGGCTTATTCCAAGTTGGTTATAGAAACCTTGAAGCCAATTTTCAGAGCAGCAGCTGGGTTCTTTAAAGAAGGGTCCTCTTCTGTACATTCACAGCCTGGCAGCCGGAAGTTCAAAATGGCAATATGTATGCCTGACAGCAATTAGAAACAATTTCTATACAAAACAGCAGAAAAAGCTTAAGTGAATACAACAATACTTTCAGATAAATTCAGTGGCAAAACTAAACACACTACTGTTTAACTAAGTTGTTACCTGTTTTGTTTTTGTTTTTAATTTCCATGTTGGACCCCTTTGAGAACCTGATGGAAATCAGTGGCGATCTTCTGTGGAAAATGCTTCCACACTCACTCAGGGCTTTGGGTGGGATTTCAGCTTGGGCTTAGACCCCTTGCTCTCCATTTATAAACACCCTTCAGTGGCCCATGAGCTCAAGTTAGGAATCTCCATATTTATAACTGGGAGTTCTCTAAGGAGGTTTTTAGGCTGGCATCCTCATTATAAACACTTGGCTTTTTTTTCTTATTTCTTCCATGGTATCGATTTTTTTTTTTTTAATTTCATTTTTCAGTTATAAGTTATATTCAATATTAGTTTGAATTCGTTTCAGGTGTACAGGATAGTGGTTAAAGATATGCCTTAGAAAGTGTCCCCCCCATATTTCCAGCACCCACCTGTCATCATACATAGTTATTACAATATTATTGACTATATTTCCTATGGTGTAGTTAAATCTCAAAATCTTTAGAGGATAGGTTTGCACACTCAGAAACTAAACAGAGACTTACGAACCCATCTGGCCTTTTTAGTGTGCAATACAGAGAGAAGAGAGATGATTACTATGATAAAATCCAAGTGGCACCTACTAAATGGGAGAATATATTCACCAATGAGAAATCTGATAAGGGTTAATATCCAAATCAACACTGGTTGAGTGACCAGCACTTAAGTGAGACCATGGTAATGAGAGGATGCTGGTATTCCTAGTCCAGGAATGACAAACAGGTGATAAATGTATGTGGCCATGGCAAGCATTGCCACTTACACAGTCTCCCACCAAGACCAGGGAGGCCCTGGGTGCTCTTCATCTCAGTCAGCTGTCAGGGAAGATGACACCCGCCTACCTTGTCAGCGAGAGTATCTCTCAGTGTTGATTTCCGTGCTCTTCCTCCATACCATTCTCCACAGGCTACCAGTGACCCTAGCATGCAAGCTTGATAACATTCTCCTGCTTAAACTGCTTCCACCCATCCGAGGACAAAGACCCAAGTCTTTAAGTTGACTAAAGGGAGCTGTGTGATCCTAGACCATCTCCTTTCTGTCTTCTTGATCTCTACATGAGGTCTAATTCTCCTAAATCCTTATGATCCTCTGTGTATAATTTTACTGTATAAAACCAAGATCTTGTTCCTTTGAGCTGTAATTTTATGAGGGCTTGAAAAGGAATGTTGAACCACATAAATACACATAGTAACTTGGATGAATCTTAAGGGAATTATGCTGAGAAGGGGGAACCACTATCATTGAATTACATATTGTGTGATTTCATTGATGTATTATTTTTAAAGTGACAAAATTACAGAGATGGATAACAGGGCAGTATCTTCCAGGGATTAGAACTGCAGGAAGCTTGTGGCTATTAAGGGATAATTCAAGCGAGTTTCTTCTAGGTGATGTACTAGGTCTTTCTCTTGATTTTGGGATTAATCAAACATATACATGTGCTTAACTCTCAGAGAGCTATATATCACCCCCAAAAATGAGGACATGGAAAAGTACTGGAAAAATATCGTTACAGTCTACGCCATTTTTAATGTTACTATACCAATCTCACTGTTATAAGTTTGCCATTGAACTATGGTTATGTTAGAGATTATTACTGTGGGCAGTGGGGTAGAGGGTATGCAGGAACTCTGTACTATTTTTGCAAATCCTTATGCATCTTAAACTACTTCAAAATAAAATTATTTAAAAAAAGGTTTCAGAGCTAGGTAGCATCATTGGAATTTTATAACATGTAGTTCCTGATTCTAGTAGATAGTAGTACATTTTTTTCTTATAGTATTTGAGTAAAAAGTCAAAATGAGTTATAAATAAAAATCTAACAATTTTATGATTGGAAAATAAGATTTAAGTATTTTCAATACTTATTTTAAAAGAGTAGAGATTATGAATACGGTATTGCATTTATTCTCTCAAGAAATTACCCAGGGAAAGATTGTTTCCAAGGAAAGGTAGTTACAGAAGCTTTACAGATTATTTCAAAAAAACAATGAGTACAATGCTTTTGGAAATAGTAATGCAATTTTAAATACCTGCAATTGCTTCTGTTGAAATAATTTACAAGGAATTTTCATATTAGAATTGAAGAAACTATCTAATTCATTATCCATCACATATCCTGAAGTAGCAATTCTAAAACATTAAATACTATTAGATTATATATCTTGTTTTGCAAGCCATTTTCTTTCTCTTAAAGACTTTGCAATAATCCTTTCTCTCTCAAATGTATGCCCTCATCATTTACAACAAAGCTGCTGCATTAAATCAGCCCAGGGAATTGAAAGGTCTTTTGTGTAGTTCATTTTCAATGTCTGTGTGTTGGCACATCCAACTGATGGCCCATGAGCTGGGAAGCATCCAGCCTGTCGGCATTCGGCACTTTAGTCACCTGGAGCACCACCTGTCATGCTAACATGCTGGCGTCCTTCCATATTGCAATCAGGTTGCAAAGTCCTGCTCTTCATTAGCGTAAGTTCACTGATTTCTCTTGAGATGCAAGATTTCTTTAGCTGACATTAAAGCATCTTACACACCACCTTAGCTATGATGGATGAACAGTAGAATCTAAGCACTTCTTCCAAGCCCTCAGAGACACATATTGTCCAGAAAATAACTTTTATTTTGTAGACCCTGGGCAAGTCTGTTGTTCTCTTTTCTCCTGCAGTGCCTATGAAATTGTCTGTTTTGATACATTAGCTGGCCAAGTTGGAGAGAAATGAGAGTACTTAATAATAATAATATATGGGACAACTAATTGTAAATAATTAATAGATAAGGTGTGTGTTTGTTATTGCCTAATTATCAGGAACATTGCTTATTTTGATTCCTTTGACATTCAAACTAATTTCTCTTGCATTTTTTTGTTGTGAAATGTCAGCATCATTATTATAGCAGTCTGCATGTAAGAACCCTCATCACCTGACAGAGTCAGTTCATGGCTCTAAGCCTATGATAACAGCTAAATGACAGGGAACAATAGGACTTTATCTCCTCATAAATGTAAACATAAAATAATTTTTGATTCTCTGTATTAAAAGTTCCCTGAACAAAAATCTACTCGTTTTAAAGTAGCAGAACCATGAGACAAGATGTTTCCATATGTGTATATATATATATATAAAGATCCGAACTTTCTTTTTTCTTAAATTAATTAAGCAGTGATACAATGTATAATAGCCTTCTAAAGCATTTTAACCACAGTGTCAATCAAAGGCACATAATTCCTCCATAATGTCTCTTGAGAGGTACATATTAATTCTCAGTTTCCATGAAACACAATGTCAAGAGAATGAGAAAACTAGCCACAAGCTGGGAGAAAGTTTTTGCAAATGACATATCTAATAAAGACCTCTTATTCAAAATAGACAAAAAGTTCTTAAAACTCAACAATAAGAAACCAAACAAGCTAATTAAAAAACTGGCCAAGAGCCCTAGATGGTGGTTCTCAGTGGTTAGAGCGTCAGCCACCACACCAAAGGGTCTCAGGTTCAATTCTCGGTCAAGGGCATGTACCTGGGTTGCATGTACCTGGTTTGACCCCAGCCCCAGTCGGGGTGCATATAGGAGGCAACGAATTGATGTGTCTCTCTCACATTGATGTTTCTCTGTCACCTCCTCCCTTCTTCCCTCCCTCCCAATCTCTCTAAAAGTCAATGGAAAAAATATCCTAAGGGCAAGGATTAACCAACAAAAAAAAGGGCCAGGAAAATAGCAGGGAAAATTCCAGTACTCAGGGTGCCATCTTTGCCAACCCAGCTGCACATGTAGATAACCATAAACAGAGCTTGGAGAAAAAGCCCACTATTTAATAAAAAGCAATGGGCCAAAGCTCTTGGCTCTTTCAAGGTTCACTCCCAAGCTTTAAAGAATCTAGCGACTATTTCCCTTGTTTGCTGCTGGATCAAAAGCAAAATATCTTTCCTGAGAGGTGGCTGAATTCTGCCATTTCTTCAGCATAGTCCCTGTATTTGCTTCAAGGGAAACTTTTCATGAACTCAGCTCCCAAACTGTCTACTTTCTGAATCATTTTCTGAATAAGAATCTTAAATTAGAACTAACTCTCCTGGCTTTGACTCTCCCTAAGAACTTTGACAAATTTAAGGGAACACAAGATATTGCCTCTGTTGCCTTATACTTATTTTCGCATGCGGTATGCAATTCTAATTCATTGGTAAGTGGAATACACACTGAATGCCTTCTTTATTTTTTGGGCACAAAAGTACCTAAGTGATCTCTTTACACATAAAAGGAAACTGAACAAACACAATTCATTAGTGCGCATCTGATTTTATTTCTTACAGCCTATACTTAGGCCTTAGGCCTCAAAGGGCTCTTTCTGGATATGTGCTAAAATCCGTTTCCAGGCTAATTGCCACCAATTATATCACTGAAATGAGAACATCAAAAATAATCATTAGTGCATTTGAAGAGTATTAAAAACAGAATGTAAACAAATGAGAACATCGCCTCCTTCAGCCAACACGGATGCCGGTGCCTCACAGCATTCTAGTTGTTCTTAAGCCCCAGCCTCAGCTGGTTCTCTTACCAAAGCTGCACTTAAGCGCTGGATGTTCACACTCGGGTTACTGCCCTCACCTAGAGTTCACCAAATTCAGAACCAGGTTCCTTGTCTAACTCCCTCCCCTCCCGCTCTTCCCTCTTCCTAATGACACAGTTTCAGTCCATTATGCTTGGTCGAAGCCTTGGTATTATTCTTTGAATTCGTGATCATCACCTTCGGTTTATCAATTTCTTTCATCCCTCGGGGCCATCCAGCCACCAACCCTTTTTTCCTGTCTTTCACTGTGTAGACATTAACAGCAGACCTGAGACTGCTGTTCTTAGAAGGACTCGCTTGCCACGTTGGTTCTTGGCTGGCATCTGGTAATTGGGCTTGTACACAGTTCCCTACACTGACATACACTTTCCCTTAGTAATGAGACACATGACAACAGTTTTTGTTTATATAGTTCTCGTTTATCAAAAAATTTCATTCTCAAATTTTAGGATCCATCAAACTTATTCATGATGTTTATAGACACGGACAATGGTGTGGTGACTGGGTGGGGGTCCAGGGGTGAACACAGGGTACAGTTTACAGATGATGTGTTGTAGAATTGTGCACCTGAAACCTGTATAATTTTGTTAACCAGTGTCACTTCAATAAATTCAATTTAAAAAATTTAAAAAAATAATAACGAGAGTGCATCACTGTGCCTATGCTACGTGCACAAACAGCATGGTCTATGTTGTACAACTTCTTTCCTTCTGGGAGTCAGGAATTTTTAAATGTGCAGGGCAGAGAACACGTGTGTGACCATCCTCTTATAAAAACCCTGGGCCCTGAGCCTCTAATTTGCTTCCTTGATAGGCAGCATTTCGCACTTCCGTATTATCCCAACTTGTTGCCGGAGGAATTAAGCACATCCTATGTGACATCACGGGAGAGGGCTGTTCAAAGCTCGAGCCTGGTTTCTTCCAAGCTTATTTCCCTACACCTTTCACCTTTACTGGTTTTGCTTAATTTTCTCTTGCTGTATGTAATACATCCTAGGGGTGAGTGCAACTCTTGCCAACCCAGTCGCTGTCCTGGATCAGGCACATGAGCATCACTGATGACTAAATGATTACGCTCTTCATCATAAAGATTCATTAATACCCAGGAAAAGAAAAATATCATCAATTTTCAGCAGAAAGTAAAAGTAAAGCTGTAAAATATGTGTAATGTAAACCAGATGTTATTTTCATTCCTTTTTGATATAGATATATCCAGGCAAATATTGTGGAGTTATTTCCAGCAGTCAGATAAATAAGGTGAATGATTCATATTCAGTTCAGATGAAGCTGTTTATAATAATGTTTTTATATTATTGTTCACTGTTCAAAGCAGGATGTCAAAGAATATACAATAATTTATTTCTGTGGTTGAGTTGGAGTAAATCTAGAATATTATGTATTGAGAGTAATAAAAAATAAGGGCATGAATGATCCTGACATTTCAGTTTTGTGATCTCATACACATTTCATAAGGTAAAATAACATTTTATTATTTAAAAAAAATGAGAAGGCCCTGGGCAGTGTGGCTCAGTTGTTGGAGTGTCGTCCCATACACTGAAGGGTCATGGGTTCGATTTCTAGTCAGGACACATACCTAGGTTGCAGGTTAGGTCCCCAGTTGGGACTTGTACCAGAGACAACCAATCGATGTTTTCTCTCTCCCTTTCTCTCTTTCTCTCTCTCTCTCCTCTCCTTCCTCTCTCTAAAATCAATGAATATATCCACAGGTAAGGATTTAAAAAAATAATAATAATAAAAATAAATGAAAAAAACAAGAAGGTACAATTTTGGACCAATAAATAAAAATATACCAGAAATGACAGAGTCATTTTTAGCTATAAAGATCTGAAAAATGGAAGCAATAATAAAAGAATAATAACTTTGGTTAAGTAAACATTATGAAAAGCTGAGATCTTTATTCAACAACCTCCTTGCAAAAGAAAATCAGATGAGTTGGTGGTGAGCACTGAATTTAATGTACATTTTTAGGTAGCATATGAGTTTCCTCACTGAGCTAAATGTTGGTGAATTCAGGTGAGTGTGAAGGGCTGAAAAATCAGAGTTCATAAAGTAAGCATCTGGAAACATCTCACATTTTAAAGATACAGTAAAATCTGACAGATGCCGAAGTTCAGAAATGTTATAATTACAATATTCAAAAAATTAATAGAACATTCATAAAGCCTACCTGATCTTCTTTAATATATACAGATACTTGTGTTATGATTATTGATTTAAATTTCCCTGTGCTTAATACTAGCAAGAAAGCTTACTCCCCAAGTCTCTGCTGTCACACTGGCCTGGGCTCACCAACAAATTTTCCCAGAGCCTCTTGGTGTGATCAGTTAGATGTGGGTGACGTGACTGTGGTTCTGCAGGATTCTGATGTTCCATTCAGAATCAGAGGGGGATTTGGTCTCATTTAGATATTAGGATGTGGGAGGGGCTGGAAATGGTTAAGGATTGTATTTGCCATCTGTGCTGTAGGTCTAATATCTACGTCATTTCTGGTATATTTTTTATTGGTCCAAAGTTGTTCTTTCTTTTTAAATAAATAAAACAATTACCTTATGAAACTTGCATGAGGTCATACAATATCTAGCACAGCATATGAAACAAGGATTTGAAATGCAAACATTTCTAGAATCATTAATAAAATAATAAAAATATAGACATTAACTTTATAGTGAGAGGGACTTTTCTGGCTGCATGTGGATTGGGCCTTTGATAACCATAAAGAACCCAAAGCCTCCTGAACAAGGGATCATCACCAGCATGTATTCCACCCAAAGTATTTTGATCTCAGTATCTTAGATTTCCATGTATTTCAGAGAGTTCAAAGAATAGGCAAGTAAGTCTAAAATAAATACAGAAAAAAAATGTATAAATTGGGTTTAATTTTCCATATTATTTAATTAATATTCTAACATACAAGAGTAATGTACTGTTTAACAGAAATTTTAAATGAAACCATCATATGATTTTTTGGGGGGCAATATTCAGACTAACCCTTTTTTTTAAGTGAATATATATGTACAGATTTGAAAGAGAGTGGGAAAAAATAGTCTAGAAAATACTGAGGAGACCCAGGTTAAAGTCCTACATTATTATGTTAGTGCAGGAATCTCTTAATTGCACTAAGGTCTTTGCTGTGAAGTATTTATTGTATGGAAATTCAGGGACATCAGTTTAATCCTTCCCACTAATTTGAATATTAAAATGAACAAATGATTTATATTACAATTCTTAATGAACTCCTTAGGAGCTTTTACAAGACTATATTCCTACTCAGAGATGGGGAATAGAAAAGGAATCACTGAAAGAAATGCTCAAAGGCATGTGGTAGTCAGCATTTATTTCAATCTTTTCAAAGTAAATTTTAAGTTTTCATAGACTGTAGGGAAAATTAACATATATATGGCAATCCATGAACACATGATTTATTTGGGCCTGTACTTACATTCCTCTTGTTTTCACAGGAGAATTAAGACAGACCACATAAGACTTTCTACAACTGGCACATCTATCTTCAAACCTGAATGTCTTTGTAGTACTTTCCTGTGTACTTTCTAGTATACATATAATAAATTACTTTTCCCAAAGTACTACAGCCACAGATATGGTAATTAGAGTGAAACAAATTGCAGTGGTCATTTAGTAAAATGATGAATTGGTCAGAACCAATTAGAGACAGAAAACTTAACATTAAGACGATGATGAATAGGTGAGCAATGGTAAGACTTGTCTAGAGGTGTAGCTGGAGAACTCTCTTTCCCTGCCCAAAGCAATAAACTCTGCATGGTGAAATAGAGGAAGGGACGTAGGTTTATAAATTTTAAAATATCATGCCAAGTACTTCACTTTATGGCAAAATTACTTTTTCTTTCTAAAAAGAGCACTCCTAATCCCTCAAAAAACAAATTGCATACTTTAAAGAAAATCTTATATTTTTTCCATGAAATTACTTTTCATTTTTATGGCAAAGTGATAGTTCCCTGGATTCTTATTTTTTATCTGTACTATCTTTAAAGTTTTAAAATTGATTAAATTCCTGCCTATCCCAACACAACTTTATTGATTTTCCATTATTAAATTACTTTTAATTTTATCCAATGGAAACTATATTCAGGTTATTAAAGAAAATAAAATTAAAGTACAAATTTCAAATATATCGTGAATCTTAAAAAGCTGTGAAATTTATGTGATTGCAAAAAGGGTAAAATATTATTTTTAAAGTAATCAAAGTCTCAAATTAGTTTTTTATATTGACTCATATGTTATTACTAAATGCTTAGGAAAAATCAGATGTTTATTGTTCTAAAAAGTCTAAGCAAAAACTTAGAACTGTTGAAAGCAGTTTGGACTAGAAGAACCAAAAGCTTTAAAATACTGACATATTTCCCTTTTCTGTTCTTTTACATTCACTCTCTTTTAGTTGTACACTAGTTATATCAGCTTACCTAGTTATAGCACTAGTTACAGCAATTTAGTTACCATTGTCCCTCATGCTTTCCCAGCCATACTCCAAGAAGCCAGTACCCCTGCAACTCATTTCTACGACCTAATGACCAACTAATTTAAATTATATGTATGTGTGTGCTAGTAAATAAGAAATATTAATTGACCTTCCAATATGTGCAAGTTATTATAAAAATAAAAATAATAACTTCTTTGCCCACATTCACTTTGAAGCAGTGGTGGTGGTGCTGGTAATAATGATAGCAATGTGATGGTTCATTTTGATCTAAGACAGGGCTTGCCAAACTTGCTCTGAAAAGGGCTACATAGTACATCTTTTAGTCTTTGGGAGTCACATTCAGTTTCTACTGCAGCTACTCAACTCTGTCACCGCAACATTCAAAGCCATTGGAGACCAGGAATCTAAAACCAAGGTGTGTGGCTAGGTTTGGCCCACAGGCCGCAATTTACCTACCCCTGGTCTAAGGCCACAGCCCACAATTTGATGGTATATGGATGACAATTTAATGTATCCTGCAGCCAAAATATGATAAAACAAAAGCAGATAAGACCTCTGTCAAGATGATTTCTGAAGCCTTCTCCAAAGTAAATAGTGTCCTAAAGACTGCCCTAGAAGAACTTTACTAGGAATTGGAGAAAGCAATTCCACTTCTAATCTTTTGCGGGTCCTTCACATTTTTTTCCATAGTGGTTGAACCAATGTGCATCCCCACCAACAGTGCACTAGGGTTCCCTTTTCTGCACATTTTTGGCCAACACTTGTTGTTTGTTGATTTATTGATGATAGCCATTCTAACAAGTGTGAGGTGGTATCTCACTGATTTTGACTTGCATCTCTCTGATGATTAGTGATGTTGAGCAAACTTTTCATATGTCTACTGGCCATCTGTATGTCTTTCTAGAAGAAGTGTCTATTCCTGTCTTCTGCCCACTTTTTAATTAGGTCATTTGTGTTTCTGTATCTTTTTTAATAAGAATTAGTATCTACTACCAACCATAAATTCTTCAGAGACTAAGGAGAGATTCAAGTCGGCTTAAATTAATATATTTTACTTATACGTACTGTAAACTATAAAAGTATTTATGGGTAAATTTTTATAGAAATGACAGATTACTAAAGATTAATATTTTAAAATACAGTATAACGATGCATTTTTTACTCGTTATTGCAGTAACAAAAAGTAGATTACATCAGCTAAATGTTCACCTCCCCAGCACAGGATTGTTGCAAATAAAACCATGTAAATGCAGTAAATGTTAGCTCAGTCTCTGGTTGAATAAAAGATGGTCCAAATTAATCAGCTTTTGAAAACTAGGAGTGTAGAGCCAATTTCACTCTATTTTTCCTTGACTTTTTTTTCTTCTGTGCTTAACATATCAGGAAAAGGTAATTATGTTCATATTTGGGTTTTTCACGCAATTAATTACATCTAAATATGGACACCATTTAGATACTTCCCCTAGAGATATTAGCAATGTTACAGTACACCTCAGTTTCTCATAGCTTACTTTATTAGAGCTGTTATAACAAATGCATAAAAAGTAATGCAATAAGAGTAATTTTAAACTTTCGCATTATGGTCCTTGAATGGGATACTGACTGAAGGCTCTTGGCAAAGTTAAAACAAGTCAAGTTCAGCGTAGCTCACGAATGCTTAGTCTTCCTGGTGTCATATTCTAAATTTCAACTTTCCTTATCAGATAGTCTTTTATCACACATTAAAAGCAACTCTGAAAAGATAAGAAATATATGAAAGTAATCCAAGAGATAAAAGGGGACCCAGACAAGGTAAAATTCTGATAAGCTATCAGCATTTCTGTTTCACTACTTTTCTATGAAAAAAGACTGAATAGTTAACTAACGGTGTTTTCAAGCAAAGTTACCAGAATGTAGTTACAATTTTGCTCAGAATAATCTTTAGAAACTTTATTAGGCATTTTATTAGTTCACTTTCCTTTCTTCAATTCTAATAAAATAAATTAAAGGCTTAAGTGTCTATAGTAAAAACAAAACCACGTGATACTCTCGGGCCCCTGAGCTAAAAGGACCCAGGGCGTGAGGCATTTTCAACACTGACGGTCTTTGTGAGCGCTAACAATCTCCAAGAGGATCCTTTTGAACTTTCCGATTATTCTGTTTTCAGCCTCCTCCCTAAACCTAGAAAGGACGCCCTAGCCAGGGGCCGCCCGAGTTCATCTCTCGGATGCAGCTCCTCTACTGAGTGAATTCTTTGCAGATGGTCATGGAGCTCTTCAATTCCTGATCCTATCAACTCTCTTCACAGCAACTTGGAGAAGATGCAGAAAGTTGTGGACCTGCAGAGGACAATCCTGGTAAGAGGATACTTATTATACCATAAAGTCAACATATCAAGGTCCTAGCATTGTCCAGTGTCTTCTAGGAACTGGAAATGTGACATATTTTTCAGGGCTGGAGACAGGGTTGGGGCCACCTGAGCTGCTTCCTTTACACCTTTCCATCTTGACCTGCCCCTGGGTTGAGGATCTTAATGACAACTCTGGTGATAATGAAGGGTCCGTCCAGGAAAAGCAGCACAGTCGTCAAGAGGAGGCCAGCCTAAGGGCAGGGGAGCAATGCCTGACCCTTTCTGATGAAATTAACTTTTGTGACTATTCCTGCAAAGCTCTTGTGTCTGGAAATCTACACTTCATCCCTATAGACTCAGGAAGGTCACTTTCCTATATGGACTGCAAGCAAAGCAGGAAGGAAAATGGAGTACTAAGCACCACCTTTTATTCATCTTAAGACCAAACCTCCATCAATAAAACTGGAGACATATGAACCCATTGAGTGAAATTAAACTGTGTAATTTACCCTTTAGCATGTTAATCTTGATCTAAGGGAGCAACTGTCTACAGAAACCTGAGAGTATTCACTCCTAATCCAAATTAGAATGGGGCTAAGTATGTAACCTCACTTTTACACATGACTTTGCTAGAAGGATTTTGCTTAGAATGCCCCACTACATGGGAGCTCTACCTCAAGATAGAGTCAGCTGGGGTAAATAAATAAACTGTGTAAGCAGCATAATGGTCAGAAGCACTTCTCACTGGTGATTGTTTCATTGCTGAGAGAAATTTTCTAGTAAAAAAATAGAGTTAATGGGGTACTCCGCTCATCTCGATACTATTAATTCTCTTGAATGAGCCAAGAGGAAGGTAGTTAACCAGGCATATTATCCCAATTTTACTGCAGCACTAATCCTCAATGGTCCTGCCCCAGGTTCTGCATTCTGTTCACCCGATCCTTTTGGTTTAGCTTCTGGATGTTTTTCTGGACTAACCCTGCCACGCATGGTGCTGGGTGCTCACCTTGTGTATGAATGCAATATGTTAATAAGCTTGGATGGCTTCAAAAAGGGGCAGCTCATTAAATTGTGATGGAATCTTCCTATGTATCATCCAGTCGTCTTTCGACTTCTGCTCTACAGCCTCCTCAGGGTTGATGTGAAGTCACTGTCTCAGTCACAGTCACATTAGGCTCCCCTGGCTGTGTCCATACCTCATCCTCATTATCACTGTTCTGCATCTTTGCCCAACCTTGAAATTTGTGTTGGGTGTTGATATGATAACCATGGGCCACTTTTTCTTACACGTGTAGGCTCTGACCCAGTCACCATCTGTGTGGCCTTGGGCAAATCAGTTAACCAAATTCTCAGTGTCTGAAGGAGATGATAACTCCTGTCTCCCAGGCTGCTGAAAAGATGAGCTGAATCAGAACATGCAAAGGACTTACCTATATTCCCATGTTGCTGACTATCATTCAAGTTGTCCCCCTCACCTCTGCTGTTCCTGCCATTTCGGAGCAACCTTAACATCTTCATGCTCCAGTTGAATGTCCCCTTCTTTTTCTCAGCCTTTCTTTGAAATTCCAGTCCATACTGGTCTCTCATTTCCTTGAACTTTTATGAAGATGGGGCTCCTAACTTTGTAATAGATTCTGTTCTTCCCAGAGCTGCTCTTTCCTTAAGTTCTACATCTGAGTTGTCTCCATCAAGGTGGTCTCCAAGCAAAGCCAAACCATATGATGCTGGTTTTCATCTGACTGATAGGTGCTGAACAGGCACCCAAACCCCTTGGTGCCCTGCTTAGTTGTTTCATGGGATCTCCACACCTTGGGCAAGAAGACATGTTTTACCCCTCCTTACTTATTAAAAGTCTACCTGTAGACTATTGGTTTCATAGGTAGATTTTGGTTGAGTTTCATAAGAACTTTTGGTTTCATAGGTGAATGTTACATAGCAGTCAAGACAAAGTTTGATCTAGTAAATAATTTATGTTTAGGTAACAAGAGTAGAGGAAATATTAGGAAAGACCAGTAAATATTAGCCTTGCGATTAGTTTCTCAGTGTCAATTTTATATATTTTACTTCACCATATTTTATTTAAGAGTTTTGATAGTTTTAGGCAGGAGGGTAAGTCTCCTTCCTTTTGCTCTATCTTGGCCAGAAGCAGAAATCAAGTACCACACTGTCTTAATCACTGTTTCTTTTTATTATGTGGTTAACACCAGTAGGTCTAGCTCAAGTTCATTTCACTTCAGTTTTAGAAATGTTTTATGTATTTATACACACTTATTTTCATAAGTTCTTTATAACCAGTTAACCTCTACACTCCAACAATCCTCTTTGGTTTATTGACGTCCATGAAATGCATGGGCTAATTTATGGAAACATACTTTCTATACAATCAAGGTTTTCATATTTCAAGAATAAAATATACCTTTTAAAATTCAAATCCTGTACATGTTCTTCAGAAATAGTTTTAAATTTTATTCCTATAGGTTGTATATATATGTTGTTAAAGTTATCCCTAGACGTTTATCTACTTTTGATGATTTTGAAAATAAATTCTAATATTTTATTATTTATTAGCTGCTGTTTTTAGTTAGGAAAGTTACTGATATTTGCATATTAACTTTGTGTCCCAAATCCTTACTAAATTCTATTATTTATTGAAATATTTTCACTTAAATATTTGTGTTATCTTTCCACACAGTCATGTCTTTCATAGATACCTATTTCCAAATTTTTTTTCAGTATGCATGTAGCATAAAACCTTATGCTTTATGACAACCATCATTTTTATAAATTCATTGGACTCTGGTTCTACCTCTTATTTTTACCATGTCAGCTAGAAAATTGTGATTTTCTAAATCTCATTGAGAATTTCTCCTTACTCTTCCCTAGCTCTTTTCTACTTCAAAAGTATCATGCAAATCTATAAGATAATTCTCTTAAAATAACTAAGACTGCTTAAGAAAGAAATTTCACATAAGTACTAAAATTTAGCATAGTGCTAAATATGTTATGTTTGAATAACAAATATTCAAAAATAGATTGTAACATAAAAATGGTAAGTGTATTTATGTGTGTTAAGAATTTAAACTAGGTGTTCATAAATTAAAGATTCAGGCTTAACGTAAATCATTTCTATTAAGCGAAGTTTAAGTACATGGCTTGGAGAAATATTCAAATTCAAATATCAATCACCTAATGTTGAGTATTAAAAAGAATACAATTAAAATAAAGCAGATATGCTAAGTATTAACAGGGTAAATATTTTCATTTTATTTCAATTTTTAAAATAATTTTTGTAAAATAATGTGATTTTTTTTACTAGATTAGTGCTACAGGTGATGACCAATACACCTAAAATAGCTTACCATGGAAATATGTTCATGCATTTTAGGGCTCAGTCAGGATAACAGAGGCCACACTAATTTGGTGTATAAAAGGTCTAACATAAGAAAGAGCATCTTACGTGACTTCTGAAGATCTGGAGAGTGCCGCCCAAGGTCAGGGAAGCTGACGCCGTCTCAGTCGGCTTGATGCAACCCAGTGGGGGTTTCTCAGATTCACCTGGAAGCTGCAGCCGTTCCCACGAATCTCCAAGAAGCTCCGTCCGCTGTCCCAGTCAGTGGCAGTGAGGAGGGGGCCTCTCTGGAGGTCACCGGGAAACCACTGGGAAACCCCAGAGAACCCTGCATGTGCCCCGAGTCTGCCCGCAGCTGGCTCCGAGGCCCAGGTCCACTCAGCTGGACCCAGACAGGCCGGGGGGCTCTCTGCTTCGGCCACGCAGAGCCGTTCCTGGAGGGGGGCAGCAGAGAGGCTGCACTCACCTGG
The DNA here is from genome assembly GCF_054644295.1 of Miniopterus natalensis. NCBI lineage: Eukaryota > Metazoa > Chordata > Mammalia > Chiroptera > Miniopteridae > Miniopterus > Miniopterus natalensis. The sequence goes on along the minus strand of NC_142083.1, from coordinate 23,777,572 downwards.
AGGTGCCACGGGGTGTGTGCAGCCTGGTCGTTGGGAGGGTGAAGATGTCACTTCCATGTCCATTTGCATTCACTTTCCTCCACTCCTTTTCCGTTGACAGGAACTGGTCACTCGGCCCCGTCCAGCTACAGCCAGAGCTGCCTCAGGGACTGCGTATGATGTTAGGAGGAATAGTCAGTGGGTGAAAAGCTACCTTAACAAGTAAAGAACTGAAATAAAATTTCACTTAACCTTTAGAACTGAAAAGATGAATACTGGGTGCAGTATATAACATGAAATAATAGTCTATCAACATAAATAACACTGTTGTCACCCTAGAGTTTCTTATTTACTTAATAATTACTTTCAATACTTTTGAAAATGCCAGGTTTTTTTTTTCTAGGATACAAATATTAATGCCAAAATAATACCTAATTTTGCTGTATGAAAGTATTGAACTAATATTTTAACTTTTCTCTGACAGTCACACTGGTCTTGTCCTGAAAGTAATGGTCACTTTGCTGGGGACTCTCTGAGAGCCGACCTCTGCTGAAAAGTAATGCAGAAGGATCTGAAGTTTGCTGGTAAAACACAATTTTTATACAAACATAGGAGGGGACCTTGCTGAGTTTCACTCAAATCATACGTGGTAGGTTATGTGAAGTTTTACAAACATATGCTTTTCTTAACCTTGTTTTGGCTGGAAAATAGAGTCTTGGCTTTCACTCGTTATTGTGAAAATATTAGAAGGTACCAGAATTTCTGCTGGAAACTTGTAGCGAGCAATGAGAAAATGAACACATTTATGTTTTCTGAAGCACCTTCTATTAACTTCAGCCTGGAAGGAGATTTGAGGAATTTCTTAAGTAGGATCATGATACACATTTTATTCACCTAAATAAGTCTCATTAAATAGTCTCTAAATAAATGTATGAATGAAGTAGATTATTTGTGCAATGTGATTACATCTCAGTCTCTATACCAGGCTCTTAAAATCAGATATTTGTATTGCCTGCATTTAACAAGACCGGCCTCATTCATTTTTGTGACTGAATAAAAGTAGAAATGACGGTCATGTGTGCCTGACCAGCCCTCTTCTTCTCAACTGATAATGCTAATATTTCTTCTTGCAAAGGATCTTAATTACACATTCCCATCACACCAATTTACTTCCCTTATGTTACTGTCCCCTCATGCTGTTAATATTCTAATGAAATTCATACTGTTAATATTATCCAGTCACCTACTCTATACTTAGTTTGCAACATCACATGCATTTATATTGCAGGAAAAAAGTTAGAAAGCTACAACATGCTTCCCCAAAGACGCATTACTATTTGAAGGCAGAAGAAAAGTTTTATTGTATGTCTCCAAGTCATCTGAGTTACTACCTAAATAGATGTAATATTAGTAGCTGCCTGAATTATAGCTTCTTCAGGGACTATCTGCAATTTGTTTAAAATTTGAGAACAATTAACAGAAATGCTGGCACTGTGCTAGGCAATAATTACAGCTCTGACAAAGATATTTTACAGATCATGTATTTCCAAACTATTCACTTATTTAAAAACAAGCTTAGGACAAAAGAGCTCGTCTTGTAGATGCGTTATCTAAAAAGTCCAGGCAAAGTGGATTAAAAAGTGGATTAAAAAGTGAATTAAAATGAGATAATAAAAAGCACATTTCCATATAACTTAAGATTTAGAGTAGTAGTATAATTTCCTTTCTTCCGAGCAACTTTTCATACTGGGGATTTTCAAATGGAATTGTGAAATGCAACTCACAACGCCACATGGAAGTGGCAGAGAGAGGATTTGTGAATAGTGATGTCAGGGATGATCTTAGCTTTTAGGTAGTTGGGAAACACTGAGTACTTGCCACTTGTGTTTGTAAAGGAAACCTAGACTAAAGGTAGCAATAGAGATTAAGTGGAATTCTTCAAGAGGAGAGCATGAGGGGTGTGTGTGTGCACGCGTATGTTCAGACCTTGAGAGCAGGTGCACCCTGCAGCCCTCTCAGGTCTGTGCTCTCAGGTAGGGTAGGTTTCCTAGTGTATTTTCCATTGTGACCTGCAGTCACAGAGGTAGTTTCTCAGGATAGACGGCAGCATCCTTGACTTTCCTGCAACGGTACTAATCAGCTGTTCCATTTGAATTACAACAATGTAAGTTTTGGTCATGGAACAAATACTGCATTTTAAAATAATAATGTATTAAGTAGATTAAAATATAATTAATGTTGTTACTTTAACCTAAAATAATGTATAATATTTTCTCTCACTGACACACGTTTTAATTGTCACTAGGCCTCCATGGCCTCAGATTTGAGACATCCTATGCTTTTTCCCTAATTATTTTATGGAAAAATAAATTATTATAGAATTTTCACAGTAATAATTAAGTCTTGTCCTCTTATTTCATAGATGACTAAGCATTTTGAAAATTTAATAAAGGAAATATAGATATGATAGGAAACATTACAACAGATTATTTTATCTATTAATTAAGCGTAGGAAATTGATTTTTGTCCATCAAGGTATATGTTTTGCATTTATGCAATCACATAACATCATATAGAACATAACAATATTGTCTCAAAGAAAAAGTGGAAATTGATGTTTTTAATACTCCAAATTGTTGATCTACATATTATCCACATTTGGTGATATTTAAAATATCAGTGAAAATTCTGCCTAACTCCATTACTACACTAAAATATAATATTCCAACTTTCTGTTCTTTGGCAGATTTTTAGATTAATGAAATAGTAGCTTAGTGTTTATTATAGTTCTATATTTTTCATAATAAAACAAACTAGTAAGGTTTCTTCAAACAAATCAATTGAAGTGATTGAAAGTCTACAGAAATGTCTAGACAGAATGAGCAGCTCAGCTTGTAAGTGCTGTATCAGAATCAATACCAGTGTCATCTCTGATCTGCATGAAATCATTGCAAACTAAAACTGAAGAAAACTAACTGCAAATGGCTGATCTACTGAGTTTAATACCTCCCTATGTGTGCATTTATTATTTTTATTATCAGTCTAACTCTTTAGAATGCATTATTTTTGTGAGGTAAGTTTTGCCTATTGGAGACATATAGAACAATTTTTCCCACATGGCTCTTATCTAAAGAGATTCCTATTCTATATTATTTGCCAAGATATCGAAAATGTAATTTTACTTTCAAAATCATCTTTTCAAAGATTGATCTTGCCATTGTAACAGCAAAATAAATGCATTTAATGAACCACCATGAGATGTTTAAATGGAAATCTGAACACTTTGGTATATTATTAGTTCATTGATTTTCTATTAGTTTTCCTTAGAAAGATATTGAAATATTTAATGTTTTACATATTTTTAGAATTATATATTTTTCAATATTTTCTTCTTAAATAAGATTTATTACTTAATTTAAAATTGAATTTAGGAAGTGGTTGATTTGGAAAAATCATTCAAGAAGAGTAAAAAATTAACTAGATTTCCGACTGCCCTGATGACAGACCAAAGCTTTGTGTTCAGATGCAGATATTTCCTTTCATAAAATGTTCAATTTTTCTCTCACACACTATACTTAGCTTTTTAAGAACTTGCTTGTGAATGCTATTGTTTGCTGTAAACTGCTTCAAATTATTTAAGAATGACATATACAGAAATGACTGAAATTTCAATAAATGGCTGGATTATAAATTTTTCTTAGTGTCTCAATACTGGTATTCTGTAATTTAGTTTTTCATGCTCAAATGAGGTTATATACAGGTTGTTACATGATACTTATGATGTTTCCCATCCTATGTGCTATCATAAAAGTTTGCTCTTTCTTATGACTCTTAATGGCAAAGTGAGAGGGGCTAGCGAATGGACAAAAATCATTTGTTTCTCTAGGACTCAAAATAAAATCTTTCTTTAGACTACATACTTTTGAAATTCGGGGCAATGTCAAACTCCCTGCCTCACTCCTTTGTCTTCAGGGAACACGCTAAGGCACCTTAGTCTTTGTATATTGGGGTAAGAAAATAAATACCCACACCGCCATCCTTTAATGCAATGTCATCAAAGGATGTCCATGCAGGAATCTCTTCTGTAATTCTTCCTCCTGCAGTAGCATTTTAAGTTCCCCCTAGTGAGTGAGTAATGTCTCTCTGAACAGATACTCTATAGTTTTCCAAAATAATGAAGGGAAACAATCTAACTGCTGAATGCATCATATAACCACTATAAATTCAGGGTAAAAATGATTTTTAGGGTACTTATTCAAGGTTTTTGTGTCATGACATTTTATGTTCAACAAGGTAATGTTTTAGTTTGATGATTTCAGTGACTTATGGCCACCATATGCCAGTGATTTGCACTTATTTAATTAGCTTCTAGTTTTTCTCCCTCTCTTCTTTCCTAATTGAAAATATCTTGACTTCATCTCAGTCATGATCATATATTTTTTTTAGAGAGAGGAAGGGGGCGAGAGAGAGAGAGAGAAACATCAATTGGCTGCACCTCGACTTGGGATCAAACCTGCAACCTCAGTATGTGCCCTGCCCTGAATGGAAATCAAACCTGCAACCTTTTGGCTAGGGCTCAGTCATGATCATATTTTACATGAATCTCTATATACAGTGTTCTGACTTTTCTATATCACTTAGAATTTACGTTTAGTTCTTAGCAACCAAAACCTGACTTCAGAGGTCTTGCCCATAAGGGTTCATTTTCTCACAGAAAAGTGAAAGTTGTCTGTCACTCCACAAATTGTACTGTAATTTTCCATCTATCTGCCACCATTAACATAAAGCTTCCAGCCATAAGACCACTTCACATACCAGAATGACAGCTAGGACAGCAGCCCTCATGCCCATTTCATCAACACTCTTTCCAGGAAAAACCCTGCCGTTAGTATATTCCCCATGTGGACACCAATGTTGAAGAGATAAAGACAAGCATATATAATGAAAATGAATGTAAAGTTGAAACAAATTTCTTTCACTAAGATTCTTAATAAAGTATTGAGATTTAAAGATATGTTTGGAGAATATTAAGGTTTCTAAAAAATATTTCATTTTATTATAGGAAAAAAGTTTTCCAGATCTAGGTTGCAAACCTGGTTGTAAAAAACTGTGGTTTAAAAAATCATTCCTTTGATAATTTTAAGCCCTTTTTAAGAATGCTAGACCTCATATGTTACTTTTGCCAAAAATGGTAATGAACTAAAGATGGTCTATAGCATCAATAAGTATGACTTGCATATGTTTTTATTAGCAGTCAATTGATCATATCCAGCAATAAGAAAGTACATCACCAGTGATTTATAACATATTTGGACCATTAATATTTTAACATGTCAATAACCCTAGTAAATTGACTTATTCCTAAAGTTGCATATTTATTTATTCATAAGATTTATTAAAATATCCATACCTATCTATATGCAGGGCATAATGTTTATAGTGACTGGACTATTAAGTAGTTATAAATTGTCAACAACTCATAGAAATTAATTTTCTTTAATAGCTGTTGATTTCCCAATAGATGGTTTATGAAGCACTTGAGCATCTTAGTGAAATATGGAGCCCTTTAAATGGATATTCTTGTAGAGGAAGTAATAATGTTCTCAGTAACAACAGTGTAAATTATTCATGATTTGCTAGCATGTTTCTCCCCACATGCTTTTGCCACAAACCCATAATTAGTGCACTGAATCTGCCATTAAAATAAAGTGACTAAATCACCCAAAGCAGTACTATCCACTTAACTTATTCAACCCATTTAAATATTTTTGTGCCAAGGGGAAAGTTCACTTAACACTCTGAAATTCATAAAATCCATGCCAAAGTAGTTTTTCATGCATTATAATGAAAATAATAATATTAAGTTTGTGTATTATCTGAGTCTTGGATTCTCTAAAGATTTTGAAGTTCCTTGAGCCATCTGAAATCCACAACTTGTCTGAATATTTTCTTCATAAGTTAACTGAAAGAAATCTGGGAATAGTCTTCTCAATCTAGTTTGAGATTTGTTATGTATCTGCTATGGAAACTACCAAATCGAAAGGACCTCTTTCAGCATTTAGCATAATATTTGATGTATAAAATGATCAACACATGAATAAAGAAATATCATAAAGCTACTAAAACTTAGTATATTTATATAGAATGTAGTACATTTTTATTAAAATTTATATATTTTAATTGACTTGTAAGATGTTGTTTTTAACTTAGTTTGGATAAAGTTATTTCTTATTAATGTGGGTTTGATGCAAACTTGTGCTCTTATATTGAGACCTGGTGTGCAGTTCAATTCATGTAGCTGAGAATAGATACTTCTGTTTATAGGCAAACTGCAGCTGGACAATCCCAGGTGTGGGTTCTATGGCAAAAGGTCTCCAAAGAGGAGATGCAAGTTAGATATAGTTTAGTGTAGCAATCTTATGTTCTTGATACTCTTGGCTTGGTGAGAAGGATTGTTTGTTTTTTAATGTTTGTTACATGCAAGAATGGGTATAGCGTGCTTTTTATGTAAACTGTCAAATATTGTCTCACATTAACGGCTTTATTAATATTGAACTATTTGTGCTTCCTGAATCAACTTGTTCTCCAGCCTCCTTATGGGTTAACAAGGATGGGAAATAAAGTGGTGCCCTTGTGCAGACTACAAAAGCCGCAGTGGGGGGTGGAAGGGCACACACTCCTCCCCTTGTAAAAGGAAAAACAGAGGACACACTTTTACACTGACGCTGCTAAAATATCCAAGCCAAGTGTTCTACTATAGTAAATTTAAAAATTGTCTTTTCCACACCCCTCTTCACCCTGACTCTCAGTACTTGTTCACATTAGCATGGATTAAACCCCAAACTAGGAAAACTTGTCAATATATGCAAACTGTACTCCCTCAGGGCTTTAGGGATGGTTCCCAATTTGTTTAAAAATGCTTTAGCCAAGGGGATTAGGAAAACCTCAACTGACCAAAGGGACCCTCCTACAATATGTTAATGGCCTATTCATTTCTAGTACTAACAAAAAGGCCCAAATAACCTCCTGGCAGGTCCAATATCTAGGGTACTTACTTACCTCTAGAGCCAGGACCAATTTCCCCAAAGGAAATGGGCCATACTGGCTCTAGGGGTCCCACAAAGTAAGTAACAGCACTGAGGAATTTTAGGAATAGCCGACTTCTACCACCTGTGGATACCAGGTTTTAGAAAAAAGGGTGCTAGCCAAGCTATGCCCAAAACTTCAAAGTCCTAGGCATCTATGCTACCCACAGGTCTCATGAGAAGAATTACACCTCAAGGAAAAGTTACAGGTTCTTATCTCGAATTAAATCTATTTTTTGTAAGTCCCCACAGGAACCTGTACCTAAGACCTACTCTTATGAACCCATCAAGGACCTCAAGCTTTTCTTCAAGAAACAAAAACCTATTACAGATAAGTAATGTAATGACTGGGCATTAACATAATTGTCCTCCACTCCTCTAATCTTCTTGACAAATTTGTTACTTGTAGGAAACAGCAATTCCATGTCGAAATGATGTAGGGAGTCCAGCCCTTCCCTACTGTAGAAGAATCAACCAATGGCCTCTGTTCCAGTCTCAAATCCCATCCCCTTGTCTCCCTTAGATCAGGCAGGGAGATCAGACCCTAACACAGGCAGGGTCTAAGACCAAATGCCAGCAGTAAGTAGCTACTGTGGTCCCTCGTCAACCCTAAAATATTTTAGGGATGGAAGTCTCTGAGGGGGAAATGTAAGAAAACGAAAAGCTAAGAAAATTCTGGGACAAGTGGAATAGAAAAACTGAGACAGGAAAATTCAACAAAACCAAAAAGCTTTGCAGGCCTCTTGTAGCAGGACCTTATCTTAAGAACAAAGGGTTAAAACTTCTCACAAAAGAATGCTGGAGAGGGGGGAAGGAAGGGGGACAGGAGGAATAATCTTAATGAAACTAGAGAATACATCATTTAAATCACCCTAAAACCAACTAAAAGACTGCAGAGAGGAGTGAGGAGGGGGAAGGAAGAGTGCAGTCTTATCTCATCCCACTGTTTAAACAGAGAAGCCAACAGTCTCAGGATTTAATTGCCAGGTACTTCTCATAAATTGTGGAAAAGCCATAACAAAGAAAAGGGGAGACCTTCAGAATTAATCCATACCAGGATATCTAGCAGAGGAATTAAAATAAACAACACTATAGACAGGAGGGTATACAAAGCAGAAACCCCCACCACACTAGCTCTTCAGATTAGTTGAGAGCCTATTTGTGAGTTATGCTAGATGATAAATTTGCTTGCCTTGCTTCTTTAATAAATTTGCATGTTTTACTTAATAAATTACTTTCTTAATAAATTGGCTTTATCACAATGCAATCATGGTCTCTCACTTGAATTCATTTATACGAGCATGGCAAGAACCGAGGTGGAGACAGCCCTTTCCCTCTGACTCAGGGGGCTGTCAGGCAATACCTCTCTGGTATCTGTGAGAGGTGCTTGTAATGAAGCCATAAATAATAGTTTATGTGTTTTATTATATTTTAAATGATTTGAGGTTTGGGACTTCTACCAATTTTTTTCCAATTACATGTAACAGCTACTGGTGCACTGTGGGTACTCCATAAAAGTGTGTTGGATGAATATTTCTTGAAAAATGTGGACTTAGCAACATCAGTAAAACCTTTAACCTAAATATGTCATCACAATTGCGTTTTTCTAAAAAAAATCCTTGATAAGTGGCTAACAGATCCCTCTCTGTTGACCGAAAAACTTTAGTGCATCAAGACACAGAGAAGCCTGGACTTATCAACATAGGTCAAAACTGTTTAAAGAGAGTCATATAACTATCTCAATTATCTTCTTAGACATAATTTCTGATATTTTTAAATTTTAGAATCTTTTCTTATTAATGCAGCTAGTATCCAAATAACTTGTAATTTTTACAAAACTAAACCTAAGACTTAAAAAGAAATTCACAATCTTTTATGATTCACGCCCTAGGACTCCTAGGATCTATTAATTGTGGACGTGGTTTAGGCAACTAGAGGAGAGGACTCAGCTTGCACACACATGCTACAGTGTAGTAAGGAAGTGTAAAGAATTATCTACAACTGTTTCACTATCTCTTGGTCAAGATTCTCTTGCACCATAATAAATACCTCTTGGCCCTGTTTGTCCTGCTGGATAAGTACGTCTGCAGAGCCCCAGGCACAGCCTCTCAGATGTCCTCTCCAAGCACATGCTTACGGGGTAATGGAGATGAAGCCCACAGTACTGATGAAACTATTCATCAAGAATGTCATTCCTTAAACTTTTAAATTATAGCACTTAATAATCTTGGGACAGTTATGATTTTATAGAACATCAACTTCACTTTATTATATTAAAAACTCCCCCAAATTCTGAACAATGAAATGTCCTATGGCCACTTCCTTCAAACAGTACAGGCTAGAAAGAGGAGATACAAGAGTAACTTTATAGTAGAGAGAGAAATCTGACGAACTCTGTCTTAGCCAGTTGAATAAGGTCACTATCTATAGCCATAAACCGTGTTTATATTGTACACCGTTGATACAATGTGATGCGAATGGCACTGTACCTCTGTGACCTTTGTCTCAATAACCCATAACCCCTGTCTAACCATGAGGAACATGTCAGACGAACACAAACTGAGGATATTCTACAAATTACCTGATTAGTACTCCTCAAAACGGTCGACTTCATCAAAAGACAAGGGAAGTCTGAGAAACTGCCACAGCCAGGAGAAGCCTAAGGAGTCATGAGGGCTAAGTGTGGTATCCTGGGCGGGATCCTGGAACAGAAAAAGACATTAGATAAAAACTAAGGAAATTTTTGTAAAAATGGAACATTTGCATGAAATAACATTAAGAATAATCTATTAATGCTGGTCATTAGTTGTGATTAATTAAAATAACATGTTACCAATATGCAAAACTAGGCTGGGGTTTACAGAAACCCTCTATACTACCTTTGCAACATTTTGTTAGTCTAAAACTGTTGATGGCGGCAAGAACTGTGCCAGGTGTTAGACCAGTGGGGTCAGACTAGACCTCCATTCAGCAACCCTGATATTTGAGTTCTGGCTAGAGAAGAATTCAGAGCCACGACTCAAACTATAAGAGAGAGTTTATTTAGAAAATCACAGAGGTAGAAAAAGTGAGCAGTAGAAGAAATGGGCTCAGGAAACAAGTTACAGAGGCAAAAAAAAAAAAAAAAAGAGGTGCTCTTGGAGCTTAGGAGAGAGAAGGGTAAGAGTAACATGCCTGGGGATGGGGGGAGTTAAGAGGGAGGGAAAAGATAGAGGTGTGCTCCGGAGAGGAAAGGTTTTTGGGTCCTCTATCTTAAGGGCTTTTAAGGGTGGGGATTTTAGGGGAGGTTTCAGGGGAGGATCTCAGTTTAATATGCATCAGCTTTTCAGGTATGTCTTTTCAGGGTCATGGTCTCTACTGATGGGTCAGCGCCAGGGCAAGGGGTCGTTAGTCAATGCAGCTGAGGTTCAGCTTATCTGGTTTTGCTGTTTTTCTGGGTCTGGAGCTGAAACACACTGAGGCCTAGATGTTTTTAATGTGGTTCAGAACCTCATTGTCCTAGGGACTGAATGCTTAGGGGCTATTCTCCAGCCCCCCCTTCGTTCTCCCTCTAAGGGGGTCTAACCCACATGACTAGCAACATGCCAGGGGAGGAAAAGTAAGGGGAGGGTCTGAACATGACTAGTGAGATGAAAGGTCAGGAAGTCTAAACCACATGACTAGTGATATGCTAGGGGAGGAAAGGTCACCCTGGGCATCCTTGATTTCCCTATTTTGCCTGTTGCTAGGCACCCAGGCCTTTCTGGTCTGGTGACCTTCTGTACCTGGTCTATCATCCTTGCTCTGCTCACACCCATCTAACTGCCTACCACAAGAGGAGTTGCCGATGGGGCTGGAAGGTTAATATCATTGAAAAAATAAGGCCATCACAAACCAGGGCAGTCCCTGAGTTGAGTCAGTGCTTCTGGAGAACTGCTCTTCTAAGGTCAATACACCTACTAAATAGAGTATTTTAATATGGGAAGAACCACATGGACTGATGATGTAAAACATGCTTGCCTTGACCTCTCATTTGTGTTTTCCATAAGTTGTTAAATTTTTGCACTCTGAAATAATGTTCTATTTAATATAACCATGAGGAATATGTGCTTCCACTGTGTATTTTCTAGCTGTTGCTGCCTCCTCTATTTTGTCAGGAAGTTCTTGTAAAGAAATATCTGAGTCATGGGGATTTGTACCCAGAGAGTTGACAACCTTGTAGGCATCTCACACATGAGGCACTGCACCCATGATGGTAACTATTATATGTGGGTGTGCATGTTCTAGGTTCCGGAATCAAACCCTGAGAAGTGATTAGGAAATAATGTTGCTGAAAAGGCCACATAAGAAATGAGAATATTTAATAATGTAGCATATGTAGACATGAGTTGCAAATGAGAAACATCAAGGAAAATATCACCACAGACAGTCGGAGCACGGGCAGGCAGTGACAGGGTGAGATCAGTTAATTATCACAGAGGGTGCATTGGAGAAGAGCTTCAATAAATTGATGACTGGTACAACCGACTTCATGGAATTGTCTTTGGTGTGTCTTATTGACTCACATATTTTTGTTTTATGTTTTCTGTCTACCAAAGTGCTTAAATCTGAACAGTGGTGATGCACCTCAGCACTAAAAGACCAAGGACTGGTTCACAAAAAGGCACTTATGACATGACTAATGGATAGATGATTTAGTAGAGAAAAGGCACACTAGGCACCTGGAAATGAAGAGACATTGGTCATACCAATTCAATTGCTCGGCAACACTTGAGTGGTTAGTAAGTGTCAGACTATCAAGAAAAAAAGTAAGCACCTCAGTTTATATAAAAGAAATCATACATTAAAGAACTGAGTTATAAAAACAAGAAATAGAACATCAAATGAACACATTTACACATAAGACTTTGGTTATAATCACGATGTGTAAATTTTTGAATTGCACTGGGGAGCTTATTTTTATAAGGTAGATCTCTCATCTTTCTCAGAAAGTTTATCATACTATGAATAATGTCATGTTATTTTTACAAATTCAAAATTATAACTCTACTTGTATAAAACTAGATGGTTGTGAAACTGGTTTTGCCAATATATGGAAAATCACCTCTCTGTGATTGTGACTGAACCCAGGTCATTTTTCACTGATAATGCCACACCATGATCTTTATCAAGTTACTGTGCCCTGCTTAGAGAGGACAGGGTGAGAGATGAGTTTAACTTCACCTGGCAGAATCAATGGCACAGTTGAGGAGATAAGCTCACCACATAAGTCAGCAATTTTTATCCAAACAAGGGTCTGGGTGGAAATCCCTTGGAAAGTCCTAAAGGATGCTAAGTTTCCATAATTTATGTAATGAACTGGACTTTCACACTCCTCCAAAAAAAGTCTGCCTCCTAATCGGTTCAAGGAGTTTTGTAACCTTGTACTGTTTCACTGTTGAGTCAGTAATGGCCAGAGTGTAAGGGAGGAGAAATGTAGGAAAAAATGTTGACCTCACTGGTTCTGTGGCCCATGCAGCCACTCATTTGACCATCCAATGGTTTAATTTGTGATACCAGTTATTTGGGGAAAATTGAAAAATCTCTATTTCAATAATTGCATTTTTTTTTTTTTAGATATGACTAACTCTTAGTGATAAAAATAAATTAAGCAAAATAAGTTATTTTGTTTAGAATAGATAAAATATGTTATAATGTTCTCCTCTCTTGTGTAAAATGCCAGCAGACCTCATTTGGATATAGGATACTCGGCACTGAGCAATGCCTGAAAGATTTTGAATGATTACAGGCCTGCCTACTGGTTTCATCCTCACAGCAGAAGCTTAATAAATGCTTACTAATAGTCAGAGCTTATGGATGGAGACACTGGCCTGGAAGTTAAATTCCACAGCTAGTATTTTCCTTTTACTGGATGATTCCTCTACACTGCAGTTCCCGAGTGTGGTGAGGAAGCTCTCAAGAGAGATGTCTGTGTCCCCCAGAGGATTTTTTATATTTCCAATATAGTTGGGTTAAAAGGCCCTCCAAGGAAAACAGCAGGTAAGAACCTGGGCCCCAGGGAGCCCGTAGAAGGACACAAGCTGGAGCGAGTTATTTGAAGAGTGTAAGGCAAATGCCAGCCTGTCAATGAAGACGAGCTCTGTCTGAAGATGAGTTGTGGGACAATAAATCATAAATAGGACTTCAGGTGTCAGTCAGGAAATAAGATATTACTTTGTCCAAAGTGAAGCAGTTGGGGACAACAGAGCAGAATATTGCAGATCTGGAAGCTTCCTTGAGCTCTGGGTACCATGGCAACCAGGCCAGGACCGGGAGTAACAGTCACTCTCAAGGGTAAACGGATCACAACAGGTTTTCCTTCTGAACTCAGAACACAGAGGAGAAGAGGGATAAACGGATCGTTCATTTCACTGACTCCAGGCTCCTGAGAATGTCCAGGCTCCTAGAGGCTGCCGGGCAGGGCTGGGGTCATGGGCGGGCCTGATGCTGGTGGACACTTAACTCAGGCAGCATGCTCCCGCTCTTGCTGTGGGAAACGGGGCAGAATCTCATTTTGACTCTGCACAGAACAGCACTGATCAGAATCTTTGCCAATTGTCCCTGAGCAGCAAACATTAAGGGAATAAAGTGGAGAAATTTTAGAATAAAGCAACTTCAGATAACTCGTATTTTTCATAGCATGTGAGGCATATGCTATTATGGAGTACTATTTTTGAAATTCTAAAAGCTTTCATCATTCACCTATCTTTTGATCTTAGTAACAAAAGGATCTGAGGGGCAGAAGCTGAGTGTTCCTCCTAATTAGTTCTTTGTTTCTTATTTTTCAGTGATATTTCTTTAAAAGAATTTAAAATTTAAAAAGTCAGATTTGGACTAGTGTAAACACAAGTGGGCCAGCATCAGAATGTAGCACATGACAAAGGGACTGGAAACTTTATGTGCTATTTTTAACCTTCCTTCTGTCACAGTGTTCTTGATACTGGCGATCTTTCTGTTAAAGATGACACACAAACTTTTAAAATTCTTTTCACTAGACCTTCTCAAGCTGTGGCCGCAATTCTGCACCAATTCCAAAGTAGAGGTTCTCCCCCGCACCAAGCAATTCTCCATCACCAGCTGGTGTCCTACAATCCAACTCAGTTCTAAGACAATCTACCTGGATGTCAGGTCCCACAGGGTAAGCCCTCTGGGCTCTGTCCTCCAAGATTGTCCCCCCACCTTCAGACCCCAATCTCAAATCCAGATTATCGCCTATGCTTCGAACTGGTTATAGATTAGAATCCCCAACAACCCCCTTACTGGACTCAATTATTTTGCTAGAGTGGCTCAGAGATCAAGCAAGAAAAGCTTACCCCTCTGTTAAGTATAGCATCCTACAAATGGGGTATGAGAACTCACTTTCTATGACTTAAAAAGTCACTTTCTTTTTCTTTTAAAAATTTTTAAATTTTGTTTTTTATTGAATTTATTGGGGCAACATTAATAAAATTATGTTTTAAGTGTACAGTTCTATAAAACATCATCTGTACCTCGTATTATGTGTTCCCCACCCCAAGTCAAGTCTCCCTCCAACGCCATTTACCGCCCCCTTACCCTCTCGTACCTCTATCCCCCTCTTCCCTGTGGCAGGCACCATACTGCTGTGTCTACAAGGCTTTTCGATTGTGTTTTTGATTGATTTTTCTGTCAGAGGGGAGGGGGGTTTGGGGGACTGAGTGAAAAATGTGAAAAGATTAAGCAAAATTTCCTTTGACTTGCATTTTAAATCAAATTTTAAATCCGCCATTGTAGGTTCCCATTTGAAAAAAGGAAACAAAGCACTATTGGGGCTGTGAACATTCTCAGCCAATGTGTCTACTGTATGAGGTCTGGCCGCTCCATGACTCTCCTAAAGGGACACATGCCGTGGGAGTAAGTTCATGCTCTGGGGCTGGACGAGGAGGAAGGCAATGGAGAGTTTGTTCTCACCCCCAGTGCCTCCGAAGTCCACGTGTTCCTTCTGTCAACGTCCAGACAGTGGCTATTCCGTGTTTTTCCTGGAGGTTCATGCAATATGTGGATTGGGGGCAGCAGGAGGTGGCGCATTAGGGGTCCCCTGGGTTCAGCCAGAGTTTTGCTTCTGCACATTAAATTGAATCAGAAGTCACTCTCCTTCTGTATCCATCATATTAAGTTATCTTGAACAGATTTCAGTAAATTATTCTTGGAAAGGGTTGCTGTGAGTGGGTTGTGAACTTCATGTTTTTTTTCCTGAAATGTAAGCAAAAAAGTTCAGTTGTGATTCAGTGGGGTGGCGGGGCGCTTCCTTTGCCTGGGAGCCTCCAGGTGGTGAGCCTGTACAGTGATGGAAATGAAATCGTTGACCTTGGGAGTTTAGCCTGTGTTGCGATTAAATCACTTTCATGCTATTACTTTAGGGAGGTTCCAAAAGTCCTTTTCACGCATTTTCCACAGATTCCTTTCCCACAGTCATATTCTATTTCCACTATAAAATTACAGTGCTTGGGAAATATTAAACACAAATGAAACTTCCCTATTCCCCATTGCTACCATTTTGTTTTCTGTTATAACAACCTGGTGTGTTAAGCAATAGAAAGGAAATACATTCACTTAAGAAAAGAGTAATGTCGCCCCAGCCTGTTCCGTTTGTGGGTGTCAGGGTTTAGGCGGAGGGGGGGAAGCCACAGCAGTGGCTGTGAGACACTGTCCTTCCTCCACACAGCTACATTTGCATGTCTGCGGTCCTTGCTCAGAACTGGACAGACGCCACTCCGGAAAGTGTCGCGTTTGTTTGGTGAGGGCGGTTTGCCTTGTGCTTCATTTGGAAAGGCCCTGTGCTGCAGTGGTTCCTACAGAACACTGAACTCGGGGGGCTTGAAGCAGGAGCCCCCTAATTTGTCACTGTCACTCCGATCATTCTCTGGCACTGAACATGCTCAGGAGCCGTGGGTGCCCACGGGCCCCAGAGCTTCCCCAGCGGGAGCACAGTGGGTGCATCTCCACCAGCCTCAGAGGCCGGGGTGCCCCCTCCCTCAGCAGGGCCGCCTGCGCTGCCATCAGCCTGTCACCTCAGAGAGAGGGGGGAAGGGACAGGGAAATGCCACCAAACAGAGCTGCTGCTGAGTCTCCTAAGACTCGTAATTTCACAACTTCTGTTGAGAGCATTAAAGGGGAGTTAATTAGACATTGTTGTGACTGATTCTCAAGCCCATGATGTGTCTTTTTATGGGACTGATGTGTTATCTAGACTAATTTGCAGAAGTTTAATAGCCAGAGGTTTCACAGCATCATGAAAAATAAATCACACATGATGAAAACCTATTAAAAACATCCAAATAATCAATCTGCAAAATGCCACTTTTAGTAAGTCATCAAAAGATAACCCCAAAATGGAATCTTTTTGAGAGGGTCAGCTAAAATCTCCCCTCTTTTTTTAAAGAACAACTTTCACATCCTGATTAAAATCAGAATTCTTAGAAACTCAGCCTAGGTATAGATGGCATGGCGGGTAAACTGTCCTTAATCTCCTGAGGCCTACAGGGAGGGGGCCATCAGACCTGCCCTGTCCACCGTGGGAGCAAGGACACAGAGCCTGCCCACTCGTGTTGGGACTTCTCCCAGAAAAGCCCCTCCAGGCACATGCCACACCCTTTCAGAGGGGCCATGGGAAAAAGATAATGCTCTCATGTGGTCCAACTGCAGATGAAAACACAGATGGCACAGTGTTGATAACCCAGTATGGCGTCCCTCACTCGTAGTGTAACAGAAGTGTTACCACATCTTCCGCACACTGGCTAATAAAGAGGCAACTGCATAATAACCAGGCCTGGACTCCAGTCTCACAAGAGATTAGCCTGTACCACTGGAATCCACCCAAGGACCATAGAAGGGCCAGGATGCCATGGCAGAGGTGACTAGGCCATGGCGTTTTCGCCTACCTCCAAGCTCTTAATGAGTGTCTGTGGCCTGCTCAGAGGGGTTTCACCTTTGATTCTACTAGAGGTGCCGGTTCCATCAACCCAGGGCCATGTTTTATGGTATTGTTTTAGGCTGGCATTTTTGGTCCATGCCGTAATGCAAATTTAGACTCTAAAGCCCTGTGTGGCAAGGACTCAATATATAGTTTTTAATGATTCAACAATTTACTTAACACCTATGATATGTGAGGCACTGTTCTAGGTGCCGGATGTGGCAGTGACCCAAAGGGTCATAAACAGTGTCCTCATGCAGCTTAAATTTTCAGAGGGGAATACAGCTCTTATCCTGGAGTCACAGGATGATAGCAAGCAGCTCTATTGCCACACCTGGATGGTGGTGGTTTTCCTTGCCTGCTTAGATTGGCAGCACTGAAATGGCCCTGTGCCAGGAAGTCAGCTCTCTTGCCCCTTCTTAATAGAATCAAGGCCACAAAACCTGCCTTCCCATAGAATTTAGAATCCCATCTGCCTTGTGCCTGTATCCAGATCCTGTATCACCGTGGCTGCTGAGGGTTCAGCTTCAGTTTTCCCTTGCTTTTGAGCTAAGCAACTGATTAAGGTCATTTCTGTTATATTTTACTTAGCACATGTCAGGGTATCCACAAAGTCTGGGAATATAGGTTGTGTTTTTCAAACTGAAGGTTTCCTAGATGATGCTTTTTATATTAATCTATGTTTACAGAATTTATGGGTATATGTCTTTAGAGAGCATCTTTGGATTCAATTCAGTCTACCAAGCTACTGAAAGTACATTAAAAATTCCTGTGATCTCCACGTAGGGGCACCTTCCCCACCTTCCCACTTCTCACTTTCACATTTTTTTGTGGAGTGAATGATAGAAAAGGAAAGGAGTCACAGGCTGTTCTGATGAGGACACACTGCTATACACAATTTAAGGAGCTTATATTATCTTCTATTTCAGGATTTGTGTTCTCTGAGGGCATCACTGTATGTTCTCTATTTTTCTATTGTTTTCTTTGTCTCTGCCACCTAAGCACTACTGAGTATAGGACTTGATCCTCAGGCCTCTTTGTCTCCCACTCTCCACGAGGTGGTGAACATTTGTTCTGTGTACCCAGCATCTCTTTTTTTTTTTTAATTTTATTTTTGTTTAAAATATTACAGATGTCCCTTTTTCTCCCCAATGACCCGTTCCACCCCGTTCCTTCCCCCTCCCCAGTCCCTCTCCCCACCATTGTCCATGTCCTTGGGTTGTGCATATATGCATATAAATTCTTTAGTTACTCTCTCCCCCTCCACCCACCCACCCTCCTCCATCCCTCTGACATTCGTCAGTCTCATCTATGCTTCCATGTCACTGAATCTATTCCATTCATCAGTTTATTAAGTTCTTTAGATTCCATGTATAAGCGAGATCATATGATGTTTGTCTTTTGCTGCCTGGCTTATTTCACTTAGCATAATTTTCTATAGGTCCATCCATACTGTCCCAAAGGGTATGAGAGTCTCTTCTTTACAGCTGTATAGTACTCCATGGTGTGAATGTCCCACAGCTTTTTTATCCACTCATCTACTAACAGGCACTTGGGCTGTTTCCAGATCTTAGCTATTGTAAACTGGGCTGCTATGAACATCGGGGTACATATACTCTTTCTCAGTAATGTTTCAGGATTCTTAGGATACGTTCCTAGGAGTGGAATCACTGGGTCAAACGGCACCTCCATTTTTAATTTTTTGAGGAACCTCCATACTGTTTCCCACAGTGGTTGCACCAGTCTGCATTCCCACCAGCAGTGACCTAGGGTTCCCCTTTCTCTACACCCTCACCAGCACCTGTCATTGTTGACTTATTGATGGCAGCCATTCTGACAGGTGTGAAGTGATACCTCATTGTGGTTTTAAGTTGTATCTCTCTGATGATTAGCGATGTTGAGCACTTTTTCATATGTCTCTTGGCCATCTGTATGTCCTCTTTGGAGAAGTGTCTATTCAGGTCCTTTGCCCATTTCTTAATTGGGTTGTTTGTCTTCCTCTTGCTGAGTAATATGAGTTCTCTGTACACTCTGGAAATTAGCCCCTTATCGGATACATCCTTGGCAAATATGTTTTCCCAGACCGTGGGTTCCTTTGTATTTTGAGGCTGTTTTCTTTTGCTGTACAGAAGCTTTTTAGTTTGATGTAGTCCCATGTTTATTTTTTCTTTCCTCTATCTTTGATGACAATGTCCACCTCCGCATGGGGGACTCCCTTCTTCCCACCCCAGGGTGCCTGGTGGGACTGTTAATATGAATGTTCTTCTCTCCATGACAAAAGGAGGGTAAGACAGAGCCAACCTGACCCACTGTACAGCAATGCCTGTATTTTAGGTATTGCTGTGCAGTAAAGCACACCAAAGCTTACAGCCTTAAAACCACCTCAGTTTATATTCAGTCATGTGTTCTGTGGGTTTATAAGGTAGGTCTTCTCCTCTGAGTGATGTAATCTGGTGCTTGTGGGTGTTTCACCTAAAATGTCTTAGGTCTTTCCACTTCCAGGTCCCTATCCCTTATCAATTCTATGGCAACAGGCTCTTCCCAACTTGTTGCCCTTCATCTTATCCCCCACAGCCATCACCAGCAATGATGTTCCACACTGTTGCCAAGGTGGTGCTTCTAAAGCACACGTTGCATCATGACCCTTGGAGTAGACAATCCTGCTGAGTCTCCCCTTAGACTTCAGAGGGAAATCAGTATTATGATGGAGCATGGAAAAACCTATAATCTGCTCATCTCTGTTATCTTTTGCAACCTCAGCCCAGCCCTCCCATGGCTTCCTGGGTTTCCCCTGGCCTTTGTACATACGGAAATTGCCGCAGTTGTATAAATATATCACATTTCTTTAGAGACAGAGTTTTTGGCTTCTAACTGGATTGTCTTGTAGGTTTTTTTGACCTTTCATCTGAAACCACTATAATGGTTGTGTTTTTTGGGGGGGTAGGGTGGATAAGGTTGAGACAGCAGGTTGGAAGAAAACTACAAGATGAATATTATTCCAATATAAAAATAAAAATGTACTTGACTCTTGACTCAAAAATTATGCTTCTAGTCACCTAATTGAAAAAGTACCCCAAATTGCTCCAAAATGATTTCATTGTAATATATTCAATCACAGCAAAAATTAGAAACCTAAATGTCTTCCCATTAGAGACTGATTAAAAAAGTGTTTTGTACATTTATGCAATAAAACGCAATAGCACTAAGAGAAAAATCAGATCATTAAAGACCACAAAGAACCAGGGAGCAGCAAAAACAAAACACAACAACAGTATAACAATATCAGAAACACCTCGTGGACACAGCAGTATGGCAATTACCAGAAGGAAGGGGGTGGGGGAGGTAGGAGAGGGTAAAGGGGAATAAATGGTGATGGAAGGAGACTTGACTTTGGGTGGGGAACACACAGTACAATATACAGATGGTATATTACAGAATTGTACACCTGAAACCTAAAATTGTATTTACCAATGTCACCCCAATGAATTCAGTAAGAAACAATAACAAAGAAATAAAATATTTTTAAAGAAAAAAAAGGGGCTTTTTAGCTTCTAGAAAGTGGTGTTTCCATACCCCATTTGTAGGATACTATGCTTAACAGAGTGCGCTCTTCTTGCTTACAAGAGACTCTTCTGTGTTGAATGGAATTTCATTACTTATTATTGGAAAAATGAATGTGACATTTCTGCAACACAGAGGTAGACATGAGTTTAGACATATCAGCAAATCTTAAAACATTCATTCTATAACAAAAATGGTCCGTTTTCTTCCTTTGACTCTTTTCTAGTTTAATTTTCTGTCTACCGTATGCTACTAAAGTGCAGGAAAGATCTGTGGAATATGACCGACTATGTTTGCAGAGTTACCTTCGTGCTAAGCTCTCATTCTTGGCCACTTATTACTTCTTTAAAAACAAAAATAGCTTTTGGCCTAAAGTTTCTCTTGTTGTTTTCATGCCAACAATAAATTTTATTTGGAAAGCTTAAAGGGGAAAAAACTTTCAGTTATTAATATTTAAACCAATATGGTTCTTCATACATTGAGATAAAAAGTATAACATTGAAATACTTTTGTTTATGAGTAACCTGAAAAGGTTTCCATTGAATTGCCCTCAAGTTGGCATGGTTGCAGTCTGATTTAAAAAATAATTTTTTTTTCACTATTCATGCTTACATCCAGGTGGGTAAAATTGAGCAGCAGCAACTGAATCACTATTACCTTGTGGCCTCTCTGGATAATTATCAATTTCCATGTGGATCACACAGATAAAATAAGTCTGTTCATGGGCCATAGCATTTCGTGTGTGTGTCTGTGTATATATACAATTTACCTCCCCCCCTTTCTCTCCCTCTCCCTCCCTCCTTCTCTCTCTCTCTGTTCGTTAGCTCTAGTAGTCTTTATTTTCCCTTCTAAAATGATGAGCCTGGCATGGGTCTATTTTTTTCTTACATGAAATTCATTCGCTTTACAAGCGGATGGGGTAAGAAAGACTAATTCCCTTCGCCCCTCAGCGCCACCCGATTTCCCTCTCCCTCTGGTCTGAGCTGTGTCTTTCTGACCTTCGCCTTTCAACACAGACTTGGCCCAATCCAAGCTGGATGGGTGGAAGCTCAGCTGCTCACAGTGTGGTCTTGGGCCTGGTATTGGCCTGCCCTGTGCCTCTGTCCCTTCCCAGCTCACTTCATCACTGTCACATGTTATCTACCAACTTCCTCTGATTATAACCAAGCTTTCACTTACTTATATCCCTGTCTATTGAATTTTCATTATTAAAACTTTATTGCTTATTGTTTGCTGCTCAACCAAAGATGATGCTGTAATTATATTTTTTCTTCTTGGACCATTTTTTGCTTTTTTATTTTTATACTCTCCAATAGCCTTTAATGTGCTTCTTGATATGGTGTTACATGGGCTCAGGACTCCCAGACCATCTCTGCAGCTCAGGTTCCCCTGGGGACAGTCCTCCTGGGGCTCTCTGACCACAGTTCCCACCAGAGTGTCCAGCATGGGTCTATATTAATAGAATACAAACTATTTATCGAAAGTTTTCCTTCAGCCTTCCTTATTTTGCCCCCTTAGCCTCCTGTTCTGAGATACTGGGTGATGCCAGTTTCTAAGCCACTTGAAGAACCTGCCGTGCAAATGGAATAAGCTGGAGTCCAGCTCTTGTCCCCATCACCCCAGGCAGAACACGTCTCTTCTAGCCACAGTGTAACCTAGAAGCTTGGCTGTCCCCAGTATCGAATTGGCTTTTTTTTCCCAGCTTCCAAAACTCTATTGTTCTTGTGGCCTCTCCTGTGTTTTGTGTACTTTAAAACGCGTTCTAGTGGTGATTTCTGGAGGGAGCAGATGTAGTTCTTATAGCTTGAATTCTGTCTTCCAGCTTACCTGAGAAACTGTCTATATTCTTTAATGCCAGCGCAAAGCCATTCTGCTTTGTAAGTGGTTCTGGAAGGCTGAAATGGGCAAAGAAAATCTAACCCTAACTGTTGCAATTTATTACTTATTATTTTAGGCAGGAAACAGCCTTTACTCTTCAGAACTACATGTAATGGACAGAACAGTATTTTCTATAATAACAAACTAAACATCTCCCCAAACAGCAGTACTAATGCTTCTAGGTTCCTGTATAATTGAAATGTTAAATTAAAGAATTGTTAAATATCTTACATAATAGGATGCACAATTAAAAGCTAATCTATAAAATATACAAATAAGTTAAAAGAGAACTGTCTAATGCCACAGTGGGAGGAAGATAATTATTTGTTTTAAACCATGAACTAGAGGAACATTTGAAGTGAGTCTTATAATCCATTTTTTATTATCCAATTCAGCTTCTCTTAAAAGTTCCCTTAGAAATTTATGAGGAAGGAATCAGAAATCATTAAAGAGTAAAGCTGATATTAAATTTCTAATCTGTGGACTTTCAAGCTTTTAGCCTTCTGTCTTTATTGATTAAAACTCTTATCCTTTACTAATTCGTATGAACAAGCTATTGAACTTTAATTTGTAATTGCTAAATGCATTAGAAAATTCTTCTACATGTTCCTTGTTGATGTAAAGCTATAAACCAATCTAAATAACACTCACTTTTAAAGGTTTTGTATTGATTATATCTATCTATAACTGTACCTGTATCTATATGTCTACAGCTATATTAATGATTTCCTTGGACTTCTACTCCTAGCAATATGGCAAACTAAAAGAACACAATTGGATTTTGGATGAATTGAAACAAATACAATTTAAATGTATTCTGGGGCTCCTGGATGTCAAGCAAATATTAAAGGAGCAAAGAGAGAATTAAAAACTGTAGGAAAAACATATCTCAGAGTATTAAACTTGGGTTTGCCCTGAGAAAAAATACTAACCCTAGCCCTGGTATTAGGAAACTAAGCCTAGTACCTGCAAAAAGTCAAGGCTTAAACATAAGACTGTTTCTTTAAGATACGCTGTACATTGGAAGCCCTTGTCATTTCTGAGGCTAAGTTTAACCAAAGGGGGGGAACTTTTATATCACTAATTGCAAAAAGAAACAAACCACCAATGAGTGAACTCTCTTCAAAAGTTTCAGATATAAAAATTATAAAATTAATGCTATGTATAAAATATCTAAAATTAAATATAGAGTCAAATAATAAACAGAGATGTACTATCAGAAATGGCAAGGCAGATTTGAAAAATAACTAAATAAAGCACATGGAGATGAAAAATATACTGACTAGTAATAAAACTTGAGTTGGTTCATTTAATGTCAATTAGGCATAGGCTGAAGAAGTTACTGGTGTCTTTGAAGATAGAATTGAAGAAGTTATGCAGAATATAGTGAGGCCAGGCATAGTAAGGGATAAAACAGAAGTGCTCCAGATTCTATAGCAGCATTAACAGCCCATCTCAAATCTTAGCAGCTTAAAACTATTATTTTATTATATTTATGGATTCTGAAGATCAGTGTTAAAGGCACAGCCAGGATGATTTGTTTCTTTCTCTCTCTTTTTTAATTGATTTTTGAGAGAGGAAGAGCAAGAGAGAAAGAGAAACATCGATCAGTCGCCCCCAGACCTGGGATCAAACTCGCAACCTGGGCATGCTCTTCAACCAGGAATCAAACCCACCATCTTCTGGCGTATGAGACAATGCTCCCACCAACCGAGCCACTCCAGCCAGTGTGGGATGGTTTGTTTCCTATCAAGGATGTCAGGGACCTCAGTTGGGAAGACCCAAAACTGGGGGTGATTTTAGTTAGTAGCTGAATTCATACGAGGACACCTTCACCCACGTGTCTGAAGGGTAATAATAATGATTATCAGCTTGTACCCAAATTGGGCTGTCCACCCGAATAACTATATGTGGCCTTTATACATGGGGTTTTACTGGTACACCCCAAGAAAAAACAATTTGGTGTTTCTTGTGCTGTGGAATCTGGGCTCCCAGAACAAGTGTTCCAAAAGGGTGTGTCATTGTTACGACCTAGCCTTGGAAGTCACTAGCATCACATCTGCTATACTCTGTTGGTTGATTCAATCACAAAGATCCATCCAAATTCAAAGGCGAGGAACTTAAGTACATCCCACTACTGGCCGGCATGAGTGTCAAGGTCACATTATGGAAGAGCACGTTGTGCCATCTTCAGAAAACATACTCTGTCCCAAGAGGTTAAATTCCATAGAGGAGACTGAAAAAGTCTAACATATGAATAATCAGTATCCCTGAAAAGAGGACAATGGCAGAGAAGCAATCTTCAAAGAGAAAGTGGCTGAGGGTTTTTCACAGGGATGGAATTCATGAACCTACCAACACAGGAATCACAACCTATACCAATAAGGATTTAAAATAAAGAAAATGTACCTTTTTCATTTTTTAATGAAAGATACAAAACAAGTTGGAGAAATTTCTTAGGAAAAAAGAAGATAAAAGGATCACCTAATGAAACAATACTAAGAATGGCTCCTCAGGCACAAAAATGAAGCCAAAAAGCAGAGAACTATGTTGCCAAAATGCTGAGTGAAAATGAATCTCATCCTGGAACTGTCTATGCAGCAAGACTGCATTTTTTTAAAAATAAGAGTGAAATATATTTCACATGATCAAAAGGTGAGAAAAATACCATCCGCCAATCTTTGCTAAAGAACTTTAACGGATACATTTTTTGTAATTTCTTTTAAGCTTTATTTAAGTATACACCTTCAAGGAGTATTACTTCTGGCATTTCAAAGGTGTGTTAACCTAGACACACAAGAACAACAGACTGGTGTTGCTTAAAAAGCTTCCACTAAATGGGCAAGTCTCAGTGGGTAGTCAAGCCTGGGCAGATAACTTTTTTAGTAAAAGGTTTATCTTTGTGTTAAACAAACCCTGCCCCATTGATTTTGTGACTATAAGTTAAGGCACCTTTGAAATAAGCTTTACCATCCTCAAGAGATCACATAATCTTTTTAACTACCTTGTAATCCAATCCATGCCTTGCTTTCTCCCACTTCTGTGTATCTTCCCTCAATTTTAAATGCATAAAAGAAACTACAAAGGGTCATTCTCCAGAGCATTTGAGATCTTGCTCTCCAGAAATTGTTGTTAGTTTTGGCTCAAATTCATAAAAATTCTCTACAGGTTTCGGCATGTCTTACACCAACACCAGGCAGTTAAGGGGGGCATCTTCTAAGTCCCTTCTTGCCTGTGACTAGCATCTGGAAACCCAGTAGGAGTGCTCACAGCCTGTGTGTGTGTGTGGGGGGGGGGGGGGGGGGGTTGAGGAAGCAGAAAAGAATGAATTTTTAAAATTTATAACACAAAGGGACCACAAGCCAAGGAATATGGGCAGCTTCTTGAACCTAAAAAGAAGACAGAGTCTCTTCTCTAGCCTCCAGAAGGAACGCAGCCCTGCCAAAACTTTAGGCCAGAGACCTATTATGGACTTCTCAACTCCAAACCTGTGAGACAATACATTTGTGTTGTTTCCATTCACTGTCTGCGGTCATTTGTTACAGCCGTGATTGGAAGCTCATACAACCTCTGAGGACGGGGTACATAAAGCTACAGCTTCAATCTCAAGGAGGAAGTGAATAATAAGAAGAGGTGCACAAGGTGGTTTTGGAGGACACGCAGGGTCACATCTATGCCCTTTCGTGAAGAGACTTGTGGGCGGGAGCAGAGAATGTATCCACAGACCCCACTATCCCTGACTCCCACATGGCTTCTTGGGACTTGGTGTGTCTGAGGCCCCTCTCTGAAATCTAAAGAAGCCAAGAGTAAGTGATATAACCAATAACCCTCCAAACCTGACATGTCAGCCAGGTCACTTTCCTCTCCTGCTCCCAAAGCTGGAGCAGCAGAGGAGAGGCACCAAGGCTCTGGAGATATGCCAGGGTTGAAATCTTTATTCATCACCTCTGGAGGGGACTTTGGGCAATTTGCTGAGCCCCAAAATTGTGCCTCAGCTTTGTCATTTCTAAGATGGGCACAATGTGTAGTATCCACCATCTTGTGTTGTCACACATTTAAGTGCTTAGAATAATAGTGAGCATATAGTTAGACCCGATAAACTATTATTGCTATTTTATCTTTGCCATAGTAATTACAGCTCCTGATATTTATCTGAAAGGGGAAAATTGGGAGGAAAAACATAAGCAATCAGTCAAAAGGCACTGACTTAGATGCACACAATTTTAGGACAGGAAGAACGCTAGATACTTGCTGATCCAAACACCCGCCTCATTTTCTGAAACAAGGGGGCGAAATTACTTGTTTTGTACTGATGCCTTCAGGAGTTAGGAGCAGGACCTGGCTCGAATCAAAAACAGAATTGAGTGCTGGGTTGATGCAGTTTCTGTAGCCCTGTGACCTCTCTATAGACCTTCTTCCAGAATCCAAGTGGAGAATTTATTGGGAAACTACCAAGGAAAGTCAGGAAAATAAACCGGGTTTATAGTGTGTACATTCTGCTGGGATATTTTTGCTTCCCTTTCTCTCCTATAACCCATTTCTTAATTTCTAGTTTTCTACATGTGATGGAAAGCAGAAGAATTACTTGTTATCAATTCTTCCACACTGTGAAGAGACACTAACCTGTCTGTTAAGATCTGAATCTCAGCGGAGATAAAGAAAGGCCATCTACAGTGTTTATCAGCCAAGTTGTTACCCTGGCAGCGCACCAAGTTGTAACACGTCTATAAATGTCGTGGACAGAGATTCTTTTATCGCCTGTTGGGCTCAACAGGTCCTTGAACTCCTCGGATAAGAAAGGCTTTTTAAAAACCTCTCAAACTCCAGGACACATACAAAAATAATTACACCAAAAAAAAACCCCACAAAAAACATTGGAATGGGATGGTCTAGTTCTCACTCTGGCCACTTACAGAGAGTGTTCTAAATGAAATGTGTAAATATTTACATGATGGGGATTAAAAGATACATCAGAATTGTCCTGTAAAATTAGAGACATCCTTTTGCTTCCAAGGAAATACAATTTTACTTCATGGCTACCTAGAAGCAGAGTACTGGAGGACAGGGGTGAGTGTGTGGCATTGGCCTTCCTGTTTGTATTGCTAAGATATGTCTGAAATTTCATCATTTCCAGGTACAGTGCTTTGCTTCCCAAGTCATTGCTTATGTCTATTCACACACTGCCCAGCGAGTCTGTTCCTCTCTCCCCAGCCCATAGTAATTCAGTCTTGTGACACCAAGTACATAATGCTCAGTGCTACTGTTGTGCATTTTTACCCTTAGGGAGGGTGTGGAACATAGAAGGCTCTGCACTCCACAACAAGAGCTGGGCAGGGGACATAAAGTCCAGGCTCCAGTCTGGCTCCCACATTGCACTTGGGTACAGGCAGATCTCTGCACTGAGTACTATCCAACAATGATGAAGAAGAGGGCGATGCCTCAGCCCAGAGAGTTCACCCAAGAGAGACAGATCTGCTAGGAATCCTTGGGGTGTTTGACAGGTTGTATGAGAAATGGACATCAACAAGGGGTGAAGGGTGACTAAAAGTGTCAAATGTAACACCCAGGACACAGTTTTACCTATTTTGTTACACTGCTGCTCCCATTAAAGTCTAGCTCTGGAAGTCTGAAGTGAATCATGGTTATAAACTGAGTGTTAAAGCTTAAGGAGGCTCATAGGAGTGAAATCAACTAACTCACGGTTGCAATAATTTTCTGAGATATCAAGTCCACATTTTCATTTGTCACAGATGAGGCAAGTCATAAGAACATTCATTTTCTGCAGTGACAAGCCCCCCTCCATGGACCCCCATCCAAGCCCATGTGAGCAGAGGTTCAATATTAGAGTAGTTACCAGCTCTCTTGAATGGAAATCACTGGCTCATGGATAACTGATGAGAATGCTATCAAGTTAAACATGTATTTCTCAGTCTTTTGTGTACAAATCATACAATATCACATAAAGGGCATCCAATTAAACATACTTAAAATACAACAAAGAAGGCAAAGTTTGTATATAACAGAACATGCACCAGGCCCCTTGGGGAGATAGAATCCATCAATAAATGCCCATGTTTGTTCTCTTTAATTACTAAATAAAGACAGCAGGATGAAATGAGAGAATCTCATAAATTTGGGTTTTTAATTTAATGGTGTTCTCAGCTCAACTCCCTTGAATTAGAGAGATGTATATTACACAGCAGACCAGAGCTGTGATATGTCATCGAGTAGGCACTGCACAGGAAGCCAGCTTAATTACAAAAGGGACTCATTTATTATTTAATATTTATTAATATTTTGGGAGGAACCAGGGAGTAAGATGGGCAATGAACATTGTTATTTCTTGCTCCCAGGAAAGGATTAAATAATTGAAATGTCTCTTGGAGTCAGTAGGTTAAATTTACTGCGTAGAAATTTCAGGAACTGTTAGTTACTGCCAGGAAATGGGGGGCCAGGCCAGTGCTTAGAATCTATAAGACCCTTGAATAGTACCAGCAATTAAGAAAACTACTGAGTGATTTATTTGGAAACCAGAAATGTCATTTTGCCTCTATCACAGATAAGAAAGGTGTCTCTTTGAGATGTGGTAAAACATGCGGCCTGGTATAAATTATCCACAATGAAGGGATCTGTCTCTCCCCTCTGACCTTGTTCTTTGGTTGTAAGTGGACAAAGGAATTACTCCAGAAACCTCTAAAGCTCTGTGGCCTTGTGTTAAATTCCAAGGGTATCTGAAGTATCATGATTACAAAGCTGAATTTCCCAAGAGAGAGGACAATTCCAAAAATAGTCCAAAAGCATCTCCTTGGCTGCCAGACAAATCTGTGAATCTCTGCAGAACCAAAGCTCCTTTTCAGGGCAGGGGACTCTCCATGGGCAGCAGGGACAATTTCAAACTCTATAGAAGGGGAGACCAGGCTTCGAGGCCCAAGAAGAGCAGGGATTAGATGCTCTGTGTGAGGCCTTGGCCATGGGCTGGCCAGTGGGGTCTGTGCTTTACCATGTGCTGAGCCACTGAAGACGCAGGAATGTTCAGTAACAAGCACTAGGACAAGAGGAAGGTACAAATGGGCACAGGTCAAATCATCTGAGTGGGTGCTAATTTATGGGCGTGTTTTCAGGGAATGAGACTCACAGTGGATCTGGAAACAAAGGGTGAGATAATAAAATCACTAGATTAGCCACCTGCAACATAAGAGCTTTCTTTCTTTTCTTTTCTTTTTTTCTTTTTTTGCTAGTTCTAGGAGTCTGAAGGGATTCATGCTTATAAAATGAGTGTTGCTAACTCACTCTAACTAAAAGTAGTTTAACCAAAGAAACAGGGACTTGAGGCAGGTCACCCATCTCCACCTGACACACAGGAGAGCTGCCACAGGCAGGGCAGGCAGTGGGGCTCATTTCCCTTTTCACAAAAGTCCTCTTTGTATTGGGTGAAGGGGACACCTTGTGTCACCTTCTGTGGAAGAATGCACTGGGGTCCTGACCCACCTTCAAGGGCCCAGTCTCCCTCATTCCTCAACCGGGGGCTTCAAGCATGGTAGTGAAATGACACCTTCAGGCAAAACAAGGCCACTCCAGAGACCACAGCCTCAGGAAACAGTCCTAAGGTTGGCTCTGAAATTCCTCTGTAAGCACAAGGAGTGTTCACAGCATGGGGAGCCCATCAGTGAACAGTCATCACTGCTTCTGGCTGGTGTAGAATCAAGGTCCTGTGTCTCCTTATTTCACTGCCAGTGAGTCTCAAGATTCCCAGGATGGACAGAGAAAGCAGGGCAGGGAGGGGTACAGAGCACAGCAGTGGGCCTCACGACGTGCTGTCCAGACACTTGACAGCCTCACAGCCTTGGTTGCTCACTCCATCTGTTTGGATCTCATCCCCCTCAAAACAACTCACCAGGAGATTCCAAGATGGCAGCGGATTGAGTGGAAGCTGCACCGAATAATCAACAGCAGCTGAAGATAAGCTGGAGAGCACCCCCATAACCCAGGAGGAAAAGTGAAGACGGCATAGAGACCGGTAGGAAGTGTGGAGGCACAAGAGGGCTGTGCTCCCACAGGCAGCAGCTGAAGGTCTCGAGAAATAGCTCAGCTGGGGGGGTTCCCAGTGAGGAATTTGGGGCCTAAACCCCAGGCTGGGCTTCCCAGCCCAGAGCACCAGAACTGAGAAAGGTACCCACATAGCATCAGGCTGTGAAAAGCAGCTGGGTTTCTGTCTGCCAGGGAGAAACGGTTAGAAACGCAGGCACCCCCTTAAAGAGCCAACGCACAAAGTTTCATGTGCAGCCACTCGCCTTGGGCTCCAGCAGAGGGGGGGCAGAGTGGACTGGAGCTGTTTGAGGAGAGTCTAGGATTGTGGGCTATGGAGACAGAGACAGAGCTCAGAAGGAGGCCATCTGGATTCCTGTGCCGAGTCATTCCCCCATACTGCAGAGGCAGACATTTACCTTCCAAACAGCTTTTGCCTGAAGGGGAAGCAATTGCCCCACCCTGCTGGAAAACTTCTCTCCCTAGCTGTGGAGTTTCTACAGCCTGAGGCTCATTAAGAGACTGAATAACAGCCTCTGGGTGCTTTGAGCCTTTGCCTGATTTGCTTCTAGACCCAACGCTTGGAAAAGCAGACCTTGGTGTACATCTTGGTCCTGTCCAAACACACCCAGCCCCAGCAGAGGGAATCACAAGCTGTGGAGTGTGGAAAACTTCAAACAAGCTACTCAAGGCCAGTCACAAACAGCGTCTGACTTTGGCCTGCACCAGAGACCATTCAAAAGACTGAGAGTCCTACCAGATCTACTTAATATATAGAAACAAATCCAAAGAGGCAGCCAAAATGGGGAAACAAAAAAAAAAAGCCCCAAATGAAGGAAGAAAAGAATTCTCCAGGAGAAGAGCTAAATGAAATGGTCAGAGTCCACACTCACAAAGCTCATGTGATAATGAGAGTATGACCAGCATCTCTCAATACAGCTCCTGGGGAACTCAATGAAACATTCAGCAGATGACTGGCTAGACCAAAGTCCCACTGATTTCCCTGTCACATTTGGACAGGTTATTAAACCCTGAGACAATTATAGTATTCAATTCTGAAATTTAGATGTCTAAATTATTCCTCCAAACCTGAAACATTAAAAAAAGCATGACAAGCCCTCCACAGGACACGTAGCATCCCCAGCCACTGTTCAGTGCAGCGGTGCATTGGATCATCTCATAACTGTGTGAGGTGTACAAATGAGAAGAACTGAGGTCCTGGGAGTTTACTATCAAATTTTCCCAGCTGGCAAAATGGTGTCCATGCATTTCTTTTAGTTGGAAATGATGTCCTGTTTGCTGAAACAAAGAACTCCAACCACAACATGGCCTTTATTTAGTTAATGGTTTTACACAGAGACACTATTTTGGGGTCTGTGTCATAAATCCCACTGACAGTGAATCACAACAGAAGAGCTTCTTGTGATAAACTTGAGCCAACTCAGGGCAGTGACTTCCGCATTGATATTCACAGCTTCCTGTCATAGCTTTTCCTTTGCATCGCTTTTGGGTCACCTCTGGACTTTCATCTGTTCTATGCCGGAGTTTTTTGCCACTTGGTCTGCTGTAGGAGGTGCCAGCTCTCTGCACAGAGTGAGCTTTGGGTGACTGTCATCCTGTTCCATGGGCAAAGGTCCAGAGCGAGACCCCACCTCACAGAGAACATCAGAACACTCAGCTGTTATCAGATCATCAGGGAGAGGGCTGGAATGTCAAGGGCAATCCTAAGTGCTCTCATCAGGTCAGATTTGAGAACCACAGACTCGACATAAACAGGAAGAAGCACTGGGGACATGCCTGGGACCACCCAGCTAGTGGGGACAGTGCTGAGTCCTGAAGGCAGGGCCCCTACTTCCCAGCTGAGAAGCCTCTGAGCTCCCTGGGGCCCTTGCCTGGCTTTTCCCTTCATCGGTTGGAAAGACAATATTTATCCAAGAACAGAGCTCACGTGGCTCTTCAGAGGTCCTTGAGGAAAAGCTGTTCTCCAGGTTGTGCAGCCTTTTTCTTGCAAGGAGGGGATTGCTTGAAGCTTAAAGCTGAAGACTGACATGAGACCAAACTGCAAAGGTGCAGGGGGAAATGAAGACCCTGATCAAATCTGGAGAGATCTGTCTTCAGGCTTTCACAGTTGTTAGAAAGAGAGTTGGAATCAATTTTTTTTTTTTTTTTTTTTTAATATTAAGAGGTCAGGAAAACTCCTTTCACAGTGGATCCTCTTATCTAAGTTAATAACCTATCTCAGCCAGCCATCTGAGTTACATGAGACTCAGGGTGAGTGACCGCTGACTTTTCCCTCTTCTTCGCCCCAGACTGCTTCTGGACTTGTTGGTTTTCATCCATTCTTCACCCTTTCCCTGCCCTACTTTCCATCGCAGGGTCCATCCTGCAAGCTGCATGCCCCAGTCTCCCGCGACAGCCTTTTCTGGCAGTATCCTGCCAATAGGAGGCTCCACCAAGTAATGGGACGGTGAGGGGAAGGGAAAAAACAGAGCATCTTCCTCTCCTCCTGTCTTTGGAGTCTTTGGCAGAAACAAAGTCTCCTCTGTGTATCCAGACAGAATTCTGTGCTTGGCCCTGCCATTGGATCACCCCAACCCGGAGCTCAGGTAACTGCCTCCTGCCTCTAAGCCCCCAGTCTGAGGTTAGTAGCATCCTGTGTGGTCCATCTCTGAGTGGCCTCACCAACTCATTGGGATTCTCAACATTTCCATCTCATATATGAGCAACATTTGTTTAAATTATCTCTGTTTTAAACACACAGAATGGTTTCCTTTTTCTTGTTTACACTTTCACTGATAAATTACTTATGGCCAAATTCCCCAACAAACCCTAATAGGAAATGTATTTCCATTTGGAGATTGTATTTCAACCAATATGATTCCTTGAGGAGGTTAGATTCAATTGCAGGAGACAATAAACAAATAATTACTAGGACTCCAGCCAGGTTCTGTACCCCATGCACAAGCAATGCCAGCTGGAGAAGGAAGGACCCCACAGTCATTTCTCATTAAAAACACAGAAATGTTTTTTTTTAAATATTTATTATCTCCTGTGTATTTACTTTTACTGAAATTTCTTGTTTTATACATCTTCTGTTTGACTTTCCTAAGTTTGTTTGATGCCTGGTCCTGCCAGCCTTGCATTCTCCCAGCTGTTGGGGGACTAGCATCCATGTTTTTGTGTTAATTTGATTTATCATACAAGAAATAAGTGTGCACTCTGCCAAAAGTGCCAGAGCAGCCATATAGCAAGACCTAGTTTAAAATTGAGTGCATTATGTGTTTCTTTTTTCCTATTCCCAGAATATACCCAGAGCAGAAATACATTTAAATTTGATATTTTGTAGATGTATCTGGATACCACCAATACAATACTTCATTTGATTTAAAAGCCAACTGCAGTGTAAGCTGTGACCCACATCTTCTATGAAATGCTACAGGGTGGAGCAAACCTTAAAGAATCAGAGATTGGGAATGATCTGTTTATCACCTCAGCACCTGGGGTGTCACTAGAGAGCCGGACAAACCTCCATGATCCTCAGCTCTGAGCACAATCGAAAAGAAGGGACACAAGAATATTTTTAGAAGTCAATTATGTGAGAGACTGAATGTACAAGTGGACAATGGTCAGATGATACATAAAAATAGAACTCTGACCCACAACCTGCAGCCACCAGCTCAGGAAACCAACCGCTTATCTCCATAACCAGCCTTGGAAGCCAGTCTGCTCTCTCTAAGTCAGACATGTAGGAAGTCAGACCAGTACCCCTAGTGAATGATCCCAGAAGCCAACCACTAACCCTGGTAACAATTGGTCAAAAACAACTAGAACTTGGTTAATAACTGACAGCTTCCCTAATTTTTGCCCCCAGTTCCAATTTAGGACCAACCAGAGAAAATCAAATGTTCTCCCCTAACCAATCACAGTGGATGCCCCACTTTTAGCTGGCCCCCTTTCAGCTTCCTGAGGCAAACAGCCTCCAGTCAGGGCAGCCCCCAACCTTTCCTGTTTTCCACTAGAAAACTTTCTACTCCTCTGGCTGCCTTTGAGTCTCTGCCAAAATGCAAGTGATAGTGGCTGACTCCCTTACCGTAGGAAACAGAATTAATAGCCTGTGCTTTTCTCTTTGGGTCAGTCTTTATTTTCACATACGAGTTCTCCACTTTCTTTTTCCACATGCATTTAGTTGCCTAGGTGTGACATTCATTGTTGCACTGACCAATGCACTCAGGTTTTTATTTATTTATTTACTTACTTATTTAAAAAAATGTATGTTTATTGATTTCAGAAAGAGGAAAGGAGAGGGAGAGAGAGAGATAGAAACATCAATGATGAGAGAGTCATTCATTGGCTGCCTCCTGCACACTCCCAACTGGGGATTGAGCCCACAACCCCAGGAATCGAACCCTGATTGCCTGGATCCTAGGTCGACGCTCAACCGCTAAGCCATGCGCAGCCAGGTGCACTCAGGTTTTTAGACCAGATTAATTATCAGAGTTTCAATAGCCACTTCTGAGAGATGCTGTGAAACTGTCATAGCATCTTAGCTCAAAACCTGAATACACCTAATAAATCCAATAAAAGTACCAAAATAGGTTCCCTACTGGGGTCTGTGTCATTTGGGCTAAACAGAAATGTAGGTTCTTATGGGGACAAAAGCTAATGAGGTGAAATTAGAATGTACCTGGAGAAATACTCCGCCATATAAAAGGGGATCATTAACAACTACAGTGCCTCAAGAGAAGGTGGGCAGGACACCAGGATGGGTCTGGAAGCCTCATTAGAGTGGAGCAGTTACAACACGAGATCTGTTCACCCAGAGCAGAGACTAAAGAAGAATTTCACAGCTGACATCACAGACTTAAAGGGACCTGTGCTTGGAAGGGCAAGATGGTCTGTTTTGTGATGCTCCAAAATGCTCTATAAGGACTAGCATGTTGAATGCAGATGGAGAAAAAATACCTTTCACTCTTAATATGTGAATATATTAAGATATTTCAAATGTATGATTAGATGATTTCTAAAGTCTTAGATGCCTCTAAGATTTTGTGATTACACCTAACTACAGTTATACTGAGATAATGAAGTAACCAGATAGTTGCCATGCACACCTCCTGGCTAGTGCTCTTCCACTGAACAAAACCAGGGCAGGGAGTGCAATTCACGAAGGAAGCTTATGTCTCAACAGTAGGAAGAGCCTGCTTTATATGAAGAAATGAATAAATCTGATGCTTTATCCTAGATGGTATTCTGGGATAGAAAAAGGGCATTGGGGAAAAACTGAGAAAATCCAGATCAAGCATGGAGTTTAGTTAATACAAATGTATCAATACTGACTCATTAGTTGTCACAAACATACCATAGACCATAAGATGTTAAGAAGCAGAATAAGAGTTTAAAGGAACTGTTCCAACTAGCTTTGCAACTTTTTTCAAAATATAAAACTATTGTAAAGTTAAATGTTTATTTAAAAAATAAATGCTCCTTAAAATGGGAAGGACTGAAAAAGTATAGGTTTTGTTTTTCTCTTTTACTAGGACTATCCAGGTAAGAACACAGTGTAAGATATAACACATCAGAGATATTAATTTCTAATCTAAACCCAAGTTGAGAAATACAAATAAAGTGAGCATAGCCCACGCTATACAGGCAATTAATTCACAATACTCATCATTACACTTAAGAAAGTGATGAGAATCAGTCACTGCCATATTTTCAACCCCAAACCATTTTTATTTGATAATTTTTTCAATATTCAAGATTAATATTAAGACATGGGAGCAGAAAGCTGTATTATAAAATGTATAAAGTATTTTAAACTACATAGATTCTTTTATGAGATTCCACTTAAGGATTTGGACTTCCTTTCTAAATACTGTAGAAATTTAAGCTTTTAGTCACTACACTAAATAAACCGTAATAACCAAAGACTCTAGATAAAGGCTTGTTCTTTCATAAATTACCACCACCTGCATTCACTTATCTGGAGTTACGACAAAGCAGAGCCTCACATCTGCAGGCTCCGCCAAACCACCACCACTTTTACTCAGTAGGACACTAGCAGAACAATTAGCTTCAATCACAAATTAAGCCTAATTAAAGGTTAAACATGAGAGATAAAGGAATAAACTGGCAAAAATATTTTTAAGCAACTCAAGCAATCACTGAAACTTCAGCTCTGGGTTTCATTAGGAATCCACCGTAAAGATATTTTGATACATGAAAGTATCAAAAGTATTTTTTAAAAATTGCCAAAGAACTTGGATTTATGGAATACTTTTAAGCTCTTTTTTAGATGTTGATATTATCAATTGAAGGGTCATTTTTCTATATTTCTTGTAATATAAAATGGTCACTAACTGCCAGAAGACTTCTGATTATACACCTATAAGGGAGCAAATGTTCCCTTTACTGTTCCTTTGGTTGAAATAAGTCCTTATTGAGAGAAATTACTTTCTATGATTTACAAATGTAGATAAATATTTCCCATCAAAGGCTTCCTTGGCTTATAGAATTTCTGTTTTGCTTGAATGGTTTCTGAGGATGAAATTCAAGCTGTAACAGATATTATAGTAAAATCTTAGTGAATTCTGGAGGGCTCTGAAGAATTGAAAATGCTTAGTGAAACAGAAGAAAAATATCACTCCTTTCCATAGATAATGTTGTATAAAATATAACCAATGAAATACACGAAATACCTTTAGTGACATTTAGTATTTTGACAGTTCCACGTTCACCATATGAACATAATGTGAGGACTTAATCACACAATGGCTATAGTCACTAATCACCGAGAGTGGCAGAAGAGTGAGGTATCCGAGGTGCTAAGTCTGATTCTGGTCTGGACTCCGCTTACTTGCTGTGTGATTTTAGATAAGCCACTGAACTCGGGCTGCTGACTCTCTTTTCCTGGAAAATGGGGATAACCAAGTACTCACCTCAGAGGATTGTTAACTGTTGCTACTTTTGTCATACGTTTTCCCTCTAAATATGCCTAAAAACCAACTTCGCACTGTAATTTGAAGGCAACTTTCTTTTAAATTAAATACAAGAAGAAAGGACACGCTGCCTTTCGTACTGAATCGTGCCTTTGCCGTTCGCAGCGCCCGTCGTTCCTACCTGAGCGTCCAGGTTTCCAGGCGGCCTCACGCCCCCAGCCTGCAGGACGGCGTCGGCTCCCCCGGGCAGGTCGGCTGGCAGCAAACCACCCAGGCTCCTGTTAACAGACGACACCGTGTTTCTTTCTCACTCCTGGAGGATAGTTTAGGCTGAGAAATTTTAGCTTTTTAACTTCCATCACTTGAAAATGTATTTCTGAATAGTGTGCCTGCGGAGAAACAAGATGGCGCAGGTCACAGGTGCGCCCACCGCCTCCGCAGCCACATCAAAACTACACCTGAAGTACAGACCCACCGTCACTCAGGGCCTCCTGAGATCCGGCTGCACAGAAGCCCCACAACCAGGGAGCTGAGGAAGCACCGAGACCTCGGGAGGAGGGGCGGAGACGCGGGAGGATCCGGGCTGGATCCTGGAGATGCGGCCGCGGGCCCACACCCGGTGCCGCGGGTAAACCCGGGAGGGAATCTGGGCGGTGGGGGTGTCCTGGAGGAGTGAGGGGTCCCAGACCCACAGCAGGCCCCCAGCCCAGGGCTCCAGGGCCAGGAAGAGATGTCCCCACACCTTCGGGCTGTGAAACCAGCGGGGACTGTCCCTGAGGGTCGCGGAGGCTGCGGGAGCCCCAGCAGCTCCTCTAAAGGGCCCGGCACGGACTCACTCGGACGCTCCCTCTGAGCCCAGCGCCGGGCAGCAGCCGGAAAGGACCCGGGACACTCGGGGAGGAACTAACCTGCCTGAGATCCGGGCGAGAGGCGGAGGGCGGCTTCCTCCCAGGCAGAAGGGTTGGCAGAGGCCATGGCTTCTTTGCTGAGTCCCGCACACAGCGGGCAGGCAGGCGCCATGTTTGAATCGCCAGCACCTGACTCACACCTTTGGCCCCGCCCCGTGATTCCCGGAGGCCCCGCCCCTCCCCACCTGCAGCTCATCCAGGCCATTTCCAGGGGCTTTTCTGTGCAAGTGGCCTCTGGAGCCTCATGCTTAGGACTTTCCTAGAATCTCTCAAACAAGCAGCAGCTGCCCCACATGGCTTGATAAGCGGCCCCAGGCCTGGCACTAGCGGCAGCTGCACTGGCTCATAGCTTGGCCTCTCCTGGGCACCTCCAAGCCGGAGCAGCCAACTATGGTTTGCTGTGTAGCTCACGCTGGGTGGCCCTGGCCAAGGCACTGGCACAGGCTGACTTTGCACCTCCCAGGAGGCCCCAGAGACAGTGCACCTGGTGGTCGGACTCAACCACGTTGGATTACAACCCTACCACATCCACGAGTGACACTCAAGGGGCACACTTGGTGAACACCAAAGCCCCACTGAAGTAAATCCTGCTCCATAGGGGTGTCTCCAGCACAGCAGCTCTTTGGCTGTAGTTGCAGCTGGTCCTCACAGCCGATTGCCCTGGGGGTCAGTTCCTCCCAGTGATGCCAACAGCAACCAAGGCTCAACTACAACAGGATAGTGCACACAGCCCACACAGGGGAGCACCTAGAAGGCCCAGCTCAGGTGACTGGGGAGGCTGAGCCACTCCACCCTACAGGACACCTACTACAGAAAGCCACTCTACAAATTCCAGGAGACATAGCAGCTCTACCTAATACATAGAAACAAACACCTGGAAGCAGCCAAAATGTGGAGGCAAAGAAACATGTCACAAAGGAAAGAACAGAAGAAATCTTTAGAAGAGGAACTAAATGAAATAGATCCAAGCAAGCTAACAGATACAGAGTTCCGAATTTTGGTTATAAGGATGTTTAAGCTGACTATTGGGGAAATAACTGAGAAAACTGATGACATAATAAAGGACAAATTTGAAATGAAGGCTACACGAACTGAAATGAAAAATAATTTACAGGGAATCAAGAGTAGAGTAGAGGACGCTGAGAATCAAATCAGCAATTTGGAACATGAGGAAACAAAAAACACCCAACCAGGAGAGCAAAAAGAAAAAAGAATCCAGAAATATGAAGATAGTATAAGGAGCCTCTGGGACAACTTTAAGAGGCCCAACATTCGTATTATTGGGGCACTAGAAGGAGAGGAAAGAGCAAGAAATTGAAAACCTATTTGAAAAAATAATTACAGAAAACTTCCCCTACCTGGGGAAAGAAATAGACTTACAAGTCCAGGAAGCACAGAGGGTCCCAAACAAGAGGAACCCAAAGAGGCCCACAGCAAGACACATCATCATTAAAATGCCAAAGGTTAAAGACAATGAGAGAATCTTAAAAGCAGCAAGAGAAAAGCAATTAGATACCTACAAGGGAGCACCCATACGACTGTCAGCTGATTTCTCAACAGAAACCTTGCAGGCCAGAAGGGAGTGGCAAGAAATATTCAAAGTGATGAAAAACATGGAACTACAACTAAGATTGCTCTACCCAGCAAAGTTATCATTTAGAACTGAAGGTCATAGAAAAAGCTTCACAGATAAGAAAAAGCTAAAGGAGTTCATCACCACGAGACCAGCACTACAGGAAAAGTTGAAGGGTCTTCTTTAAGAAGAAGCTAATGAACAAAAGAATCTGACAAACTAAATAGATCCAGAGACATTGACGCATGCAACAGACAATCATATTTCACAGGAAAGAGGGGAGGGGGGTGGAGGATAGGAAGAGATTAACCAAAGAATTTATACGTATATATGCATAACCCATGGACACAGTCAATAATGGGGTGAAGGCCTGGGGAGGGGGTGGGAGTGAAGTAGAGGGGGTCAATTGGGGGGGGGGAAATGGGACACCTGTAACACTCTCAACAATAAAGATAAATTTTAAAAAAAGAAAAAAGAAAATGTATTTCTATTCTGTGAAATTAGCAGCTATTCAACCCTTTATTTCTGTCTGATTTCAAGGTCTCTTTCCTTTTCTTTAACTTTGGTGTAGAGCACTTTGACTGTGGTGTGCTTAGGTATGGTTCTTTTAATATGCATTTTGCTTGAGTCTCACCAAGATTCTTGCATACATAAAAGTAAACTTTTTCATCAATTTCAAAAGGTTTTTGATATTATTTCTTTAAATACTTTTTCACTTCCAATTTTATACTTTTATTTTTTTGAGGGGCAATTACATGTATTCTAGATAATTTGATATTATCTCTAATTCTCTAAAGAGCTGATCATTCATTTTCAATCTATTCTTTCTATTCTTCAGATTGGATAATTTCTATATTTATATGTCTTTTAATATTATATATATTTAATATATAAGCTCAATAATAAATAATATATAAAATATCTGATATAGTATATAAAATAATATGTAATATATCACAAATAATATCTTAGGAAGATTGTGTGAATTTACTCTATGAGATACAGAAAGGCCAACTGAGTCAATGAGGTGGCACTGGACAGACATGGCATGTTGAGGTAACAGGAATAGGTCTCAGTCCAAGGACAAAGATTGTGAAGCCTCACTCATTGGGTACTTATTCAGACAGGAATCTGTTGAAACATCTTATGAAACTTTATATCAAAGGCTTTTTATAGTCCTAAACCTTAGCTCTGTGCTTCTGCATGCAGGGTTCTGTCCACAGGAGCAGAGTCAGTGACATTTTGGATCCTGGTATCCACTCAGGTCACCACAGGCATTTATTGTGTGCTTATGTGCTAGGACTGAAGATATAAAAATAAACAAGGCCAAAGCCTTTTTTCAAGGAGCCACATCTGGGTGGTCCTTGAGGTGTATACTCTCTTTTCCTGGGGAGCTCAGCACAGAGGTGACTTAGCTGATCAGAGTTATTTCAACAGAAGAACAGGCTGATGCCAGGCCCTCTCGCCCTTCCTAACAGGGGTAAACCTAAGTAGTCTATGCCACAGCCTCCCTAGGAATAGACATGTCAGTGGGACAGCTGTTACCAGGACAACACAGAACATGAAGCTGAAATGGAACAGGGACTCATTGAAATATGTATATATTTTATCTTTACAGTGGTTTTGCACCTCTGCTTCCTCTAAAGGGAGAGTCTGAAGCTCCAATATACACCATACATATAAATTATTAAACATTCATTTATTTAAAATCACACACTTTACTAAACATTTCTCATAATATTTGGTTGCTGTTTGGTGGTAATGGGTAGGTGCCACTTCTGTTTCAGGACACGGTTTTGTGTTCCTTCTTCTGAAAGGTCTGGAATTTGCATTTACTGATAGAATAGGTTCAAAGTTGCCAGTATCAAAGGAGAAAAGTCAGTCCCCTTTAAAATTTCTATGCTCAAATGCCAACTGTATAATAATGTGATGTTCTATAAAGAATTCTCATATTCTAGAAGGCTTTCTGATATTATTTTAGCAGAATAAATACTGGGTGGAGGGACTAGAAAGGTGACCCAACTGCTTCTCTATATATTTTTCACAGAAATGCATAATGCCACCGAACTAAGATAGGGTTTTTAATTCAACTAAAAATTTCTTTGGACGGTTGAACAAAGGTTTTAAAGAATTGAGGTTAGGTGAAAATTATAAACTTAATAATACAATTCAACTTGAAATACTTTAGCTTCTGCTGATGGAACATGAATTGGTAAAAAGGGCAGGTTCTCACATTGAATTAAATGTGGAGTTAATACTTTTTTTTTTAAACCTACTCTCTGGTTCTTTTCTTAACATGCAGTTCACATTGACCTTCTCAAATAACTGTTCCCAGAAGTTAGAAGAAGGCCAGGGGAGCATGCTACAATGAACAGCATGAATTGCTATGGGGAAAATGCCAACTTAAAAAATCTATATCTAGCTAAATTTCCCATTGGAAGGCAAAAAGAAGACATGTTTAGTCAAACAAAAACAGACATTTTTTTGCAAGCAGTGTTTCACTACAACAGAAGGTAAAGAAACTTTTCAGGTTGAAGGAAAAAATATTACATGGAAACTTGTATCTACAAAGAGGAATAAAGAGCCTTGGTAATGGCAAACATCGGAGCAAATAGAGATTTTTAAAAATTTAAACATTTTTGTCTCAGGACACCTATACAGTCTTAAAAAAATTATTGAGGCCCTGACCAGTTTTGCTCAGGGGTTAGGGTGTCAGCCTGTGGACTGAAGAGTCTCAGGTTCAGTTCCAGCCAAGGGCACGTACTTCGGTTGCAGGCTTGATCTCTGGCCCTGGCGGGGTGTGTGAGGGAGGCAACCAATCAATGTGTCTCTCTCACATCAATGTTTCTCTCTCTTTCTCTCTACTTTCCACTCTCTCTGAAAAGCAATGAAAAAAATATCCTCCAAGGAGAATTTAAAAGGAAAAAAAATTATTGAGAACCTTTGAGAGCTTTGTTTATATGGGTTATATCTACCAATATTTGCTAGGTTAGATATTAAAATGAAGACATACATGTATTAATAGAGATTAATAGGTGTTTGTTTCTTTATTAACTTGTTTTAAAGTACTCATCTTATAGTAACAAAATAACATTTTTTAACAAAAGTAACTACATTTTCCAAAAGAGAAAAAAATTTGTGAACAGGGTGGGATTGTTTTATATTTGTGCAAACTTCTTTAATGCCAAATTTAATAAAAGACAGCTAAAGTATTATATCTGCTTTCCCATGTATTCTGTTGAACTATCACACACGATGTACCCCTATACCTGAAATGATATAATATAATTTAGAAGTAGCGCATGACAATGTGAACATATAGATTGTAAACCCTTGAGCAATTATTGAAAATGAATGAAACAGATTTACCAAATAGTAAAAAAGTAATCACCTACTCTCAAAGAAGACAGGAATAAAAGTAAAAAGAAACATGAATATGCAGTACAAGTAGAAAACACATAATAGAAAAATGCCCATGAACCCAACAATATCAGCAAGTACTTTAGTGTAGAAGGTTTACAATCAATGATCTAAGTTTCCTCTTCCTTAAAAAGCTAGAAATACAAGACCAAGTTTAACCAACTACTGAAGGAAACAATAAAGCATTAAAACAATAAAAAAGGAAACAAAAGCAGTAGAGAAAAACCATAAAACCAAAATTTGGATCTTAGAACATAACAAATAAAATTTATAAAACTCTGGATACACTAATAAAAAAAGAAAAAGGAAGGAGACACTAATATTACCACTGTATTGGTCTGCTTAGGCTGCTGTAACAAAATACAATAGGCTGAGTGCCTTGAACAACAGAAGTTTATTTTCTCACAGTTCTGGAGGCAGGAAGTCCAAATTCAAGGTGCCCTCAG
Source organism: Miniopterus natalensis (assembly GCF_054644295.1). Lineage (NCBI taxonomy): Eukaryota > Metazoa > Chordata > Mammalia > Chiroptera > Miniopteridae > Miniopterus > Miniopterus natalensis. The sequence continues at coordinate 23,733,810 of NC_142083.1, read as the reverse complement.
GGTTGGTTCCTGGTGAGGCCTCCCCTCCTGACTTGTAGGCAGCCACCTTCCCACTGTGTCCTCACATGGCCTTCTCTCTGTGCATGTGCAGAGAGAGAGCAAGATCTCTGGTCTCTATTTCTCTTTTTATAATGATTAGAGCCCCATTCTATGACTTCATTTAATCTCATTTACATACATGTAGGCCCTCCTTCCAAATATAGTCACTTTAGGGGTTAGATGTACTGGTTGGAAAAAAAATGCTAAGTTAAATTTGGAACTACTTTAGTGTCCTTTAAGATTCTTTCCTCTTTCGAATAGATCTAAAACCAATAAGGGTAAGGAGCAGGCAGGCTTGGCGTTATCACACAGCTCAGTGGTCATGTGGGACTGAATTTAATGAGGAGAGAAATAAAATCCTTCCTCATTAAAGAAAGTCCCCACCACCCAGCCCCGGAGTTCTGCTGAAAGGCACAGCAACCGCCTGCTGAACTTCCAAGCAGCATGCCCAGGAGCACGCTGTGTCGGGCTTTATTTGTGACAGCTACACGCTATCTGATGGCAGAACACATCACTTCCCACCAGCATGCCACACGTAGGTTTTATGCGCCAGCAGAGTTTTAACGATCAGAATCACTATGGATCATGGACTACTTAGAGGTCAGTGCCCTTTCTGAGAACAGATGCCCACCAACCTTTCACCTTTAACTGTTGCTGCACCCAAGAAATATGCAAAGCAGAAGCACATTTAGGGAGACTAGAAGCTGACCCATTGCCAGGCTCTCTCCATCCTGGCAGGTTTGTTTGTTCTACCTACCAGGCAAGATAATAAAAGGCTTTTAACTAAGTGGACAGGTCTGAAGGTTCCTGTAGATTACAATGATTGACTCAGGGACAGACTACTTAGCCAGTGCAGGGTAATGTATGGAGTCCTTGCTGTGTAAATGGAAGGTCCTGCAAGGAGAAAGGAGAAAGTATTCTGAGCGAGCCATTTACAACTAAGTCAAGTAAGACAAGCAAATGTTTAGGGAAGAAGAGATGAACCTGAAATCTCAGTGACTCTGCATAACAGAAAATTATTTCTTGCTCCTGTAGAGGATAAGAGGCGTGTTCAACTTGGTGTGGCCACTCAGGGGTCCATGTCATTGGAAACTCAGCCATGCGTGCAGCGCATGGCTCCCGGGGTCACCCCGTACTTAATGACCGCTCAGCTGATAGAAGGAAAGAATGGATGGTCTCTCTGTCTGGAAGCTTTTAAGGATCAGGCCTAGGAAAAGCATATATTACATCTGCCCACAACCAATTTGCTAGAAGTCAGTGGCTCTATTAAGACAAAAGGGGCCAGCGAAAGTATTCTAAGTAATGACATACCTGTCAGATTTTCCCTCTAGAATATGATCCCCCCAAATTTGAGGGTGCTGTGATCTTCATCATTGTATTCCCAGGGCCTAGGATAGTGCCAAGGATATAATCAACTCTTTGCAAACTTTTGGGGTTTACCCCTGTTGAGCATTCACATTCTATTTCATGTTATGCTTCCATGTTGGAATTTGAGATACTATTAAAGCAAAGCCAGGTAAACTTGTATGGTGTCATTATTAACTTGGAGAAAATGCTCTTTAATTGCATTATTTTCCCCCAGGGGCTCCTTTTCTTACAGAGGCTGTAAAAGTAAGAATATTGAGCACAGCACACCTGACTGCTGTGAACTCTGAGCTAATGGACTCTGAGTGGGACGTTAGTATAGAGAGTACTTTCCACCCAGGAACAAGGTGATTGACATATTGATAGCACATCTACACCATTCGAAGTCGAGGATGTGAGATGAGTTCATTGCCAAGTAACTTAACTTATGGAAAAATGGCAGTCTAAATTTGTATACTTTAAGTCTTTAGATATTGCCTACATTAAAAAAAGGGAAACCCACAACAAATACAATGGTAGTGAAGGTCAAACAGCAGTAAACACACACACACACACACACACACACACACACACACCCCAAAACCCCACAAAAAAACCAAACTGGGAGCAATTAAATGAGATTCATGAGAAAACTAGCTGGATATTCTTGCCAAGACTAAAAGTAAAATCTAGAGATAATGTAATATACATAAGGAGCAGTCAATAGCTGAGCTTATCGCAGTCCATCTAGGAAAAGGGAAACTCTTAACAACAGGAAAATTCAGGTGCAGTGTCCATACAAATCACAAGGAGAGCAATAAAACGAGAATGAATTCGAAAACCTAGTCCTTTTACTATATGCTCCTGCAATGCCACTTCTAGGTATTTATCAAAAAACAGGCAAAACAATAATTTGAAAAGATATATGCACCCCTAAATTCATTGCAGCATTGTTTACAACAGCCAAGATATGGAAGCAACCTAGATGTCATGGAATATTACTCAGAAATAAAATAGAATGAAATCTTGCCATTTGCAACAATCTGCATGGACCTAAAGTGTTTTATGCTAAATCTGACAGAGAAAGACTAATACCATATTGTTTCACTTATATGTGGAATCTAAACAAACAAACAAATGAAATTAAGCAAAACAAAACTAGACTCATAGAAACAGAGATCAAGTTGATAGTTGCCAGAGGGAAGGAGGTCGGGGGGATGGGTGAAAAGAGTGAAGAGAAATATAATCAATAATATTGTGATAAGATTGCACAGTGACAGCTGATTACTAGACTTAAACTGTGGTGGTCACATTGTAAGGTATATATATGTCGAATCATTATATTGTACACCTGAAACTAATACAATATTGTATACTGACTATACTTAAATTTTAAAAAGAAAACGTATTCAAGGGGCCTGTGAACTTGCCTTGCCTGGAACCCATCAGCATTGACTCTGTTTCATGCACGTATAAACCTGGAATTCTGTCAAGGATTTTTTGAACTAGAGACACCAGTCAGCCGCTGAGTGGCCTGCATTTTAAAGACCACTGCATTGCATTACCTTGTTTCTCCAACAAAAACAGAACCCTCTAAAATGAAGTAAAGAGAAAAATTCTCCATGCTGAACTTGCCTGCACGTCTTTCATTTCCCTGCCTATAGTTTTTTCCAGTCCAATTTCGACAAGAGTCACATTTGCTTCCTAATTCAGAGCTTAACCATTGCCGTTTACTGGGATAATTGTGTTTTTGCTGTTATCTGTTGACTCTCTAACTCAGAAGGATATCCAGATGAACCATTGTTACTCCCTATGACCTGGTGCTGAGGGCATGTCCTGCCTGCCTGGGGGATCTAGGAAATGAGATGAGCGTCATATTTTTAACTGTTCTTCAAGCCGTCCTCTGCCTCTTCCTGAAAAGAATCAGCCCTTTCTCCAAATGCTCCCGGTCACAGTGTGGTCAGAGCCAGTGGGAGGGTACAGAAGGAAATAACCAGTATTATATGTTCGAAGAGATGTGCATTTCTCTCCTTCTGTGGGTAATATTTTTCATCCTAACAACTGGCCTCATTTGGATATTTAGTTTTCAAAGAATTGTTTTGTATAGGCTACTTTTGCTCACCTTTTAATTGACTTGGAATTTTCTTTGAAAGACTGCAGAGTATTGTACATCATTTTCATTTAATGAGTCACTACCATTTTCTGTAACAATTTTTTTCACAATAGTTTTTTCCCAAGAGCTGGTGGCTCAGAATCCTTCATCCCTGACTCTGTTGCATCACTTCCTTTCCTTCAGTTCAATCCCACTGTTTCTTGGGTAATTTCTTAAGACCAGCTAACTGAGAAAGCAAACACTCAAGCCTCGTTTACAAATGGATCCACACAGTATACTGGAAACAGGAAAGTTACTGCTACAGTGTTACAGTTCACCTCCATCCTTCAAGGTCACCTCTGAGTGTTGGGGAGTACTCCTTCTCCCTCTCGGCCTCTACCAGCACCAGCCGCTCTCATGTCCAGCAGCTCTGAGGCCTGCTGTGGGTGTTTAGTGTTCTCATGAGACTGGAGAGCTCCAGAAGGCTTTGCAATCAGAGCTCATAAGCCAGAGGGAACTTACCCAGAAAGACAGATAAAAGGGGAGGCTTGTGTATTTGTGGGGACACACAGGACACCCTCTGAGAACTCCAGAGATAACTGGAGGACCCTTGGGGATGACTTATGTTCCATCTCCAACAAAGAAGGAAATTATCAATGCAACGGCTACTCTCTATGTCATAATTTCACACAACCATCACACTGCACCATGAGCAGTTCCTGTGATCTCCTGGTTGAGATGGTTTATACAATTTACACAAACAGGCTTCACTTTCTCTTAAGTTACATACATGCTCTTAGCATCCCTCACAGTTTCAGAAGGGTCCCACTCCTAAAATTGGCAAAGATTAAAGAAGAAAAGAAAAGGTGATCCTCCTTGCGTTAATTAAGGTATTTGGAAACAGAACAGAAATTTAAATTAGATAACCTTACCATAGAACAAATTAAGTCAAATCAAAAGCTTCAAATACATGCCTAACTCTGACCCAGTAACTTCATTTACTGGAAATGTCTTAAGACATACTTACAAAGATAGTCATCACAGCCCTTTTGGTGATAAGACACTTGGAAACCACCTAACTTCCCACAGAGATTTTACATTCTTGACATGAAAACTAGGGAGTCATTTAAGATGAAGAAGCAAAGCTAATATTTTTGTGGCCTCAAGTCTTACAGTTCAGTCTTTTTTCTTTTATATTTATATATATATTTATATACACACACACATATATATAAAAGGACAGTAAAGATATATATATATATATATATATATCTTTATTGATTTAGAGAGAGGAAGGGGGGGAGAGAGAGAAAGAGAGAGAGAGAGACAGAGAAACATCCATCATGAGAGAGTCATTGATCGGCTGCCTCCTGCATGTCCCCAAGTAGGGATCAAGCCCACAACCCGGGCATGTGCCCTGACCAGGAATCAAACAGTGATCTCCTGGGTCCTAGGTCTATGCTCAACTGCTGAGACATGCCCCGCCTGGTACAGTTAAGTCTTTAATCCATTTTGAGTTTATTCTTGTGCATGGTGTAAGAAGATGGTCTAGTTTATTTTTTGTACATATGTGTCCAATATTCTCAGCACCATTTATTGCATAGATTTTCTTCACCTTATTGTATGTTCTTGCCTCTTTTGTCAAATAATAATTGACCATAAAGGCATGGGTTTATTTCTGGGCTTTCTATTCTATTCCATTGATCTATAGAAGAAAATGGAGGCAGAAAAATCTCAGACATTTCTCATAGCAATATTTTTTTCTGATATGTCTCCTCAGGCAAGGGAAACAAAAGAAACAATAAATAAATAAATGGGACTACATCAAACTAAAAGTTTTTGCACAACAAAGGAAACTATCAGCAAATGAAAAGACAACCCACTGACTGGGAGAACATATTCGCCAATGATATATCAGATAAGTGGTTAATATCCAGAATTTATAAAGAACTTAAACAACTCAACACCAAAAAAACAATCCAATTAAAAAATGGGCAAAAGACCTAAATAGACATTTCTCCAAAGAGGACATATAGATGGCCAACAGACAGATGAAAAATGATCACAGTCATTAATCATCAGGGAAGTGCAAATCAAAACTGTAATGAGATATCACCTAATACCTGTAAGAATCACTATCATCAATAAATCAATGCACAAGTGTTGCAAAGATGTGGAGAAAATGGAACCCTAGGGCACTGTTGGTGAGAATGCAAATTGGCGCAGCCACTATGGAAAAGTGTGACGTTTCCTCAAAAAATTAAAAATGGAACTGCCATATGAACCAGTGATTCCACTTCTAGGAATATATCCGAAGAAATCCAAAACACTAATTCGAAAGAACATATGCACCCCTAAGTTCACTGCAGTGTTGATTACAGTAGTCAACATTTGGAAGCAGCCCAAGTGCCTATCAGTAGATGAGTGGGTAAAAAAGCTGTGGGACATATACACCATGGAATACTACTCAGTCACAATAAAGAAGGAAAACCTACCTTTTACGACAGTATGGATAGACCTGTGAAGCATTATGCTAAGCGAAAAAAGCCAGCCAGAAAAAGACAAATGCCATATAATTTCACTTATGTGTAGAATCTAATGAACAAAAGAAACAAACACAACAGAAACAGACTCATAGATGCAGAAAACAGACTAACAGCTGTCAGAGGGAAACGGGGGTGAGGGCAGGTGGAAGGAGGGTAAAGAGGGATAAATGGTGACAGAAGGAGACTTGAGGTATCATAGAACTGTACACTTGAAACCTATAAAATTTTATTAACCAATGTCACCCCCAAAATTCAAGGAAAGGATAAAAGGAAGAAAGAAAAAGAAAACCTGATAGTGTGTTGCATAGGACATATTCAAGTACAAGGTTAAGAGAGGAGAAACAGTTAAAAGTACTTAGCTCCATCTTTATAAAAATATGTATAAATGCCTAATGATGCAAACATCTTCACTGGAACAGACATATTCTGGACTGGATTTGCCTTGCCAGCCCCACCATCCAGACTCACAGAATCCTTATCGATCATTATGGTGTTCTGCACATAAAATGCTTCTGATCAGCAGCTCCCTTCATAGCAGTAAGTATAGCAATGGGCTTATCACATGGAATTAACTAGTCTTATCACATAACCCATCACCTGGAAGCAGATGCCCTAACTAAATAGCAGAATGGTTTACTAGGGACTCAGTTATGGCACCAGTTTGAACACTATACCCGACAGACAATTTTGTTCTTCCTTACAAGCTGCAATATATTCTTCGAATCAGAGACCACTGTGTGTTGCTTTCTTCCCCATGGTCAGAATAATTGAGTCTGGGAATTAAGGGGTAGAAGTCGGTATGTCTCCTCTCAATATTATCCCAAATATGCTCTCTGTCCCAGACACATTGAGCTCTACTGGTTTTGTTTTGGTTTATTTGTTCCTTTTACCTTTTTGACCCCTTTCACCCATTTCTCCCACCTCCTGTCCCTGCCTCTGGCAACCAGCAAACTGTTTTCTGTATCTATGAGCATGTTTGTTTGTTTCCATTTTGTTCTTTTTTAGATTCCACATAGGGGAGATCATATAGTATTTGTCTCTCTCTGATTGACTTATTTCCCTTAACATAATGCCCTCAAGAGGTTCATACCTGTTGTCACAAATGGTGAGATTTCATTCTTTCTATGGCTGAGTAATATTCCATCATAGGTATGTAGCAAAATTAGATATCCATTCATCCATCCATCAATAAACACTTACTGTTTCCCTATATTGGCTATTTTAAACAATGCTGCAGTGAATATGGGGTGTGCATATATCTTATTGAGTTAATATTTTTGTGTTCTTCAGATAAATACCCAGAATTGAAACTTGATGGATCATATGGCAGTTCTATTTTAATTTTCTTTAGGAACCTCCATACTGTTTTCCATAGTGGTGACACCAATTTACAATCCCATCAACAGTGCACAAGAGTTCCCTTTTCCTCACACCCTCGCTGACACTTGATAGTTCTTGACTTTTTGATAATGACCATTCTAACAGGTGTGGGGTGATATCTCATTGTGGTTTTGATATTCATTTCCCTGATGGTTAATGATGTTGAGCATCTTTGTATGTACCTATTGGCTATCTGTCTGTCTTCTTTGGTAAAATATCTATTCAGATTTTCTGCCCATTTTTAAATCAGGTTGTTTGGCTTTTCTGTGAGCTCTACTAGTTTTGAGGTCTTATTGCCCAAAACATAATGGCTGTACCAGAGAATACAAAAATGGTTCACTGAATTAGAAAATAAGACTGCCATCTGGACATTTTGGTCTTCTCATGCCATAGAAGCAACAGAGAGAAAAGGGGTAATGATCTTCATTAACAAGGAGAAATTAGATCACTGTTGCACAATGGCAGACAGGGAAGACTGAGTCTACAACACATAAGGATTCACTGGGCTAACACGTAATACTTCCATGCCCACCAGTGAAAGTTAAAGGAAAGCTACAATAATCAAAATGGTAGCACTTTTGAGCATCAATACTATACAGAAATGAACGTTTCCACCACTTCACTAGATAGGAAGCCATGATCAGCTTAGGTTATGGTTAAAGGCCAAAAAATGTGAAATGATTAGTTGAAAGAAAAAGTCCACAGATATCAACTACAATCATATGACCAGTTTAGAAAATAAAGATTATCATATATTGGCATTTTTCCTCATATTTGAGATACAGTATTTGTATATGCTGCTCTCTACCCTTCCCCTTTTGATTTTTTGGATATCTTGTTGGAGGTAACTTTACCATATAGTCTTTAGGCAACAGAATATTTAATGATGTCGTGGCTGACTTTGAGGAGTAATTAATATAGGCAGCAGAGGACACAATGGCTGCTAGAACTGTGTGCCTCCTCCTGTTAGAGCCGGGACAAGAACTTGTTCAGCTATACAAAGGACAGCTGCACCTTTTTAGATGGAAACGGAGTTGTGCTTTTGCTGTACAGAAGTTCAGATATGTGCGTACGGAAGCTGAGAAGCCAAAGGATTGCTCATATATCATTTTATTGCTCCTCAGCTCCAAATAGTCTTCTCTGCCTTTCTCTGTGATACTAAAGCTGTAGCCTGCAAACATTTCTTCTTTGCTCGCTGGGATCCTGCTGCTTTGTTATTTCCCAGCTTCCCAGTACCACCACCATACAAACAACACTAGTTAGTTTTTCTTCTCTATGATAACTCAGTCACATGCACATAGTGATGGATACATCTATATACATTTAATGAATAGCATGCCCGGTATCTATTTCTTTATTCATTCCTCCTTAAAAGAACTCTAGCTCTGTCCAGGCGGCCATTATGTTCAGGGCCTTTGTCAGAAGCTGACTCTGTCCACCCATTCATTCATTCATTCATTCATTCATTCATTCATTCATTTATCGTTCACTCACCAACTGCTTCCACAGCCCTTACTTTGTGTCAGGTATTTTTAGAAATAGTAATTCAATAACTCACCCTCATCTGCAGACGTGCCCCTGAGTGACCTGAGCTGATCAGGCTCAGCCCATCCTCACGGCTAGCATTTGGATCTAGGGTGGAAACATGGCATCATCTGGACCAATGAAGTAGCAGGAGAGGTTTCACCGGCTTCAAAGGAAGTTCCTGTTACTGTCCTGGGAAACTCCCAGGAGCAGCCATCTCCATTCCCAGGTATAAGTGAGGAATCCTAAAGCCTCAAATCCTAGAGAATCCACCTTCAGGGAACCACTCCTGACAGAAGCTGGTCTGTGGACCAGGGACTAGAGAGACAGAGAGCCTGGGTTCCAGGTAACTTCACTGAGCCAGGGGACCCATCAACACTAAGGCTGGCAGCACCTTGTCCTTCCAGGGAGTGAGCCTGGGGCTTCTTACTGAACAGTTAGGGGTGGACTTTTCCTTCCAGCTGCTGGAAACACCCCCACATGTTCACAGGCCCTCCAAGCTAAGACAAATCAGGTTGTTTCTAATTAAATACACCATGTACATTGTAAAGAGAAAGGCCTGTGTACTAAGTCTAGGAAGTTTGCTCTTATTTTAAATAAGAGATCTGGTCCCAGAGAAATCATGCTTTGTAATTATAAGCAAACTTGTTATTTGCCCTGTCTGTGCTTTAGCCCTTCCTCAGTCTTAACACTGAAGAAGGTTAAAAAAATTATCCATTAGACTTGATGAATATGCAAGTAAATGGCAACATCCACACAAAGTCAATTATGATTAAATTTATCACATTTCTGCCTTGGTCTGATTCATTATGGGATGGTAGAGTTCCACACAACTTTGAATTACTTCTAGAATTTTGGTCTCCAGATCCTTCCCTTGAAACACTATTAATAACCAGCCAATGGCTGTGATTTAAAATGCATTTCTTTTGGAAGCTAGCCAGAGGAACTCCCCTACGAAAGTAAGAGGAGATAAAATAACTTCGCATTTCCATAGGCCTCTTTCAAACTGCATAACAGCAAAATTCCTTGGAAGAAAATGTGTTTAAATTCTGCTTCCCAATCTGTTGATCCTTGTTTGGCTGTATTTCCAATGAACTCGTTGAAGTAATATACATCTTCCCAAAGTCACAGTCAAATCTCTTAACTTCCAACAGTGCAAAAAAGTCAAGCAACCATGTAGCTTCAATACACGGCTCTTACTAGTTGTCGAGAACCGGGAGCAAGTTAATTTTCACCTTGATGCCTCAGCTTTCCATTCTGCAAAATGGGGACCAACCTACCAGTTTCAAGATCTCTGGAGTTCAGTGAGATCAGGTCACAATACCCAGTACCAAGACTGTCTCAAAGGTGGTGTGTAGTTACTGCTTGTGTTCCCCTCCTTTGCTACTCACGGACTTCCTAAACTAACATCTGCTCGCTCTAGTGCTCAAGTTTCTCCCCAACTTGACTTCAGCTTAATTTTGAACTTCACCTTGAATTTTTCTCCTAAGTTCTCCACTCTACCCAGAAATATCTCTGAACCATCACCCAGTCACCGTGTGCTGCCATCTCAAGCCATGCTTCTGTCCCCACTACTCCCCTTCCCTTGCAGGCTTCTCCTCCTCTTGGGGTCTCCAGACCTTGGCGACCCAACAGGCAGCCTGCTTCCTCTGAAGCCCTCTCCCGCACGCCGCAGCCCTGCGTCGGGCCTGCCTCCAGAGCGTGTCATTGTCTCACTGTGAGGGCAAGGCCAGGGAGCACTGACGCTAACCGGGTGGGTTGGAGGTCCAGACCACCTGGTTTACAGCTGAGCTCTTCCACTTACTAATCGTGTGACTTGGACAAGTTCCTTAATTATTCTTGATGAGCCTCATACGCTTATCTCTAAAATGTGATGATGACATACCTGCCTCATAGGTTTGTTGTGGGTGAAAATCAAAGGCATGAACACCCCTAAAATGCTTAGAACAGAGCCCTGTAGGTGTCACATGCTCGCTAACGTCAGAGCCCTGCATTGTGCAATGACAAGGGCTATCTGCTAGGGGGCGAAGCAACGGATTATTTACTCCAATTCTCTCAAACAGGGAAACAGACTGGAAAAATCTGGGAATGGGCATCTTCTGGTATAAGCAAATCCCACAGCTGTCCCACTGACAGCAAAGAAGTTTCCAAACCAGAAAGTATAACATATTCCAAACAATACGTTCTACTTTCTATATTTCATATGCTATGACTTGATTTCTTTCCATTTGTATTTTAATTAGTGATATGATTAGCCTAGTAAATTGAGATACTTCAGCTTGAAAAATTACTGGTCGCATGAACTTAGAAAAAGTCCTTTCCCTTCAAGAGCCTCCTTGTCTTTATTTAATACAACACAAATAAAAGAGCTACTTTCACTACCGAGTGTATTTATTAAGAGTTCAGATTGAAATAATTTATGTGAAAGATGTGTGAGAACATTGGCCTATCAGAGAAACACAAAGGTCTATCAGAAAGCTAGATTTACACCAAATTAAAATGGTCCCGGAGACAGATTTTCATTGTGTCAACTGCTCAAAGTTTTCACAAAGTAAGGGGTTGTTACTACAGTCCAGTTACAAGGCTGGCTTTTTGGAATTCACATTTAAATTAAACTGGATAATAAAATAAAATGTGGCTTTTTCCTTTCAAATCTCCTTAAAATTAATGATCAGAAAATCAATTTTGACTTGTGTGTCTGTGTGTAGGAACAAAACACAGAGCCATATATGCTAATGTCTAGGCTTTCTGGGAAAACCACAGAGAAAAGACACCTGCTTTTGCTAGAAAAGAGTGATTCAACAATTATTAAAAAGGCAGAAAAAAATGCACATGGCTCTAGATCTTTAAGTCTTACTACCTTTTTCAGTTCTCTGTGTCCGGCAAAATTTCTGCCGCACCGTAAGAACAGGAGTGCAGCAGTTGTGTGGTTCTGTCACACTGACCTGCTGTGACCAGGACCGTGAGGCAGGAGATGGTGAGAAGTCAGAGGAAAGCAGGGCACTTGAGTCTCTGTGCTGCTCACATGCTGCCCCCTGAAGAGTCGCTGTGGAGGCTGGGCCCTCGAACTCTCCAGGCCTCCATTACCTCGTGTATGACAGGAGGTGATGGGACCATCTTGCACAGCACTGTCATCAGGATTAAATGAAAATTCACAGACAGTGCCATGGGGAATCTGTGCCTGCATCCCAGTCCCTCTGCACCTCCCTAGACACAGACTCCCTGACTGCAGGCCCTGGACTCTCCGGGATGCCCTGTGCTGGGAGAGGTGTCAAAAGGTGTATCTGCTATGAAAAAGCTTGTCGTCTATTTGCATGTTTGCCATGAGGGCTCCTTTCTTTTAGGTAGTACATAGTTCATAGGATACCACGCTTAAGCGTCTTCTTGGACTTTGCCGAGTGAGGGACTGGGGAGCAGCTCAGCCTTTTCCTGCTGGAGGCAGTAGAGAGTAAAGAGGGGATCAAGAAAGGGGATGGAAAGAATTATAATCACCAGACACTTACTTCCATGTTTTGGTTAAACTTCTCCAGGGGCACTCTGAGTGAGGTTATTGTTCCTTCAGGAAAGAAGAAATTGGGAGGGATGAGTGACATTCCAACAGTCCCACAGAGAGTGTACACCAATCATGGGTGGCTGGGTTCAGGGTAGATTGAAGACCTCAGATCTCCATGAAAAAGGAGGCGACCAGCCCACACCCAGGCACCATGTTACCTGTGGAGCCACAAAGCTTGTGCTTGTGGGGAGTATCTCTTTTGTTGGGACAGGCAAGAGTTCTTCCTTTCAAGGTCTTTTTCATTCCTCCCTTCTGGAACTTGGAGCCAACAGAGGATTCAGAACCAGCAGAGGGATGCCCAGCTCCTGTAGCTCAGACCTAATTGACAGGTGGCCCATTGGAGGGGAAGGTTTTGATGAAATGCGTCTCAGCCAAACCATTCACCTGGTAAAATGCTGCCTCCTCCACCATATGTCATGCCTTAGCCTTTGCCAAAACATTTCTTGGCCAGTACAAGTGCATATCTTTACTGCAGAGATTCTTTTTCATTGCTGAAAAGGAACAAAAGAAATATTAATTCAGTGAATTTGAAACTATAGAAAATGGGACAGAAAATTGGCCAATTTATAATATTCATTTCAACATTTATCATAGAAAACTAAATTTATTCTGGATGTTTCAAGAGAATACTCTTATGGGAAAATTTATTTTCCGGTTGAAATTATCTTCTATATAGAGTCCATTAGTTGGCAGCAATGAAAGTCTTTCAAACCAAGAATATTATGATTTGTAACTTAGCCAAATTCAGAAGTCCTGGTTTAGTAAATTGCAATCAAAGTCTGGATTGTGGTTAGATACTGTGCCTCAGAATGGTTTATAAATCAAACTTGACAATCAATTGTCTCATCCATATATTATTATTAAACATTTATAATTGAATTCTTGATTTAAATGCATCTCAGCTGCATGCATTGAGGAACACTTCTCATAAAGAGAGTAAAATAAACACAAGACAATTTGGATACTATGGCATAAATGTTTTCATAGAGTTTTGGAATACTGTGATTTCACAGAGGTGACATTTACAGCTTAAAATAAATTCTGAATACAATGGAATAAGACATCTGACATTGGAGTTTTATATTTTAATATTAGTCTAAGGTATATGAAATCAGGTAACAGAAAGAACAGATAAAGGTATGCCCAGGATGGAAAAGCTATGGCACATGAAACATGAGCCATCTTTGTCGAAGTCATGAAGAAATTGTGCTGATCCTATGGAGAGATGAGAGCAGTCATCTTTGCAATTTCAGAAAAAAAAGAAGCAGTAATGGTGCATGAAAATTGCATATTTAGCATGTGTCAGGCACAGTGCTGAGGATTTTACATGAATGCCTCATTGAATCTTTAGGATTTCTCAGAGAAAGAAAGGCGGGATTCAGCAACAAGGAGGAGCAGGGGACTTGAGACTTGGCTTAATGAGGGGGTAGCGAAAATTAGCATGTCATAATTGCAAGACATTCCCTGCCATCGCCTGATTAAATGATATATAGGGTGTTCCTCCAAATTTTATACACACACTGAATAATTATAAAGGCAGTGTTTATTAAAATACATTTCATTTTCAAAATGGAGCTCTCAGCTGTTAAAATGTGTATACCTTTTGGAGGAACACCTTCTATTTCTAGGAAGAATTTTCTGCAAAGTGAGAGTTTCTTGGTGGACACTCAAAGAGTTTCAGTTATTCTGAGCAACCTGTAAATTAGTGTGGCATGGGGATAATAAATGAACAGAGAAAACATACTCAGGAGGAGAGGGAATTAAATAGGACTGGATCATAAAACGAAGTGGAGGACTCCCTGAGCTGCCCTCCACCGTTTCCCAAAGTTAGAGCACACACATGAAACTCTGCATGTTCTTACTCTGTCATAGGTTCCACTGGGCCTGTGGTTAATACAAGCAGAAGCTGAGGAATTTTTTACATGTAGGTCACACAACATTCCTGTGTGTGGCAGGCGAAGGTTGTTTTGGGAGATAGTTTAATTTTTTGTAGTTCTTTGCATATGCACTCAAAAGACCTCCATACTGTGGGTGGAATCATGAGTGTATTTTCAAGTGTTTTTAATACTACAAATAATACAAGCTGGACCAAAAACAAAACTGGGTCAGTATCTCATCTCCTGACCTAACTAGCTATAACTTTGGGATACTCGGTTTTTGGGGGGACTCTTATTTTCCTCATCTGAAAAAATTTGGGCAGTTGAATTATCTTGTCCCTTAAGAAAGAGGATCCTGTGGCCTGGGTTCCTGTCGACTCCTTGCCTGGGACTTTCTATAACGCTGCACGGAAAGTGTCACAACACGCAGGTTTCCTGCTCCCTAGGTGAAACCTGTCTTCACTTGGACCACACCATCCCCACGAGAGGAGGCTGACCCCTCACCCCTAAGTGGAGATGGTCAGGAGTGTATATGACGGGTCCTGGAAATGGACCTGGGGGCCCCGGGGGACCCACGTTGGGCAGTATGCAAGGTGGAGACTATTTCACAGGAATTCTAAGCCGTTCTTTGCCTTTTTCACTCTCGTTCTCCGGTTAAGGCAGAGCTGAGTTTTCTAGAAGCCCCGTGACATGATGTCATTATCACTCTGATCACTAAGAGAGCGTGTGCTTCTGTACTCCTGTGCTTTCTAGAGTTTCATAGTGTAGTGCATTTAGTATGTAAGTATAAATATGTGCATTTTCAGAGGTGAGCTCAGTCTCTTTTCAGTAATCCTACTCTCTGTTACTGACTATTATCAACTACACCAGCTAACTTTTCCTCAACCTCATTATTGTTCAATAAGCAGTTATTTTAATATCTGGGAATATGTCTTAATCATGTGCAGAAATGCACCAAGAGGCAAGTACAACTTGTCTTCTTTTGCAACATATTTTTATATTTTATGGGAAACCTATAAAAATTTTTAAATTGTATTTATATTGTTATTTATTTTAGAATTTGACAATGTATTATTTACAAATACTAGATAATTTTTTATATTATGTTGCCCTTGTATTTAGGGTTGATCACTGATTTAGGAAGGGATTATAAGATGCACTTTCTCAACCCACAGCAGCACTGTCTACATCTAAAGATGTTGAAAAACACGGAGCTGACACTGCAGAGCATTCTCTGACTTTGAAAGAATTTAACCTAAAGGAACTGGGTAAAACAATATACAAGAAATTAAAACACAATGGGAACAAGTTTTCCTCTGGTTTCATGGATGTTCATAGTTACCATAGGCCATCTTATGTAGTAGAACACTGAATAATATCATGGTTCCAGAGAAGCTGCAGCATCACTTTGAGTCCAATCATTCAAATCTTAAAGAAAGCAGAATTGAATATACTAAACATGGATGTGATGAGCTCTTTAAGAGGAACAAATTGTTACAGACTTTGACCCCACAGAGGGGAAGGCCAGGAAGCACAGGGTGAGCCATGGCCTTGCATTGGCTGGAGGCCACAAGCAATAGTGGAGACACACGCCACCGAATGCCTGCTGGGCGAAATCCAACGTAAAAAACTCTCACTGTCCTGCAATACAGTAACTTGTGGGTTTACACATTTTGCTACAAACACAAAGGCTGAGCTAATATCTCAGACAGAATTGCACTTTGCCTAACACATGGCTAGATCTGTAGATATGGCAGGACTTGCTTATTTGCCTTACATGTGTCAAATATGAACGCCAGATGATCAAGAAATATTTCCTAGTATGTAAGTGCTTGGCACAAAACTTAAGTGGTGCTGAAATATTCCAAGTATTGAATACCGTTTTTAATCTTGTGGTTTATGGCAGTGATGATGGCATCTGCAGCCACGGGGTGGGAGGGAGGAAGGTCAGCATCTCTACTGGGAAGGGAACAGGGAGGACGGCATCCTGGGCACGGGGAATGAGGGGGGAAGACTGGACGCAAAGGGGGAAGGAGGTGGGTGGAGTCAGGATCTGTTTTGCAGGTAGAATGGCCAGTCAGTCTGCTAGAATGATAACAGCCAGGCGGCACCTTCACCTCCCTCTGTGGACAAGGAAATGGTACAAGCAGGAAGAAATAACATGAATCTTTTCTTTCATTGAGCTATAATTTACACGTAACATTGGGTCAGTTTTAGGTGTACAACGTAATGATGTGATACATGTACATACCACAAAATGATTACCACAGTGATTTCAGTGAGCGCCCATCATCACACAGAGTTACAATGCTTTTTCCTGTGATGAGAGCTTTTAAAATCTACTCTCCTAACAACTTTTAAATATGCGATACAGTGTTGTTAACTATAGTCACATCATCTTCAAAAGAAACTTTTGATGGACTAATGGCTTTTGAAAGTTATTTGCAAATATGATTTGAAAAGTTTGAATAACTCTCTCTTCTCCTCATAGAAAAAAGTGAAATTCTAGCTACTTTTCAACAAATAAAAGCATTGGGTAATGCTAAGAGAGATGATCAATAATCATTTTACTCAATATTATTGTTTCATTTATCCAAACGTTGAGCTTCTATTATCCTAATTCTAACATAATTATTTTTATCATTATAAGGTTTCGTGATTTGATTTCAGCAGCTACCCTGGACATTCTGATCTGCTGCTTCTACTTTCCTGAAGAACCCCATATTACCCACACCTCCACTTGCATTTTTATCCGATTTTCTTTTGTATTATTTGCTTTTATGTGAAGGGCATTACAAGAAATGGCAGGTTTTCACAACCATTCTAAAGTAGGTATATGTAGGATGATATTTCTAGGTAACTTTAATACAGTAATAATAGCATTAGGACCAGTTTGCCAAGGAAGGGAGTGAAGAAATCATACATAATTCATGCACATAAATCATACAGAATTTTACACTAAGCTGGCCAGCTAGCAGCACCTGGGATAAAGGTCTGCAGGTTTCAGTCATCCCCAAATTTAATCTCGTCGCCTCCGCTGCATCACGGACAAGATCCCAGGACCCCTCCTCCAGCGCCACCGGCTCCCCGGGTGTCTCTCCCTTCTGGGGAGTCGGGCCGGCGGAGGACGTTTGTCCCTCACATGGGGCACCCAGCCTCCTGTACCCTCGTCGTCTCGGGGGTTTTCCCGCAGCCGATGTCCCCATATGCTCCCTCCCGCTCAGCGCACCAGCCGCCGGTCCTCCCGCGGGAGCCTGTCCTTCACCCAGGCGCGTGGGAAGGTAACGCGCAGTTTGCTCCACGGCGTCGGCAACGGGCACAGCGCGTGGCTTTAGGTTCCACTGAGATGCTGCCTATCAGCCAGTTCGTGTAAAATACATCGATAGCAGCGACAGCGACAAGGTTTTATGTCAGCTTCGTGTGTCTCAAGGTCTTGAATTGTGGCCAAAGCAGTAAATAATTAAGAGCCAATCAATTCTTTGAAGATGAGTGATCCTATTTACGGGGACTCTCATGAAGCCCCCTAAGGTGCAGGAAAGTGCTTCCAAATGCCCAAAAGCTTCAGCCCATGACTTGGCTGAGCCGCTCAGCCTTCCCCGAGGGGCACTCTCAGGGGAGAAAGAACCAGAAAATGATATCTCTTTGCTTCTCTTAGATATTTTCAGATTAGTCAGAACCGGCTGAACCTTAAGTCACCCTGCTTAGGGCTATGATGCCATATGTGTTTATCATCCCTTGGAGCCCTTAAAATCCATGTAATTCAAACACTGGGGGTAAGAATAGGGCATGTTAAGTAGTGCGGGTTCCATAATAAAATAAAGGTACCTGGGAAATAAATCCAATTTTGTTTCCTCTCACAGTTCTATCTTCTCTGTTGAACAACCCAATTATAAAGAGACACATTGTACAGTTTCTATTCTGCTAAAGACATAAAGCTACTGGAGATACAGATCAAAATTATGAATGCCCCTCGCATAATTGCAGAGTTGGTACAGACCTCATCTGAATCTCTCATTTTTATTGTATCCATGTAGCAATGCTGTAAGAAAGGTGGAATAGTTATTGGCTATATTTCAGACATGAGAAACATCAGACAGGAAATATGTGTGATTCTCTAAAGGGCTCAATGCTTAAAAGTGGCAGAGTCAGATTTAAGCTAAGACTTCTGACTTCTGGTTCTGCTCTTTCCACAGCAACAAGGGCCTCCTCACTGCTCCTTACTGCCCATCGGCCCAGAGTGATTCAGAGCAGGGAATTCATGTAAATTCTATTGGATTAAGGGAAAAGGTACGTGCCAGTCACAAATTTATTCAAATGATATTGATACCTATTTTCATTATATTTCTTTGTGTTGATTTGGCTGGTTTTCCAACAAGTTATCAGTGGATTTTCGCTCTTCTGATATTTGTAGATTAGCTTGCTGTAATCTAACCACCAAGAACAACTGGAAACACTGATAAAATATAAGGAAATACCTCTTTGAAGGCTTTGCAGAGCTACAAGGCCATAGAACCCAAGATACCAGAGATAAAGGAAGCACCAAGAAGTAAACTCACCATGAAGTACCATTTTCCCCTTGAGCCATTTTGAATTAAAAGGCTAGTTCTTATTGGCTCAGAAGCTAATGCTGGGAGGTAAAAAAGCTAAATAGAGCTTTTAGAAGTCTCATTGCACTAGAGAGACCAAAAATGAAGTTTAGATCCCACAAAGCGATTAGCCCAGGCATGCAATGGAAACCCTGAAAAGGTCACGTCCTATAAGTAAGAGTAAACAAAAATGGACCGAACCCTAAGAATAATGAAGTCCAGCCTCTAACCAGTCAACCCATGATCAGGTTCAGTTTATGGTTGGCTTCTGTGCCACTAGGCTCTGAGATTTTTAATTCACAGCTATCTAAGAGGAAAAACAGGTGCTTAAAGATGAATCATCTGCCTGTCAGAAGTAAAGCTGATCCTTTATCAGGATGATAACAAATCATCTTTACAACTTTTTAAAAAAATATGTGTCGCATTAAGTTAAAAATTTACTTAGCACACGAGGAGATAAGACCGAATGTAAGAAAGTAAAGAGGAAAAATCAGAGACCAAGATATTAATGTTAAAGAATAAAAGCAGGAAAAATAACAAATATCTGGGGGGAATCTAAATGAATATCGACATTTTAAAACAATTGTAGTGTTTTTTTGAGTTTTAAATATCTGTAGTATTAAAATACTTGACAACGATAGCACAAAAGATGAAAGAAAAGCACAAAGTGATTAAGTATTCTAACAACTTTGAAGTTGTAAAAGTAGAAATCACAGATTCAGGTTGTAAACTCTTAAGCAGTGGTTATCAACCAGGGCTCATTTTACCTCCCAGAAGATGTACATTTCTGTAGACATCTGTGGTCATCACAGCTGGGGCGTCACAACTGTGGGTTGCTACTAGTTGCTATTTGGTAGAGGCCAGGGATGCTGCTAGACATTCTACACTGCAAACAGCCCCCAACAACAAAAAATTTTTCAGCCCCAAATGTCAATCAATAGTGCTGAGATTGAGAAACCTGCTCTGTAGTATCCACTACAGATTGATCAGAGAAAAAAACCTGATAATATGCATGTATTATCCCCTGACAAGTTTACACCTAGAGTTATACCCAACAGAAATGTGTGCATATGTACACTGAGACATATATAAGAATGTAGGAGCAGCATTATTTATAACAGAAAAAAACCAAACCTGGGAACAATCCAAATGGGCACCAACAGTAGAATGTCTAAACAAAGGATGGTTTATTCAGTGATCCAATGGGTGAGAATGGACAACATGGATGAATCTCATAGACCTACAAGAAGCAAAGCACAGTAGAAAACACACTTCATGATTTTCCTTATAAAGTTTCAAAAATTAAAGCTTAACTATGACATGTGAAATGATGATAATTGGAACTCAGGGAAAGAGAGAAAGGGAAGGTAGAGGGGGACCTCTGGTGTGCTGGGCATGCTCTCTACCTTGATATGGGTGAGGTTTCCATGAGTGTGTTTCCTTTGTAACAATTCATTAAATTGAGCACCTATGAGTTCTTCACTTTTCTATACATATGGAACACTCCAATAAAAAAAGAAAGAAAGAAAAGATATCTTTAAAAACAAGCAAGTAATAAAAATCTGTGGCCCCTGGTTCCCAGAGTAATATCTGGTGACCCTTTTCAGGAGGTAGAAATATTTGTACCAGGTTGGAAACTCTACTGACCTAAAATATCTGCTTTCCCTAAACTTCTTCCAGCAAGTTCGTACGTGTTTTCCCAATGCTAATATTTTATATTTTACTGGGGTGCTGGAGGGCAGAAGCAAGAGGTTGAACAGGAAGCCTGAGGACCTGTGTGGATTGTATTGTGTGAGCTGGATGGAGGAAGCCTCCCTGCTCGAGAGCTGTGTGTATAAAGAAGTTAGAATACATTTGGTATATGTTACATAAAGTGTCTCAAAATTCACTTTATCAATTAGAGCAGTATTGGTCATCTTTATAACAATGTCAGCATTACTCACTTATGTAAATTTATGTCCCCTGGGACATTATCCCAAGTGCAAGACTCAGTTAAAATGAGTTTACAGCTCACTAGCAATTGTTTTTAAAGATCAGAAGTCAAGCATTGATTGGGATTATTTCTAGCAAAATATAACATAGAGAATACATACAAGTTCCAGTGCTTCTCACTAGAATACTGTGAGTAATACTTTTATAAAAGTTACTTTTCCTTATTCTTTTAAACACCCTTCCCTTTGCCATTTTTAAAATATGGAGTGATGAGGAATGAAAATGACCAAAAAGCTTTTCCTCCAAATCAAATTCAAGATTGAACTATGTTATTGTGCGGTCTTGTTTCTGTCTCTTACGTGTTTGTCTCGTGAACCCCCAGGGCTTCGGCAGTCAGCATGCAAACCAAGCGCTACAGGGTTCTTACAGAAACAGCAAACGGGAGAAGGGGTCACCGTGGACACAGACGCCGCCTCACTCTGCGGGGGAGCTTCTCTCTCTGCTCAGGATCATTGCTGAAACTCTATAAACTAAACAACCAGTTTCTTTTACAGTAAAGATAGCAAATAGGCAGGGAAGATATCTTTAGATTAAAATAAACATTCTATCATGGAATGAGAATTTATTTCCTCCCAACTCATTTAAGTCTCTAAACTATAACAATTCTCTATAAACTGCAACCGTTTTCCATGATCTGTGGATTATTTCAAATATGTCTCTTGTCTTAAAATTCCACCTCCATTTCTACAGAAGCTCATCTCTGGGGATTTAACTATTACCTGATCTATGTCGTATTTTTATCACCAATTTGACACAGAAGCTGCGTTCATCCGCATTCATCGTTTCCTTCTTTCCTCCTGTCCCGTGGGGCAGGTGTCCTTGCCTTCAGCCAGGCTCCCCCCCGGCTCCCCACGGCCTCATGCACACCACCTCCTCGCTCCCAGCAGCCCTGAGCTAGCAACTGTTTCTCTCTACTCTGCAGTTAAATGCTCTCTTTGTCTTCTTGTCAGCACTTAAAAATGCTCAAGAATCTCCTGTCTTAAAAAAAAAAAAAAAATTGCCCTTGACCCTACGTAATTCTTCCCGTTACCCACGCACCTCTCATTGGAAAGCAAAGGCTTCCTAAGAACCTGCCTACATCTGTTTCTCGCTCGTTTTCAACTCACACGCCTCGTTTCTCCCACTGCACGAAGGCCCCAGAGACTCCATGCGGCGTCCCCACTGCCTGTCCCCATCTCCCCCAACCCAAACTTGATCCTTTCCCCAGTGGCACCGTTTCCACGCAGCTGTGGGAGCCAGAGACCTGGCGAGGAGCACCGGGCGAGGTAAAGGCTAAGCACGATTTCAATGCTTTTTAAGTCGCTTGCCACTTACCTGTGAAAACGTTGTGTCAGTTTATAACGACACTAGAAGCGTCCAGAAGTCCAACCTTGCACCATCGCAATACTTTCATTCTCTTTAGCCCGGGCCAATTGGGTGAGTGAAAAAATGGTGTTTTACATCTTTGAATCTCAGTGAGACTTGAATCTTTTCCCACAGGGCCACTGTCCTTTGTATTTTGGGGGGTTGCATTTTTTAATCCTTGGCTCATTTCCTTTCTGTTATGACAACTTCTCGTCGGTTGGTTTGCACACAATCTAAATGTTTATATGATGCTTTTGAATAAGTTTGGTTTGCCAATGGAATATACCCACATTATACATTATTTTAACTCTACATACATATATGCTGAATACAATCAGATAAAATTAGCTCAGGGTTATGGTAGAAAATCACAAAATCGTCAATAATGAAATATCAACATCATCTAGACCTAGCCTTTAGGCTGCGTAGAGACTTATAAGGCCAATGAGTTATGGTCTTACTCAGGCTGAAGAAAATCCCTGAGTATCTTACTAGTTTATTCTAGGATGGACACTATGTCACTTCTCAATGAAGTTCAGAGTTACTGATTTTAGTCAGTCTTTCGGCAGGGAGCCTTACTTTCTAGGGAACTGCGAGGTGCTTCTAGTGTATCCAACTTGAGTAGACCTGTCACGTTGATGAGTGTCCCTCTGCTGCTTCTCCATATTAGATGGTGGGGGGCGGGGAGCAGAACTGAGCAGCACGCTGTAACATCAGTCCCCAGTGTCCATGAGAATCAGGCATTTACCTTTTCTTTACTTACCACAGGGTTTCTGAGACTCCTGGAGAGAAAGGGGCTTCTTGGGACCACCTGCGTCACTGGACACTGCCCATTAGGAGAAAGGCAGCAGGTTCGAGAAGCAGAAATCAGAGCACCGTCTCCCTGACACTCCTTCCTCTATCAGACAATGCAGATAAAAAACACAGCACGAGCAACTGGGAAATCTAAGCTTATACTTGGGATTATGATCTGCCCAGGATGGCTTGTTGTAGTGAGGTGAACACACCTGCAGTTCCTGGGTAGGGGTATGCAAAAGTGAACTATCACTGTTATTTCTTCCAAACCCCTACCATTATGAAAATAAAGACAAAAAAGGAGAGACCCATGATGCCGCATTTTGGTGCTCAATATTCTATCCCCTCAGCCCTCACAGGAGATCCTTAGAAAAGAGGGGATAAGCACAGATAAAAAGGAAAGTCCCATGCTGAAAAATTACTCATGTCTGATTCATGTTGTGTTCAGAATGGTAAAATCTGCTCAACTAATTTAAATACAGAAGCCACTCTGATTAGTCCCTATGTGATTGTAGCACAAAGAATCCTAATAACATGTTTGGTTGATGAGTTAAGATATTAAACATTTATGATCATATAGATCAATTCATACAGATCAATTCATATTGACTTCTCATAATTATCCAGATCAAATTGAGGGAGAAATTTTGCACTCATGCAATTACTATCGAAGATGATAATTGGGAAAATGGATAATTCAGGTAAAAATGGCCTCCATTTCATGCCTCAATTACCAATGTTCACTGATCCTTACAATTTTCCTTTAAGAGAACCAAATGGAAAAATCATTCAGTCTAGCATTTGACAGTGAAGATAACTATAAGAAGGCTAGTACTTTCTAATTTTGTCGTGCCATTTCTGTTTTGATCTCTCTAAAAAGAAAATAGGGAGAAAAGTTTTCCATTTTCTTTTAATATCTCTTTCCTTTTTACCAAACTCACAATCATAATAACCATGAAATACGATGAGACATTCCTCCTAATCATCTCCTGTGTCTCCCATAGCTGCTCCTTCTGACCAGAACGTTCTCCAGCAACCAGGCTCCCTCAGCTGGCTCTTAGTCAAATGTAACAGCAGTTCACAGGCCACATCACTGCCACTTTTACCTGGTTCTGTGCCTAATTGTTAAGAACCATTTAACTAAATCACTGATGAAAATTACCAACCTTAATTTGACACTTTCTGAACCAATTGTCAAAACCACATTCAGTGATTTGTTTTGTTTTCTTTTGGGATTCGGGAGGCAGAAAAGGTTATTGTGTTAGATTAAAAGGTAATCAAATTGTTCTTTGCTCTTCTTTCCATGGTGGGAAGTCATGCGGCCAGTTAGGGGCCAGACAGATTGTTTCAAGTTGGAAGATAACTTCAGTCCAAGTGAAGACAGCACTACTTGGGGTGGAAAAGGTAACCTGTGGGGCATCTGGAGTGTGTGTATTAGGGTTTCACCTGCATATAATACCTGAGGAACCTCAGTGAGCCCCAAGTGAACATTGATTTGTGAGACTGCCAACAATAATCCCTATAAAAACATAGTTGTGTGGTCTCTAGCAATTATCTTTGGAAAAGCATATAGGATCCATGAGATTGCTAAAAGCACAGAAAAAGATACAGTTTTTCATAAAAGAAAAAGATGGCTAAAGGGAAAACCTTCAAAAAATCTAGGCATAAAGTCAAAGTCAATAAAAATACGGGAATGAATTGCCAAAGAATCCATTTGCATGCACTTTCACAATCGTTAGGGACTCGGCCCAGAAATCCATGGAGCTTGTGAGGAAGGAACGTATTTAAAATGCCCAAAGCAATTTGCTCCAGCACATGGCAATGAGCCTGAAGGGTCAGGGGAAACAGCAGATAGAGCGCTGAAGCGGTGCAGGGCAAGGGGGAGGGAGAAGTCAATGGCGACTCTCCCTGAGTTTAATGGGACTTAGATGGCTGACTGTGATCAGGTTATTAACGCAGACGAGGACATCCACTGTCAAAGGAGTTTCCCTGACCTCCTAATATTCAGGAAAAGTCAGTTCCAACTCTCTCTTCCACAACTGCGGAAGTGTGAAGACAGATCTCTCCAGATTTCAGCAGGGTCTTTGTTGCCAATACACTGTCCCTATAAGTTTGATTGTCTTTTGTCTGTTTTGAAGGTGATCCTTCTCATGCCCTGTTATCATTCCAGACCATAGAAACTATCCCTTGTGTTTAATTCGGGCCTTCTGAGGACACTGCTGGATTAGGACAGAAGACTCTTTAGTGGAGAGCTGGAAGGGCTCACCTTGCTCACTGCATGAGATGGAACCTACAATGACCTGTGTCTGTCCTGCCTCTGTTTATATAAAATAAGTTAAATAAAACTAGACATCGAGAAAACACACAAAATGGAACCTATCTCACCTTTGCTCTAAGGAGGCCTGCTTCTAGTCATTGCCCCCTTCTATCAATCATTCATTCATGTGACGATTGACCCACCAAAGGAAACTTGAAATGATACCTTATGTTCCATGGAATAGTCTCTATTCCACAGTCATTTGGACAACTTTTACTTGCCAGGCCACAGCTGTTTTGTTCACTGCTGAGAACAAAAAAAACACACAATTGAACAGAATGGTGTTTTTTTTTTACTTATTTCTTTTGGTAAAATTCATTATGATCTAGTGGAAATTCATTTTCCAAAAATTAAAAATAAGCATTCTAAATATTCACATAATGTAAGATTGTTGTTGCTTTTGATGATCATTTGTCCCCTCTTTGCTGAAACTCGAATCCTGACATTTGGCCTCCACTATTTATGCTGTCACTATTAAAGATGAATTCCACTGAATTGTAAATATGATACAGGCACTAAAATCATGTGGTTATCTATTTGTTCCAAAGTGAGTGAATATGTGAATGTGAGTGTTTGTGTTGGCCTGTGTGTGGGTTTAGCTATTTTATTACATCTATGTTATCAAAAAATAAAAACAATAAAGTTTAATATGTGGATTACCACTTACATATACAAGGCTATGATTACTTCTCATTAATATGCTGCAAAGAAGCTCATCTCTAAACTTGCACAGGTGTGCTACTCAATACCCAACAGTCAAAACCTAAAATGGGTTGACCAGCACTTTGAGGCATTCATTATATCACTCTCCAATGTATTTAACAAGAGAGCGTTGGCAATAAAGCACTACTGAATCTTCTGGTCTGTAATCTGTGCATGCATTCCTACATTGACAGGAGGGAAAACTTCCTTATAGGTTTGATCCACCCTTGAGGATAGTCTTCAGGTTCCCTTCAAAAAGCCATTCTTTCCTCCCCCTACATTCCTAAAGTGAATCATTATGTTTTATAAGATTATACTTCTAGTCAAAAGAACAGCATGTGGCCAAATAACTTTGCTCTCCACTCAAAAAAAATTTGGAAGACTGGACACAACACATACACTTAAAAACAAGGTGAAATATCAGTGAATATATCTGTGGAGTAGAGCCAAATATTTAGGCCTAAAGAACACTAGAAGTAGAAGAGAGGGAGGTTCAAATATGATTTGATTACAGAAACAGCCACTAAACACAAGAGCAGGAGCTGAAAATGCTCTTGCAGTCCCACTACCACGTCATAAGGAAGCCCACCTGAGCCCCACCAGGAGACCGCAGGAAAGGCTCCCCTTCCGTAGCATCCAGTCCCCAGCTGCAAGCCAGCCTCACGCAGCCCAGATGTGAGCCAGCGCGTCTTCAGATGGCTCCAGCCTTTGGGTCTTCCAGCTGGGGACCGGATATTATGGAGCAGAGAGACCAGCTGTCCCTGCTGTTCCCTGTTTGAATTCCAAACCCACAGAATCTATGATCCTAATACATGTTTGCTGTACGCTGCTGAGTTTTAGGGCATCTGTTAAACGTCTTTCATAACCATTCACAATTTATCTCTTTATAATTTACCTAATGTTGATTTCCTTGGCCTCTAGAGCTCAGAACAAGAATATGACATTACTTCTCCCTCAATATTTTTTTTCCTTAGGGAACCATGCAAACAGACACCAACCATCCCTCGCTCTACTGACCTTTCTCTTGGGTATCATCTGCCAATATGCACTTGTTATTTAACTTTATGTAAATAGGTTGTAGGCATTTTCCTCTCCAGGGTGTTTCAGGCTATATTATATCTGTGAGGTGTAGCTGAGCTGGAGTGACCTCACACCTGTTTGCATGTTCTCCCCAAGTCCAAGGTTTAATGAGACTCTACTTCTACATTCGCGCTCAGCCCGGGGCCCTAGCCACACCGATGTGCCATTTCCCTCCACAGATAAAGTCTTTTTTTTTTTTAAATATCTTTATTGATTTCAGAGAGAGGAAAGCAGAGGGGGAGAGACAGACAGAAACATCAATGATGAGAGAGTCATTGATCAAGTTCGCAACTGGGCATGTGCCCTGACTGGGAATCGAACCCCGATCACCTGAATCCTAGGTCGACGCTCAACCGCTGAGCCACACCCGGCCGGGCTCCACAGATAAAGTCTCGTTGTCAAAATAAGTAAAGCTCTAAGATCAAGTCTAAGTAATTTCCAGAAATTAGGCTGTATGTGGAACGCAGCTCAAGTCTGAATGCATAGTTTTCTTTCTTTTTTCGCTTGCTTGACAATAGGCTTTTGTATCAGCTCTGCCGTGGTGGAAACGCGTTGGAGGCATCTTTGGCAGCTTATTTCTCTGAATGGATTAACAGCTGGGGCGTCATTCAGCAATTTTTCATTGTCCTTTTTCCTGAAGCCAAATTACAAATGCAATCATCAAGATGGCAACACGAACAGCAATACCGTGGTTCTCTCTCGATTGCTCCTCACGCCTGTATTTTTTAGTATTTTTCTCTACGCTCGGATTTCTCTCTGTCCCACTGACTTCACACATCGTGTCCATTTGCTGTCCTCACTCAAACATGGATTTTCACAGACAATCATGTGAGACACAGTCTCCTTCGAGCAGCCTTCAGGGGGTAAGTTTTAGTGCTGTGCTGACTTATGGTTCTTATGGGTTCTGTGAGGCCCATTTAATGTCACTGTATTGTAATTTACCAGAAACGATGATATAAAGTAAGATCTGATTGAACACCTGCAGAGCCTAATCGGAGTCATGAAGATGGAGGGAAAGTCAAGCTGTCCTTGGTGTTCAGAAGCCTGGTCTTCTAGTTTCCCAATTTGTATGATAAAATGTCCCTCTAATGCCTAACAGGGTCTTTCTTTGTGGCTAATTAGGTATCGTCCCTGTGGTAAGTTATCCATTTCACTGTCTGTAGTCCTGGCCTCTTGACAAGTCAGCTTAAATTTTCTCCAGACTTCTATATTTTTCTTTGTTTCATGCTTCCGTTTTTCTTTTCCTTTAATTAAACAAAAATCTGGAAACTTTGAATATCATAACTACATCTTATTTACAAAAAGGCAGGCTACTGCCCAGTACCAAGTGCACCACTGGCAATTCCGCCCCAGGGGTCTGCAGCCAGCCGAGTGCAGCAGTTGGAACAAACCATCCACCTGCGCGCTTGTGCAGGTCAGATTAGGCGGAGTTAGGGGTCCTTGTAACCTAATTCCAACACATCGGATGGCCCATTATTAAAGGTGGGAAAGAGTGACATCTATGATGGAAATGGGGTGGTCACCAAAGAAGCCTGGGGGAAAATCATGGTTAAAGATGAAAGAAGCCAAATTAGTGACAACTTGGGTGGACCTTGAGGGTAGAAAACTAAATAGAAACAGACTCATAGATCCAGAGAACAGACTGCTGGTGGCCAGAGGGGAGGGGTTTGGAGAGAGGGCTGGGTGAAAAGGGGGAAGAGATTAAGATGCGCAAATTGGTAGT
The DNA here is from genome assembly GCF_054644295.1 of Miniopterus natalensis. Taxonomy (NCBI): domain Eukaryota; kingdom Metazoa; phylum Chordata; class Mammalia; order Chiroptera; family Miniopteridae; genus Miniopterus; species Miniopterus natalensis. The sequence continues at coordinate 23,704,916 of NC_142083.1, read as the reverse complement.
TAGAAAATAGCCACTGGGATGTAAAGCACAGCATAAGGAATATAGTCAGTATATAGTAATAAGTGTGTACCGGGCCATGTGAGTACTAGACTTATTGGGGGGATCAATTTGTAATTTATATAAATGCCTAACCACTATGCTATACACCTCAAGCTAATATAAAATAATATTGAATGTCAATTGTAATTGACAAATAAAAAAGGATATTCTTTTCAAATCCAGCTTAAAATTTAAAATCTTAATATTTAAAAATCTCAATTTATTAAAATATACTCCCTAATTTTTAAGTATTTAATGTTTGTTTACTTCAAATTATGTTAATTCACAGTCTCATACAAGACTTCCAGAAGATAATCATTTTCAAGAGAGGAACAACTATACTTAAGTGAAGCGATGACTTTCTAGAACTGTGATGAGCATCCATCCATTTCAGTGTTAGAAATTGAAATGCACAGGTGGACCTTTCTTCCCCACTGAGTCACAGGAAAGCACACAGTGTGAAGTTAGCCCTGTCTAATAAGCTACTCACATCACTTTGCTGAAATCAAAAGACATGCAGAAATGGTCCTTCTTTCCTTCTGCAGGACCCAGTGGGAAGCTGGCTGTCCCTCGCCTCCTCTGAATTAAGCCATCACTTTCAACCACTCTCTGGGAACAGATCGATGTTTCCCTGGTGTTCTTACCTAAACACATAATGAATTATGAGTCCCTGTCATCATCTCGTATCCCGAGCAACCCCCATGACAAAGCTTTGCCCGAGGTTGACTCTCCGAAATGGCTTCTTGAATGTGAAAGGATTAGTCCTGGGATCCTCAGTGATGCCTGTAATCCCCATCCCCACCCTCAGCAGGGCAATCGCAGCACTGTGAACAGTTCCCCTGAATTTAAGCAATGAAATTCTTCCAGGACATGGGGGAAAAAAGCTGATATTTTCCCTGATCATAATGCACAATTGTGCAGTAAAGATCTGCTCTCTGCTTTGCTGATAAAATATACTTGGCCCAGCCTGTCATCTTTTATTGATGGCATCTCTTTATCTCAGTGCTCCTGTTCTCTCTAACACTCCAAACCCACACCAAGTGCAGCAGAGTTCCATGAACTCGGGCATGACCCAGGGAGAGACCTGTATTCATACATCTCCCTAATCCGGCTGGAAGATCAGTCTTGTCTGTAAACAGTTAGGGCAAGACTATGCCAGGGCCCAGCATAGGCTATGACAAATGGGTGACTGTGGCTTCATGCAGCTCAGAGCACTTCATATCCTGGTTAAACTGGGAACAGGGAATCTTAGGGACTTACGTGACACTTGCAGAAGGGAGACAACGGCATGGACTCTCACACACAGGCTGCCGAATGGGCATTTCTCCTAACACTCAGAAGACCTCACTCAAGACACTGAACAGAAGACTGGGGTCCCAGTCCTGACTCTGCCCCAGAGAGGTCTGTGACATGAAAGTCACTTTGCCACTCCTGCCTCAGTTTCCTCAAGGATAGAATGAGAGGACTGTACCTAGCTTAGCTCCAAAGACAGTGCAAGCTTTGGTACTTTGTTCTCTAAAAACATTAGGGATAAACACAGGTCATCTTGAGTTCTGTCCAATGCCCAAGAGTCTTATGACTGTAAAGGGTGTGTCTCTGTCTAGGAGGTTAAGACAGTTAAAATGGGATGCGTGCAACTGCAGCTAGAGTTGCCAGGGATTGAGAAGCTTGTGGGTGATTGCAATGATCGCAGGCCTGTGAGGAGAAACAAAGGCACACAGCACCCCAGGAATCCTGTTTTCCTCCAAACAGCTTATAGAAGCCAAGGCTCAGAGATTTATTCTCAACAGAAAAAAGAGGGGTGAGCCCCAAAGCAGCACAATGGGAGGTACCGAGTAATTATTGAAATAGAGTTGTGAATGCAAATTTTGGCAGGTAAATACAGGTTTGTTTGTTTTTGCGTTTTTTGTTTTTGTTTTTAATTTTAAAAGGAGAAAGGTTTTTAGTTTCCTTAAAATGCATTAGCTTGAAATCCAGGAGAAAAATCATAAGGTGATAGAAAAAATCAAAGAAGTGTTATCAAAATATGTTAATTATATGCTTGGTCATTTTAAAGCATTTTAAACAATTTACATTGATTTTGTTACAGATGTCAATCTCTTCTTCCTAATGATTATAAAACTTTTGTAACCTATAATTTGAACTTAAGGTTTTTTTTAAAGATACACATCCCTAAAACCTATTATGTGTAAAATATCAGCACTCTTAGGTATAAGATGTCGCTCCTTTTTGGTAATAGTCTTCTGTGATTCAATTACTGATGCAATAGATTGTCCCAAGGCACTTGGGTGTCCAAGGCACTCTCTATGAGATGACTTAAGGATGGTGCCACCTCGGTCTTTCTTCTGAAGAGTAACAGTCCGTGAGAGTTGATGGCCCCAGAAATAATCACAAACAATGCGCTGAGAGCAGCATATGCATAGCAGTGCTTCTGGGTCCACACTGCTCTTTCGTCAGCACTGACTTTGTGGATCCTCTCCACAAATCTGTGGAAGAGAAGAGGGTCGATGCTCCTGTTCCTAAGTTACCAATGAAGATGTACAGGCAAATCCCCCAAGGGCAGAGTCAGCAACTGAAATGCAGATTTTCACGTCCGCCCAGTACACCAAGCTCTACCTACAACTCAGGGGTGATAATGGTTATGCTACATCTTTGCCAAGATCAGTAACCAGAGAAGCTTTTGGTTTGAGTCAGAAGGAACAGGTGTGAGCTTTCTTAGTGGAGGTGAGGATGCTGAGCATTCCAGATGAAAGAGCATGAGCAAAAGGAAACAGGATAAAGTGTAAGGGACACCGAGTTATTTTCAAAGAGCACGCTGACCGATGTGTGAGGCACCTGGAGATGAACATGGGCAAAGGGGCACGGAAAGGAAAGGGTCTCTTGCTGCTTGCACACACCTACTGGCTGGACCAATAGGTCTCAAAGCCCAACCTTAGTTCAAAAGAAATAGAAGACAAGGGGAAAAAACCGCAATAATGGGGAGAAGAAATGCAAACTGAGTTATTCCAAAAGTATTACCTCTGTTACCTGTTTCTTTCAGAGCAACCATGGGCCCCCTTCCAGGTACTGGATCAGGGCTCTCACCTGCATTCCCACACTGATCTCCCATGAGGTGTGATGGGTACATCAGTCTCCTTTTAAAGAAATCTCATCTCCCAGCTACTGGTCATTTGCCAAAGGCCTTACCACTGGATTGGCGACTGGCTCTGCACCTGGAGCTGGTGCTGCTCCCAGTCACCCACCTGGGTCTGGACCAGGCTGTGTCCTCAGGTGAGAATGGCGTCTGCAGTGAGCCACCGCATGCTTGCAATCCTGGCTGGCTGTGAATTTCTAGATTTTTGATCTTTTCTTGGTGGCTCTCCTTTGGACTGAATCACAATAGCTAAAAGCACTTGTTTACATTTAGTTTTGTTATCTACAAAATTTCTTTTCCACTGCTCTCAAACACCAGAATTTGGCAAAGGCTACTCTGTATTTACATTAGTGTGTGCAAGTAAAATCCTCCTACGTGGTCTTTGAGTCCTATGTGAATGAGACCTGCACATTTCTGTTCCAGCTGCCCTTCATTTTTCACGTATCCCCGTTACCTGCTCCTCCCTCCACCCAGGAAAACGCTTCTGGGAAATTCCAGGACCCACGCTGTCTGAATGGTGGTTTTACAACTTTTCCCAATCCTATTTTCCATAAAACTTTCGAAAATATGAAACAGTGAAAAAATACACTGCAAGATCAACTGAGGAAACATAATCCTGGTCATAAAATATATTTCCACTGGCAGTTTTCCTCTCACATTACAGGGAAGCCTGTGCAGTGTGAGGACCTTGGTCCCCATTTTCTGAAGAGAAGCTGAAAGGTTGGAATTCAGTTCTTTTTACCCTTTAGGGATTTCCATAATCGTCCCTTTCAACAAAAGAAAAATATATTGGAAACAACCAAAACACTCAAAACAACTTGTTTAAAAACTTTTCTTTTTCTGATCCTCTCAGAGTCTACGTTAATTAGCAACCTCAACTACAGACCACAGAAAATATATCTTTTCCATAATTCTTGAACAAATTAAAGAACCTCATGCTCCTTGGTTAATACTACATACTAACAGTGAGAATATTACCTTAGATGTACAGAGAGCCTTCCCTCCTTCCTAAGAGCTATCAGATAGTGTTTGAGCAAGTCCTTCCCCCATAATGTGAGGAGAGGCTGCTCTGTATTCCACAGAACAGAGCAATCGAGAATCTAAACCTTTCCCTTTCCATTGGCACCTCTATAGTGGAAAATCATAACTCAGTTTGTTGAACCCTCCAACAATCCACCAAATATGCATCTGACCAACCTGAATCAATGTCTCCCTGTAATGGACACATATCTGTTCTGATAATCACTTGGTTTGAAAGCATATCTCCCCTCTTCAAATGCTGTGGGATTTTTCTTTCTGTTTAATTGTTCAACATCCAGTTGCCATAAGGAGTCTTTAATGAAATAGTGCTTATTTAAATATTACTCACATGATTCTTTCGTTTATAATAAAAGCAATAACAGCAACAACTTATTTGTATGTGGCCAGGCTTTTTGCTATCTAACAATATAGATACTCATCTCTACTTACAGATGAGAAACTGAGGCACAGAGAAGGGAACAGCCCCAAGATCACCAGCTACTGAAGGCAGAGTCACTGCTAGAACCCAGCCCCAAACCACCTCCTTGCCATCAGGGTTTCTAGGTCCTTGGAAGGGGAACCACATGCACAGCTGTCTCAGCCAACTCTGTCTTCTCATTATCCAGCCCAAACCCCAGACTTAGCAGTGCAGAGGTGGGGTGCCAGGACAGTCGCTTTGCATGTCATGTGGTTTTCTAAAAGGTTATCGGATCAATGATTCAACAGCAGCAAAGACCCCTTTGTCTTTCCATTCTGGCTCCCTCTCTCTCCATTACATCTTCCGTCGTATTAGGTGATGATGGAGTGGCTGTGGGCATTTCTGGAAGGTTCTATAGGGAAACTGAAGTGGATGATGCATTTAGTTTGGGCTTATAGAAATGAGAGTGTTTGACCTGCAGTCACTTCCATGTACAGTGTTATTGTAGGCATCTTATTGTTGCTAATCACTTCACTTCCCTCTGTCATGTCATCCATGTGCTGGCATGAAGATGTGGTATTGGAAGGCTCTACTGCGGTGCACAGCCCCAGAAACCTGCAGGTAGAGGAGGAGAGTTTTGGAAACACAGAGCCATACACTGGTCTACGTAGGTAATCATCCTAATAGCTCTGTGTGTACACAAATGCAGGCTGATAGAACTGGTCCCAAATCTGACTAAAACCCTCAAATCTTACATGTGATTACACATAACAAGTTCCTATCGATAAACATAAATTAACCTTAATTAACAATTATTCTTGCAATAGAAAAATATATTATAGAAGTGTTATCACGTGATGGGTCAAAGTGCATACAAACAAGAAACATGAGGAGAAATATTCCAGATGTGTGTTTCGTAGTTAACATGAGTGTTCCGTTATTTTTCTTGAATGTATTAGATATGTGGTTTCTATCATACTTTTTTAGTTTGTAGTGACTTATGTTCAAAATCTGAATATTTTCATACTTGATTTCATAGTATTTTGTACTCCTTTTCTTTCAAAGTCCCTCCAAATTACAGAAGCTTCAGATGCTTTAAAAATGGGATCTATCCCGAGTATGTGCTAAAAAATGCATGTCACAGTAAGTTAAGTTGAAATGACTAGAAGCCCATGGAAAATGTGTCTCCAAATTCAAAATAAAGCCCTGCAGCTGTTGTTCCCTTGTCCCGTCAGCAAGCAGGAGCACCTTCTAGGTTCACAGTGACTTTCCTGCTCACCTGTGGGCGTGCGCACGCGAATCCTCTCTGAACGGCTGGTCATAGCTGCCCGTTGTCTTCCTGATGGGTTCCCCTGGTGCCATGTTGCTGCCACCACGAAATCATTTTCTGAGGGAGGGGTGGTTCCTGAACACCAGGGGACACAAGGTCTCAGAAGTGGGCACAGAGATCCCGTAACTGCAACGACCAGCAGGAAACAGAAGGGACAGCTATTCTGAGGACAGGCATTTGCGTAGCCCTGAAGCGCTTGCTGTCTTTACTATTCCTAATTTTCTAAGGAAAGACGGCCCATGAAGCCCCCACTGTGATAAACAATTGACCCTCTGGCAGAGGCCATCACAAATACCTGGCTAATATCATCAAGCTCACACACATTAATGAAAAACCATAATTCACCAATGTTTTCTCTGTGTTCTATGGTAAGACTCATTTTCAAAATATTAAGTTTTTTAAACTAGGGATGAACTCTTGCAGTTCCTGTGTATTGTATGAGGAATCATTTTACAAAGGGTTATTTCATTTTATTTCCTCCGTTATGTTTTTAGCCACTAGTCTTAAGAGTTCTGCACCACCGAGAACCATCAGGTGTATGTTAAACGTCGTCCTGCTCCTCTCAGTTCTGGTTCTGGCTGCGACTGCAGGGGTGAGAACCTCAAATTTTCCAAGGAAAACATATGCCAAGCTAACTGAAAAGCCATTTCAGGCATTATTTTCTGTTGAATTTTATAAACAAATCACTTTAAAAAATAAACCATGTAAAATTCCAGAAAAATAATACTGTTTCAGGTATTATTTTAAGGACAATTTCTTCTTACATTAAATATCTACAGTTCGGCAGTCGATACACTCAATCATTCCTGCTATATCTTCAAAAGCTGGGCTCAAGGAGACACTTGAAATGGAGAGTTATAATGTATAATTCAAATAGGTCTGGAAAGATATTTTAAATCATATTTCAATTTTAAAGAACATGTGATATTTATAAAAAGGAGTTGGGTACATAGCAATGTGTGAGAACATGTAAATATTAGAATATGATTATAAATACATATTCAGAAAAAAAATAACAAGAAAGGAAATTGTGGTACTTATTTATTCTATCCACTTTCTAAACTACCAGCCAAATGTATGTACTTCATGGAATAAAAATTTTAATATTTCATAGACTACAGATGCTCAGAATCCAGATTGAACTGGTCTGGCATGGGAGTTGGGCAATATTTTTTAAAAAAAGATCCCCAGAAAATACTAATATGCAGCCAGTGCCAATAATCCCCTGGATTGTCAGCCTGCTCAATGGGGACATGGGGCAGTGGGTCAGAAATAGACCAACCCATGAAGCTGTAGGAAGTTATTCGTCTGGGAGCCTGTTAACACTAAAATACATCCAACCTTCCAATAGGAGAGAAGTCTTAACAGTATAGTCAGACTGGGTCATCTGGGCAAACACAGAATTAAAGGAGTAATATTTCATTAGTGGTGATTAAACAGTATAATTATTATAACATGCTTCACTAGTTTATATGTTACAGTTTTATTTTCATTTTTGGCCTCTATACTAAATGCTTCTCAGCTTTTTGCTCAAATGAAAATTATATATATATATATATACACATATATATGAACTTATATACACATTTATATATACATTTTTGTGTATATATATTAGATATATATACTGGAGAGAGTGTGTGTGAATACTGAAATACAGATCTCACTCAGTAGTTTTCCTGGGCTAGGCATCTTTCTAGCTATATCCATGTTGACTGACAGTGGTTCATGGCAGAGAAAATTTAATTTATGCAAAGAAGAATGAAATATGGTGTGCAGGAGGGAAGGTGAGCATAATAAAGCTTAACAGATCAATCAGCAGCAGTATGTGATGACAACTACTTGTAAATTAAAAACCTGATTGGCTTTCCTTGTCACACACTTGCTACTGTCCACATAAACGTTTCTAAAAGTTCTTTGCTGCACAGAATCACGGCGCTTACTGGCCCTGTCTTCGCCACCAGTTGAGAGCTGCAGCGTCTGAAGAACCAACGAGAGTATGTTATGAGATTTACCCAGGTGCTCCTCCAGTCTCTCTTTCCCGAAACACTCTCCTTTGAGTAGTGACTGCTCCTCAGCACATCTGGGGGCAGAGGGGACTTTGACGCCATGCAAAGAAAAATACCACTAAGTTGTTTCCTAAATGGTAGGATTTATTTCAATGCTCACATACAATTGAATGAGACAAACTATTTACATAAAACCTAAGTACAAAAAATATAATACAATTTATACTGTACATAATCAGGATTCTCTTATTTTGTCCCAGACAGAGGTGAGGAGGGGGTTGCTATGAAAGGAAGATTGCGGCACTGTTAGCAGTACTTGGGATCATTCTTCACGGATTTATTGTTTAAAAAAAGATGAATAAGTCTGGGTTCTAGGAATTGGCGATTCACCAAGAGCAGTGAGTGAGCACGGCATTTTCACTTCTGCAACAACAGCTCATTTACACTTATATGCTGTTTTCTTCAGAGCTGAGGCTGGGAGAGAAGCGAGTTGGTTTTTGTTGATTAGTTGGGTAACACCCTGCCTTCTCTAAACTCCCATAATTGATCCAACGAAACAGGCCATGAGCTCCCTGCCTGGGCCACCACAGTTGGTGTCTTCAACTGATTTTTGAAAACAATGCATCTGTCAGGTGTCATTAAACAACTTTCTTAGATATCCACCGGGACAGCTCTCAAGTGAGCATTTAAGACTGGCTAACTGATGACCAGAAAAAAGTGAAGACCATTGGAAATTTGTATTTCGCATTGAGTGTAAGAACTGAAAGAAAAGGGTGGTTGTGCTCACTGGCCGGTGAGGAAACACTCAGCAATCCACAAACATTCCAACAGGGCAACCAAAGCTCCACTTTCTCACTCAAATGAAGGAAGGCGATGCTATCTCATTCTAGAAAAGCTCCATTACGATTAATACATATATATGGCCTTTTAAAAAATGAAACAATCCCAAATAAGTTTATTTTGTATCACAAAACAGCAAAAGCAAATTAATACAGAATGAGGCTTTTAACACTTCATAACATTTTCAAGAGTCACGTTAAGTAGCATAACACAAACATTTTGTTACACACCTTTGAAGAATCCCACACTGGACCAAGTTTGTGCATTTTCTTTGCGGATGACAGGAGTGTTTGGTGGTGAAGGTAGGTGCTTAGATAAAAGGTTCATACTGTGCTTTCTTTCAGTGTGGAAGGTCAAGTTTGATTTTGGCCAATAGTCATGGTATAGAGGAAAAGCAATCAACTTTAGCAGAGAAAACACGTTAACTTTCTCAACCTGAATTAAGAGTGACAATTTTGTGAACTTGTGAAGCAGTTTTGACACTGAAGAGGAAGGAAGGAAGGAAGGAAGGAAGGAAGGAAGGAAGGAAGGAAGGAAGGAAGGAAGGAAGGAAGGAAGGAAGGAAGGAAGGAAGGAAGGGAGGGAGGGAGGGAGGGAGGGAGGGAGGGAGGGAGGGAGGGAGGGAGGGGAGGGAATATTCTAGGTGGTTCTCATTGCACTCACCTAACCTGTGGCAACTGTCACCAGCCTGTGTCTGATTTTCCTATATCTATGGACTTGCCTGAAGAAGGACAGTAATGAAAACCTGTAACTGCATTGACATTCCTACGGCAGGGCAAACGCTAAGGTGTTTCCTGGAAGATGTAAGATTAAAGTGATATCAGTTACCGGAAGGCTGGGGCTGGGTCCGGCCTCCAGTGGGGGTGAAAATCACATCTCAAGGTTTGCTTCCTAGCCATTTTCTGCTCCTGAGTTCAAAGAGAAATAGCCAGGCAATCCTCTGCTTTGAATTGAAACCAATCACACCCAGATGAAATGATAAATCATTTTAAGCAAGGCACTGGCAACTTTCTATAGGAAATTAAACTATACCTGAACTTACAGGGGGTGGCTAAAAAAGCTCTCTTCTTAGTGACATGACTGAATAGCTTGGATGTTCCAGAATTCAGATCTTGCTCTGAGCTTGAATTTATCTAATGTGTGAACCATTCGAACTACCATTCATCTAATATTTGGACCCCCTGGAGTTACATCGCCAATAAGCTGAGAAAGAACACGATTGCGTTTGAAACACATAGTCATATTTCTGACTAAACGTGGTGGAATACATTTTATTCCCTGCCTAATAAAATTGTTAGTCCCTGGGCAGAGTGAAACTATATTTTCAAAAGAGACCAGGTCTCCATTTCTGATGCTTCTGTAACATGTATCAGATTTGTGATAATGAACATGACCATTGAATAAAATTTTGATCCACTTGCTCCAAAAAATATGTATGATGCACCTGTAACATGAATCCTTTAAAAAAGGGGGCATGGAATAGTCATTTTAGATATTTTGTTTTTCTCCTTCCTCTAAAATGTGGGTGCACTGTAGCATGGATAGATGGTAACCAGTCTAGTCTAGAGAAAGGAACAGTGCTGGGAACCACTTCCAAAGAATTTCAATGAAGCTAAAAGTCATCTCCTAATGAAAACCAGCCAGATTTTAACTGCATCCAGAAATAACCCTAAAAATTAACCTGTGATTAATGTCATTTGACATCAGGCTCCTTTAGTGGGATTAAATTGCTTGGTGTAGCGTGAAATATTAATTTATAAGTGTGCTTCTTATAGTAAAAGGAAACAAGGAGAGAGTTAAAAAAGTCACACAGAAATGAAAAATGTGACTAGTGTCCCCAGAAGGTTTTGGCAGGAATCCCAAACGTCTCAGCCTAAAGAAGAGCTGCTGTGTGAAGGCGGTCCCAGTAGGAGTGGTGGGTGACCCTGCGACAGCCCACACAGGAGGGCTCCTGCCAGGAGGAGGGGCGTGGAGGTGAAGCACAGACAGTGAGCAAGAGCTCTACAGTGAGAGAAAAACAGTTACTACACAGATAATTAAAATACTTAGATTAAGGCTGAAATTACTCTAAACCAACTGAAAATCTGTTATGTAAGAAGAAGAGAAAGAGAGGAAAGAGATACAGGGAGAGAGAGAGAGAAGCCAGAAAAGCCAGAATACTTTTCCCTTGAATAGAGTGTCAGGGAACAAATGTGAGTGGATTCTTTGCAGTGATAATCAAAAAGGCTTATGTAATCAACAACATGAAAATCCTGGGGTAGGCGAAGGGCGTTTTCCCCAGTCACTGTATAAGGCTGATTACAGACTAGCTCTGATGTCGTTCAGAAGGCATCATTTAGGAGGCATTTCCCCTGAAGCCCAGCGATGCTTTTTTGAAATACTAGTTTCCTCCTCTCAGGGAAATAGAATGACCTTTTAAGCTTAGAAAATATTGGTGGGAGGTATTCGAAAGGGCGGCTAACACGATACACACTGAGAACATTTTTCTTATAGGAGAGTGATGATATGGGTGGAAGCACCCAGTGAAAATCCAATCCAGGAACAATTAGGAAACCATCTGGCTACATCTCACCTCCAGACTGTGGACTTTGCGTAGACACAGAGCAATCCCGCACAGCACACAAGGGACGCAGGGCTGTAACCCCAACTCCCCACTGCAGCGACCCCGAACACTTCATTTATAATCTACCAGGCCTCCCAGTGCCCACCTGCCATTTAAATTTTAATTCCAGAGCCATTTTGCAAATTTGGAGATATAAGAATATTTTAAACTCAATAATGCCGAACGTAAGATTATCTCAACATTTCTTCAAATTGGGTAGGGTACAAACACATATATGCTAATAAGTCCATGTTCCTTAATGCCCAATCTATATATTTTCACAGATCTGAAGGTTCATTGATCAATAAGAATGTGTTTCCATGTCCACCCACGCCTTTATTGCAATGCCCTGAGGCATTCGATGAAGATGTTCAATCTTGTTCCTACTTTCAATAATTATTCAACCAACTGTCATGTGTTATGTATCAGTTGTTGGTGAGTAATTTATCTTCCTTTTTTCCTTAATGGGGACCACTATGAATTGTATAACACTCTGAAATGCTCAGAACCACAGGATCATTAAAAACTTTACATCCAGATACCCTGATTTCTCAAGATACATCTTGAAATGCTGTCGCCTCATGCAGGGAGAAGTGGGAGTTAGTGGGTGGGAAGGCAACACTAGATTAAAACCAAAAGGCACCAGAGCTAAACATCTCCTCCTCACCTGACCGGAGGCAGCTCGGAACTTGGGGAGCAGTTCACTATATACAGCGACGGGCAGCAGGAAGCGAGCTCTACGTACCATTAATGCTCTTGGTAGGGGCGTGCCGCCACATGAGTTCTATCAGAAAGATGGGAAATAAAAGTCGACTTGGATTAAACGTCAGTTCTCTCAAGTTTCCATAACACGGAAAATTTTTTAAAAGTTATTTTCAATTATATGTCAGTACTGTAAATACTTTCTTCAGTGGCATCATTAATGTTCAAGGTTTTTTCTTTGTGGGGTGAGAGAAGGTGTACAGTCTATCCAAATGCTGAACAAATGGTTATTTTACAGACTGGCTCTTCAGGAACGTCACGATGGACCGGACGGGTGGGCATCCAGGCCAAGTGGGTGGCCAGGAGCTCCCTGGAGTGCCATGAAATCCAGAAGTCAGAATAAGGCTAGTTTCGCAGCAACCTGCAGGATGATTTCCCCTTCATCGTGTCTGTGCCTCTGCTCTCCTCGCTCAACTCCCCGAGCGGTGACACAGGAAATGCATCAAGACCAAGGGGAGAGTGTCTCAGACCTCAGATAATCGCCTCTGCAGATGCAGGCCAGGTTGCATCCTGGGCCTCCTCAGGCAGGAATCGTTCCACGTCCAAACACACAAGTTGCTTCTAAGAATTCCACAGTATTCCCCAGACTGAGAAGGCGGGCGATCCATGGCGAACCACTGTATGGCTACATCATATTCTTCATCTAATCAATACTGTGGACCGAAGCACTCCTTGTGTGTGTGTGTGTGTGTGTGTGTGTGTGTGTGTGTAGGGGGCTCTCATATGTAAAGGGACTACTTTCTTGAATTAAAACATCATGAAGACTTATGCTCAAGAGCAAGAAGAGGCTCCTATTTCTAAAGACTCCTTCCAATGTAGGTGGTACATTTATTAAAAAGCTCAAGGAAACAATTGACTTGTTAGAAAAATGGACTGAACACAATAAAAAAACTCCACACCATGGTTCACTCAACAATGTTCAAATAGTGTAGACCAGATTTTCACAATGTCATATTTAGATTTTTGTTGTTTTTAAGGACATCTATTTTTGGCAGCAATGGGACACTCGTGGCTTGAAATGCACTTGAAATGTATCCAAACTTCATCTCTGAAGTCTCAGAGACATGGGCAGTCATGGAGCACAGGCCTTGAGGAACTGGGGAATTACAAGAAGCCAAAAATATAAAAGCTATTAGTACTCATCATAATTATTGAGATCTGTAAAGTAGGCGTTAGAATAAGTCTTCCCAGTGAGATGTGGGTTGAAGTATTTGTTTCTTTCCTCTAGTATCAGGTTGTTTTTATTAAATGCCTGTAAAACATAAAAATAAAAGATTGAAGTACTATTTCAGAGAGAGAATATAACTAGGAGACGGTTATGATGAATTTGAGCTTCTTCTAAGGGTCAGTGACTGGAAAGTGTGTTTCCTCGCTTACAGCTTCTTAACTTTATCGGCCTTACAGAGGATCTGCCTCACACCTACAATGAGGTTGGCAATTTCTGGCATCTTCCAGTCTATTTCTGAGTTTTAGGCAGGAAGTTTCCTAGAGTTAGAAAACCTAAACCTAAATCTCAAAGAAGCCTAAAACTATAGTGAATTCAAAGTAACAATGCGTGGAATGTTATCACACATAACTGAGTACATATTTAAGCGGCTTTCTGATTACCGTGGATAGGTACAGTGGTAAGACGTTTTGATGGAATTTATTTAAGTAAATGCATGGAATTTCAAATGACAATTTCCTTTCTTTTTCTGCACTTGTTAGAAGGTGGCTGCTGCAGGCATGGACACAGATGTTTCTTCCTTATTAATAGCTACTAAAGACACTTGCACTTCCAAAGAGCTGAAGTACACCAGGTGGAGGGTAAATATTGAGAGAACCAAAATAAAGGTGAGGGACTGTAGGCTGAGGCTAACTGTCCAGGACTAGATGGACAAGGCATCAGAAAAAAGTTCTAGGAGGATTCATTAGTGACTAGGCAGTGGTCAGTGCTCCAGGTCCTTTGTCCTCATAGCAGCAAGATTTCTGATTATTTTAAGTGGCTACTGGATCTTAAAAAAGATCAATTAATTTTCTTCAGATGCTTGAAGTATTAAGAGTGACCACAGATAAGCTGAAAGGTTGGAATCAAGTTAGAGAAGCCCCGTTCTTTGGTTCTGAAGGACTGTTTGAAAGGTTCTTGCTCACAGAAGGAGCCCAGGTTCCTCCTCATGCTGGGGAGCTCAGTTCTGCAGGGATGTGAGGGGATGTTATTAATTCTTGCTGCTTCCCTCCCCACCTCTGCCATCGGACTAGGACAAGGTGCTGATGGGTGCTGGGTGTGGTGTAAGCAGGGTCCATGGCTGAAAGTCATCGGTTCTGCCTCTGTCCAAGTGGTGGAGAACATGAGCCTCCTGGCAGGGGGAACGAGTGAGGACACTGTGGCTCTCAGGACACGACCTTTCAGCCACCTGATGCTGAAGATATTCCATAGGCCCACATGGGAAGGAAAAGGAACTTCAAAGGAAACCATCATAGCAGAGAGAGTGCACCAAAATACTCCCTAACAATGTGAAGGGGAATCACCACATTAAGGGGAATATAAAAACATAGGGAACTGAGTGCATGAGAATTTCTTTCATTCACATGGGTAGCAAGGAGGCTGGGTGCAGTAGGCAAGAGTAGATAAGGGCCCCTGATATCTTTCCAGTTACACCCCTGACCTCCTGTGTAGACACAGTAAGGACAAGAGCTACTATCTGCTGGGTGCTGGGCCTCAAATACCTTAGAGTATTTAGACCTCACAACAGTGGTATTGTTTCCAATTTATTGAGCAGAAAACGGAGGCTCAGTGAGTGTGAATAGCCATCTGGTAAGTGACTCAGGAACCCAGGCCTGCCAGCTCCAACGCTGATACCCTTCCTGTCCCTTCTTCCTGGGAATGAGGAGCCTGGTCACTCACCCTAAGTCTCTGGGGCAGACACCAGGTTAATTACCTGTTGGGGAAATTTACAAAATCCACCAGTCAGAGCCCTTTACATCATGCACAGCTTCAGTGTGCTTGAAAATTATTTGAAGACAGTCCTTATAATGCCATAACAATTTTTCTCAGATTGTCATCCTGTGATTCCTGAAATGGACCTGCATATCCGATTGCCCAGCCCTGGTTCTCATTACACTGCCCAGTGTGCACTGGTCCTCTGCCTGGAGCTCTTCTCTTTGGCATGACCTCCCTTTGGATGCAAAAGGCACAGTGAAGGCAGACCTGGACCCTAGCCAATGACCTAATATTTTCTAGCATTTATTTGTTGCTGTTTCCATGCCATTTTTAACTACATTCCCAGTAAGGGATGCCACCTTTTCACAGGCAAAGCAATGCTACAAAGGCAGTTCATCAAAAGCAAGAGTCCATTACCTTGTCCCCATGTCACTTGCACCCCTGCCATTGTACTTTGCCAACAGTCCCTGGGTCCACCTGCTGTGGTCACTGCCCATCCCTTACCTTGATGGCCTCCACTGAGTCATACTTGTCCAGTTTGTTGATGTGGTTAGTTATGCTGGTGTTGAGAGGGGCGGGTGCGATGGGGTGGATGACAGTGGCATCGTGGGATTGCTGCTGGTACCGCTGGCAGTAGGTGTAGACGAGGAGTGTGAGAAGGCAGCCCAAGATGGAGCTGCTCAGCCCCACGGCGACCATGTGGAACATGTTGAACTCTGGGAAGAGAGCATCGAAAGTGATGCTACACTGGAAAGGAACACGCTACACAACAGCTCAGTGCTTTGGTGAAAAGAGAAAGACAGAATGGAAAACCCCATAGCCATTCAAAATTAAGCCATATGCCAATTCCTTTAAAATGGCATGGCCACCGGGACACTTCTCCAAAGTGAGCCCAGCATATTTTAAGTTAATGCACTATAATCAGAGTTTTGGAGATCTCCTAATACGCTAGCAGAATCATGTTTTCTTACTTAAAGGCCTAAACAAGAATGCTCTTCTGTCTCAAGTGCAGCTTTGTGGTCTATGGGGTTTCTAGGAAACATATTTCCCAAGCTCCTGGACAGGCTGGGGTCCCTCCCACAAAGGCAGAGGGCATTGACTGCCTCCAGCACTGCTCGCCTGCAAGCCAGGCTATTTCTCCCTTCCCTTTATTATTTCATTTTATTTTAAAATGTGTTCCACTTACATAATTCTCATGGTTTTCATTATAATTTTATTATGAATATAAACACATTATATAACATTAGAAAGTGTAAAAGGGAACATACGAATAAGTCTTTTTTCTTTCCTAGAGGGATGACTATAACCCCTTTCTGGTGTGCTGTTTCCGAGATTCTCTGCAGTGTTGTGGTGTGTGTGTGGTGGTGGTGGTGGTGGTGTGTGTGTGTGCATACATATTATCCTGGGTACCACTTTTTTTTCACTTACATTGTATTTTGGAGAAATAAAGGATTTGTGTCAAAGGAATAAAATATGATCTTTTAATGGTCATGAAATCGCCCTCTTTTTACATTTTTTTCTTTTTGATAGAATCTTTGAGTTATTTTCCTTGAGTTATGAGTACACAGTGTTGACAAAGTGAGCGGGCATGGATTTATGACTCTAATACAGCACTGGCTTGAGTGACATCAGGTAACATAAGCAAAAACTGCATAAAGTCTGAGAAACAACAGAAAAAAAAAGTATTCATGTTGTGTTTATAAGACACTTTACAATTACAGTTTGAAGACTTTTGGGGACTAAAGACAACATCTGGGCAGTGCTGGTGAAGCTGCACTTTGGGAAAATTAGGTAAATCAGAACACAACCTGATTTTTCTGCTGTGTTGGCCCCGTGTGGCTAGCCAGTTGTTTGTGGGTTACTGGCCTTAACTGTTTCCCCTGCACAAGTCCCATCCTGAGGACCTGGCTTTCCCCCAGGGTGTCCCCTCCATTGGCCACCAAAGGGTGCATTGTCACTCAAGTTCAACACCCCCTTCCTCCCCAATCTGTCCACACTGCCCCAAATGTAACTAGAGGAAATGCCCGCTGGGCACCATCAACCCCAGGTGAGTCTGCAAAGCTGCAAACTGAGGCCCCCAGGGCTCTCAGGGAGAGGAGACATGCAAAACTGAGGCCCCCAGGGCTCTCAGGGAGAGGAGACATGCAGGTCTGTCCCCACCACCCCGGCTCCGCACCAAGGACTTTTCAAGCAGCCTTTACCTCACCTGTGATCCGCAGCAGAGGCTGAATATCTCTCACCTGTCCCTAACCCCTGACTTATTCCTCTAGGCTGTGCACTTTTACTGCGTTCTGGGGATCCAGGGCCTTGAGAGGTGGGTCCTCCTTCTGAGGTGGATGGTCACTGTACTGAGGCTGCCTCTTTGGTTCATTGTGAGCACAATCCGCGTGCTCCTGCCCCCACTGAGACTCCAAAGGACAGGCATCCCCACCCCAGAGGTCCAGAGTCTCAGCACCAGGCTGGGTGATCCAGGAAGATGTCACTAGGACATTCCACAGGTGTCACCCACTCCCGCCATACACCTCAGTTTTTCACTTCTTGATTATTTGGCCAGTGGTTTGACAAAGTGAAAAGACTTCCTAAATCTTTGGCTTTTCCTGATTTTGCTAGAAGCCTCTAGGGTGGACAGCTCCCAACTGGGGACAGTTGGATAAAGCCCCGGGTAAGCGCCACCAGCGACCACTACAGGTCTTACTGTAACAGAAGCCGTGCTGCAGGTTCCCCTGTGTGCAGACTTCATAGTGTTGTTATTTCTTCATGCTTTAGAGTTCAGACTCCCTGAGGTCAATTCCAGGTATGGATTTAAGTACTTTCTGCTGCACTGATAACATGTTTTATTATAACACAGGGAAGATGTATGACTCTATCCACATGCAGATACTTCGTCATTAGTCAAATGAATCATTCCTGCAGGTGCCTGGGGAAGCCTGGGGCCACTGACATCTTTATGACGATTACATAGTCCGTGTGTCTCATGCAAGTAAAAACAGCTCTCTAAGATGAAAAATTTCAACAGACTCACATTTTTCTGCATAAGGGAAAATAGTGCCTATTAAATCTCTTCAATTTGCCTAGTTTGACTCTTTCTTTGAATACGCTTTTTAGGCTGGTATTTTTGGTCAGTAAAGCTGGAACAGAAACCAATTACCCAGTTGGTTCAACTGCCTGATTTCCTGTGCAAAATGTGATTGATTTTTTGCAACAGACTAAAAAAAGATATCCATGTTATCTCCCCAAACATCCTTGTGACGTATTTGTTTTTACCTATCAGCCTAACAATCAAATCCATCTGACCTCTTACTCAACTATTCTGGTGTGTCAATGTCAGCAGCCTAGAGATCTAAAAAATTAGTTTTGAATATTGTAGAGTCATTGAAGCTTCTATGATTTAATCAATCGCGCCTCAAGGCTCAATTCTATGCAGTCATTTGGCACAGCTGGCTCAGACACACAACAGTAGCATTTCAGGACTGGAATCGGCTTTGCATGATGTTTTCCTGGGTACTCATAGCCTTGGAAGTACTCCCATCTCCTAACCCCAAGAAGGCCAGCTGAGGAAAGTGGTTTTCAAACTTGTGGCAGAGGCGAAGGGACTGCCGACTCTGTAGAGACATCAGCTGGTGGCCTCCCTCAGGACAGGATCACTCCCTACAGACACCACACACTCTGGACCTTCACTGCCTCCTGAGGGCAGCAGACATCATGGACTCTGGTGTTGTCCAAGAGGGTCCCCTGACCAGGGTTGCTGTAGCTCCAGCCCCCAGACACAATCCTATTTTCCTGCGCTCTAAGCTTCAAGTTCACACTGTGATCCCACTGCCTGGGCTCCTCTATGGACTGCCTGTGTGAACTTCAGCCAGGGATCTCATCTCTCTGACCCTCACAACCCCCACTTACAACATGCAGGTAAAAACCCATGGCTGATAACACTTTTCTACAATTCCCAAAACCAAAATCTCTGACAAGTGATTTCTCATCACTTACCAAGCGGCAAAGCATGACCTGACCATTTGCTGCAGAACTGACCAGAACTGCCAGGAGAAGCATCAGCATATTCACTAGACCCCCACGTCACAGCAGCTTCATTACAGGAACTGGTTATGAAGTGTGGCCCCAGACCCTGCAGGTGCATTATGTAATATACAGGACATGCCCCATTCGGCCCATCTATACCCTGAAAAGTATTCAACTCCAAAACCCTTTCCTATCTTCAGGTTTGTTTGTTTTTACATAAAAAAAAATTGTGGACTTTGGCACCTACATGGGTGCTCTTTGTGAGGATCAGATAGGTTCCTTCTTGTCATTTAATACAGTGTTTGGCACAGAGTGACTGATCTCAAAATATGAAGGGATTCTTGTGATTACATTTATTTAAAGTGGCATATACTCACCTTACAGCTGGATCCCAAGTTAGTGACTGCCAGTCTGTGAACTCAGTGACCTGAGCCCAGTGGACAAGAACTGGGCTTGGACAGTCAGTCCTTCCCATCCAGACAAGATAGTCATAGATAATTAAGTCCAAATTTATCATAGACTTGAACCAGAAAATGGTGATTTTTGTCATTCAGGGTTCTGGGAAGTTTGAAACATACGTCTAGAGATAGAGGTAGAACATGCTCCCTTAAAATTTTGTCATTCCAGCAGTCTAGAGATTTGAGGCTGGCTGCCATGAATTATAAATATAAACAAAATGTTTGAATACTGTTTTACTCGTGGGAACTCCAATACCTATATTTACTACCCATATAGTACCAAGATATCAAGATCAATGGTTCATAAAGCTTAGTATTCAGCAGAATCACCTGAAGGGCTTATTAAACCACAGAGGGCAAAGTCCACTCAAAGAGATTCTAATTCTGCACATCAAGGTGGGGCCTGAGAATCTATATTACTCTCAGGACCTTTGGTGATGCTGGTGATGCTTGTATAGGGACTCAACTTGAGATCCACTAATCCTTGGGATCCAGGGGTTTCTCTAGCCTGGTGTGTGTGTATGTGTGTGTGTGTGCGTGTGTGTTTGCCAACAGCAGAAATATCATTCGGCCAACAGCAGAAAATATCATAAATCAATTAGAATGTAGTTAAAAGAAAGAACTTACCTCCACACCTTTTCTCTTCTACGCTACTGGACCTTGCCACAGATACTTCTGGAAAAACAAAAATCCAATCACAATGTGTAAAGGGTGTTGGGAAGAAAGGTCATATTACTGATTCATTTACAAAACACCTAATGATTTTGAGTTTTATGTAAGTCAAAGTTCCAAAAGCCTGATTTTTCAAATAAAGTTATATTTGTTTCTTTGTTTAACCAACTTGAGCTGTATTCGGTCAAGGTCATCTTGATTGGGAAGGGGTGAGGTTCATTATCACAGATAGAAAATGCAATTGTCCCCAGAGCTAAAGCCAGGGCACTAGCTTCAAAAGAAGGCCAGGGAATGTGCTGCTTTTCTGTTACAATACATCCTGCCAGCTGTGGAACCCCACAGTGTTGGCCTGTGGTATGCCTGCCTCAGATCTTTTGTTTCATCAAAGCCCCTGGTGTCACATTCCCTGCAGAGGGGACCAATGCACCAGAGCTCCACGGAAATGGCCAGAACAAATAAAGTCCCTATTCAAAGACCATTCATGTTCTCCGGGCACACATGAGACACCAATATGAGGAGAAATCCACCTAAACAATGAAACATCAATTCAGGAGGCCAGAAACGTTATCCTCTCCTGTACTGATTTTTCATTAGATAACAAGAATTGAAAATATATCTATGATGAAAAAGGGGAACAGCAATAATAAATATTGCAGTTTTATACCACACATGATCAAAGTACCCTATAGGGCTAATAGTTTTCTCTAAAACATTCTTTCTTCCATAAATGGAGAAAAGTAAGTTATTACCTACTATTGCTTTGTAAGAGGTTGGTCTCTGCTTTGGTCCATGTCTGAGCCCTAACCCACACAGTGGGCACACGTGAAATGATGTGTCAGTATATACACCAGACCTACAGTGAGCAGGTGACAGGTGACTTCCTACCCCTAATAACTAAACATCAATTTCACATGGAAAGCCAGTGGCAAGAGGGCCAGTGACCTCTTCTCCAAGATAAGAGCAGTGGTTATGGGTTACCCTTTCCCAGATGTGTTAAGGCTTCATAAAGAGAATGGTCCTTCTCCATGCAAACAGATGCACATAAGCATCATCAAAACACTTTACTTAATAATTAAAAACCAAACACACCACCTTCATTTTTTGAGCAAAATTTTCTGCATGCATTACAGTCAATAAATTGTAGAAGACCACGCTGTGTTAAAAATATGTCCAGGGTTAAAAAAATTTTTAAATGCATAGACTAAATTTAAGTCTAAAACACAGTTATCTATAAATCTAAACATTAATCACCCTGAAACCACAAGAGTTGATAGAATCACCTGTTTCACCAAAAGGGACCTCAAAGGACAATTAAAACTCTAACCAACGACTCATTTCCTATTCGAATGTGGGCAGTGATTTTGCTCATACTCTGCCCTTACCTGGGATGAAATTGGAATCAAAAATACACGGCCGGCTCTCCGTGGTGTTTCCAGAACACTGGCTGCCCATGGGGAACAGAAGGATGCACTGGCGGGCTCGGACCTGGACTCCGGACACATCACACTCAGACCAGTCTGACCACTCGGACCAGCTCTCTGCAGTGACCGCCAGTGGGGACAGGAGAAAACAAGACCCGCTCAGATCAGTCAACCGGGAAGCAGTGTGACTTTCACATATGATTTGATGTCCTCCTACCAGGTTTAATGGATCTGTATATAAATAAGACATACTCCTATCTTCTTACAAGTCCCATAGATAAGATACACATGAGCAAGAATAAAAGAACTGGTGTATCACTGACCTGAAATAATGTTCTTAAATTACATTTGCCAAAACCACATTATTTTAATGCTTTAAAGCAACTGAATTAGACAATCAATAAGCTAATCACTGATGTCCAGCTGTGCACAAACCATCAGCAGCGGGGGAACAGGAATCATCGAGACAGACACTGTTTCTGCCAGGGCCACGCTCCTCTGCCAAGAGCAGCCCTCAGAGGCTTTCCTGAGAGACTCCCCTACCCTCAGCGCTCGGGCGAGGAAAGCAGTGCATTCACGAGAAACCCACACTGCAAGTGTCTCTTCTCTTATAAAAACAATTCCGCACTATCAATATCCCAAAGTCGGGCTATACTTGAGGCAGAACTCATCTCGGTCCCTGTTTGCTGTCACGGAAGCTCATGAGATCAATGCACAAGTCTTGCGTGAAGGCCAAGAGCTGAGCCATAACAGGACCCTTCTCCCAGAAGTGAGTTTCTAGGATTTGTTAAATTTGCCCAGGTTTGCAGAAGTGTGACAGACAAATACTCATATTTGAAGTCTTTATAAATATGGACTCTCAATATTATTTATGAAATATTAATCAACATAAAAATATTACCTATGAAGCTTGCTTCCCCCCCACCCCTTTTTAAAGGCAAGATATAAGCATCATCTTTGCAGTTCTGGGGACATTTGGAAATCACACTTGTTCCTTGATCAAGTGGGAAGAGAGATCCACATAAAGGGTACAATTTTCCCTTAGAAATCTGCCAGTTTTCAGAATGATTCTGAGAATCTGGTTTCTAGGCACTTTTCAATATAAATGGTACCCTCTAGAAAGATCTGTAGGAACAAGTTTTAAAAAGGTAAAAGTGTTTTCAATGTCAAAGGTAGGTCTCATTTTTATCCCAAGTGGTTCTCACATGTCATAAAATGAAGCTGATTCTTGAATGGGGAGGCTGCAGTCGCTCATCCAGTGGGCACCAGCATCAGGCAGCCTCGGACCCCCACCCCCAGGGCCCTGAGGCCACTCCTGTGAAGCAGCTTCGCACGGTACCTCCATGCTCCTCACCCTGATTCTCAACTACAAAATCTCAGATTTCATTATGAGGTTAAATATTTTATGAAAGCTTTGCTCTAACCAGTTTCTGCTCCTCTCACCATGGCAGATGAGAACCATTTTATTGCAGAGCACGTGTTAGGAAGTCACTGCCAGGGTGACAGAGAGGGGTTGATGTGTTCCCCTCTTTCAGTCTGTGATATGGCATCATCCATGTCACCATTTCTCAGTCAAGGAGAGACGCACATTTGCCCAGAAGTCCCACTGCTTACCAGGGCAGGGCTGCGTGTTGCAGAGCGCCTCCTCCGTGTGCAGCCCCAGGCAGATGTCTCCCCCATAGGCTGGGGCTGGGTTTGTGCAAGAGCGGGTCCTCATGTAGTGTCCACCTCCACATGTCGCCGAGCATTTTGACCAGGGGGACCAGCAAGACCACACGCCATCCACTGGGAAAAGACACAAAGCCACATTGCTTCTGAAATGCAAATCTAACCAATCTCATGAGGCTGCAGATAGAAGGTGCAGCAGGACCACATCCATGAAGCCACTGACCACTCACAGCCTCCCTTACTGATTGTGTTTTGATTTGCTCCAGGACAGAGAGAAAGAAACGGTAGCAGGTCCTGTGAGGAAGGACTGTGGGAACTCTCCGTTGATACAGGCGCCAAACTAAGTTCACACCATGCAGCCCCTGGCATGTTTATGTGGCAGACTATACAGAGGACCTGCTGCTACCTGAAGCCAGATTTCAGGCTGGATATGAGGGAGTTTTGTAACTCCAACACTAGGCAGAACTAGTTCCTGATGAACTGTTGCCAGGCCTTTCCTGTGACTTTGTGCAGTTCTCCTGCTTTCTCCAGGCTGGGCTCCCGGTATCTGTGGACGGGCCTCCTGAGCACTGGGTCAGCTGACCCACCTGGATCTCAGTGCTCCCTCCTACATTAGGTGACTTTGTTAAACTGAGACCTCATGCTGGCTCTGTCATTGTCAGATATGATCTGCCTTTTGTCTAACTCTTTGCTGACCTTCCCTCTTGCCAGCCACCTGCCCTGTTTTACTTGGTCCCAGAGCAAAGCTGCAGGACTTTGTCAAGATGTCATTAGACTCCAATTAGCAAAAACAATTATAACCACAGCAAACTACATAAAATAGCTGATGAAAGACTCACTTTCACTATATGTAGATAGTATTATGCTTTATTTTCTCCATGTCCTACACAAAATAAAACAGAAGCAACCAGGAAAGGGAATGCCAGAGTTGTTAAAGACACAAGGCTGCTTTGGCTAGAATGACCTAGTTTATATTTCAATACACTCATTGTGATTTAATGCATCTTTATGTAGTTATATGTCTCTTTAGATACAGGCATAGGTAGAAATACCATGTTTATGATGACATTTTAATTTGTCAAAAGCAAAAACAGAGCAAAAAAACCTTTGACATGTAACTGGGAATTCTGTGATTTGATCATTTATTCAGTTTTGGAGAATTTAATATTTTCCCCAATAGGCAATAAGCGTGATATCTGACAGTGGCTGCAATACCAGAAAAACAAGGCGGGTATGGTTTTGCCTAGAAATTTAAACTTTTCTAACACCCACTGCCATGTCTATTCTCACTGGGGGAACACTTGCTGGCAGGTTTCCTCTATCTGTAAGTCGAGCTGAGGCTTGGTCTTAAGTGGGTACACGTGCACACCCCACACTGAGGCACAGATAAGTCACAGTGCCTTCGAACAGCAGTTGTCACAGAGCTCAGATGTTTGAATGTACGCAAGGCAGCCTGGGGTTCAGGAGGGTCTACTGCCTCATCTGGATTGGTGTTGGAACCAGACTTAGACACAACCATGTGATCTGAAGATCCTACGCTTTTCTATTGCATAATGAACCTGCAGAGCAATGGCCAGTAGGCATATGAAAAGATGGCCAACATCATTAATAGGTGAGGAGATACAAATCCAAACCACAAGGAGATATCACCACACACCTGTCAGGATGGCTATTATAACACAAATGCTAGATAACAGGAGATAGCCGTGTCGGCAAGGGGGAGAACAAATGGAAACCCTTGTATTCTGTTGGTGCGGCTGTAAAATGGTGCAGCTGCTATGAATAACAGTGTGGTGGTTCCTAAAAAAGTGAAAATGAAAATGAAAAAATTAAAAAACTATCATATGATCCAGCAATCCCACTCCTGGGCATGTATTCAAAAGTATTGAAATCAAGATCTCAGAAAGAAATCTGCACCTCCATGTTCAATGCCGCATTCTTTACAATGCCCAAGATGTGGAAACACCATAAATGTCCACTGACAGATGAATGGGTAAAGCAACTGGGGAATATATGTACAACGATATATTCCATTAAAACCAAGGAAATCCTGTCATATTCCCAACAGGGATGAATCTGGAGGAAATTATGCTAGTGAAATAAGCCAAAGAAAGACAGAAAGACAAATACTGCATGGTTCTCCTTATATGTGAAATCTAAAATTGTCGGACTCATAGAGGCAGAGAGTAGAATAGTGGTTGCCAGGAGCTGGGGGAGGGGGAATGAAGAGATGCTGTTCAACACGTATGACGTCTGTCATACAGCATGAATCTGCTGTGCAAGGCTGTGCCCAGAGCTCCAACACTATTGTTAACACATTTTGATCCAAACATTAGACCCTCATTCTGTTCTTTCTCACTCACACTTACTTTTTTAATAAAAAAGACATAATGAACTATGTTACTTGAATTTGAATATTACTTAGTAAAAAGAACCACCCGTAGTCTCTGCCTTGGTTGGCCAAGGTCTGGTATCCACAGTTCTGAATCAAACATGGACTGGACAGGAGTGAAGGAGAAACACCGAGCTGTTTCTCTCTGTTGTAGATAAGTTATGTAGGTGAAGGTACTAGAAGGATCATCCCACAGGAAATTGAAAAAACTAATTTTACCTTGTTGCAATTTATCATACACATTAGAACTGGAGAGCAAATTTAAAAGATATTTTACATTCACCTAGTTTGCTTAGATTTATTTTTAAACTTAATCATAATGAGGAAGCTTGTTTTTTTATAAAATACAGTGCCTGTTTGCACATGTGTACTATGGACCCAATAGGGCTATGGGAGAGTAAATTCAGAGGGAGGAGAGTGTCTGAAATTAGGTAAAAATAGCCCTATAATTGGACCTCTTGGTGGCTGAGCAGCTCTGCATCCAGAGCCCTGAGGCTCTGACCCTCCACAATGAAATACACGCTGTCACATGTTCAGGAATTTTCTAGGAGGTGGGACAGAGAATTGACATTTGCCCAACTCAGTCCCTCAAACCCACCCACACCCAAGTAGAATGTGAAGAGGGCCACTCTGAATATTTTCACAACCCTTTAGGAATCTTGGCTTTCATCAAGAAAATAAGGATAGAGCTATTTCAGGACATTAAGGTTATATACACATAATACTGTCTTAACCATCAATTCAACTAAAACAAAAACAGTGACCAGATCATGCTAATGGGTGTCTCTGACATGGGCTCTGAGCCTGGTCTCAAGGACAGGGAGGCGTGCTGGCATCTGGAGAGTCTGCCCGTTCTGCTGACGGCAACAAGGACTCATGTCTGGAGCCTGGGAGGCCAGAGTACGTGGAGGTATCCTGACATTCCCATGTCACCCTGCCCGCTCAGTTTGCAGCGTGGACCCTAATCTAATGATGCCCATGCTCTCCCTCCCGGCCCTGGGGGAGGAACCCTCCACTCTCGGTGCTGGGCTGTGGGAAAAAGCTGTCTCTGTGACCTTTCCCAACCCCTCAGCACCACTTGGCTGGGAAAGCTGGATGGTCAGAGAGGAGTCTCCTGAGGCTGGAGAAGTTCTGGCAGAGACAACCCAGGAGGAGCAGAGCAGCTGCACGAGCAGCAGGGACATTGCTGAGAGCCACAGCTACGAAGCTGGGAACTGTTCATTTTCAGTTTAACATGCATATTTATACCTCCATCCATTCATCAGCTACTCATCACCCATCATCCACCCACACACCCATCCATCCACCCACCCACCCACCCACCCACCCATCCATCCATCCATCCGTTTATCATCCACCCACCCATCCACCCACTATTCATCTGTCCATCCATCCAACCATTCATCTATCATCCAACCATCCATCTATTAATCCAACCATCCATCCATCCATCCATCCACCCATCCATCATCCATCCTTCCATCCATCCATCCATCCATCCATCCACCCATCCATCATCCATCCTTCCTTCCATCCATCCATCCATCCATCCATCCATCCATCCATCCATCCATCCTTTTTCCATTATCCATCAATCCATCTATCCATCCACCAAATGCTCACTGAGCACTGCTTCAAGCCATTTTCATGTTCAAAGAACTCAGGAAGTTGCTTTTACCTACTTGAAAAAGATGTTACACTTCCACGCTTCTCTATCTTTAAAAACACTGTACCTCGTGTTTGGAATGACCTCCCTCCCCATTTCTGATCCCTGCTTCTCTGTTTGTCCAATTTTTCTCTGTCCCTCAAGACTCAGCTAAGGGGCAACCTGCTCAGGGTAGCTGATTTCAGCTCAATAGGTCCTTGGCTGATGTAACCACTGCATCTTCTCACCAACCCAATAGCTGGTGACCATACTGAGTTGGCATTATTCACAGGATGCCTCCTCACGGAACTGTAGGTTCCTTCTGGCCTGGACCTTTCTTTACGCTGTAAGTGCTGCACAGTGGGCTATCCAAAAATGTTTGCTGGTAAAATGAATGAAAGAAGAAACCCTTAGGTACAGTGCCTAGGGCCCATGATCCTCATAGGTGCTCATGAGAATGTTTCAGTTTCTTTTAAATTGGAAGAAATAAATGAATATAATGCAGCCTAGATTATATGTTTTTATACCAATACAGTTGGAAGATATAACCTCTGAATTATATATCTGTATGTGTATGTGTCATACAGGCATACCTCATTTTATTGTTCTTCGCCTTTATTGGGCTTACAAGTTGAAGGCAAGTCCCTCTTCCAGAAAGATTACACCTTGCTGAGGTTCAGATGATGCTAGCATTTTTTAGCAATGAAGTCTTTTTTAATTAAAGTATGTACAATGTTTCAGTTTTTTTTAGACCTAATGCTATTGCTCACTTAATAGACTATAGTATAATGTAAACATAACTTTTATATGCACTGGGAAAACAAAAATTGCATGTGACCTGATTTATTGTGTTATTTGCTTTAATGCAGTGGTTTGGAGCTGAATCCTTAATATCTCCAAAATATGCTTTTCTCTCTCTCTCTCTCACATATATGAGATACATATTTTTATATGTTTATATATATATTTATATATGATATAAACATAAAGCCAGGGAAGATGGTTAAGCTCCCTAGATGAGAAGGTCTTCCAAGGCACTTGATTTCTTCAGATCTTTTCCAGATTCTTCAACCCACTCACCTGGGCAGGGCAAAATGTTGCACTCCTGGTACTCCAGGGACGGGCCGAGGCAGGGCAAGCCCCCGTACTTGGGCTCAGGGTTGTTGCAGACGCGCTTCCGGTTCCGAATGCCCCTGCTGCAGTCACGGCTGCACTGTGACCATGACGTCCAGGCTGACCAGGCCCCGTTGACAGTGTGGGCAGAGTATCTCCCGGCTCGCAGGAAATCACCAGAAAGGCCTGCCAAGGAAAAGGCTGAAGTGTCAGTTCTCAGGGCAACCAGAGTCTAAGCTAACTTTCACTGTGCATCAGCAGCCTGCCTTGCTTCTATAACTACACCTCAAATTCAGTTGAACACTTTTTGTACTTCGAAACCCAATATTAAAAAAAGAAGCAGAGTGATAGCCTCCCGTAACTCACGCATCTTTCCCTGGAGATGCTATTAAATACGGGTGCAAATGAGAACCCACTTTGTGAATGTGGCAAAGTCTTCACACAGGTTCTGGGCCTTGTATTTGTAGTTCAGTCATTTTTCTGAGAAACTTCTAACAAAGAACACATAAGTTTCTCACTTCCCGTGGGAATTCTACAACGCACTGCCCTTGGACTCACTGTCGAGAATGTAGTCTGGAAAAATAGAACAGGATTCAGACATTTTTAAGCCTGGTCCTTCACCTGTTCACCTTTGCAAAGTGAAGTGAGGCTGGTGGAAGATGTGGAGTTAATGCTTCTGAATTTCAGGCCGTGGAGATACGTGTCTGCTCCAGGACCCTGCAACGGGGCTGAGTTCATGGCCCGGCACCTGGCACATCCCTGAGTGACCTTGTCATGTGGCAAATGCTCCCATGAAGTTCAGAGTGAACTTACTAGCAAGACATGTGGCCCCAGGAACAAAGGTAAATGCAGAGGCAAAAGCAGTCTGTGGTGGAAGTTTGGGGGCAGGGTGTCATCTTGGTAGAAACAGACCCTGAATACTGTGTGTCAGGTCTGCTCCGAGCGCTTTTCACCTAAGTCACTTTATTACCCAGAGTCAAAATTCCTATTCATTTTAGTGAACATGCCACCCACTTATCATATTAAAAAACATTCAATAATTTTCTCAAATGTAGGCAGAGCGAAACAGGTTTTAACAAAAAATCTCTCAAACTATGCGCAGAAGGTCTGTTTAAGTGTGGAAGGCATATATGCCAACTGTTCTATCCACTGTGAAATACTTTTGTTGTTTATTTAAAAACTGAACCAGAAACCAAGGCAGGATGCTCTTTAGAGAAAATGGATTAGAAGAACTTTCTATGACGAACCAGCACTTTGTGGTTAATCAATAAAGGACAGCTATTCACAATTAAGCCTCATCTTGGTGGTTAGAGGCAAGTAAGTCCAATTTTGTATTTTCAAGATATCGATACCAAAAACGTGCAGATGGTCTTTAGAACCTGAAGCCATTAAGACACAAGAAAGACGAATTCTTTTTCAAGCCATGCCTATGATACACTTTTGGAGGAAATATAGAATATATTTTATATGAGTGTATTAAATTTATCCTTAGTTTATATGACTAACATTTAAGACAATTATTAGCTTTGGTTTTCTATGTATCTGAGAACGGAAGGAATACAAAATCTGTTTTCAGAAAAGAGAATAAAGTTATTATACAGAGAAACACTGTTACTCTTTTCTTTTCTTTTTACTTTGATGTCATAAAAAATGAGATAGTTCACAGCCAGCTCTGAAATAAGAGAATAAGTGAATGGTATTTATTTGTCTTATTTAAATTGTAGACTTATTCATACAAAATTCTTTACTAACGCAGACTTCTTCCTTTCCCGAAGAAACAATGAGTAAGCTTGCTAGTTGCTGAACAACATTAAGCAGAAGAGAGAGTTAATATCATCAACTCAGTAGATAGTTAATGTCAACAAAAGCAATATGACTAAAAGTGGACGTTGATGGCAAGCGTTGGTCCTTCAAGCATCCAGGCTGCCAGCTCTGAGCTGTCTTGGCTGTTGAGCTCCCAGAAGGAGGCCTGGAGTTCTGCGACCTGTGTGCAGCTGGTGGCCCTCACTCACAGCCACTTGTTTAGGAGCCTCCCTCGGGCAGTGAGGGAGGAGATTTATTGCACCTCCATGAATTTATTCCACCCGCATTAGTCCAACGTGGCGACTCACCAGCTCTGTGGTGCCTCAAGGCCAACCACCCTGGGTCTAAAGCTCCTTCTCTAAAATGACACTGCTGGTGACTGCTTTCTCTATCACATTGATATTGGGAAAATAAGGTAGAATTATAAAGAAAAGTGCTGAGAAATGTGGGGAGGTGGTCGAGTGCAAGATATTACTATCACTGTTCTCATCAAACCATATCAAACCATGCTGTGAGGACCCATCTGTGAGCACTTGTTTTCTTTTCAGAATTGGCCAGATTTTGTTACATTAGATGAAACTGATAGGAAAGATGAAAAAAGATGCAGAGATGCCCAGGCAGAGGGTGGACTTTCTGGTCTACCCTAGAGCTTACCCCACGCTATTAATATGTCATTGAAGGGATTTATACACATAAAAGGGCCAAAGCAACTTCAAAGACTATTAAAGGGTTCTCACTTGCTGTGCTCTTAAAAATTCTTTTATATATATAAACACAGAGATGCACTTCTGTTTTCTTTGTCCACTTTAGACATGAATGAAACAAAGCTTATTGCAAATCTTAGTGCCAAAAGAACT
The DNA here is from genome assembly GCF_054644295.1 of Miniopterus natalensis. NCBI lineage: Eukaryota > Metazoa > Chordata > Mammalia > Chiroptera > Miniopteridae > Miniopterus > Miniopterus natalensis. The sequence continues at coordinate 23,673,800 of NC_142083.1, read as the reverse complement.
ATGGAAGGTAACTGACCCTTCCGTAATATTTTCTGATACTAAATAAATCTCACACAAACTATTGCAGAGCTGCTATAAATTTAGTGTTCTTTTGAGAGTTGAATTTACAGGACCATCTCAATATGTAACTAAATTTTTATAGTAAGGCTGTTAACTATCAATTTGCTATGCAGCCGGTTCTGCTCTAGAGGGATCATTATTAGATTGTTACACCACTCTGATAAAGAAATAATAATAATCTAAAATCAACACCCTCTCCCCACTCTCCTATGAATGTAGAGAGGAGGCCACATGCCTGTCCATGGGAGTGGGACAGTCCCTACAGAGTCCCTACTCACCATCCGTGGAGCAGCCGCTGGTCCCGTCGCTGGAGCAGTAGCGCATTTCGATCCTCTGTCTCCCCACTTCCAGCAGATTTGGATCAGGGAGGCGGGCTTTGCAAGTGTACCGAAATCGCTGCTCATAGTGGCCCCCGTTGTCAGAGATGTTGACAGGGGTCCAGGGTGTCCAGGGCGTGGTCTTCTTCAGCTCAGGGCAGGGGTTGGTATTGCAGGGCTGGTACTCCTGGGAGAGAAAACGTGGGGTGTGTGCTCAGCAAACAGCATGAATAGAGCCAGGGGTCTTGTTCCTAGTGCAAGGCAGGGCTCTCTAAAACTTCACATCTTAAGACACCCCTCAGCTGCTGTACGAGGTCTGAAACACATTTCTGTTAAATTAGGCATTTCAGAGAATGTTCCATTTTCAACTCAACTCTGAAAGGATCTGCACAATTTCTCCTGCGTCAACAATGAAAATGAGACAATGAATGTAATTGTATGTGAATAAAAATCGTGATTCCCGTATAAATCATCTTCCTTTCACATAATAAGTAACCCAGAATGATCATTATTCCCATGTTAAATTTAGCTGTCTTCTTTGAAAGATTAAAGTTAAAATGATGGAACCATCACTTGTTTTTTTGGACCACAGTATGTTCAGTCTGTGATTAATGAATATTTTAAGCTCTGGAATCACAGATTCAGACTGATAGACTAGTAGTTATCCCAGTGATAACACAATATATAATAACTTTTAGTGGACAAGAAGATTTCCCAAGATTTCCCTGGTTAATACCTCAATGACATTTGTCGGTTTCTCCTTCCTTCCCTCACTACCAGCTACCTCCCTTGTACACAGGTTGGAAGGTCCTGGGAGCCGGGCAGAGAGATCTGAAGGTTGGCAAATGGGGCACAGTGAGTGTTGTGGGGTTGAAATTTAAGACTACAATTAAGAAGATCCATCTGAAGCACTAAAATATTTATTTGGTAAAATTTTTAAACAGCATGTCTCCAGGAATAGGGCCAAATACAAGGGGTACTGGGTTTGACTCTGGACAGAGCACAACAGCACAATTCCTCCATTTGACAACAAGGGATGTTTCATTAGAGGGAAAACCCACAACACACAATACACTCAATTATAGCCATACTTCTAAAATGATTTTTACCAGTGTTAAACATACATATAAGAGTTAAACTGCCCTCTAAGCTGTATTATGAAAAGAGGACTGTTCCATCCTTCCCCCATCAATTTTTAGTTAAACATTTTGATATTTATCCCACAGAGCTAACAAGAATTTTCCACCAGGCATTGTCCAGTCACTGTGCACTATGGAAAATGAGGGTTTAGCTCTTAACTCCCCCATTTCTTCAACACTGATGCAGCCCCCCATCTCCCGTCATCCTAATATGGTTAAGCTACACTTTTGGTCAGGTCAAAATCCAGTGTTTGCACTTAGCACTGGGGGAACACTATCCACACTTGAGTGGTGTAAACCATGATTGGTTTCTGTTTTTTGTCCAGTTCCCTTCCAATTTGGGTCAAGGGCTTCTCTGTTTTTGGGGGGTGGTTGTTTAGTTTCTATGAGCATATCACTAGTTCACCCCTCTCATGTATTCAGACACAATAAGAATTGTCTTTGTAAGTTTCTAGTTTGAAAAAATTATCACTTTAATATTAGTGAACTTCCAATAAGAGAGAAAGTAGCCATGTGTGTCCACACAACCAGCTTTACCTGAATGTCTATTAAAATCATGATTTTGTCACTATTCTAATTATTCTAACTAGGTTTCTTTACTCATAATCCATTCTTTTTATTATTTTTACAAGGGACAATACTCGGGAGTTCTGCATGTTGGTGACATCAAAGGCTTTTAAGAGAAAGCATGTGAAGGGATCATCGCCGCTTCTCCGATGTAATGCCCCCTTCACCTTTCCTTCCCTGGCCCACGGGTGCTGCTCATCTCCCCAACAACGCATCCTGGAAGACAGACGGCGGCATTTTCCTCTCTTTATAGCATCTTTTATTATGGCATCTTTTGGATGCTGCCATCTGAATGAAAAAATAGCCCCAATTCAGGCCATAAACCCAATCGTGTGAGAAGCTAGACAGGACACATATGAGCTCTCTCTATTTCACTCGAAATGGAAGCCACATGATGGGGATGCAATAAACCTTGTCTGGGATCTCCCAGGCCTGTCGTGTGGAGGCACTGCCATCCCCAGATTGAAAATGCCACATGCCACTGTCCTCCCCTTCCTGACTCTGCACCCGCCTGCTGGGCCACTGTCCAGCTCTCCTTGCTGAAATGAACATAAAGCATATGTTGCTTATGGACCCCTGCTTAAAAAACGAGGGTCTTTAAGTAATAATAAGTTCGATATCACTTGTAAAATCATATCATCCTACATCTTAACAAACAAATACAGAGGATATTTCCAATGATTCTTTAGCTTTAATCTTTTCTATGGAGATGAAGTTTTGTTTGTGAAATACATGAGTGACAAATATACTTTAAAGCTGGCTCATGTGCCTGAGTTGGCATCTGTGTGATGGCGACATGCTCAGCAGGCAGAGGTCACATGTGCCAGAGGTGGACACAGCTCAAGGATGAAGGTCAAACCAGGCTCATTAGACCTAAACCTCAGATAACCAAGTCCGTTCTTTTGTTCATAACTCCTCATAGCACAGATTTTAACACAATACACAGGACTTTCTCTTTTCAACTGCTTTTTGAGGTTTCATATGATCCAGTCACTTAAAATATCATATTATGAAATGCTGAGAATGATATGACCAATCTGTTTTATATCAATGACCAAAATTATGAAGCTATTCAAGTCAATGGTGAGCAATTATGACTTAACTGAGTCTGTTTGCTACAACTTACTGTTGAACTGTTGCTATAAGTCCCCACATTTGAATGGAACTTGAGCAGCATTACACTTAATGTTACAGAAAGAAGTTATTTTAAAAGTAGTTTTAGGAAGATAATTACTATTACTTGCCACATAGGATTCTTAATATTCTGGTAGAAAATGTTAAGTAAGAATGGTTGCTGAAATTAATCCTACTTCTGGGGATATATATATAAAACCAGGAGGTCATAGAGATATATGCACTCCCATATTCATTTCAGCACTGCTCACAATGGATAAGATATGGAAGCATCCTAAGTGTCCAACAATGGATGAATGGATAAAGAAGGTGTGGTTTATCTCACTAAAGTTAGAATAAAGTTTAAAAAACTAAAACTGATGCAAGAACAAAAAAAATAGTCAAGGAAAACAAATTTAAAAAATAGTTACGAAAGCAATTTCAAACAATTCTCCAAATATCTTCCCCAGTCTCTGTGTCAGTCAACAGTGATAAGACCATCCATTTAAAAGTTTAATCCCTTACCTCTCGGTCAAGTGCTACAGATGGGACTGGCTGTGTTCCTTCTCTCCTCCCCACTCTAACTGCCTCTTTTCTAAGTCAGGCCACCATCACCCATCACCGCAGGCTTGTTTCATACAGTCAAAGCCTGTATTATACTGGCTTAGTTGTCTAGTTATAGATTGCCTCTATTAATAAGCAGCAAGTTTGTCAAGAGCAAGAGCTCTGTCATATTTATTTCACATTACCAACCTTAAGTATAGTAACACATTTTTGGTGAACGGATAAACCATATTGATCAATTCACAAATAAGTCCATTCAAAGGGAATCTGCATAAATTTTGTGAACAAATTTTGATAGTTAAGTGGAGTCACCCATTTTGCTGTTGATTTTTCCTTTAAAAAAACTAAATCAAGATTCTGTGGTATTAGCATCAATATATAAAAATTAAGCAAAGGAAGAGAATGAAAAGCCCAGAAATAGGCCTGCATGTATGTGGCTTATTCATTTTTGATAAAGGTGCAGAGCCAATGCAGTGAAGACAGTAGAGTCTTTTCAGCAAATGGTGCCGGAACAACTGGATAACCGTATGCAATAACTTTGATCAATAACTTGCTTTATCAATGATAATAAACTCAAATGGATCACAAATGGACAATGCTTAGTACTATAAACCTACAAGAAAACAGGAGAACATCTTTGCGACCTTAGGTTAAGCAAAGGATTCCTAGATACAATGCCAGAAGGAAAAATAAGTTGAATTAATCAAAATCAGGAAGTTCTGCTCCAGAGACACTATTAAGAGAACGAAGGACAAACCACACACTGGGAGAGAATGTTTGCAAGTCATTTATCTGATAACAGACTCATATTCATTATATGTTTGAAAAATTAAAACTCAACTATTAACTTCCAAGTGTTATGAAGAGACATTTCATTGAAGAAGACATACAGATGGCAAAAAAGCACATGTTAAAATAATGATAAAGATTTTTTTTTTTTTAAGTGAACTAAAACCACAAGTAAGTCACCACACACCTATTAGATATTAGAATGGCTACAATAAAACAAAACCCAAGGAACCATAACCTGACACTCCCGAATGCTGGTCAGCTTGCAGAGCGACAGGGAGTCACACCCTGCTGGTAGGGATGTAAAATTGCACAATCACTTTGAAAACTATTTGACATTTTCTTTTTTTTCTTTTTTAATTTGTCTTTATTTTTTAAAGTATTACAGATGTCCCCTTTTCTCCCTCTACTGACCGCCCCGCTCCCCGCACCTCTCAGGCCTACCAGGTCTGTGCAGGGGGTCTACTCCCCTCATGTCCATAACCTAGTGCCTCAGATTTCTCATTGATAAATGGGCACAGAAAGAAACACATCATGATGATTTGGGAGTGTTAAACCAGGTAATGCATTTATAGTGATTATCAGAGAGCTTGGTATATGGGACATTGTTGGTCTGCACAGAAGCCTGGAAACAAAGATGGGTACAGAATACAAAAATATTAGTTCTCCAAAGTTGGTTGCTAGCAATCTCTCTCCAAAAAAAATTCAGATGGTCATAAGAACCCATAATTATCCTAGCAGGGTTACATATAGGAGAATGGATGTATCTAACTGGTGAAAAGAGTACCCAAGTTTCCATGTATATTATTTCATTCCCTCTATAATATAATCATCTAGTGAAAATTATCTTCTAAATGTGCCGTTATCTGAGTTTATATCAAACTGACTTTTTATCAGTTCTTATTCCTTAAATAATTAGCTAAGATTTCATGCCCTAAAAGATAGCAGTAAGAACATTTATGTAATCTAAAATCCCGATATCGTGTATGATGTATTTGGAACATTCATTGTTAAGGCCAAAGTCCTTCTGTCATTTCATTTCACCAGTAGGGAAACATTTGGAACTCTTGGGTGTTTTCTTGGCTCTCTAAGCTAGGATCCCATCATTTAATGGATTTGGGAAATGAAAAACATGTGTGTTTTATCAGCATCTTTCACAAGAAATTGCACTTTTTGCTCTTCTTTTGGCCAATTTACTGTGGGAAATTATGTTCTTCTTAAATAAAGATATTTAAACGACTTCCTTTTTATAATTCAAATTATTTAATTAGATTCCTATTACCTCATAAATGTTTCCTGCCAGAACTTATGGGTATTGACCTAAATATCTTAATTTAAACATTTATATTTTTGAAACTAAAGTCAAAATACTATTGTCCAAATGACATTTTCAATTAACAAAAGTTATGAAAATGGAAGTATCATGTTATCCATCCATCCACTCAGTCATTTGTCCATTTTTCAATAATCATTGTTGGAGCATCTATACCTCTTCAGGGGATCTCAAATATTAATGATAAAAATAAGCGCATGAAGTTCAAGGGAGACATGAACGTGCCATCAGCCCCACACCAACTATGTCTTATGAGAGTTAAGATGCTAGAAGGACTTGACCTTCAATAAGAGGGCACAGTAAGTGACACTGTGGTCAATCTCGTGAGTCACTCCTCTGGGATTCTCTATTTGAACGACCAGTTTCACACCAAGGTGCACTGTCCTCCTCAATCATGCATCGAAGGTGGGACACACCCACCAATCTAGTTGCCTGAGTAACCAATTCTGGAAAAATGATCCATGCCCTAGTTATAGAATGTCATTGTTAATAGAAAAAAAACAACCCCAAAAAACAAAAAACCCTAGTGCAACCTTAGCCACCTTAAAAAAAGTTTAAAGTCTTGATCAGAGAAAAGACCTGCTGCTTAAAATATACGCTGTTAAATTAGTTGAGTACCATCCTTATTTTTTTCTTAATACAGTCTTAAATACAGTTAAAAGTGCTTGTGCCCCAGTTTTACCCATGTTCCAAATGTATGCACAGGGTCCCTGCAATAATCCTAATGGAAAGAGTAAAGTATGAAGGTGGTGTGCTGAGAATTTGTGGCCACAACTGATAGCCAAGGTTAATCCCAAGGCCAAGGCCTAGGCCTGGGCGGGGTTCCCTGTCTGCCATCACCATTCTATTGGCTTGTCTCCAAAAGCTGGGAGAAACATTAACCAGAAGCCCTCTTCTCCCAACAAGAGATGTGTTTCCAACCTGAAGATAAAGGCTTTGTCTTTTCTTTGCAGAATCACCATCTTGATGGTAAGATAAATATATAATGGCTTTCATATGATTCTTCCCCAACAAACTATCACAAAAGCAAATATTCTGTCTAAATGAAGTAAAAACATCATAACACGGTAATTTTTCTATGACCGCTATTGATGGATTTATTTCTAAGATTTATAGCCTTCTCTCTGAGAATTTAATTTTATGGCTTATTAATGTCTTGGGGTTATAATTAAATTCACTTATTACTGACAATACTATTGATGCATTAGAATTTTTTCCCCCACAGCCTAAAAACATTTCTTACATCTGCTTGAATTTTTTTTTTTTTAACCTAAGTTTGGGCCACAACTCTGCTATTTTCTTTGCCTCCACTTATCATGGTCCTCTCTCTACTTTCATCTATGTGATAGTTCAGAAAGCAGATGATTAAATTTATTAGAACAAGTATCAAAGAGAACAGTCAGACATCATAATGCTATCGAAGTCTTTGTCACAAAGGTGAACAGCAGAATCCCTGTCACTCACCTGCTTTCTGAGCTTGGCCCTGAGCCTGGCTGCCAGCATTAACATAGGGTGGGGCAAAAGTAGGTTTAAGTTGTGCATATGGAAAATAATACAATAATAAATAAATAATAATACAAGAATAAACTCTGTGTTCCTTGTACTCAAAATTCCCACCCTGTATGGCTGCTTTCCCACAAATGAGGTCTACAGTAGAATTAAAATATTCAAGATGTTGGAATCAAACTTCTAAGTTAAATATTTCTAGGTTTTAATATACTTAACATATGGCAATGATATAATAGGGTTTATCTAGAAGTTTCCCATAAAAATAAAAAAATGCCCAGATCAATGTTTAAAGACTGAGCTACATTACGAATTTTCATCTACTTAAATGTGATTAGAAAATAATTTCACTATAGATTCCTAAAATACAAAAAGGTGATTAAATAATGAAGTGGGCAAGCTTCTTCCAAATCCATAGTTGGGTCACAGGCACATGCTGTTACAGCCGTTCCTTAGTTTTTAACTACATTAATTTTTGTTTCCACTACCACCACCATATAAATGCACTTCCATATATGAAAACATGGACACGGAATGGAGATCACTTATTTGGAAATCCATATATTAAGATTATCTACAAATGCAGCCACAAAGCTCTTGTTCAAGAATGTTGCCTCTTTCCATCAACAAGGCAAGGGCGTTTCTTATTCAAAGCCATCTTTCAGGCCTACAGAAAATGCCCCAGTTCACATATTTCGAATTCTGTACTGTGGATGACATTAAAATTCACTTTTCTCTTCTGGACACATTGCAAAAAATTAAAGCGAGAGTATTGACTGCTTTCTGCTTCAACTTCTATTCATTTAGCCAAAAAAATTCCATAAGGTGGCTGAGTAAAAGTGCCTGCTCTTCTAAAATATAACTCGAGTGTCTCTAAATTGCTTTATTTTCTTACAAATATTAGTCTATAAAATAAAACAATAAGTGATATAAGGGTGACTGTAGACATCTAACTTTTTCTCTTACAATGAGATGGAAAAAGAGTTGTTTTCTTCTTTTAGACTGCCCCTCAGTAATAGAGGTTCTTTGTCTTTATTACACCATGAAATGCTCTACCCGTATCCAGGCAGAACACTACAGTCGGGGGAGCGAGGCGTGAGGTTTGTGCAAACAGGAGTTTACACGGGCAGGCAGGAACGGCCCCAGCAGCTAGGCGCCTCAATATGTAATACCTAATTATAAAAAATATATATAATTCCATGAAATTCTAATCAAACTAGTACCCGAGAAGGCTCTAGGGAATGGTGGGTCCCAGTGCCATCTAGAAAAACGCTGGGCGAATCAGCGTGTCTCATTGCATTTCCACGGCTCATGTTACTGGCAGAGTAAACCGGAAAGCGTTCAGCTTTCCAGGTAACTCAGAAAATCGGATCAAAGGCCCCGTCTCAGTCCCTCCCACCGTACAGCCTGCGTCCCGGACGTGAGACATGTGCTGCGGCTTCAGGCCTCTCTCTGCCCGTGCGGCTGCCGCCTTTCCTGCAATCTGCAAGCCATCTCCTAAATCTACCCGCAAGCGCCGCCTCCTCCTTGGTGCCGCCGCTGCCCCCTGGGCGGGGGCAGATGAAGGATGCCCCCTGCAGTGACTGGCTTGCACAGGGCCCTCCTGAGACCGTGAGGTCTGTGCAGACAGCGGCTGCCAATGCCTTTGTTCGCCCCCTCGCCGGGCCCCGGACACTTGTCAGGTCTCACACTCCCCCAGCACCGGACCCCCGCACCTCCTCGAACGGGCGCCAGCGGGGTCCACGCACCAGAAACATGCCACAGTCTCGTGTGTGATTTTTGAACTTTTCCTCAGTGGTGTTCAGAATCTTCGTAAGTACTGAATAACCGTTCCATCCGTAGACAGTGTACAAAGCGGTAAAGGTCAGGGGGCTAAGGTGCAAGCGGGGTGGAGGCCCGCGCCCTGAGTGCCCGCAGGACCACCCGCGGGGCTCAGCACGGTGCTGTCTGCCCAGCACTGCTGTGGATGCCACGCCAGATCCAGCCATCAGTCATTAAGTACCAGCGCCTGACCTTTCACACACGGTAAGAGAGCTGGCAGCAGTCCTGGGGTAAATCATTCCCATTCTTGACCTCATAACTCTTATTTCTTTGCCTCGCTATATTGAATTGGCTGCGGTCTCTGGTACAGCAGGGAATATTAGAGGGGCTGGGAGAAACCCTCAGCTCTTTCCTGACTGTAGTGAAAAGGCTTCTGATGCTTCACCACCTATTATGACGTCTGCTGTAATGCTTTAAGAGTAACCTTCAAAAGGTTAGAGACGCTCCCATCCACTCTGTTTGTTCACTTTTTTAAACTATTATGAATGACTGTTGAGTTTTTATCAAACATTTATTCTGCATCTATTGAAATGCCTATGACATTCTTTCTCTCCTAATCTTCCTAATACAAAGTGTATTATTTACAAGATTCTCCACTTGACGATCATGTCATACTATGAATATGAACATATGAACATAAGTGAAATGTAAATATTATGTATAATTTTCATTTCTACTTAAATCCTAATGAATTAACGTTGCACAAAGTTGCACAATATACCCACTGCACAAAAGATCCTGGCAGCGGGGGGGTGAGGGCTGCAATTCTGCCGGCATCTTCTCCTAACTGCAAGCCTTGGCACGGGGCTGCCTGCACTTAGAGGAAGGGGCACCGTTCTATGCATAAAATCATGCTGGCTGTCTGCCAAGGCCTGAGCCTGTGGCATTGTGACCCTCAGAAGGAAAACTTGCTCAGATTCATACACAAAAATACCTTACTGGTTAGCTGTGCTCCTGGATATTAACCATTTCTTATCCTCAGGGTCAACATCATTCACCAAACAACTCAACCACTGGACACATGAGCGTGGGGGAACTTGCTACAGAAAACCTCGCTTCAAAACAAATGTCCCTCTTGGTCTACTGCTCAGGCCCCCTGCCGTTCTATCCAGCTCTAGCTTTTGATACTTGTCCCCTCTGTAAAAGGTGGCCATGAGAAAAGGCAGCCAAATGTTTGAGGGAGAGAGATACAAATAAAATTTAAAATGTTGAAGAACCGTCCTTTCTCTGCATGTGTTACTACAAAAATGATGATGATCATTTAGGGACTTCCTGAGCAAATGTTTGATCTCTGCCACTTGTCAGAATTTGTGATGGTTCTCCCTTAATTTGAATGCTGCCAATGCATTTTATGTTATTCATTCAGCAGCTACTCTGTGCCAGTCACTGAGAAGCTGCTGAGGATGCAGTGATGAGCCACACAGACAGAGCGCCTGTACCTGGGCACTTCAAATCCCAGGGTGCACTCTGCAAATGTCCCCAAGTTGCTGGGGCACCTCATCTCTCTAGTGGAAAAGCATCCTCCAGCTTTCTCTAGCTTCAGGCTCACCAATGATTTCATTTCACCCTGACAGTTAGGAGGACAAGATTAGCAATTCACAATGATGCCAAGCAAATTATGTGCCCTCCACTGAGATGTAAATAAAATGTCCACAAAGGGCAAGGATTGCAAAACTTTCTTGTGAGCACTCATCCTGTTGTAAATATTTATGTGGAAAATGTGTATTTTTAAACTTTATCACTTTTTTGGAAGTTAATTCAGATTCCTTTCAAGCAAATGAGGTAAAACCCAGTAATTTTATAGTAAACTCATAGCCACACCTACTCAGAGGCCTCTCCTACGCAAATATCAGCCTAAAAGCAACAAAAAGGAAGTTGTGAATCGTTTGAAGGAACAAGGTACAATGTTTACTGGGAAAGACCTTATAACTCCCATTAATTATATTATTTTTTTGCAAAGATACAAGTAAAAGGTCAAGTGCCAGAATTTTAAAAGTTAACAATTTGGTTCAAGACAAAATGGGGTTTCTCTTGACCAGAATCCCCTCATGGTGTGACTCATGCCAATACCATGCTGTTTTGATTATTGTAGCTCTATAGCATAATTTGAAGTCACATAGTGTGATACCTCTGTTTTCACTCTTTTTTCTCAGGATTGCTGTGGCTATTTGATATGTTTTGTGGTTCCATACAAATCTGATGATTTTCTGTTCTATTTCTTTAAAAAATGACATTGGGATTTTGATGGGGATTGCATTAAGTCTGTTTATTGCTTTGGGTAGTATGGACATTTTAACTATGTTGATTCTTCCAGTTCATGAATAGAAAATATCTTTCCATTTCACTGTGTCTTTTTCAATCTCTTTTAATAATGCTTTGTAGTTTCAGTATATATGTCTTTCACATTCTTTGTTAAATATATTCCTAGGTATTCTATTCTATTTGTTGCAATTGCAAGATAATTTTTTTTTTTTATTTCTTTCTCTGAAGTTTCATTGTTAGTATATAGGAATGCAGTGGATTTTTGTGTATTGATTTTGCATCCTGCAACTTAACTGTGTATGATTATTGTTTCTAATAGTTTTTTAGAGGAGTCTTTAGGGTTTTGTATATATCAGATAGCTTCCTTCAGAAAACCAACATGATTTTATCCCCCTGAAAGGGAAAAAAAATTAAAAAGCATGCCGGAGCTTGCATGTTTGAAATCATGGATAGTGTTGCACCATGGAAGTATTAACCGACGAAAGTTAGCATATCTCTAATTATGTAACTGCAATTGCAAGTCGGTGAGAGCTGAATGACTATGCACCCTGCAGCCTGGTGCTCAAGACCTTTAGAAATGAAACAACTGATTTTCCAAATCTGTCTGGCCACATAATTTTACAGATCCTCAAGTCACCCAAACGATGCCACTTAGGGCTCTCAGTGTGTACCTCACATCCTTTGATCCACACTCTCCACTCATGTTCCTTTGGCACAGAAGCTCCCACTCCCCTTTCAACTTGGCCAAATCCTGGCCACACCTCGTGGGTGGCCTTGACCCACCCAGCCACAGATAACCTCTCTCCCTCCTGCGGACTAGCTGTTTTCTCTTCCTTGCTCCACTGGCATTCCTAGCTTCTTCCTTACATTCTAGGCATTTGATTTATATTTTTTCTCTTAAGCTAGAAAGTCATGTCTCTGAGGTTAGGAGTTTTAGTGACTGCATCTGTGCATCCTCTATAGTCCGTAGGACAGTTGTGTACACATAATAGGTATTCAGCATTTTTGGTGAACTAGGTACACAGGTGAAAAGATCTGAAAATTCTACAAAGACTAGGGTGAGAGACATGGACCAGTAACCGAAGTCACTGGGGATGTTTTTTCCTTCTATATGTAAAACTATTTAGAAATGAACAATGCCATAGGAGATCACACCAAGTATTAGACACATTAATTCTCAAAGAAGGCTCACGCAGCAGGCAGTTCTTTCCTTCCTTTCCCTTTCAGATGTCAGGGTCCTCGTACTAAATGGTATTAGCAGTTGCAAAAGGATAAGAGAAAGAAATCAATTTAAAAAGCTTCATAAGGGAAACTGCCTGGAGAGCATCAGAGGGCTCCTCATGAGGCCTGGATTCCATCTGGTTGCTCCTCTATTTCTCTCACTCTCAGTTGAGAAGCTATGGCTCCTGTGCTTCTGGTTTCATGTGCGGAGCCTGAATCCGTTTATGAGTAGATTCCACAGCTTCCTTCTTGCAGCCCCTGCCCTCTCTCTCCCCCACAGGATGACACTAGAGCTCCTTGGAAGACTGCTCTCTAATCGCCTCAAACTGCGCGGTTTCATGGGACTAGGATGGACTGGAACAGATGTGGGAAATGTTTCACATCATGCAACGAGCAGGATGCCAAAGAGGAGGGTGTGAGATGTTACTTTCTCACGCAGCACGGCTTATAAAGTAATGCGAGAATGTGACATGGTCTGAGCCAATTCCAACTTTAAGTGTCTTTATTGCAACTCTTTCTTTCAAACCAGAACCTCATGAGATTCTGCAAGTCAAAGAGATCTAGAAAAAACATGCCGTGGAGTGAAAGGAAGAGACAACTGTTCTAAAGAATGTCTCTTTGGGGCACATCGTCGGACCACAGAGCAAAATAATTAGGCTTTTATTCTTTTCTGACAAATGTTGAAAGCTTCTAATTGTAGCACTGTGTTTCCATTCACAAAGATTATAATATCTAAGTGTAGCACGAGCTTCTTATATTCCCTCTTGTATTCACACAGAAGAGGTCTGAAGTAGGCTAAGGCTCTTAGAAAATTCTAGGATTACTAAGAGGATTGCACTTGAGAAGAAAGAAATGATGGTATCTGTGAAAATATTCAATGTTTTTAAACCACTTTTTCATGCTCCAACATCTGTCACTTCCTTCTTTACTTAATTACAAGTTGCTTTGAAAATTATTACGTGCGTGAATTGTTTTAACAACTGAAATTATACATGTTCAATAATTTCATTGGAGGCACTCGGATGAAATAATAAAATGTGAAATGCAAATCTTAAGTAAAACACTAATTAAAACGTATCGTTGATGTAATTAAACACTTAGCTTACCTCTCCAAAAGGAAGAACTGCCTGCCATGAGCCAAACCAAAAGACATGTATAATGTGATCGAAGCTCATTTGAAAATCTTCTGGCTGCACCTGTATACATGTGAACTAATTCTACAACACGCCCCTCCATGCCATGTGGAAATTGGTATTAAAGTATATTGTGAACAACAGCACTTAAAATAAAAACAAGGCATTGAACAAAGTGATACACAGACCAATTCCATTCAAGCTCCTCAAGTGAGGACTCTGTCCTCAGTTCTAAGTACGCACCGTGATTCCCTTACTCCCCCTGCCATCCACAAGGCCCATCAGGGGCGAGAAGCTTAATCTTAATACTTATTAAACAATGACGGAGTGATATGGGTAAAAAATCAAGATGCTCAGGTTCTGGTTATATCAGCGTGAGCTCAGGCAAACATCGTCCCAGACTGTGATGTATGCAGATCTTGCAAGCCTGAGTAAACCAAAGGCAGACCACCCCACAGCAGCACAATCAATTAAATAAATGACACAGCCTTCCTTAAAGGGATGTCTCACCAGGTTTTGTTTGCTTGCATATTTCCTTGATTTTAGAGGGTTTTAGAGCTGATGCAATGCTGGCTTCTCTAACATGGTACCTATAATGGGTCAGCTCCCTGCTTCTCTCCACCTTCTCTGTAGGTTGGCTGAGCAGTTACTACCAATGTGGAGCCACAGGTCTCAGATTGGGATGGCCGAGTCGGAGAATGTTCTCACACAGTCACAGCCCAAGCTGCTGTAATGCATGATAATGCCTGGAAACATAGCTCCAGCCTGTGCAGTGTGGTGCTGGACTGAAATAGGATTTTTAAAAATTGGAGGGGAGACAGAAGTACCCAAAGAAGCAAATCAATGAAAGAGCTCCAACTTGATGCTGCAAATTTCCCCTTCACCGCCCACAGGAAGCCCTTGTCTTCCAGTGAGAGACACAGCATCTTAGCACATCATGGAAAAGCCAATTTGCCTGGATAACCAAATTGCTTTTTAAAAATTAAGACTGCCTTCTCCTTAATTGTAGTGGCAAATGCTCAGCGCAACTAGAAGCAGACAAGGTGAGCTACCGAAATTGACCAAAATAAGTGCCCAATTTAGCAGGGACATCAAATCAACCAGACGACTGAAGGAACATTCTCTATGGATAGATAATCCATGATTAGCCCAATAGTGTCAGCAGGGCTACAGTTAAAGATGGAAGATGCATTTAGAAAAGAATATTCTCTGACTGTGTTTGGAGGAACATCTACTAAGGCTTTTTAAATTTAGAAAGCCATATTTAATTATTCATTTTGTAGCAGTTAAAAATCTGGCATAATTTAAAACAGAGACCTGGGGTTGCCTCTTTTAAATAATGACAACTGGGCACTTGTTATGCCTTTAAAAAATTTGTTTGTTCTGTGGATACTATGTATTCATGTAGACCTACAAAAGATTTTTAAACTCATGGCCATTTAGTGGAAATTGTTATAAGTAAGAATACTGACTTGGTGTTTCCCTAAGTACATTTAGGTGTTTTAGTGTCAGGTATAGGAAAAGCTTTATCAGGGAAGCTATTGGTAAACTGTAAAAGAAAAATCTTTCTCTGTGTCTCACTTAAGTCACTTTTATAGCATAAGACCTCTATTCATGACAGCGTCTCCTTTCAATTAACTTTGCAATTACTGTATTGGAATTATTATAGGCAGAAACAAGCCTGTTATTTTGTAGAACCACAGAAATCTGTGCAACAGACTCTTAAAACTGTATAAATAAAACATTTTTGTGAAATCCTCCAGACCTCCATATCAATTGCAATTTCCAAGATTGCAGATAATTCATATGTTCTAGAGACAGGCTTTTGATGGATTAATTCCTATAATCCATCATTTTTCTTTCCTCTCCCTCTGCATCATGCATCATTCTTAAACTTGATTGCCAGACTTCCAGTGCTGAATTTCAGAAAACTTACACTTTTGTGGCTACCCGCTGGACCACTTGATTTTATGAACTGATATTAATTCTTCCAAGATAATCAAGCTTCTTTTAACAAAATGTGACATTTTTTACTCTGAACATCTTTAATAACTGAAGTTCATTCTTTTTGACATATAACAAAAAGAAAGCAAATTTTCATTCCCACACTTATGAAGGTATCATAGCAAGGTTCAGCCAGGGAGACCAATCCTTCCCCAGGCAGAAGAATATTTGGAAATATAAGCAAATGCATTTTACAAGCACAGTGCCCTGGAAGAGCTCATACTGTGACATTCTTCATGAGGATCAAGGTCCTTTGTTGAGCTCTGCTGGTAACGGATCACATGAAAGTTTTAGATCGTCGCCAACAGATACAGCAATTAAGGAAGAGCATGCCTTTCATTGTCAGTTGTGAAGTGGCATTGGAGAGGCAGCTTCCATAGCCGGGAAGGAAAGGAGAAAGTAGACACCTCAAGAAGTAGCCCACGCAAGGAGCCCGGCAAGAGGCCAGCATCTGGGACTGAGCTCTCAGGGTACTGTTAGGGGCAGCAAGTAAATGCGGGGAAGTGGATCTTGGCCCAAAGTGAAATAATAACACTTTTAACTAACCACATAATTTAGTGAGAAACTGGCAAGGTTCAAGTACCTGGCGTCTAGCATATGCTGGGCTTATATTTTATAAAGGGAACAAAAGCAAATAAAACTCATTGCACAAGTTGCACAAGCAGAGAACTTCCTAGGTACCTGCGCACAGAAATGTGTCCCTTCTCCATGGCAAGACCATGGGGCTCGAGAAAACCAGTCTGGAACTGAAGAAACACTAACTATGAATAAAAAAGAAATGGAGAGACAGAGCTAGTATGCAGCCAATGTAAAAACTACTTGTTCAGCTTTAAAAACTTTCATTCCCCACAGTTTATATTTCCTCTATATGTTATGCAGAAATGAGATGCCAGCTGTCCCATCTGAATAGAAGTAGGTGTCATTGCAAGAAGCTGCGATTTTCTTAAAGAAATTTTAATACTAAAATAATAATAATAATAATAATAATAATAATAAAGGGGGCATCAGAGATCACTTTATCAATTTCAGAGGAAAGGAAATGAGTCTTTCTAATAACTGCTCTTTGAATCCATCTGGCTTTGTGGGTGTGGGATATTAGCTACTGACGGTCAATCTCACAGTTCTTGCCCCAGTGTTTTCTGAGGAAGCTACAGTATCCTGGACCTTTAAGGACCTTAGGGGGAGAAGACCTGGCTATGGGGTCTTACTCTGCTAGCCACAGAGTTTTAGGTATGTAACTAGTTTTCTCTGGGCCCTGATTTTCTTGTTTGGAAAATCAGGAATGCATGAGATGACATTTCTAAAATATTTTGCAATCTCCAATGTCCTGCACAAACTGAGGTATTCTGTAACACTGTCATTATTTTTATACATCCTAACCTATTTAAACTTCCAATTGCCAGGTTTCACTTGCTCTTAAATTTGTCCATAGTGACATAAACAATTTTTAGTACATTATGTCAACTCTGATTTAACCTCCATAGAATCCCTTTGACAACGTGTATTGAATTTAATATCTTTCTCCTTGACCTTTCCGGGCCTTCTGTGGACTGGATCTTTTGTAGGAATTAGGTATCTCTCCTACGCTGCCTGTTGATATCGTATATCATAGTTTTTGGTCAATGGTTTTACACTGTGTGTGATATTTCAGTCATAAATATGGGGCTGGGGCTGGCAATACTGAGTCTGTTTCTGTTTTGGAATGACCTTTGCTGTATCTGACACGGTTTCAACTCTATTCTTTCA
Organism: Miniopterus natalensis; assembly: GCF_054644295.1. Lineage (NCBI taxonomy): Eukaryota > Metazoa > Chordata > Mammalia > Chiroptera > Miniopteridae > Miniopterus > Miniopterus natalensis. The sequence goes on along the minus strand of NC_142083.1, from coordinate 23,656,225 downwards.
CACATCCGCTAAGCCTTTGAGAAAATCTTGAGTTACATTAACCTCAGAAGCAATCCTATTTATATAACATAACATTTTACGTCTTTTTCCCTTTCATGTGTTGTAATGTTCAGGCTAAACATACAAATTAAACTTGTTAGGAGTTTATCTTTGATTAATTTCCATGCTCATAGCAGTCTCTTACTGGTACTCTCATGGTTGGCTGAGAACACATGATCACAATAGTATGAAAATCGAGGTGCTAATGAATGAGAGAACTGCTTTCCAAAGACAGTAAAGTTCCTCTTTCTTTTAAGAAACACTTAGTAGTCAATAAGAATAAATAAAATAAAGACCTATCATTTATTACTTAACACTGAGCACAAAAGTTATGCAAATGGAGTCTTGTAATTAAATTCTATTTGTGCCCAGGGATCCAGATCTCAAAGGCTGGCCCAGCCACCTACTAACAACTTATTACTGGCCAAGCTCATTAACCTTTCTCAAGTTGAGTTTTCCCACCCCCAAGTAGAAGTAATAATGTAAAAAGTGTCAATCCCTAGCAGGTGTACAGGAAGCATAAACATAATAAATTTTAATTGCTCTTAGTAGAGTGTATGGTATACAGTAGGTCTTGATAAAAGTTAAGTATTTTGCTATATAACACAAGATTTCAATGTAAACTGAAACAGGATAACACAAAGATAACAGGCCTAAATAATAACTAAAGTACACTCAATTACAGTTTTTTATGCAGTGCCAGGATATGTAAGACTTGATCTAACAATTACCATTACGTTTCTAGATATTATCAAAACAATGTCAAATGTAATTAATATAAAATAATATTTATATTTCATATAAAACATCAATATAAAGTATTAATTTTAAAATAATTTTAAATAAAATATAAAATGTCAGTTGTCCTTATTGTAATATCATTCAAGAATAGAACTTTCCTCCCCTGAAATGGTGTGTTGATGCCAATAATGCAAAATGATGCACCGCTAGGGAAAATAATATGGAGCTTCCTCAAGACATTAAAAAAGGATCTGCCATATGAACCAGCAAGGTCATTTCTGCATATTTATCCAAAAGAAATGAAATCAGGATCTTGAGGAGATATCAACATTTAGCACTTAAAGAGCAGAATTTCACACACAAAACAAATAGCTCTCAATGAGGGTCCTTAACTGTCCGAACTGAACCTCTGTTACTGATGTTTAAATAAAGTCTTGGAGATTTGTTCAGACAGGACATACAAGTTTCACAGGTGAAACTTGGAAAATCTTTTTGTAAAATTTGTTCTAAAATGTCGGAGCAAGAAAAGATTCACAAGTACACTGTTCATACTTGAACTTAAAATCAACTCTTTCTCTATAAGCTGCTGTAACACTCAAGAAATTTAAGTTCTTTTACTTTCCACAAACATGTCCTTTACTATATAAATAACATTTCATTAGCATGCTACCATTTTTAATAAGCTGGAAAGGCTGGAAAGGTAAGACATTAGCCGGAACCTCACGCCTTCACCGAATATGACACTTAAGCAGTTATGGGAGGGAGGGAGCTGTCACAACCTTCTTAGAGGAGACTGAGACTCAGAAATACCAGCCGACCTGTTGGTCATCCAGTGAGATACTGACAACAGATAATCAACTTCATGACTCTAAAATCAATGTTACTTATACTTACAGCTACAATCTTGACAAACACCTCCATTAAAAGGAAGCATACTTTGTGGCCAAAACTTTATAAATTGCAGCTAGAATGCAAAGATCAACATATCACTTTAAATCGCTATTATTTAATTGATCAGGTACATTTTCTAAGCAATCCAAAGAAACCAAGCCCCTCCCTCACCCTGCTTATGTTCCCCAATGGGCTTGGGCTGGCGTTCCTGCCTTCGAGGAGATAGACACTGGGATAAATAGGAAAAGCCAAGTGGGAAGGAAAATAAAGTTTGTGCTTCGACCATAAAAGAGTAGATTGTGTGATTGTGCCAAAACAACGCCTTCCTGGCAGTACACAGCCAACAGAGTAACTTTGGTGGGAAATATAAATGAATGAATGCATTAACTAATTAATTAATTACTGAAGAACTGACATTAGGCTCACTGAAGATCTGCATGACATTTCTCTGGATTTGAAAATTTGTGTTATATTTTTCTCATAAACCATAATTCTGTGAACTTGGACACAAATAAAGCAATAAGTACATTAACATTTTTGGAAAACACTCAATTTTCACATTTATACCCAGGTATATCTCACACACACATGCACACACCATCCAGTGACTACATTGAAGATATGCTACACTTTCCTTAATATAATTTTTCTTTCATTAAACTGTTCTAAATGGAATTATTGAAGTGAATGGGCGATAAGAAAATGAATGACTTGAAATTTTTTGAGTTGTTTATATTGCAAAGTTTTAGAAACTAAATTGCAAGATCAGCTCTGGTCTGCATCCCTGTGGTTTCCCAGCAGACAGGACACAGCCTGATAAGGGCATGAAGATCCCAGGCTCTGGTGCCAAGCCTCTGGGAACAGGAAATAATATATTTCAGCAAAGAATAGAGCTACCACATTTGAACTGTTTTCCAAGAACAAGAGAATGTTCACAGATTTACCCTTTATGTATTAATACATAATTTTAAATATCAGCATCTGAATTATCAATAAACATATCATCGCAAATTGGACACTAAGATCTTTCATGGTTGACATTTAGTTGGGGCTGACCTGGAAAGAAGTGCCTCTGTAATCGGTAATAGCTTCTATTAAAGCTACTGCAGCATCTGCCAGTGCAGAGGAAAGAAATCTAATTGCCAGGCCCAGGAACAGAGGTCTCCTTGGGTTGGAGTATATCTGACAAAGCGCCTCATAACCTTATTCCTCTCTCCGAATTTCCCAAGGCTGTCTGGGGTGCGTGGGTTTTGCTTCTCACAAAAACAAGCTTTACAGCAGCACAGAAGCATCGCTCAGCGTCTCAGCTAAGGGACCAGACTGCTGCAAAAACCACCTGGGAAGATCAGCCCGCAGGGATGCCCAGCCAGACCTTTTCATGTTGAACGTTTCCCAGATGCCCCCACCATCTCAGCATCCACTCTGCGGTGTCAGCCCCAAGGGATGGCAAATGAAGTCCAAGCCCAGCAGCCTTCAGGGCCCAGTCACCCCGACAGATGGTGCAGGAGGAGCAGTAACAGGGCTTTGGGAAGGTGCTCGTGTGAGGGGAATTTTATTTGAGAGTTTAAAGTGTTAAAAGAAATATGACCTGCTCAGGCAGAAGAGAAACAAAACCATGAGTTATCTTTCATTCCCTCTGAATTGGCACCTTTGGGCTCTGACAATGATCCCACAGAGTTTGTCACTCCTCAGGGTCCTGGGTTCACCCTGCACTCTACACCTCAGTGTGAGTTCAGTATAAGGACCTCATCTCCTGTCCCCAAACCAAATATACTGACCAGAGTCAAGCAGGAGGAAGCTATTGTCATGGCTCAGAAATGGGGACTGAAAAACTCCTGCGGCAGCCTATCCCATCTGAGAATATTTAATTCAAGAAGCTTCCAGGATGCTCTGAATTTCCAGTATTCCCTGCAAACATTCTCATTAACCAGAGGAGCCTGTCTGACTCACAGCATCTAGTGCGTGCAGAGCCCCTAGTGCCTGGACATGTCATGTGTACAGGGCATTCAGTGTCTACAGAACATCTAGTGTCTATTGAAAACCTGATGTCTGCAGAATATCTAGTGTGTACCAAGCATCCACTGTCGGGTCATTTAGTATTTGTGGGGCACTAAGCGCTTGCGTGTATCTTGTGTGTTCGGGGCACTGGGGCATGAAAACATCCAGTGTGTGCCGGCTCTGCTGCCGCGGGTCGAGGCTGTGGGCTGGGCATGAGGGGGGCTCTACTCACCACATTGCAGCCCACGCAGTCAGGCCCGTTCTCGCAAGTCCTGCGGCGAGCTTGAATGCCGCCACCGCACTGGGCGGTGCACCGCTCCCAAGGACCCCAGCCTGTCCAGAACACATGCGGGGGGCACAGCAGATGCTCGTTGCAGTATCTGTAATGGGGAAACCAAGACGAAAAGCAACCTGCTTAGTGTAACGTGAGGCCCCAGGCCTTCCGGGCTCCGTCCCTGCACCAGATGCTGGACACATGGGCATGCTCGGTGTGGAGGGGCGTTTGCATTTGAAGTGGTTGCTCAGTAAAGGGGGCAGATGTGGCGCTGGCCATGCCGTGTGTGCACAGACAATGGGATGCACGGGAGACAATGAAGAAAATGCTAAACTCACAATGCAGAATGGATCTTCCTGTGCAGCCAATTAAAGGAGACACAAACAAAACAAAACCCTTCAAATAGACACCCAAAAATGAGAACACATAGAAAATACCTAGGTAGGGCATTTATCTTCTAAACACAAACATTGAAAGATAAAGCAGGTTATGAATATAGAATCAGCCCAAGTGTATTTGGATTTCATTTCTCATCCATGAAGCAAATAAGGCTCATACTTTTATTATACAATAAGTTAAAGAAAAGTTAGAGCCTGATTTAAGCATAAAGCTTCATGCTATATATTGCATAGGTTACTGCATTTTAAAATTTATTTACGCACACCCAGAATGATGTCCAACCTTAATTTAAGACTACTTGTTATCCAAAAAGAGCTGAATTGCTATTTACAAATACTGGTCCTATTTTTATGATGGAATGTACCTCTATAATTCTACATATACATTCATATTGCCGATTTTTAGCCAATATACAAGGGTTTCTTAAGCTGCATATGATGGAGCAAGTAACAGCCAGGAGAATTTAGATTGGAATAATTGAAGAGAGACAGTCCAAGTCAGCCAGACATGGTGGTGGTGGCGGGAGGAGAGGAAGGGATGCACACGGGGCTCGGCAGAGTGAGAGTAAGATACAGCACCTGCGTGAAGGTACAGGAAAAGTGGCAGACAGCAGGGTCAGCAGTCAGCCTCTCAAGTGAAAATGGGAGGCATGCTTACTTCCCAGGAGACAGCGTTGCTAGGTCCTGGCAGAAGAAACCTCCAGAAAGACAAGAACCAATCCGGCAAAGGGTTTAGTTTCTCTAAATTTTCACACAAAAGGGTAGCCAATGGGCCCTGGCCAGTGTGGCCAGTGTTGGTTGGGTGTCATCCTGTGCACCACAAGGTCACAGGTTTGCTTTTCAGCCAAGGGCACATCCACAGGTTGCAGGCTTGATCCCCAGGAGAGGGCGTGCAGGAGGCAGCTGACAGATGTGCTCTCACATCAATGTTTCTCTCTCTCTCCCTCTCCCTTCTTCTCTCTCTAAAAATAAATAAAATATTCCTAAAAATAAAAAAAGAATAGCCAATGGAACCGAAGAGTCATCACTCTTCTTTCATCTTTTCCACTTTTGAGGCAAAAAGAAACATTGGGTTTCCCTCTTTAAGAAGTCACATACAGTCTCCCAGAGCCCTGGTTCTCAGAGCTCAGGGTCAAGGACATAGAAGGGAAGGACCTTCTAATGAAGAGAGCGTGTGACCTCTAGATAAAAGAGGTACAACAGATTAAAGGAATATTGTATCCTATTAAAGATACAATAGATTAAAGGAATATGACCCTAGGAAGCCCGTGCAAATGTGTAGAGTTACAATAAGTAAAGGAACCTGGCTGCTTAGAGATTACTAACATATGTGTTAGTGCATGGACTCTTCCAAGAGGAAATTGCCGTTTATTTTAAGAACATATTTGGAAGCAGTAAGTCAAGAAAACTCAGAACATCAGAACTCTCAGCATGTAACTCAAAATCTCCACGTGCAGCTTCTCTCAATGAGAAGTAGATAACCACCTCCTGCTTCCACGCCGATCCACCAACATTTAAAAGGGATGGAGATCCTAGGGGCCTTGGCCCTAATTTCAGCTTTCAAAAACACGAACAAACAATAAAAGAGTAGGGAGAGCAAAGGAAATATAAGACCATTGACTTTTAATAAGAAGCACAAAGCTGAGCTACCATTTCCCCATAGCAAAATGAATCATACATAGTGTACAAAACTTTCTCACGTTTGCCTGTAGCAGGCCACCTTTGAGAATGCCCCGCGTGTGGTTACAGCTAAAAATCCATTTCAGGAGAATCTGAAAACTGCATGGAGCATAGAACTTTCAACCAGTGTTACTCAGTCCCACATCTGGCTGTATTTGAAGGTAGACCACAACGTGGTCTTCCTTTTCTTTCTCTTCTCCCTCTACAGTGGTCCCAGGAGAAAAGCTACGCCATGGTTTTGTGACTGTGTCACCCTCTGCCAGGGAGGTAAGAAGGAAAGCAACATTCATAGGCTCTCTCTGTCCTGTTATGTCTGGGTTTTTATTCACAAATCCAGCAGAGAGAGCCTGCTTAGTGGCAAAACCCTTGCAAGCCCCTACCTCTGATTTTTTGCCATGTCAAGGAAAAAGTGCCCCCCTGGTCTCTTGACTCCCACCCCAACTAACACATGCTCCAAAGAGACGCACCTTGTTAAACTACTCTTTCTTTGTCACAAACAAAAGTGGAAATTGAAGGTTAGTTATCCTGGAAACTCTGCTTGTTCAAGGAATTTTATTAATGGATCAGATACCTGCACAGTGGGCCAGCTGTTGGGTCCTCATCGCACTAGTTCTCTACACGCAGCTGGCTTTTACCAAATAACATATTTTTGAAATTTTATGGGCTCTCTTGGATCTCTAGCATCTTAAATCACTGACGGTCACAGATGCATTTCATTATGCATTAAAAATTAAGATTTTAATTTTGCCCATGACTGCTCATTCTCATTTTGCATTTAAAAGTTAATTAATAACCCAGCAATATTTCTCCATAAATTAACCATTTTCCCACAAACTTAGTCTCTGGGAAAAGAAATGCTTTTCATAAACTCATACAGACTAGATTCTCAACACTGTATCATGTTTCTTTTCATATTTCTTTATGCTATAAGTTGTGTTCTGTTCTGGTTAGGTCCACGGCAGCTTCTCACTACAACCTGTGTTAGCTGGAATCAGTCGGAGCCCCGTCAGAACTATTTTCAACTTGGTCTCTCTAAGTGATTGTCCCTTTGCTGAGCCACACTGAAATAATGGTATCTTTTGTGGTACCAGAGGATGAATCTTTATATACATTGTGTCCACCATCCTATTTATTTTTACCCCAAGAAAAAGGTAAGAGAACCCAGTAGGGGAGAGAAATGACTTGCAAAGAGCTCACTAAGGATTAAGTAAAAACATGAAGACAAAGAATAATCATATTATTCACGAAGACAAAGAATAATCATATAATAACCCCCATTTAATCCTTTCACTCTTAACTCTAACCTGGTGCCCATGATCCTCACCTCCTGGAATTCACACCTGTATAATGCCCTCCCATTCAGTGTTGGGGAACCTGTGACTTGCTCCTAACTAATAGAATACAGCAAAAATTAAAGGACATCACTTCCATGCTTATGTTACATAAGATTGTAATGCTTTTATTTCAGGAAAACTCTCCTGTGCTGGCTTTGAGTTAGGTTGGAAAGGCTCAGGTGGCAAGGAATCGAGAGCAGCATCTAACAGCTTCAGTCCAACAGCACACAAGGAACCAAATGCTGCCAACAACCATGGGATTTGGGAAGCAGACCCTTCTCCAGTCGAGCTTCAGATGAGACCACAGCCATGGTCGACTCCTTGGATGCAGCCTTATGAGATCCTGAAGCTAAGGATGCAGGTAAATTGTGTCCAGGCTACAAACCCACAGAAACTGTGATCTAATAACCATGTGGGGTTTAGGCAGCTGAGTTTGTGGTAATATTATTATATAATAACTAGTAAAACAGATTTTGGTACCTAGACATGTGGTGCTACTGTAAGAAATACATAAAAATGTGAAAGGGCTATCACCACTCTGTTATCTGTGTCTGTGGGTTATACATATATGTTTTTTGGCTTAATTCCTTCGCCTTCTTTCATCCAGTCCCTCAATCCCCCTCCCATCTGCCAGCTGCCAGTCTGTTCCATGTATCTACGCCTCTGTTTCTATTTTGTTTGTCAGGTTATTTTGTTCATTAGATTCTACATATAAGTGAGATCATGAGGTATTTGTCTTTCTCTGACTGGCTTACTCTCAACCAATTTTAAATCTTGCAAGGCTTAGAAATAGCAGGGAAACTGCTCTCCTATAGTCAGCCTTTTCACTTATCAACTAGCGTCAGCTCAGAAATGACATATTTTCGCAAGAGTATCATGGGGGAACTACTTCAAAAATGACCAACCCTGCTTTGCAAAAACCATCTTTCATCCCCTCTGAGGTGAGAGGAATAAAACCTTAATTGGTAATTTAGGAAAACAGTGAAGAAAGAAAAATGATTGTCTGGTTGTTTTGAGGTTGTAATAAATACTTAGTAGAGAACTATCTGTACAATAAGAATGTATATAAATCTAATATATAAATATTATATTGTCTATATAAATATATATCACACAGTGAATGACTGCATACAGTATTTTATGAGGCTCCCATTGAATCCATATCCCTAGATATGAGCCTTACTACATTTTAATTAAAAGGTATTGAAAGTCATTTTCTTTCACATGGGATCAATACAATAAGTTTATGGGAATATGGCAGAATAAGAATCCTGAAAGTGATGTGAAAATTACCTACTTGGATATTCTCCAACAACCATAAATGAAAATGTACTTTAAATATGCAAGAAAGAGTGAAATATCACGAGGGTAGTTTCATGAGGCCAAAATCAAACGTCTGATTCTATAAATCTGTTTCTAACAAACTGTCAAATGCATGATATGCTGAAAGCTTCAAATACACATGGAAAAGAAGGCCTCACTCTAGGTGATACTGTAGCTTCACGGAGGGTATCTGGCAGTAGAAGAGTGAATATGTCCTCACCTAAGCCCCAGCTGCTTAATATAGTTCTGATGGAGAACTTTACTTCATCTGGCCAACTCATCTGGACCCAGGGCCGCCTTCGGTCCTACCCAGAACTGTAGGTTTGAGACTGGTGGAGCTGGATTCTAAGGAACACAAGCTTTATCCAGCAGACTCACTTGCTGAGTCTCCAGGGAGCCCAGCACAGATCGGGACAGGGGGCCCCCAGTCCCTGGATCTCCACTCCGTTGGGAATTGCTCAGCTGAGCCAACCACACAGGGGCCACAACAGCCCAGCGATGCTATCTATCAACACAAGGCTTGGGTCAAAATTTAAGGATGTCAGTATAAGAGGAGGACAATTCAGCTCAACAGAAAGGGATGCCACAGATAGGTTAAGCTACATTCTCCGACCGCACTGGGATGACAGTAGGTGGGGGATGGCGATGCTGGGGCAGAGCGGGCCATACCTTTCCTCGCGGTTCTGTCCCACACACACCCGGCCCCCGTGTCGGGGCGTGGGGTTGCTGCAGGACCGCTGGCGCACCTGGAAGCCGATCCCACAGGTGGTGCTGCAGGGAGACCAGGAGGTCCACGGGGTCCAGCCTCCATTCCTGGGGGAGGAAGCAATGCGGTCACTGAGTCAAACCGGCTCGAAGGCCAGCTGGCACCCACCTCCCACTTCAGGGGCTTCCCCACGCGGGCCACCCCATTACGGGCTGTGAAGAAAAAGTGAACTGGGGCAATGGGGCTGAATGAACTGCATGATGGGAATCTCAGTTACTGTGAGATTTATCTCCCAGGTACCTGATTTTAAAGTCAAGGTAGGAAATTTAAGAGTAACATTTTAAGTGTTCTATAAATAATTCAAAATGGGCAATATTAGAAACTATTAAGAAACTATTTAGTTATAAAAATATACATTTAATAAGAAATGTTAATTCATTGAAAAGCAATTAAAGATGAACCCCTGAACCTCTAGACTATATGCTTTTACTTGACTTGCACTATTTCAGTTATAATTAAAGTGCACATATGAACAAAATAATCATCCAAGACTATACGTAATGCTTACTTTTAAAATCAATGAAAATCAGTAATTCTCTTGGTAGTATTCATATGATATCAAACACAATAATGTCTAGAGCTTTAAAAAACCTTTATTAAAAATGAAGGAAGGATATTTTAAACTCAGATTCTTGGCTATTTTCTTGCAATTTGACAAACATATAGAGTATAAATAGGGAGTGCACATTGTGCTCATCTGAATTTATTTATGTTATTTAAATATTTATATAAAGTTAGGGAGATATATTAAAATACAATAAAAGTAAAATAAACCACTTTTATAAAATATGAAGTACTGCTTTTAAAATATAAGATACTACTGTGGTCATGGTGCCACAGGGGCAGGGGACGGAGGAGAAAATTGAGCATAATCATAAAAGAAAATCAACCAGAAACAACAGAACACTAAGCATAAGACACAGGAAACCTACTCAATAGATCACACTGTTTGAAAGGGTCTCAGGGTACCCAGGATCATATGCTACAGAGCTGGGGGTTGGGAGCTCAGATATACTATAGAGCAGAGAGCCTTTCGATGAAGATTTGGCTTCTCCTACCCCTCAGCTATTGTCATAGCACACAGCAGTGGATGGATGCCACACGGCGTGCCCAGACGACTGAGCATGCCTTCCTCCAGCTGCCGAGAAGGTTGGTGGCTATAACTCCTCTGAGAGGTTCTATCAGCCATCAGGGGTCCTCCCAGCTACGGAGTTCCCCATAGAACTCAGCTGCGTCCCTTATTGGGCCTGCAGCACAGGTCAGTCCTCGCTCAGCCAAGGTCTCTTCCTTCCAGTCCTCACAGGTGTTAATCCTGGCGCACCCTCCAGTTTCCTTCCTGCACAGAGATCGCCTGTCACAGTGACACTCCTGACCATCCCAGGACAAACACAGGCTTTGCTCCTGAAGTTCCATAAAGGAAGGTATTGTGTAGGAAAAATGGAAGGCTGCCAGGCTCAGTGCATTTAGATGATAAACTCTTGTCAAGACTCTGGGCCTGGGCCTGGGCCTGGCCAGACGTGGCTCAGTGGTTGAGCATCGACCTAGGATCCAGGAAATCGGGGTTCGATTCTGGTGAGGGCATATGTCTGGGTTTTGGGCTCAATCCCCACTTGGTGGCGTGCAGGAGGCAGCCGATCAATGACTCATCATTGATGTTTCTATCTCTCCTCTCCCTTCCTCTCTCTGAAATCAATAAAGATATATTAAAAAAAAAACAACAACAACACTCTGGGCCTTCCCTTGATCTCCTACCTTCCTATTAGCTGGTTATATTTCTTAATCAATCAATCAATCAAGATCTCTCTCTCTCTCTCTCTCTCTCTCTCTCTTCCTCTTCTCCCTCCATCGCTCCCTACTAAGAATTGGAATTCAGAAGTGACATAATGCCATGAGGATGCACATTCAAATGTTTATTTTAATTATAAAATAAAACCATATTTTTCTGATCAATAATAAGTCTGGCTTGGCCCTGGTTTGATAATCAAGTCTAGCTTAGTTAATTAATTTATATTGTAGATTTCTTTACAAAAAGTGAATGTTTTTAGTCCTACTACTCCAAGGTATTGAGAAAACATATTTAAATAATGTGATGAGATAAAGTGTATAAACAAAAACATTATACTCCTAAAATGTATTAAATTAGCAATATTTCAAATTTTCCAGCACTGTCTGAGTGTATTGGGTTAAACAAGGTGCCTATGCATAAAGAATAGCAGGTTGAATTTAGAATCATTTGAATGGCCTTCTTAGAGGCTCTTTGATGTTCTCTGCACAAACTGAGAAAGCATTTGACAGTACTGACTGAGCAAAAAATTCAGTTTACAAATTAGGTGGTTTCCAATGTTTTGCTTCCAACAAAATCGAAGGCCAACATAAACAGGTTATCCATTAATATAGGACATTTAAAAAGTCTTTGATGTCAGATTATCATAATTTTGGCAGACAATTTTGAGAAAACTTAGAGAAGTGAGTGACAATGCTATGATCTTCTATTTCCAACTACTTACATAATTAAGACCTGTCAGCACTTAGAACTAGAAAAATAAAACATTTCAATGGAACTGGTGCTTCCTGCCTGACTCAGGCAAGAAGCTTCGTTTATGCCTGAATGGTAACAAGAATTGGGAATTAAAAAGAACAGCATTAAGAGATGAAATTTCAATAAAATCTCAGTTTTCAATGTTAAGTAATTATTAGGCAAAATGTGTAATATCCATGATGTTCAGATTAATTGTGTGTTAATTTTTGAAATACATATTTAAAATGCAAAGCCTCTGGCTGTCAGAAATAATTTTTAAAAACAATTCCTTTCATATAATTTGTTTTGTGGTAGTTGCAGAAGTATAATAGGGTAAGCAATATAAGGCTTCAGGCATAAAAACAAACCTATTAGGAAGTTAAAGAGAAATACAGACAAAATTTCTGAATGTTAAATTAGAGCCTGCTCATCTTTTTTTTTTTTTTTTTTTTTAGGGGAAGGTGGGTAACAAATGACTATGGTAGTTAGATTCCATTTACACATTTAAAGAGTGATATAACAAATTATATCTTTGCAAATATTGAACCTTTTGATGAAATAAATTTGATGCTAATCTATAGATACTTGAGGGAACACCTCATTTATCAAGATTATTTTAGGGGCCAGGTAAGCAATGGGTTGTGAATACCATTGTGCCAGGAAACCCTCCTGTCCAAGTACAAACTTTGCCAATGAGAACTGTCCCCCACAGTGCGAGGGACACATGTGGACATGTGAGGTTTAGTTGCTCCCTTTGATGTGTCCCTTCCAGACTCAGAAAAATCAGCTCCATGGGTAGGTAGGTAGCTTCTCAATCTACGAAAACTGTGTGATACTGGTGCTTACACCCCAGGGTACGCTGCTTGAAAAAGTGCACACTGCTTTCTAAATCTCCACCAGAGGGTCACTAACTAGTATATGGGAAGTTAGGAATGATCTTTGATTGATAAATTAACTGGCACCCAAGAGATAAGCTGATATACTATGAGTGCATCTCTGCTCATGCACACAGTGGGTGCAAAGCTGGGCCACCCTTGATAAAGTGTCTGCCTAATTACAGAGGGCGCCTGCCCTGGTCTGACCAGAAGGTTGGCTGACCGGCTGCCAGAGCAGCCCATCTGCACTATGTGAACCTGTCCTGGGCGTGCATTTCAGCATGCCAGAGGGATAGGGACCTGAGACACCATCATTTACAAGAACAGGCAATGTCACAGTTTCCAGTGTCTGCTTAAATTTGATCCGAGACTTGCTTTCATTCTCAGGAACCACTTAATGGCAAAGTTAGAAGGGTGGGGCCTACAGCCCTCACTTCTAACCACTGGGGATCACTGATGCCATCAAAAGAAAGAAGAAGTTGTGAAGAGCCAAGTGGATTAGGCCAGCGCACAACAAATGCACTGAGTTGTGTAATAAGGGGCTACTAGTCTACATATTCTAGAAAAAGTATGTCCTTGACATGGAGGTTTCCCTCAAACAAACCAATAATATTGTAGACAGGAGCAAGATTTTTTCTAATCTAATGAGGGACATAAGAATAGGTTCAAATTTATAGAAGTTTAAAACCTCCTGCTACAGATCACGCAATCCTGAAGTGGTAAGTGTCCCTGTCTTTTTCTGCCTCTCTTGAGGTGGAAAGGTATATATTAGGAATGATTTCCCAAACTCCTCTACAGTCTGGGTTTACACATGAAAGTAGGCCCGAGTGTCGGGAGTGACGTACCTAGAACAGTTGGTGATCTCCATTCGGGGGCCTGTGCACTCCCAGCCGCCACACCGGGGGGCCGGGCTGTCACAGGAGCGGGTGCGACAGAGGCAGGTTCCCACGGCGCTGCCATCTGTGTGAGTGCAGGGTGTCCATGGGGACCACGGGCCAAAGTGCCCATCCACAGTGAGATTCCTCGTCTAGGGAGCAGATACGAGAAGGATGTCAGAAAGGGTTAAGGCTGCAAACGTGAAGAAAAAATGAAGGTCTCTCACAAGACAGTCAGAACCCACTTAGAGGATTTTGTAGTATTACAATAAAAAGGGATGAATGGGGTAATATTTCAAAGTAAAGCAGCAGAGGTCAGCAGTGCCGATAATGACAGAGAAGGTGGGGAGGCGAAAGGAGAGGGCAGGAGAGGGGAAGGGGGAGCAGGAGGAGGAGTGGGGGAAGGTGGGATCCAAGGGTGCTAAGAGCTTGACAATCTGGCGATGGCAGAATTGTCCACTAATGTGAGGAAGCAAGGAGCAAGAATAACTGGAGTGAAAAACCAGAGAGGTATAATCCTGTTGCATTTTTATGTAGCTTAAAAAAATGAAAGCTTGACCAACTGGTTGTCATTTAGGACCAGGCCTGGCTCAAATGTCATTTAAAACTAACAACATTTATTTTACTTGTCAAGTGGCTGGCACTGTAACTACAGGCTTGTTAAGGGCCCATTAGAAATAAGTGTTGCATGGATCATGCGGAAATGATGCTGAGTTCCATTTTGGTTTCACAAACCCAAATATCATTTCATGTGCCTTCCTTCTGGCATTTAAACAATGCTCTACTCAGACAAGACCCAGGTGCAGATGACAAGGAACTCAGTCCTCGGCTGCCCACAGATATGTAACCTTCCCTCCTGCTCCCGGCAGACAGGTGTTTGTCTGGAAGGGGGAACTGGGGACAAAAAATTCTCACAAAGGCATAAGAAGACTGGAAGTTTCGACTTCTGGGGCATTTTCACATGGAAAAGATTTCACAACTTTTATTCAAATTGCTGACAGGTTGGGCTCAGTGGCTGGATTTGTACAGGATGATATTTTCCCTATTGAGCCAGTTATTGGGGAACCGATAAGCTATGGAAAGAATGGATTGCAGAGCACAGGACTGGACTACGTCAGGTGGGCACCGTGGGGCTGCTCGGCGTATGACACATCAGCAGGCGGTTGTCCCTCCTAACGCCACACGTACACACGCACAGCTCATTAAAAATGGTGCAAAAACCTAAAGAGCTTAAAAGTGAATTCTGAAAGCAAAACGACATAAAAAACAACCAAAATAGCATATTTACTCAGAATATTAATATCCATGTATTTTAACACATCATGCTGACACTAACATTTTTCGTAAAAAACCTCCTTCTCGACGGGCCTGCTTTTCTGCAGACCAGCCTTCAACCCCACTCAGAAGGAGCCAGAAGCCTCTTGAATGTTACTGATGTGTCAGGGAAAGGGAGCCCCAGAAGCCACAAAGCATAAAATAACACGGCTTTCTTTATGGCAGAGGTGGGGTCCCAGGGAGGAAGATATAAGTCTTAAGGATCCACATACAGGACGGCCCTGGCAGGAAACAGGAGCTGTGCCCCATGATTTTGAGGAGGACGCTGTGGTCACTTTTGAAGATTTAGGTGCTCTCCCAATATTGACTGGGACTTTTGAAACATCAGGTTATTTGGAGACAGATTAGCAGATTGGCCTCCATCTCTTCATCAAAACCCAAAGGAAATGGGCACAGAGACTGTTGGGATCTCTTTAGCTATAAGAAGTCATGAGATCTGAATATTGGAAAATGAGGAATGTGAGGCCAGGAGAAAATATAATACGGTGACAAATGAATGAAGATGGAAACGGACCATTCAGAGTGTTCCAAGAGGACACATGACGATGGGAACATACTCAGAAATTGGCAAACTGAAAAAATAAGGCCATGACTTGTGGAAAGGGAACTACAAGATCATGGGTCAGCCTTGGTACCAGGTGCATTGATCAATAAGGGCATAGAAATAAATGAATACAGGGAAGGTAGAAGTAGAAACCAAGGGTGAGAAGGAAAGACAGACACAGGGAGGAGTCACAGTCGCTGCCCCGATTCCTGACAGTTTTGAGGTTCCTGTTCCAATCCATGTGCTCCCTTAAAACCAATCTCCTGTTGGGCAGGGAATCTGAGACTGTCAGTTTCTGCAGCCCGGAGAGCCTGAGGCAAGAATGTCAGCAGGGTGGAAGGTTGCTCTGGAGGCTTTGCAGTCATGGAGGGAATCATTCCTTATCACTGCCCAGGGAGAAGAGGCATCCAGGCCAGGGCTGTGTTGACACCAGTAGCCTCGCCCTGGAACAGGACAAGCCCCAGGTCAGGGGGCTAATCCCGCCTGGTCTAAACCAGTCAGGGCAGCCCCACTCCCTGGGCCAGCGCTGGGTCTGAGAATGAACATGTGACCTGACCCTGGGAAACAGGACAAGAGACTGGGAAAGGCTTCCGGAAATGCTTTTCCTCCAGATAAGACAAAAACTCTCTGCAACTTCTCATCCGTGATGCTTCTTCACGTTCCTGGGGGGAGGCAGAGAAGGCTCGGGGACTACAAGACCCGCTCACCCAGCGCCTCCCCAAACTGAACAGAATCAGCCCTGAAGCTGCTGTCTCCCATCATAGAAGAAGGGAGAGAGTCATTTTTAAGGCCCTACTCACAGGGAATTCAATTTCTTTTAAGTAAATGCTGTCCTATTGGACAAAATCTTTACATACTATTTCTACAGAAAACGCAAACTAAGACTTAAGGAAATAGTCAGGAGATTGCCAAAGACTGCACAAGTAGGGATTTGGAAGATGTAATTGGAAGGGCTGGTCTGCTCTTCCCTTACCACGAGACCAGGGTTTCTCAACCGCAGCACTACTGACATCCGGGCTGGGTCATGGTTGTGGAGGCTGCCCCATTCATTGCAGAATATTTACTGACATCCTGGCCTCTACCCTCTAAATGCCAGTGTCCCACTGCTCCAGGTTGTGACAACTAAAAATTCTCCAGATATTGCTAAAGGTCCCTGGGGACACCTCCAATGAAGAACCACTACTTTCATTAGATATCCCTTTTTATGTGCCTTTGTGCACTGGTGTAAGATAACAGAGTCTTAGGCAAAGAGATGGTATAAAAGTTCTTCCAAACATATGGATGGGCAGACGTGGGCTCATATGAATGACAGATGAAAAGAGACAATGAGTTTGAAATAAGTGACAGCTCATGAAGGAAGGAAGAGAAATGAAGTGGAAAAAAACAGAACAGTTAGAGTAAGGCAAACACTGGAAAGCAACTGCACTCAGCAAATCCTTGCTGAGAGTATACAGCGATATAATTCTGCAGGGTAAGAATGTGGGCTTTATTTTTCAGCCATGGGTAGGGTAGCTGTACACTTTGAGGGGCAATATTTTCAATCTACAGATATTGCTGTTGGTTCTATTAAATTCAGAGCAAGAAGAGCATGCAATATTCAGAAAAGCACGTGGGCTCTCTGTATTGCATTTAACCACAGGCTTGTTTTGATCCTGAGTATATTACCTTGAGAATCTGCCTCGGAAATCGATCCATAAATAATGGGGTAGGTTCTGCGACTTTACTTTTCCAGGTATTTTTATATTTTCTTAGCTGTCATTAAACAGACATCAGAAATAAAGCTATCTAGAATAAATTCTCTGTAGTGGTGCTATCTTCTGGGTTTCTGCCAAGCAATTTGGGGTATGTGCTTTATGTTATAAAATATTAAGTCATAGTAAAACTTATAGCAGGTATGTATGTAGATAGTTTAGTGTAGGCCAGCCACTGTTCTGAGTGATGCACACATTTTAACTCCTTGAATCTGCCCAACATCCTACTATCTACATCCCATTTTATAGGTAGGAAAACTGAAACTCAGATGAGGCTCAATTTGCTCAAAGTCACACTGGTTTTAAAAGAACCAAGATCATTCTAAACAAACTAAGTCCAGAGACTGTGATCTCAGCTATTTCATTCTGTAAAGAGATTCTTAGACCCTTCTTTGGTAGGAGTCTCATGAGCATCAGCTTCACGCTCTTTTACCCCCAATTCTGTAACAGAAAAGTTCCCCTCACCTAGGAAATAACAGATTTCCAAGAGCTAGCTAAGGAAGATCCAAGTTTTGTTAACAAGCAAAATCCCACTTCAATTCATTCATGTTCAATTAAATTGATTCCCAAATGACCCAGAATGGAGATGCGTTTGATGTGTATAGAGGTCCCTGGAGCACATGTTTAGGTCCTGACAGTACTCCAGACATCATTCTAACTACATCAAAGTCTCATAGTTTCTATCCAAACATATTTTCAGAAGTTAAAAGATCTTCCTTTATTTTCAAAGTTCCTTGTACCTTTTGTCAGAGATTGGAACAAAACATGATATTAATAAACTCCTTGATATCATCCCTCAGTCTCTCTATAAACGAATTTCACAAAGGAAACAGCACCTTTGAAGGAAACTACGCTGGAGATCAGAAGTACTGGATCTAAATCTGATTCCTTTCCCGATGTAGTTTTAGAACCTGTGCAAACTCTTTAGACTCTGATCTATGATATTGCCCTCTACACGGAGGGCTTTGGATTCCATTATTGCTAAAGTCCCCTTTCACTTTGAAGATGCTAATTACTCCATAGCCCAGGAAGAATGCTGTAATTGTGAGACTTATTTGGTCTTTGCATTTTGCTAGTTATTGCATGATATATTTTGGAACAGGAACTCACCATATGATATAATGTGCTGGTAATCATGTACCCACAAAGGATGTAGACAGTATTCATGCAGAAAGCCCAAGTAGATGCTTCAAACTATATTACCCTTGTTAAGCAACATGACAAGTTATGCAGGACATATGTCTGTATTTTTTGAATCACGCTAGAAATGTTGATTTAGATCTTGCTCAAGCACTTCAAATCTATTAAACTGAGAACAATGTTTTCAATGACATTTACAAAAGCAAACAGAACTTTAGTCAATAGTCAGTCAACAATTGCCCTGTCTCCTGGACAACAGAAATCCATAAATATTTTTAAATAGGGACCATTCAGTGGAAAACAGATCTTAAGTTGCTAAGTCCCTGGGAAGGTTCTGGGGGTCTCATGGGCAACTTCAACTCGCTGGAGAGGAGAGCAGCTAAGCAGCAGAGGGCAGCCTGTGTGTGAGGTGTGACTGGAAAACTAACTTTGGGGAACTCAGCCATGCTACACTGTTTGCTCATGGTTTGTGAAGATTTAAAAGGTAAGTTCCCACAGAGGGTGTGATATCAATCTCAGCACATTCATCATCCCTCTAACCTAGAGCTCCCCTGAACAGGACTTCCTCTCATTATTCAACTTGGGCTTTTATATTGGATATAAGATGCACTGGTCTCTAAAAATCCCTCAGATTATAAAGCTTAATTTCTTTCAACTAAATATATGTAGATAAAAAAAGAAATGTATTTTTCTCATTATAAGATTTTATGTATTTTTAACATCTCTAAAATCAACTGGCATCTTGTAATCCACGGAAGCATTTTTTTTTCTTATAAAACAGTAGTATACTTCTCAGCCAATAGCATATCAGAAATGATGAAATATGGTAGATTTGGGAAATGAAATTAAGCCTTTCTTCCATTTAAGTCAAAAATAAAAAATAACATAGAAGCAAATTACATTTTTAATAGCCTTTAAAAATACCTAAGTTAAGACTGCTCTATATAAATGCTAACAATTTTCATCTAGTTCATTTCTAAGAAATAGATTGTTAGAAAGGATATATAATTAAAATAGTTCCTGGGTTATTCAAAATTTCCCATTTTCTACATGGTAGCTTTCACATATGAGAAAAATACATTGTTTTATTTCCTGAGTGTTGCTCAAAGTGACATAATTTATATTCTGTTGTTGGCTGCTTCCCATATTATTAACTTATTAAAAGTGTAGCTTGAATATGACACATTATATAGAGTGAGAGGACAGGGATGGTTTTGTATAAAGAAATCACCTCAAACAAGAAAAAAAAAGACCTTGTAATGTGTTTTCTGGACAGTGAATCAGAGGTCACCTCTCAGCTATAACTTTGAAGCAGAGGAGGCGGAGAAACAGCTCCAACCCCAGGACAGACCCCCATTGCCCTCTGCCCTTCCTGAGTGTACAACAGAAACGTTCCTCTCAGCAGCAGTGACAACTTTAGTAACAACCCTCTGGTCACTTCTTAAACATTGGATCATCTCCATCTTCGGAAGGTAGAAATACACGTCACACATATTTACTATAAACCAAGTGGCGGCATGTGCATTTTCCATTACATAAGTAAGTATGTCTCACATGTCTAATAAAACAACCATGGGTCCTAGACCAATGGCCTCATTGCTTAAGAAGAATTGTTACTACATTGGTTTGCTCTTTGTACCATTAAAATGTCAAGGTCAAAATATCTAGAAGAAGGTGTGCTGACTCTTTCTAAAGTACACTTTGTACATCAGAGCTGCATTTCAGAGATTGCAGTTTTCTCTAGCAGCAAAGAGTGGGAGGTGAGCCCTGGCCGGATGTTTCAGTTGGTTGGAGCACAGTCCCATGCATTGGAAGGTCGCAGGTTCGACTTCTGGTCAGGGCACATGCCTAGGTTGTGGATTTGATCCCTCGTTGGGGCACATACAGGAGGCAACAGATCAATGTTTCTCTCCCCCCTCCCCATTCTCTTTCCCTCCCTGCCTCCCTTCCACTCTCTCTAAAATCAACAAAAACATATCCTCAGATAAGAATTAAAAAGCAAAAAAAAGAATGGAAGGTGAACACCGTTGTACTTCTTGAGGGTTGTTCAGAAATGAAAAGGGACTTCAAACGCCAGCATTTTTAAAATCAATTTCAAGGGGCACTGCAGAAAAGTTTCCTTCTAAAATCAGAGACCTGAAGCTATACCCCCAAGGACTAGCAGTTAACCCCCTTGCAAAGATTTGCTTGCAGCCTGGATGGGGTTATACATTCACAGTTGCAGTGAAAAGCCTTGATCTACTGCCAACACTTGGGGAAGGACACGGGTTTTAATAGCCCTGGCCTTGCTCATGTCACTTTGCCTGATTTTCCCACTTAAAAATGGAAGGACAGTCTTCATGGACAAGGCTTTAGATAAGAGCATTAGCAGCCTCCTTGATAGGAGGCAGACCCCCAGTTCACACGCCTCAGGCAGTTCTGTTTGGAAGAAACAGCCCAGATTTCAAATCACAGGACGTGTCGCTTCCCTTCTGAGCCCTGTCTTGCAGAAGAATGCCAGAGCTGACAGTCACGGAGATCAGCAGTTATGTGACAGCAAAGAAACTTAATAAATGTGCAAATGCATAGAAGCTAATAGAGGTTAATCATATTCCCTGAGGATCAAAAAGACAACAGGGAAAAAAAGCAGCTGGTTTGTAGAAGTGAGGACCCGAACAAATAAATTGGCAAAACAGAAAAGTGGAAACTGTTTTCTTGGATTCAGAGTCTGACTTCAAATGCAAGCAAGCTCCTCTTGGCTCTGCAGAATTCACTGTGGGAATGCACATTGGGCTGTTTCTCCCAGACCTTGCTGTGACCCTGAGCAGGATCTACAAGACTGTCCCACATGGGCTCCCATGGTAATAGCCTTTAGTTCATTCTTTTAAAAGCTCCACTTCTCTCGGCTTCTGGAACTATAGGTCCCAAGGGAAACTGATGGGTGTGGAAGGTACTATTTTATTAATGCTACAAAAGGTACAATAGTTCACATCAAACTCTGGAGATAAAAATCCAAGAATAAAACAGAGATATTATACCCCATTCTCCAACCAGCACTGTTTTCTTTAAGATACTTTTCATCAAAACAGACAAAAAGCCTGGCCAGGCGTGGCTCAGCGGTTGAGCATCGACCTAGGATCCAGGAGATCGCAGTTCAATTCCCGGTCAGGGCACATGCCCGGGTTGCGGCTCCATCCCCAGTTTGAGGCGTGCAGGAGGCAGCCGATCAATGACTCTCTCATCATTGATGTTTCTCTCTCTCTCCCTCTCCCTTCCTCTCTCTGAAATCAATAAAGACATATTTAAAAACAACAACAACAGACAAAAAGCCTATGCCAGTATCCTATGTGGCTCTTGTGCAAGCTAAGAGCTGAATAAGTTAAGAGAGCACAGACAAGGTGTGCAGGAAAGGTTCTAAGATAAAAATGCGTGGACTTCATTAAAGCGCTGGTTAGGATCGTAGGACCGCGGGTGACTAAGGACAGTGCGTTCAGAGGACCGAGAACGTGGATACTTACAGGACAGGCGGAGATGGTCTGCTCCCACTGAGTCATGCTCAGGCTCTCCTCCAGGCTCGTGCATTTCTTCATCACCACATCCCAGCCACAGTAAGGGTCCTGGGCCCCGATGCAGGCACTGGGAACACACACCCAAGGGTCACCAGACAGGTAGTTTAGCGAAACAAAGATGCAACCTAAGGCGAGCCTGGCCCTTACGACTTGTCATGGGAAGTAGTTATCAAAAATAAAGTTTCAGTCTGCATGTGAGAGAACATAGCTCTTCCCACACACCTGGAAGTATCCAAGTAAAATTAAATAACTAATTTTCACTGAAATACTTTTTTTTTTTTTTTAAAGATAGAAGGCAGACAATTAAATGACTCTCTGTGCCAACAGGAGCCTTTTGGTGTCATCGACAGAGCTGAAGTCAGAACTTTACAATGTTCAAAAATACTAGTTGTTATCACCACCATCATCATCTCCTTAATAATAGGTATTATTTGTTGAAAACCTACTGTGATATGCCAAATTATCTCATTTAGACACAAAAACTTTGACAGGGAGGTAGTGCTATTATTATCACTTTCTTTATCATAACCATAATCATCACCACCACCACCATCATCATCACTATCATCAACACCTTAGTAACAGGTATTATTTGTTGGACACCTACTGTGATATAGCAAGTTATTAGATCCTTTAGACACTGAAGCTCTACCGAGGGAGGTATCAATGAAACACCAAAGAAAACAAACAAAATTTATGAAATTGGCTTAAGGACAAGCATATATACCAAAATAATGCAATGTGGTTAGTTCAGATTTAATAAATAAGTCTTCCTTTCAGTACCATAGCTTAAAAATGTATTAAAATTTAATTTAATAGTTTAATATAGTTGTCTACAATATTCACCATATTATTCAGAAGTATTGTGGACAGTGGATATATTTTTTTAACTTTATCTCAGTGAAGGAGTTCATAACAACCTGGGCATTATCAGATGAAGATTTTGGCTCCAACGTTATAAACACAATAGAAGGTAGATGGAGGGCTATAGGAAGCAGACAGAGATAACAGTGAGAGAGCCAAAATTATAAACAAGTTCACCCCACAGGCAAACAGGATATTGAACACCTGGAAATTCTCTTTTTGAAGGGACCAAGAGGTCAGATATGTAGGAAATGGATGTGAGGAAAGGAAGGTGTGTGTACAGCGTGGAAGTCTAATTTCTTTATAGAGTTAGAGGGGAGAATGTTACAGTTACCAATTAGTCAAACATAGGACCAGTGAGGTAGTATAAATAATAATCTGGTTAACATTAATGATATAAAATAATACTAATTAGCACACCAAATATGTTAACCATGTATAAAGCACTGTTATAAGAACCTTACTTCTATTAACTCAAGTAAAACTCATAGAACCTTATAAATATAATACCTCAATTAGTTACTACATTTATTCCCACTTTAAAAAAAAGAAACTAAAGCTGAGAAAGGTAGTTCTACAGCTGGGGAAGATAAAGGTAATAAATCAAGCAACAGAGGTATAAAATTATTATTTAACTTACTATGCAATTATTATTTATTAACCACCTAAACAGTTCAAACAGGAATGGTTAAAAGGGTGCTTCTCACAGCAGGACAAAGCTGAAGTGGGAAGGGGTGGGAAACAATGACCTGTCACCACAACCTCAACAGTACTTTTTCGTAAGTGACGAGGCACATGCTAAAAGGTAAACTAAGGTATATTAAAATTTTCAAGTTTATTTTAGCAAACATGAATTCTAATCAAGCAGCATCAAACTGACAGTGATTAAGAGGCTCCACATACATGAGCTAGGGGAGAGGTTTTTATAGAGAAAACATGGAAGCAAAGCAAGGAAATTATTTGATTGGCTCTAGCTTAAATGGTTGCCTTGTTTGGGGAAGCCTGGTTGGCTGTGTGTGACAGGTTGTTCTTAAGTTTCATTGTGTCGGCTTCCAACACATTGACTCTGGCTTAGGTTTTGGTTTGCTAAACAGATTACCAAGGCATTAGTGCCACTCCAGTCCAAAGGCCTCCTTGTTTTATTACTTTAACACCCATATATTACTTTCATGAAAAATATAAAATAAAAATCAAACAAGGTAGTAATAAAGGACAAAGTAATAGCCTTCCTTCTTCAGAAGTAGATACTATTCACACATATATTTTGGAGATAGTCTCTATACAAATAAGTGAGCATGTGTGGATATATCTATAAGTATTAAATACATTCAACATATATATTTATGTTATTGTTGCTTATATATACAACAATTGTATGTAACGCATACAAAGGGGACTATACCCACAGCCTCACGTTTTACTTTTTACACATAATTATATATCACGACACATTTTTCTTGTCAGTAAACACAGCTCTACCTTAGACCCTTTTAGAATGTGTTCTTCACAATCATCGTTAGCATGTTGATGAATGTGCTTTGTCTTTCCCCTTCTATTTTTTAAACAGTTGTAATGATGACATACGCGTCTTCCTTTTTCCAATTACTATCATGTCACACAGATGTCTTCGTAGTCGTCATTTAATGGCTTCAGAATAACCCACTGAGCAAATAAGCCATTGAATACATGTATCAGAACTTGTGGATTAATTCCTTTACTATTGGAAATTTAGAGCTGTAACACTGGTTGTGATTCAGATATAACTGTAAAAGTAATTGGATGTCAGGCTCAGAGATTAAGTCCTAGTGTAGCCCATCCAAGATGAGCTGTAATGATGAACCGATTGTGAGTTACAGTCTAAGGTAACTCAAGGCCCTTTGGCTCGAATCACAATAGATATTCGGGAGATTTTATTTATGCCCGAATTTCTCATTAGATTCTGAGCGCCATGAAGACAGGGTCAGGGCAGCCTCATCTGTCTTCATCCATTCAGGGCCTGACTTGGTGCTTGGAGCATATTAAGTTCAAGAAATATACTAGCAATGAGTTAACTAAGGAAAATCCACAGTCTTTAGAGGCCACACCAAAGCCAACACAAACAAAAGCTCAAGACATTCAGATTTGGAAAATATAAAATTGATATCAACGGGAGAATAGTTTGTAAAATGAATACATGTCAAAACGTCTTTGTGAATGTTTGTGATTCATGGCTGAATGACCAAGGTTATCTTGCTGGGGACAGAGGGGGACTCAGCAATTTCTCTCTATAAGTGTATATTTCTCCCATCAGGCAGATGTTGTCTTTAGAGAATATTTAATTAATAAAGGTGCCAACCAATTAACTCCTACTTTTAAAATTTTGCCCTTTCAAGCAATAAATATCTTAATTTCCATACTAATTTTCTTAATGAGGTGTTAATTTCTTTAACTAAATGATAGCTAGTGCAAGTTAAATGAATTAAGAATGAACCAGACACCAAGTCACAAATAGAGCCAAGGTCCTTTTGCTAATGGTTTTATTTTTCCCTCCAGTTTTATCAAGCAAAATTTAAAAGGCACGTATCTTCTGTTTTATATAGAGGCTGTGATTCTTCCAGTTTTAGATTTTTCTTCTCTCCTCAATTAGTTTTTATAATAAAGCAAAAACAAAACAAAACAAACACCTAAGGCCCAAGGGTTTTCAATCTTCTGGCTAATGTTTCATTTCACTACACTTTTCTGTAAAGGGAGTATTACTGCTGCACAAGAAGTCAGGTTTTCTTTTGAGCTTATTAAGTAAAATAGCAGAGAGGAAAGAGGCAGAGAACCAAAGACAAAGCCTGGGCCTTAGCTGCAGAAAGTCTCAGCTCTGAACCTGGGTTTCATGTCACTAGAGTCATGTTTACCTTGAGCCGGACACCAAAAATCTAAGCCACCATTTCTTCATTTGAAAAATTGAGATAATATGTGACTTTATACTCAGGATATCTGATTGATGTGGTAAGATGATGAGTGGAGATAAAATCTAGCACACTGCTGGAGATGTAAGAGAAACTTGTGGAATTGTATCAAGAGTAATCATTTATAAATATTCATGAAACTGTGCATTGCCTTTCAAAAATAGATATGGCAAAAAATAAAAAATGGGAATATGATTAGTCAAGCTCAATTTTTCTTCTTAAACACTTCAAAATTCATTAGTAAAATTGAGTTTCTAGTAATAGCTAAAATTACTTATATATTCTACTACAGAAAGTATATTTAAAGAAGAAATCTGTAACGACGTGTTACTCAACTGTTATTCTACTCCTATTTAGTGTACTTCCTTAGACATGTTTCTGGAAAATCAACATTGCTTTTGTAAAACAAACAGACATACAAACAAAAAAACACAATTTCCCCCCATAATTCATAAAAAGAAAATCTGGTCACGTAGATACTAGTTTCTTAGAAATGGATTATTTGCCCCAGTTAATTTTCACTAGGGAGGTTCTTGTCTTTCTATAGAAGGATGGCAGAGAAACATATTGAAAACATTCCAGAGAAACTCTTGAGTTAAAATAAAGATTTCCTTTTCTCAACTGGAATTGTTAAGGGTCAGACACAAAGTGCCCCACGCTGACTGTGGGCACAGATACCACAGACCATGGTTATCAGTGAAGTCATAATCTCTCTGTTTCCTCTGAGTGAGTGGACAAGTAAACAGGGAGATGCAGCTCTGGATGTTACAGTAAAATCTTCTCCCCACAGGAGCCTAATGAGGATAGACAAGAGACCTTATTTTCCTTGACAGGGAGCTATGAACTGCTCCCTGGCCACAGTGCCTAGTGGCAGTCTTATAAGAGGTGAGGGTGGGCCCAATGAGGCCTGGCTTCCTGGATCTGATGCAGGACTTAGCTTCCTAACCTATAAGGAGCTGAGCACTGTAACCCAGGTCCAATGAAGGAAAGAGCCATGAAAGGATCAATGGCCTCATGTTTTGCAATCCATGGTCTCCCACTCCCGCACCAGAAACACCCGACATATAGCACAGGCCTGTGTCTTCCTGCACAGCAACCTGGGTCATGCCCCCAGACAAGCCGCTGTTGGAACTCAGAGCTCACTGGGATGGAGTTGCAAGATGGGTGCCCTTCTAACTGCATTCTGATTTGTGACATCCCTGTTAGCAAGATTCCGACCCTCCCTGTCCCCCACCGAGTCATCTGCAACTGGGAAGAATAATTCCTGCCCTAAATTAGTCCTTCAGGGAACACAATTCCAAACAAGTTTTAAGCAACCATTGGTTAAAATTAGGAAAATGTGCTATATAAAAGATAGTTGGTAATAAATATCACCACTTGGTATTATGCTCATGATAGCTTTGTGATTAGCTAGGAGGTCCCTGATGTTATCTCAACATCCGAATGCCAAAGGACGTATCATAATATAGATGTCATTTTCTAGAATCATCCAGAAGAAGACAGTGTAATAATTTTATTATACATAAAACACTCCTTCTACATAAGAATATCCACTTGGCAGAGCACTTTAAATGTTGCACTCTAACATCATCCCATTTATTCTACAGTAATTGTGTGTTAGATAAGAAAGTGAGGTTTACAATATTGTAGTGACCAGGTGAAGAAACGGCATGTGGAGGTCTGTAACATGACTCCCAGCCTCTGAACCCAAAGCTAGTGTCACTGGGTGCCTGTTTGAGAAAGAATGGCCTATGTATGGTGTTTGTGAGTGATATATCCAAACTTCTACAACAAGTCTGTATTGATGCCTTGTGAGGACTGGAATTAATAGGAGCCCTGATGCCTAAGGACGTTTAAGGTTATGATTTTCCCGGGGGCAATCTTGCATCAGGGGCCAGACATTCATGCGATATTCCAACGCTAAAGTGCTGGTCAAATGTATGGTATACACAGAAGTTTTCAGTTTTCCAAGCATGTGGGCCTACGTTTTTCCAAAATGAGCTTCAAACATCACTGGGTCAACAGTGGACACAGCATGGCAGATGAACAGACTGGCCTAGGGTTGAGAAAAAGTGTGATGGATGTGGGCTTCCCTGAACCTGCAGAAATTCCCTTTTCTTTCCCTCCTCCCAGCGGCCTGGGTGTTCCTGGAGCCCAGGAGACAGACAGCATCCATCCAAGACAGCTGGTGCCCAGGACAGCACAGTGAGGACTACCAGCAAAGGGGTGTCATTGCTTCTTCAGGGGGATTAGCTTTGGGCTAAAGGGACATACCGTTCATATTGTTCTCTGTCTGATATATATTCACACATATTTAGAGAGAATGCGCACACACACACACACGCATTATGCAAATAAAATTAAAGTTGTGCCAAATTAATGCAGGAACACCAACTACCAGCGCTATCACTGAGTATTCTAAGGCACTGAATAATCTGCTGTAACCCTGACAGTTACTAGCGGATGTCATAATGTGGCTGCTCCTCCCTGGACACTGGTGGGTCATTTTCATCACAGTAAATCAAACAGCATCAAAACTCTGCGTCCTGGGATTCGGGACTCAGAAGGACATTTAGGCCCTGTTGCCATTCGACCACAGGGAATTTAAAGACCTCTCCTCCTGTGCCCTCTCTCTGGTGGCACAGCTACGAGGGGCACCAGCGAACGGGATGGCCCGGGGCTGCCCTACCTGCGCGTGCGGTGGAAATGGCACCTCTTCAGCGGGATCTTGGCCACGTGCTCCCGCAGGCCCACGAACAGGAAGCTCTGGCTGTGGAGGATCTGCAGGCTCCTGATGGGCTCCCTCCGCCTCTCGGGGAAAAGCTCGATTTCTTCCAGCAAGCAGCTCC
This sequence comes from Miniopterus natalensis, assembly GCF_054644295.1. Lineage (NCBI taxonomy): Eukaryota > Metazoa > Chordata > Mammalia > Chiroptera > Miniopteridae > Miniopterus > Miniopterus natalensis. The sequence goes on along the minus strand of NC_142083.1, from coordinate 23,627,543 downwards.
CCGAGGTCTGAGTCAGGGGCGCCCGCACCTTCTTAATGGTGCCGTAATCTGCAGAGGCAACAGGGGAGGAAGGGAATAAGCCAGCAGGTCTCCCAGGTTACCGACCCGTTAAGCAGCCGTGGTTCTCCAGTCTGGCCCCACAGAGAATCATCCAAAGAGCTTGGAAAATGCTGATGCCTAGGCCCCAACCCAGACCTAGTCAGGCAGCCGTGCTGGATGTGGGCCCAGGAACCAGTCACTTTTTGAGCTCTCAGCAGACCTAACAGGCACCCAGAGAAGAGAACCACCCACTCAGCTACCATCTGCCTTGTCCAGGCACAAGTCTAGACACCAGGGTTTACTGTGGCTCAAAGGAGCCAGCTTTGTGCCATCCCATGCACAACATCAGGAGCCAGAAATTCTTAAGGGACAATCTTGGATGTCTAGTGTCAGAGGGGCTGACTTTGCTGTCCCAGCAGGGCAGACACCCCGCCACGGGCAACTGCAAACATGCAGGACAGCGAAGCCGCCCCTTTTCCATCCTGCCCTGTCTCAACTCCCTGTTTATATCACCTCCCTCCTCTTTATCTCTGATGTTCTTCTTGGGGATGCATTTCTTGGTCTCAACTTCACAAATTCTTCTTTCCTGTACAATAGACATCCATTGCTGACCTGGACCCCTCCCATCCGAAGTTTTCCTGCTCACTTATTTATATGCACTGCCCAAGGATGAGCATCTCTGAACCATGTAGACTCCCCAGATGGGCTGTGAGGGGCAAAGAAGGGTCTTTCAGCCAGTGTGGGGCACAGCACAGTCAATGCAATGTGTCAGGGACACTGACTTGAAACACACGCTGCTGTCCCAGGTGCCCTGGGGGAGGACCCTGCTACCAGCCCGCAAGCCCAGGCCATGAACCCAACCCTCTAGGAGCACCTCCCCAACACGTGAGGTCCTTAAATCATCACTCAGGCACTGACTGAATAAAACCATCAGAGACCAAAGTTTCCAATATTCTCATTCTGCACACACAGAAAATGAGGCTAAGAAGCGACCTAAAACCAGAAGCGAGTGAAGACGAACCTTTGGCTCCAAAGCCTCCTGTCAATCATTAATCTCGGAAGGCTCTGGACAGAAAATACCTTTCAATTTTCTGGTTTTTGTGAAAATCTTTAAAATTGTTTACATTTACAGAGAAAAGATGCTTACATTTAAAGAAAAATATATATGCAGACATATATTATCCTGACTTTATTTAAAAATGGGTAGCTGAAACATCTCCATTGAACATGTATTGATTATGAACTGACTACAAAGTAATGTGCAGCATTAGTAAACCACTGCTTAATTTTATTTTAACTAGCTGGTTAAATGTGTTTGAGAAAGTTCAAGCACAAAAAGCATAATTATGCTCTATGCTGGGATGATTAAAAACATAGGACCTGTCTTTGGGGGGTATGTGTTTGTGAGCAGAAAGAGAGAGAGAAAGGGAAAAGGGGAGGAAGGAGGGGGGAGAGAGGGGCAGCCCATGGAACAGGGGAGGGGAAGGGAGGGAAAGGGAGGGGAGAGGAGAGGAGGGGAGGGGAGGGGAGGGGAGGGGAGGGGAGGGGAGGGGAAGGGAGGGGAGGGGAGGGGAGGGGAGGGGAGGGGAGGGAGGTTCTGCTATGAACTCAAATTCTATGCTGAAGTTCTAATTCCTAGTACCTCAGAATGTGACTGTACTTAGCCCTAAAAGTAGTAATTAAAATAAAATAAAATGAGGTCATATGGGTGGGCCCTAACCCAATGTGGATGGTGTCCTTATAAGATGAGGAAATTAGGATACAGACATGTGCACCCAGCAAACTAACACAGAGACTCCAGGTCAAGAGTAGGAAATAAAAAATAGATTTTGCCATCCAGATAATTTGCTCAAAGCAATTTCAAAAATACACTGTATATTATTTTCCCTATATCCCTAAAATATTATGACTCAAATTCTAATGCAAAAGTGTCATAAATTATATGTTAGACTAAAATTTTTTACGGTATATGGTCGTAACATAAGATGTACATTATTAACAGATTAGTATTTTCAGATACTGACATTTATTTTACTTAGTGCCTATAACCTATGCATATGGCTATAGGTTAGAAAAGAATGGGAGATAACACAGGACATGTAACATTGTGAAGAACTGATGCATTTTAATAAACATTACACAATAATTCATATAGCTGATGCTGTTGCTCACGACCTTTAGACTAATGACTCTGGTGATCTTTGGAGGAAATCAGAGAACTAATGAACGCTCAGGAATGAACTTTCAAGTATCTGAGGAAAAGGTCGCTGATTATAATGAATTATTTTTTGTGGAAGATTTGTAGAATTTCAATCTGACCAAAATTTGAGATTTTTTGGAGAGAAAAAAAAATTCTTTTGTAGGAAAGAAGGAGGGCAGCAAGGAAGGAGGGAGGGAGAGATGGGGAAAAAACATGGTCAACTCAATAAAATTTTTACTACTGCTGTGAATTAAGTAATTTTTGACTCTTCATACTTGGAGATGATCGGACAGCTTTCCGCCATTCACTATAGCTTCAACAATGAAACAAACAATAAAGTGAAAGTCATCATACCCTATGTGTAGAGTGACCCCAATTCTATTAACTCTGAGAACCCTGAGCAATGAAAAAACATGCAGAGAAATTAATTCTTCTTAAGAACAGCAGCCTGAAGCATTTCCAAAACTCATAATAAATATATACATTTCCTTTCATGTGCAATAAAAAACTTAGAGGGTGGAGTGGCAACATACCTGTTATATAAAATTTGTTTTATAAGAAAAGAAAAGTCACAGAGTAACAGAGTTAATTCAGGAAAATGTGATATAAAGATATAGGGGTTATTGCAAAGCATTAGACAGTGAAATCTGTAATCTTGACTCCATTTTCCTCTTACTGTTTCTCTTAGTTTTGTCCTATTTTAAAGAAATGGTTATTATTCAGCTTTCCACATGCTGAATTCAGAACAGAAATTAAAACTCTGGAAGAGCCAAGCAGCAATTCTGACAATGGTATTACGTGTGGCAGGCTGGAGAGTCAGGGCAGATACCAAGGCTGCTCACCTGGGAAGCTAAATTACTTTATTTTAATTGTGCATCGGCCTCTGATTCCCCTACACTGTGTCTGAGAGCCGTTCTTAGTGTTGTCTCATTGACCCAGAGTTACTGCCGCGTAAAAGGAAACTTTTGTGTACGCATCCTTTGCTGTTCCAACCATTATCTGTAAGGTAATGATGAAATGCCCTCTTCCACTCACTGGGCAGCATGTTGCCACAGCAACAGATCATTATATAAAGTTCATCAATTCAGCCAGTTATTACCCCAAAGTAGCAGACAGCTAATATGTTACGAAAGTTCTTTCTTTTAAATTGTAATTGAGCAAATGAATTAAATTGGTCTTGGCACTGGGAGCTCAGCATTACATTTATATAGTAAAAAAAAAAAAAAAAACAGGTCTTCTTGGCTAGTGTATGCCTGAAAAGAAGATTTTAATGAACTCCGTTTATCAGATGCAACTAATGGCTTATTCCCCAAAAGCATATGTTAGCCAGTTTAAATATCCTAGTCACAAACTTCACGCAACATTCTTTTACTTCAAGTATTATTTTAAATCATCTTCCCACATCCTGACCCTTGGCATATAAGCTTCAGGGAGTCAGGCGCCGAAGGGCCATAGTCTGCTGTGGTCTCACCTTAGAAGGGTTCTTAGCACACAGTAGGTGCTCAAGCGGAGCACATGGTTCAGTGTGTGGACCCTGGAGCCCAATGGCCCTGGTTAGACTCCTGGCTCCAGGTGACTCACGTCTCTGTGTCTTCTTCACCCTGGGGCCCAGCTCACAGGCCCAGGGTCATGCAAGGAGTGCATTCATGCAGGGCTCAGATGGTGCCAGACACGGTTTGCTATGTAAAAATGGGTTATTACTATTTTCTGGCTACTTTTAGCTTATAGATGGATTATAAGCCCTACTCACATTTTTTCCAACATAAGCAAGCTCCCTGTCCCTGTCAGCCCTGCACACACGAAGCAGGAGAGGAGGTGATCACTCTATTACAGCCTCTACTGCCTGCTGAACTAAACCTCAAAAGCACCATTCAGTCCTCTAAATCATAAGCTGATGCTTATAGGAAATTTACCACCGAAGTTTCCTGTGAATAAAAACCATATTACGTTTAAAATGAGAGTGCAATTAATAGAGTCCTCTGGGTATCTTTTCTAAAGCTCTCATCTAACCCCACAGCTCAAAGCTAACTCTCATCATCCTGCTAAGGAGGCAATTCAAATTTCTAGAAGGAAATTACTTGCCTTAGATTTACAGTGTCTAAATTACAAAACAGCCACCCAGTTGGCAACGTTGGCAGCCCTTCCCTGACAGTCACCAGGCAGGAATACAGAGTGTAAATTACCCTCTCACCCCCAGGGGTGAAATTTATACTGCATCTGTTCCCATTAGGTGTGGACTGAGATGGCTGAGAAAAATCTATGCTAAGCGCTTTTGTACTTTCACAACATTAATTTAAAAGAAAAAGAGAGCTCTTTACTCGATGGAATAAGAAAATTATTTTGTCATTTTTCTGAATTGCTACATTATATGACTAATTATGAACTAGTAGTTCATATTTATACAATTATGAACTACAGCTTGTCTCAGGTACTAAGCTCTTTGGTAGCTAGAGTTTTCACTTTCTTCAGGCATGATTTCATTCATTCTAACGGCTTCAAATTGATCTGAGGTCTGTATTACCAACCCAAATCTCCTTTAGCTTCAGAGGATTTCCAACCAGCTATCAGACATACACCTGCAATTGGAATTGAGCATACCCAGAACTTAGCTGAAATCCTGAATTCGTGTGTTAGAATAAAACTTTCAAACTGACCTATCCCTATCTTTCATCTTTATCTCCCGTCATTCCACCCACAACTCCAGCTAATTTAAATTTCTTACCTTTCAGAACATTCACACATTTCTGTATCTGCAGATTTTGCCTAATTTGTGCTTTCTCCTAGGAACATCCATCCATACCTGCTCCACCAGGCAACCATCGCCCCATCTCTAAGAGCCAGTTCCCACACCTCTCCTGGGGGGGGGGGGGGATTCCTGACTCTCCCAGTTCAGGTCATTGGTCCCAAATCCCCATGCCTCTGGGACCTAGAGGAAGAAATGCTTAACCAGTCTTTGTGGAAAGGGTGGGAAAGAATAAGACTACACTTTTCAACTGGGCCTCAAAGGATGAGCAGGCATTTGCCATGCAGAGAAGGAAGTGAGAGCATGTGAGGAAGACAGGCAGGGTGGCTGGACCAAAGCAGGGAAGGTTAGGGATTGTGGTGCATGGACATGCAGGATTAATGTTCCTTGGAAGGGTGGGGCATTGGGTTGGAGCCAGTTGGGAAACAGTCCAGTTTACCTGTGCTCATCCAATGCTACAAACTACATTAAGGGTAAAAAAGTGCTGGGTTTTGCAAAAAGCTGCCGGTCAGCAATTTGCAATAAGGTAGCAGAGTTAGAGATTCTAGTACTCTGAAGTAGCAACTTCAGCTTCCCAACCTATGGACTCTGAATGGGTTATAAACACACTGGCATAGATCTCCCCCACTCATGGGACAGGGTAGGTAGGTCCTGCTGGGCTGGACGCTCATGGCAGTAAGTGACCTTGATTTCCCCAGTGTGACATATACAGAATGTCATTCTCTATGGCTGCCATGATTGGGAAGCCCTGCCCTGAACAAAGTCCTATACACAGACTCCAAGAAATGCCTCAAGGTAGCATCTTAGCAACACCACTTAGAACAACAAAATACTGGAAACTACCTGAATGCCAAACAAGATGACTTTAAGTTCAGGCAAACAAGGGAAAACTGGATAGCAGTAAAGATGAAGGGGCTTTAGTTATATACGCGAACATGGGTCACTCATAAAAAGTACTGCACGATTTCAAAAGGCAAGTCTCCGGAGAATATGCGTATAAAATTAAGCTATGCCATTCAAGGTGTGTGTCAGAGGATACAGAACATGGAAACTCAAACATGGAGAAAAGATGAGATCACCAGTCAGCAGAGATGTCAAAGGTCTCATCACTAAAAGTAGGTGAGGGATCAGAGGCCAGTCAGGACTAAGTGAGCTGGCCCTCGGCCTGCACCCTGGTGCTTCTGGCACACTCTGTGCTCAAGGCCAGGAGGGCCCCCAGAATCTGAGAACCCAAAGGTGCAGGTTAAGTCCTGAAGACAAGCTGTCTGGTGAATCACAACAGGCCAATGATTCAGTGAAGACCAAGACAGCTGGCTCATATTCAATCCATGAAGAGAAATTATTGCTTCCCACAAATATTAAAAATTAAAACACAACACTAACATTGAGTAATCAATACAATTTCTAATTGAGAGCAAAAATTATACTTTAACTCAAAGAACAGCAGCTCATTATAAAGACTGCCTTAAAGGACCCATTTCACCAAGGACAATTCAAGGCCTCTATGGCTGAGGCTGTTTTGCACTTTGAGTCAGGGCTCTTTTTCTATGGTCAAGGTCAGATTTTACAAATTAATTAAGTGATTATATCAGTGAGGACCTAAATGAAGCTCCTACCTTAGGGGTCACTTTCAGTACTAAGGGTGCAAATTTTTTATTATTTCAAAATCCCATAAATGCATTTGAGCATTTAGACAATTATTGGAATTGTTATCATTGGCACAACTACATAAAAATCGAAGCCTACAAAACCTCAGTTTCTGCTGATTTTAACTCAGAATTACTCAAAGGGATTTTTACTAATTATAGACAACTTTCAATATTTTAGCCTCACACATATTTCTAGTTAAACAAAGAAATCTTTCTTGAGCAAATTTTCCTTTCCTTCCTCTCAAGTTTAATTTCTCAAGTAAAAAAATCACATATTTAATCAGTTTCCTTATACTCAGTTTGAATTCAAGAGCTGGACTAAAAATAGATAACAAGACTGCCCTTCTAAGCATTGTTTTAATCTCAGAATGCTTTAATAATTTCAAACAGAGTTAAGCTTTTGTAGCCTTTGGAAATCCAAAGGTAATGATAATCATTCACTTGGATGGGAAGTTAATTCATTTGCATTGAATGTTCTGAAATGGCTCAGAGATTTTTTTCTTTCATATTTGGTGTCAGTCAAAATAATGACAATGGGACTGGATGACTGGGAGGATGGCTGGATGGACAGACAGGCAGGTGGCTCTCTGCCTTCCATTTACCCATCTATTTAGTATTTTTTTTAGCACTCACTGAGGTTGGCCGATGCAACACAGGGAAAAGGGGCTTTTTTTTCCCTTCACATTCATTTTTCTTTGGTCTAGAAGAGTAACTGTCACTCCATCATTATAATCTCAGGCATTCTTGACTTCAGGAGTTGGTTAAGTTCAGGCCGCCTTGATTCTTCATATAAAACGTCATTAGCAAAAGTCACACCCTCAGCTTCTCCTAAGAAATGCTTATTTATCCAACAGGTAAGTCAGATAGGATCAGGTATAAACAGTATTAGCTTCTAAGGACATTAGCTTAAAACATCATCCATTCTGAACACTGAGCATTGTGTGGTTCCTTGAAAAGAGCCTCTGCAGCATCTTTCTGTAAAGACCATTCTGTATAAAGACCATAAAATACCCTACTTAAGAAACATCAACCTGGCCATCTCTGTTTCAGAAAGGAAAGTGGGAGGATAATATTATAAACCAACAAATAATTGGACAGCTTTTAAACCTCACTTTGGGATTACACTATTTTTTCAATGAACCAAATTAAAAGAAATTCTGATGTTGACACCTCTGCAAATGGCAAATACTGTTTCTGTACATCACGCACTGTAAATAACTGCACCACCATCAGCTGTTGATCCAAATCAGTTAGCTGCAGGCATCTTGGTGGAAGGAAATGCACTGTGTTAATTCACTAGGATGGTTTGGGGAGAACCCATTTCATCTAATGGGTTCCAGGTGGGACCCATTAATAGGTATGCCTTAGTGCCCGCACTTAGTGCCCACACCTTAGTGCCCTTGCAGGTCTGTCAAATCTCTTCCTTGGACAATAAGGGATTTCTCTACCAACATCTCCTCTGCGAAGGCTTATTTGCAAAGAAATGATGGTTTTTTTCTTCCAATCACCCTGCTGTGTAACAAGTTCTGGAAGAAAGTCCATACAGAATAAAATCGTTGATGATATTTCATCAGGCAGTGGACACTGCAATTACTCCTTCCCAGTCCTTGAGTGCATGGCTGTCTGCTTTAGAATCCAATTACCTAGAGGCCAAGGGCTAAATCTGCTTAGTAATGGTTGGTCATTATTGCCAGGCAAGGGTCATACATACCAGTTATCAAGGACAGGGGAATGTGCTTGAATGAAGAATAAAAAAGGTAGGTGTTCAAAACTAAGACACTAACAATCCTACAAATAATTTGTCTCCTGTGTTCAGATGATCAGACGTGGCTCCACTTTGGCCCCAGCAACCTGACACCTTTGCAAAGCCCTCATTACTGCATCCTAAATGTTAGATGAAGTCATTACAGAAAGATTTACTCTGAAGACAGACTTCGCTTCAAGGGATGAGAAGACAGCACTCTGGCCATGTGAGAGGAATCTGGTTTTCCTAGTGACAAATTTCAATTTGTTAACACATCATAACAATCAAATGATTCCAGGTTTTATGGCACTAGGAAGAATTTTGTTTTCTGACTTAACAGCTTGGAGAAGGCTGTGAGGGGGCCAGTTGACAGCAACTTCACATATTATTCTAATGCCCACCAGCGATGTGGTGGTGTGGTGCAGTTCTAAATTTCTGCTCCTTGCATTCCCCTCCCCCGCAAAAAAACCCCACACAAAACCTCATCACGGAGGTCCACATCAACTGTGAGCAGTGGACAATCTTTCCTTGTGGGAATCCTGAATGCTCTCCAAGGGTCTGGAGTAACTGGGTGTCAGAGAGATAGCGCCTCCTAGGGGAGAGCACACAGGGCTGCAATCCCATCTAAGCATCCAGCACTAGGGATTTATTATGTTTCTGAGTATAATTTGAATTCCAGCTCTGCTATCCATAAATACCCCAAAGATCTCACATAAATTTGAGTTTACATGAGGGTAAATCAGATAAATTGAAACTTGTAGGCTGCCGCATTCATTACTAATAAAATTGGTGGTCTCATAGTGACATAACTTGGGTTTATTTCATTAAAAGTTATTTTTCTTTTACTACTTAGGTGATCACATGATCATCATGGAAAATATTTTTAAAAAACACAGAATTTTACTATTCAAGTTCAAACACTCATAGCATCTCCTCTCTTGATATTTTTGCATCCTGTACTGGATACAGGAAATACTTTTAGTTTTATTCAGTATAACTGATCTTACCACTGCGACCCCTAGGGTAAAACATGTATGCATAAAATCTATCTATTTTAAGACATGAGTATTTTGTATGAAAAGGAGCAGTTAACAAGTGTTAATGATAATTGTGAAATGTATTTAATATATTTACCACAGCCAAGGAAATGAATAATAATGGAGACAGTAAGACCAATAAGAAAAATTCTCTTATAACACTTGTAGATGCATCATCAAATTATCAGACAAGTGGATCTTCTCATAACTGAACTGTCCATCATAAAAATATCAGCTAAAACTTCTTAAGCATGTTCCTCAGTTATGTGCTCCAATAACAGAGCTCTCCATCAGACTTAAGTTTTCATGTAGAAAGTGGCTTGAATGTCCCTCTGCAGAAATGAAGGTTCAGACATCACCAAACAAGAAAACCTGGGGCACTGTGTGGACAGTACTAAAATCTCTTTAGAGTTATGACATCAACATTTCACACAGAAACAAAAATATACTAATAGGTTTTTGTATAAACAGAAGGACAGCAGGTCCAGAAAAGAAGACTATTGTGCTTAAACTCCAATAACTTCCATGGTACCTAAAGGAGTTCTAGCAAAACATGTGCACCAGGCAAGATTTATATGAAAAGACGAGGTAAAGATAAACGGCTTGTATTTCTTTTGTCCACAGACCACACTGCTTTATACCTGGGACAACATTCAATTAACACTGATCATGTGAAACACAACAGAGAAAGCAGAAAGATATACATGGTTCTAAAACAAAAGAAAACGAACAGAGAGGGCAGACCAAGAAAACTGTAAAATCAGCTACTCCGTTAAAAAAAAGAGAAGAAAATTGCATCACTTTTAGAGTAAATTGGTATATTTACTGATTCATATTAAATAACTTCATAATATTACTTTGTGGTTAGGGAACTGGGAATTAGCTATTAAAATTATTAGGAAAACATAGTTAAAAACAAAACACATTAAAATGCAAGAATTTATATTCCTATATTTAGTAAAATAAAATAATTAGTTGTGTTTATGCCATTTTAAGTGGTTTGGCATATATTAACTTGTTTTCAAGAGTAGAATTTTCATTCTAATTGGACCTGACATAAACTAATACTAAAGAACTAGTCTTGTTTATTGGGTTCAGGACACTGAGAAATGTCAGGGGAACAGCAGAAAGCAGGCTACACTTTAAATTTGGCTGCAAGACCAGATGCAAAGTGGAAAATATACCCAGCTGAATTAGTGGCGTTGGGCTGCTGGAGTAGTATCCCACATTCTGGATGGCTTAGAGAAACATAAATCTATTACCTCACAGTTCTGGAGGCCAGCAGTTTGAAACCAAGGTGGCAGGGCCATGCTCCTGTGAGACTGAGTGGAACTTCTTTGTCTCTTCAAGCTACTGTCAATGGCTTTCCAATGTCTGCCTGTTGTCATATGTCATTCTGTGTGTGTGTGTGTCTTTCTCCTCTTCTTATAAGAAAACTAGTCATATTGGATTAAGGGTACACCTTACTCCAGTAGTATAACTTAACCTTTAACTAATTACATCTGCAAAGACTCTATTTCTAAATAACATTACTTTCTGAGATACTGGCATATTAGGACTTAGACCTATCTTTTGTTGGTGAGGGGACACAATTTAATCCATAACACCAGATAACAGATTTTCCTTCACTGAAATTATACTATCATTAAATTCAACATTCATTAAATATTATCAAGTAAGCATTCAAACTACATAATGTTACCTAACAGACTATGGGAACACCTTATATAAACAGGCACATACAGAACAAATCCAAATTAGGTTTAGATTTCCAATTTCTACTGAGAAGGACAGAATTTTATAAACGATATTTGCAGTATAGTATTTTCACAATGTAATGCTTGCTTGGGGCCCTTAGGTAGTTGCAAACTGATTATAAATACTGAGGTAGATCACTGCTAATAATGGCAACAGGAAATATATTTCTTAAGTTTGGGTGCCCAAAAGGATCTCCTTAGGGTTTCTCAAAACTTATGTATTTAGTCCAAGGGAATGTTGAGGTCTGTCCCTCACTTGGCAGGCTCTTCCTCCCTTTAGAAAGGGAGCTGAAAGGCCTGAGGAGAATTAGGTGCTGGAAGAAACTATACACAGAGAGATAAAGTCAGGAATGGGATTTCACTTTTTGTGGAGCTAGTTGCCAATTGCTACTACTACAGAAGAAAGCTCTAGACTACATAGAAGATTGTCTATTTGTTTTTTCTACCTGCTCATTTTGGAAATATTAATTGATTTCTGGATTTTAACAATAACTAGTAGCAAGTAGCAAAAATAATATTGTGTTCTGTATTAAAAATATATTTGGAGGAGAAGAATGGGAGGGGAGGGGAGCGCCATGGGTTATTTTCACCATGGTGCTCCTGACACAGCCAAGTGAAAGGCAGCAGGCATGAGTTCTAGGCTCCCATCTGCATCTATGAGGCACCACCTTTCTCATCCCTGACCTCTGACCCATGGTGACCCTCAGAATCTCACCTATTTGGGACCCTTTCTCTTGCTCTGTCAGACTTCCTTTTCAGTGAGATTCCCATCTCTCAATGAAAATGCCCAAGAACAGTATTTCTCAAACTTTTTTCATTATCTATATGACAAAGAGATTTTTTGCATTTTTTTCCTGGAATTATCCTAGCACCCATGAAATTTTAATACTAAAAATTATATATTTGTTTGTGTAGTGCATGTATGTCTATATTTTACACACATTTTATCCCTCAAGAACTAATTATTGCCTCCTAGAGGCAGTATCACCCAGTTGAGCATGCATACTTTAGTCTACAACACTGTCTGTCAGCCACGCCCACCACACACATCTCCTTCTGGACTTCATTTATGACTGAAATAGCCTTGACCACAGACAGACTAGACCGCAACACATAATTACAATGCAATGACATGTCATTACAATGCTTATTTATTTTTATAATTGGCAAATCTTGCAGCAAAATCACACTGATGCTGTAAATAAATTTTACCTCAGTTTTTACTGTTTCTACTGCTGTGCTACCCTCCAATTCATTCTCTAGGAATAATGGACAGTAATCTTCAAAAATATTTATTGTTTCATCTTACTTCCTTGATTTATAATTTTTTCATGCAGCTCTACAGGGATGAGTCAATTATCCCTTACTGTGATTGCTTAGGAAGTAGAGTGGAGAGCAAGGATTAAGAGCTCATGCATTACTAGGGTACATTCCCAAGGCTGTGTGAGTGAGGAAGATAGGGAGCGGGAAAGATGGGAAGTAATGCCATGTGAGGTGTCATCACAGGGCCACTCCTTTATGCTGAGGCACAAATGGACATCTGCTTGGTTACATGGGAAAGATCGCCTTGAACAGTGCATTGGGGTGCAGGGAGGCAGAGAGAGAAAAAAAACTTCTTAGTCATTTTTTTTTCATACTCTGCCTCTCACCGGTTGAAGCTCACCTCACAGATTATGCACTTCTGGGTTGCATCTCACACCCCTTTAGCATCTGTTTGAGAAGCCAGATCCCACGCCAGCGGGGTGCTTTCTTACCCAAGTCCAGAAGTGGCAGGAGAGGACTGGCCACCAGCTAGTTGGCATCAATTGGCAGTCCTGCAAAGGAATCTATCAGCCATGGAGGCACATGAGACAGAACAAATGGCTGAGGGCCCAGGATAACATAAGGCCAACAGAGTCTGAGGAGGTGTTTAAGACATGTCAAATTCACAGACCTTCTCCATGGGTCTGAACATACTGTGCTCCACCAACTCTCTGAGCCCTTACCTTCCATCATGTTCTATAGACACCTTAATTTTTCTTTACTGTATATGAAGTTAAGATGAATTCTCAGCTCCCCACCCATCCTTTTTCCATGACTTTTTTTCTGAGATTTTTGTTCTGATTTTCATTTTTGGCTAGAAATAACAATTTTCTGTCTTTAAAGTTGGAATCACAACTGCTATATTCCTAAATTTTCCATGTGCCTTTATTTTTTTAAAGGATAGATTAACCTAGAATAAAACTCTCGAGTCACACTTCCCAATTAAAATACATATATATAGTTTTACTTGAAATCTGGTATTTCAAGTGGTACTCCACTATTTTTTACCCTTTCTTTCTCAAAGCTTCTCCAAACAAATGCTAAAGGGGCTGCATGTAGCCAGTAATTAGTCTTGTTTTGTGTTTGTAAAAGAGATCCCTGGTATTCTATTGCCTGAGATTTTCATTTTGAGGAATATCTGCCTGTTTTCTTTATTCCGGGCTGAGTATAATATTCTTAATTCATATTGTTTTTCTCATTATATTTTAGACTATGTTTCACAGATTTATGTAGGTGATAGCATTCAGAGACCATCTTACTTTTTTCCATTTCTTGGTATTTTTTCTCCTGCATGCCTAAATAATTCCTTGTCTTCTGAATGTCTAAATAATTCTTTCTTTACCCTTGGAATTTAAAAACTTAGCCTGGCTACATCTAGTGCTTATTTATTCTGAATCAATATTGTTGAAATGCGGTGTGCTTTGAAATTTGAAGACTCACTTCTTCCTTTATTGCAGGGAAATCATTCCTGGAACCTTTGCCTGTCCCTGCCCAGATCACCAATTTCTATTACTGAAAATAGATGACACTTTTTTTAGCCTGATATATTTTAATTATTCTGTATTAGCTTTCTGCATCTTAAAGCATTTTGTTTCAAGTCACAGCTCTTTTGCCACCTAGATAGCAATTCATACCAGCAACTACTGAAATGAAGAGTACACATGTCTACTAGGCTCATGTCCCATAACAGATTTCTTATCTGCATCACAATGATGTAAGTGGCTAACCACAGAGAGCGGCAAGGTGCACCCCTTAGAGAGAGATTCTAGGTCAAGAACATCATTATTTCACCTAGAACAGCACTACTTCAATATGGTCCAGAAATGCCCAGAGTGATGTTAACCTGGGAGCCTCTTAGAAATAGCAGCTCTCTCCACTGAACCAGAACCTCATGGGGTTGGGTTTGGAACCAGTATCTTACATGCCCTCCAGGTGAATTTTATCCATGCTCAGGCTGAACAAACACTGATCTAAAATAGTACTCCAGAAATAATAAGGGTTTGAATTAAGAATAAATAGTTATAGAAAAATAAAATAAGTGGTTAGCAGAGGTGACAGATGGTTCAAATCTACAGGATGTGGTGCCTGAACAATAGTGAGAGAGAGTATCGGGAAGCATCAGAGTTGTGCAAAAAAGATACAAATTCAGTCACAGACACATGGGAATTAAGGCAAAGTGAAAATAAAAGTAATATATTTCATCCTAGAAGAAACTCTTAAGCCTAGTGGTATTTCTAGGGGCCATGAGGGCAACATAGAATTAGAACAACCTTAGCAATGGCCAGAACCAGAGCAATAGCCACACGGGAGGGGCAGGAAGAATACATGGAGCCAGCAAAGGAACAGCACCGAGGTAGGAGAAGCAGCAGAGAGACGGTGCTCTGCATAGCAAGCAAGGAGAAGATCTCCAGATACATGAATGGTCAACACCTCTGTGATTCTGTCTCTGTAGAGGGGATCTGAGTAGCTATTTGGATAAAAGACTCAGTCACTTAGAGAACCCCCGGCATAAACATTCTAAAGGAGCTACCATCTGTCATTTTGACTCCGGATCTGAGAAGACCTTCAAAGAAATAACTTATAAAATATCAGCACAGATAATGGTCAGATAATGTGCTTAGCCCTGGCTGGATTTCCCATGAGAGAGAATGGGAGTAGCAAGAGATCAGACGCAGGACGTGTCTGGAAAAGGCTGTTTGGATCCTCAGGGTAGTAGCCAGCAGGGTAACCCATTCAAGCGGTGGGAAGCACCAGGAACTGCACAATTAACAGAGGTCTATTTCTTGTTGACATCTAGATAATAATGACAAATAAACCAACTTTCAAATGGCCATTGATAGGTTTTCTCCAATTTGTGTTTATTCAAGTAAAGTTAAGATGGGAGAAAATAAACTTATCTCCAAATCTGGATTCCCAAACCCACGATAATAAACTGATTTTATTATCACGTTAGGAAGTACTATAGCTTGACATTCACTGCGGTAAATGTCGCACTCATGGTCTATCAGCTGAGTATTTATCATTTCCTGGAAAAGGTACAGCATGTGCAATTGGACTGGAAGGAGCCTAGCCATGTGAGCTCAATATCAGCTTTGATATCAAGGAAGATGATTACACAGTCATCCTCAAAGTCCATGACAGGTTCCTGGAAACAGACTTTAAATGAAACAACGTAACAAAACCAAATGCCTATGGCATATTTCTGGTCACAAAAACATCACTAAACTTCTAAATAGAGGCCCAAATATAATTTCTAATATTAAACATTGACATAAATGTGAGCTATATATACATTTAAGAAAGATTAATAAAAATAAGTAAAATGATTCTTTTCTAATCTGCTGATTGTAGTTCAGGGTCATGTGTGGCTGAGCCTCTTCTGGTAGCTCAGGGTGCAGGAGGGACCCACCCTGAACAGGACACCCCTTCATCACAGGGCTGCTCATATACATCCACACTCACTCAGGCTGGACAACTGAGAAGAGCCAGTTCACCTCATGCCTACATCTTTGGGGTGTGGGAGGAAACCAGAACATCTAAAGAAAACTCATGAATATAGGGGGAGAATTGAATTTTTTTCTCATCATTATAATAAAACAAAACCAAATGGCATTATTCCAGGACCTGTTGTACCTGGTGTGCTTTGATTTAACTTTACTAGGGCAAGATATAAATAAAAGTCAATGTAAACATCAGCCTTTTGAATTTTAAAAATCAAAACCTCTAGTCTTTGTGGTCCCTACTGTCAGGAGTTGTGCAGCTCTTAACAGGTTTAATTAAAACTCACTGGGATTTTCAGATATTCTTTTAAATAGTCCATTTTTATAATTCCAAACCTTGGAAATAAAGAAGAAATTTATATGCTGAATCATTAAAAAAATATATCCTTTAAAACTAAATTTTATTATGAATTAAAACTTGCTAAAGAAGAAATTTCCTTCTAAATGTATTAATCAGTGCCCTCAGATATAAATGAGAAGATCCAGAACTCGGCTGAGACATGGCATTCGTAATTTATAGAAGTCCTGAAGTTAGAATTACCCAACTAGTCTAAACAAACTTAAATGGCATCTGTGTATCTGGCCGCCAGTGAATCTGTGTGTCTGCCTGAGTCTGCATGTGGTTTGCAGCAGGACTCTCTTTAGGACCCAAGTATCCATGGTTGTTCCCTGCTGGAAGGGACCTTCACCCACTGCAGACTCCTCTTCCCCTGAGTTTAACAAACACCCTGACTAGTAAGACATGGAAACTGCAGAAATATTCCATGTATGGACTCTTCCCCCATATCCCAACCCGTGACTCGAGGGAGCAATACCATGTATTTCATGATTCAATTTGTAAATAGGCAGTAGAATAAAACAGCAAAAAATAAGGTTTGTAAAACAAAAAGTGAATCTCTGAAAGACATATCTGCTGAATGGCACATAGTGTCTCATTACAGGATCACAACTGCCAACCTGGAGACAGGACAGGACAGCGGGAAACAGCTGGACCTACGCAGCCTGAGCGAATTCCCTGGCTACAGTGTGGTAGGGAGAGAGCATTCCAGACTTGGGCAAGCAAGTTTCTTGAAGGCTGTACTGCTTAAAAAGCCATGGATGTTGACTATAATTTCACCTCAGATCTATAATTTACCTAAGTTGGTCTATTTTGATTTGATTTAGATTCTGTTCAAACATATAGTACATATTTCATTCCCGTGAGCAAGTTTAAGTAGTGGTAGAACAAACTGCTCATTGCTATGGACTAAATGTGTGTGTCTTCCCAAATTTCATGTGGAAGCCCTAGTCTCCAAAGCAATGATTTTTGGAAGTGGGGCTTTTGGGAGATAATGAGGTCCTGAGGGTGGAGTCCTCATGTATAGGATGAGGGCCCTTATAAGAAGAGACTTGAGAGAGATGATCTCTGTCTGCACCATGTGAGGACACAGCAAGAAGATGGCCATCTATAAGCCAGGAAGGGGGCTCTTGCCAAGAGGGCAGAAGCTTCTAAGATAATATTTCACTCAGCAATGTACCCCAACAAATTCCATTGTCTTAAGTTATTCAAATTAAAACTTGCCAAAAAAGACTTACTTTAAAGGAAGTTAAAGAACAACAGGTAAGAAATGAAACATTGTTTTTCCAATTAAAATTACGACTAATATAGTAAAAAAAAGAGAGAAAAGTCAAGATTTCTCAAAAGCAGCACAGAGGGTGAGGAAGGAAGGTAAGCGAGAGCTCCTACCTGTGGCCAAGTAGATGGTGTGGATGAGGGCATCCCTGCCCTGTACCAGGTCCACGACCACGTGGGAAAAGCGGCTGTTGTCCTCCATGAAGGAGGGCACTGCAGTCACCGGCTGCACCACCTCCTGCATCAGTATGAACTTCTGAGCATCCTGCAGGTTCCTTTCCGTCAGGTTCACGTACATTCCCTGGTCCACTGTGCCGCACTGCAAGGGAAAACAGGCCGTTGCTGGAGCCACCACCTGGACGCCCACTGATCCCGGCCACCCGGCTGGGGGCTGACTTGGACACTAACTGAACTGTGCAAACATGCCCACGCCTCCATTGTCCTCCAAGTCCCCACCCTCAGTGTCTCTCTCCATTTAGACTTGAATTTACATTTGAGGAGTCTCTCAACTTCATCATAAATGGCTGATCAGAAGTGGAAGGCATTGCTAACTTTAATTTGAACAGTGTATGCACGAGAAGTCCACATCGTTGCTGAGGCACTTGGGAGCCGTCTGGCTAAAGGCACCCTCTTCTATCTGTCCGCCAAGCAGGTGCCCAGATGAAAAGCGCAGCCAGCAAGTACATCACGCAGATGTGTTAGTCTTCTTGCTGGGGCAGCGACATGGATTCCATGGAGAGAGAATTAGGCCACTTCAATCTGAAAACTGTGTGATTTTACTCTAATGTCTTTCTCAAGGGCTGCGAGAACCTGTGCTGGACTTACTGCTTTGTGCTCATACTCTAAGCTAGAAGGAAAACAAAGCTGTTTATAGAGCCTAGTAAGATGAGAAATAACCTGGCGAATCTGCAAAAGGAGAGGGAATAAAGAGGGACCAGAAGCGAGGGAGAGAGGGAGGGAGGGAGGGAGGGAGGGAGGGAGGGAGGGAGGGAGGGAGGGAGGGAAGTGGGAAAGAAGAAAGGGAAGGAAGAATGAAGTGAGGAAAGAGGTTTTCAGATTATGAAAATATATAAAGATGAACCTAGAATATACAGGGGGGAAGAGGGCCTAAAAATTGCTGAGAATTAAATTCAGAGATGTGCTGCAAGAGACGAGGGGGTATTAGGTAGGATGGTTTTTGGCAAGGGTGAGATAAAAAAGTGGGGAAGACAACAAAGCTTACCTGGGGCAGAGCACAGAATCAGAAAAATACCACCGATCTTTCTCATTTCTTTCACAAACTATAAATCCCAGTACCAATACAGGCTGATCCTCTGCAGAACTTCATGTAAGTCGGTTTGATGAAAATAAACTTCCCTGCTCCTATCATCTGGAACTACCATTTGTAACATGCCATTTCTAATACCTGATTTTATAACAGGTTAGAGGTGCAAAGTGTAAGATGGAAATTGCTTTTTTAAAAACAGATGATATTTTTGTAGCTCTTGAAAAAATGTCCTACATGGAATAAAATGATAGGCGGATTGTAGAATTGGAGAATCTTGGAATGAAACAGATTTGAGTTTGGTCCAATGCTTAAAGCCACATCCTTGCAATAGGACCACATGCGCTCAGGTGAAGGACTCAGCTTAGCCACCCCGGAGGCATGGGGTCTCAGGTGAGGCACTGCTTCTCAGCCTGTCTCTGCCTACAAAGTCACTAGAAAAATACTGTGCTAACTTCACAGTGAGACTGACCAAGTTAACCAGAGGAAGCATTTGTAAATTAATTGCAAGTGATTGTAAATGCCACGGTACGAGACAGTGTGCCTGGCACAGTAAATGGTCAATGCACTGTCTTGTAGCAGAACAGCAATTCTCTGGTTCACTGAGCAGCAGAGGCCAGAGGGAAATGAATGGATAAATAAAGGAAGGAAGGAATCTATGGGTGAATACACCAGCAGTTGCTACTGAGCCAGAGGGGGCTGTGCTGGAAATTTTATATAATTATCACACTCAGTAGTAACACTTGGAAGACAAGGGCATTGCCTGTTAACTAATGTGCTGCAAACTGAAAGACAGCTCTGCTGGACTTGGTCTAAAGTCTATCCAGGTGAGTTCTAGTCCTGAGAGTGACTTCATGTTTGGCATTGACTTTTCCTTAAATCAGTGGTGGTATTTAAGGTACAGGTGGCAATTACTATCTGTCTGCTGGGGGAGGTTCTGCACACAGGTTTTGTTTTGTGTGCACAGTGTTTTTAAAGGCTGGCATCATAAAAATCTGGAGACATGAAGTTGAGGAGCTTGCTGCTCTTGAGGAATCTGGATATCTGGGGGACCAAGAGGCCTCTGGACAGGAGCCGAGTAGCAGAAACACCACCCACTCCTTTTAGTCCTGGACCCCATATCCTACTTAAGTCATCAACTTGTGATATTATGATTTATAATAAGAATAATACATTTGGTCTTCTTCCTGTTTCTGGCACAGAGCCCCTAAAACCATAGGAATTTCCTAAGTGATGACAGCGGTCAAGGTGTCTTTTGGTATGTTAATGTGGTGACTTTTGGACAGCGTCTAAGGATGTGAGCTGGATGCCAGAGGAAACAGCTCTGTGATTAGAGGGCTGGAACCTTGGGTCTTTATCTGCTTGGCCACCACAGAGGGTGTATTGTCCATTTCCGCTCCATCATTTCTGATGGGTGGTAACTAAAACTGCACAGAAAATTCCAGTCTGTACAACGGCAGCTGTGTCACTGGGTCTGGATGATGTTGTCTGTTAGGAAGTGTCTGGATAGCTTTGGGGACTGCAGGGCAGGATGTTACAGCACCACCTACAGTGGTTTCTAGAGTGTAATTGATAAATAAATAGTTTTTGTTGTTTCTTTATCATTTTTAATTGAGATTTCTGTATTAAATCTTGAAAGATTACACACTGTCCTCCTAACCCATATTTCTTCCTGAACTTGAATCATGTTTCTGCTCCTCTAATTAATTGCTACTTCTAGTGTGTACATGTTGCATAAAATTCCAAATGTTGGTAGGCAAACAAGATTAAAAATAAAAATTTCAATTTCAATTTAAAATGCTAACTACTTCTCACTGTTGGTATTGCAAACAGAAGGCCCTTTATACATGACTAGTAGAGGGATCCTTAGTTCAAAACCTATTCCACTCTATGCCAGCCTGGATGGTTCCAGGAATGTCAGTGAAAAAGCCTAAGCTAGCATGGTTTCAAACAAGGTAAACCAGAAGAAAACATTTACTTGTACTAGGAGTTAACAAAGAACCACCATAATCTATAACTTTAGCCTCTCACAAATCTTAAATTCCACCCAAAGAAAACAAGCTCAGCTATGCAAGCTTCCTGCCTGAAGTGAAAGCCATGGACCTCTCCCATCTCATAAATGTGAACAAGCTCTTCAGAGTGACACTGGCTTTATAAGATGCCCAAGGCCTTAGGAAATGAACGGATTTGCTATGGGCTACAAATATATCCAGACAAAGGAGCTAAAAGTTACTCACTGCCAGAGGCAGTGAGGCTTCACAGAGTTCATTAAGTCTGTTCTTTGTGAACACTTTTGCAATAGCAGCATCAAGAATTAAAAGTACACTATAAATATAGGGCACATCTTTGTTAAAAGTACTTAACATTCAGGATTTTACAATGACTTTCTTAAAGGGAATGGTATATTTCACCTCTGGGTTTTACAAAGGGCCTTCTTTAACAGTTATATTTCATCAGGAACATGGGTGGGATTTAGATACAGAGACTCAACAAAGAGGCCAAGAGTCAGTGATGGGTTAATAATTAACAGAAACTATATATGCCATCAGGAAAAGTGACTACTGCATTTTTGGTTCCCCCTAAATGGTTAGCTGGCCTGACCCACAGTATGAATTTCTCTGTCCAGTACTGAATGTTCCCATTAGCAAGCCTGGGAAAATAAATGTAAATCTGATCCCTCAATTTCCTGACTTATAAAGTGTGGATACAGATGCCCACCTTACAGAGTTGCTGAGAGGAGAAAACAAGACAAAATCTATAAAGCACTTACAATATGTGACATGAGGAAGGCACCTAATAAATGGTCCCTAAGAGTCATCTTCATCGTCTACATTATCCAGTAAACAATATACATTAATTGACATTATGACATTTTACTCCTAAATAATGTATGCCTGTGCATTTGTGTCACTGCCTCCTCATTTTATTGATGAAAATACGGGATGGAAGATGCTAAGTGATTTGTCCAAGTAAAGCAGTAAATGGTGAAGAGGGCGTGTAAACCGTCCTTCTTACTCTCGATCCCAATCTTTTAAAAAAAATTTTTAAAAACACCAGTTTCAAAGCAATTAAAATGGAATGGTCCCTGCCAAAGTGTAACACTATTGAATGTTTCCACATCCCCTGTTTTCTCAAGGCCAAAGGTTATGTGTTGGGATGATAAACCAACCAGAATCTGGAGGCCTTGCAGGGGACTCAGGTCTGGCACTGATTAATCGGGGTAACCAACAGTCCTTTAGTGGGAAGAGGTTAGGGCTGCGCTGGGAAGCCAGCGCGGTCATTAACCCCCAGTGTACTTGGTAGGATCACTGCCCCGGAGAAGCTGTTAGGCATCAGAGCCCTGCTGCCAGCATGTGGCATGATGCAGTGAGGCACTGAGCACCGTCTGGAGCTGGATGGCACTAAACACACACCCACGGGGGTGATGATCCTATGACAGATTAGCAGAGGAGGGGCCCTCAAGGGAAGCCTGCTGTCATGAACTGAAGGTCTGTGTCTCCCCCAAATTCTTATGTGGAAGCCCTAACCCTCGGTGCAGCTGTATTTGGAGAAGGAGCCTCTAAGGAGGTAATCAGGTTAAGTGAGGTCATAAGTGTTCAGTGTCTCTCCAGGAGCACAGAGGAAAGGCCACATGAGGACACAGCGAGAACATGGCCATCTACAGGCTGGGGAGACAGCTCTCACCAGAAACAGAATCTGCCAGAACCTTGAACATAGACTTCTAGCCTCCAAACTGTGAGGAAATAAGCTTCTTTTGTTCAAGCCATCTAGTCTGTGGTATTTTGTTACAGCAGCCCACCAAACACATACACTTACTGACCGACCAACCAAAGAGTAAATTGCTAAATCTTTTTGGGTCTCTCAGCTTCCTCTGTACATTGGGAGATGGGACTAAATGACGTACAGGGCCTGTTATTGGTTGAACACCCTGTAATTCTGAGATTTATGAATGAATGGTCTCCACCTGCTCTCCTTTTCCCACAGCTGCCCCAAGCCATCCCATTTACCCCAAAAGGAAATCTCGTCACATTCGCCAATTAGAGCTCAAATTCTGTTTGTGCATCTCCACCGCTGTGCCCTGGAGCCCATTCACAGGAGCACCATTCATTAGGGATCAGAGCTTCGGGGACAGAGTCCACCATCATTAGCACTAATTGGAGCTTTGCTTCCCAACCTGCTGCATTATGCCGGCCTTTTCCAGTCCAGCCGGAGGTTTCACAGCTGATAAAACGCCCTTTATGGTCCAGGGCCCTCTATTGACAAAAAGCTCAGTCCATTCACATGAGCCAAGCCCAGCATGGGACTGTCCATGAGGGGCCTGGGGAACTCACAGAGGCCTGTGCAGCCACCAGGGGATTAAATTGTCCCAGCCGTCTCCACAAGGTTTCGGCATGCTTCCGAGGGGGATGACCGATCCCGCGCCCTAATGCGCCCTGAAATTACCTGGAAGTTGGGGTTGGGGTTGGGATACGGCAGCCAGGCGGAGCGTGAGTTCTCCTGGTACTTGAAAGGCCCGTTAAAGGCCTGCGTGATGGCACTCAGGTTGAAGACGCACACAGCTGATGCAGCGATGCTGTTCCTGGGGGCAGAGGAAGAGCAAGGAGAAGGAAGGTCAGAGTCCCCAAAGAACCCACTGCCTTCCCCACAGATGCTCGTTCACCACCCAGTGGAAGGGTCTTCTAGAGAACCTCAAGGTCCCAGCCTCCTAAACCCCAGGCATGAGGAGGGAGCCCTGGCTGGAACGCCCTGTGGTTTCTTTGTGGAAGAACAAACACTTCAGCACAAAAACAAGGCTCTTTAGCAGTTATGACACTTGTAATCCTGCCAGATGGGATTAATTCACTCAGCCACAACCGGAGTGACAAGGACTTTGATGGGCTATGTTACGCCTTTTAAATTCTGGAGGAAAAAGGCCAGATTCTCTGCCAGCGGCTGGTGTCCCTCAGCACCCATGCGGGTCCTTATCCATTGGTATCTGGTTACTTTAGCGGGCAGTGGGGCAAGCTGCTGCTTCTGTTTCAATCCCCAGATATTTGTGTGCATTTGCAAACCTTGAAATAATAATCACCTAAAAGCATTTGGCAAAAAGTGCCTGCCAGACACCTTTCATGTATTTTTTTAAATAATTTAAAAAGGATGGGAGAGAAAAATCTGAGAACACACTGACATCTTGAAGCTGTAATACAGAGTTCAGGCTCCGCAGAGGTGCTTACATGCTGGGCCCTCTGATGTTCAGTGGCCTTCTACTAGCGTGGAAACAGCAGAAATTTTTTGGTTAAATAAATCTGCATTTTGAGGCCAGCTTCGATTTAAATTTTCTTGTTAATAGTCTTAGCCAATATAAGTTGATTTATCAATTGAGTTTCCTGAATCAAAGGAATTTCATAGGAACTCTAAAACATAAATATCTGCCTTACACTTGGTTTATTTGACAAACACAGACTTGTTGCCAGACACCATTCATGAGGCTTTACAAATTCCAGTTCACTTAGTCATCCTAAGGTAAGGGACAGTCACTGATAAGAAAAACGGGACATAGGCTAATACACCTTCCCAAAGTCACCCAGCTACTAGGTGGGGGAATTGGACTTGAATCCTATGCTGTCTGACTCCAAAGACCAGGATTTTAAATGCTTATTGAGAGCTCCATGTGGACAGTATTAAACCACCCTGTGGGAGGGTAGGAGCTTGAGGGCAGGGACATGTGTTCCTTCCAGAAGCTCCAGCACAGAGGAGAGAGCGGTTGGCAATAGGCCTGTCCCCACTGCTGGGGAACGAAGTGATAGACGCTAAATACGAACTATTCATGTGGCTGTTTCTTTCTTATTTCTCCTCAGGAAAGGAGAACGTGAGAAGTCAAAAAGTGCAAGGAAGGATTAGCCTCTGCACAAGACTGGGCTTGAGAGCAAGAAAAGGGCTGTGTTAGAGCAAGCACAGCAGCATGCAGAGCATGGTGTGTGCCAGGAGCCAGGGGAGGCCACGTGGGGCCAGGAAGAGTGTTAATAATAATACTGTCCCCTGAGTATGCTGCTCAGCACTTGATAAGGGTCACCTCATTTCTCACAGGGAACCTATGGGTCCTGAGACCAGCCTGATTTCACCGACAAACAGACAGGGGCACAGGGAGGTCACTTAACCCAAGTCACAGGCTGAGGACTTGGCATCTGCATTGCATGGGGCCCCAGAGTTCCCACCCATGACTCCATTGCTGTGCTCTCTCCTCTTCCTGCTGGCATCCCATTTCTCTGTTCACTGCATTCAATGACTCAATACAGGGCTGGGATCTGTGTCTGGGGTGAGCCCAGTGACAGCGAGTCTGGGCATACATGACAGGTGTTGGGGGACACTTCTTCTTGAAACCCCTGGTAAGCAAAGCACCATTGCTATAATGCACTTATACACACACCCTCTTACCTCCCTCTTCCCTTTTACTTCCTGTGAGGGGGTGGGGCACAAGGGCACAAGGTAGACCCTCCTCCCCATCTTCCTGGCTTCTGAAATTACGTACCAACCTTCACTGCCCCATCCCTGCAGGCAGGTGAGGCCATGCCAGGCCTAGCCTATCACGACCTTGTAGATAAGTGTCCTTAAAGCTGGGATCAGTACCATCAACTGGGTCTGTGGTTGGCAAACAGACCATCAACCACATATTTCAACCTGGCCTCCCTCAGTAATCACGGTCATACCATGGCCTTCATTTAATGCTAGTTTCATCCCTTAACTTTCACAGAGCCCAGGCAGGTGAAGGTGGAGGTAGGTCCTCCTTCATGAGCCCAACAATAGTGGTGCATAAAGTTGGCTTCCGTAGTGTGCTGAAAGCCACTGGGAGAAAAGTAGAGATGTTCCTCCTAGTTCCTCACCCCCTAAGGAGGGAAAAGATATCAAAGCCTTCACAGTCCCCCATCCCTACCCCTATCATTTACTATCTGTAAGCCACCATTTTTAGGTATCCCAGAACACAAAGGAAAAACCTTGAGAAACTCCACTGCAACACTATGCCATGTCCTTCAGCCAACTCGGGCCCACGGGACTGAGAAAACCACACACCCACAGGGACAGAGGGAGTGAGAACAGTGGCCTCTATCCCCACTCCCCAGGGCTGAGGCCTCGACGAACACACAGAATCGAACCACACCTGTACTATGAGCGAAAGCACCAGAAAGTTTAGCCCCAGTGTTTACAAGCATCCACTTCAGAGACAGGAAATAACTGGCTCCCCCGATCATCATTTCACTCCTGTTTGAAACGAGTCTTGTCAAGAATGTGGTCATCGGTTGAGTGGGTAAGATCAAGGCTGAGATGTGAGAGGGAGGAGAAGTGGGACACACTGTGGGGTTAGAGGCAGATGTATTGGAAAGCTGTTCCCAAGACGAGCGAGAACAGTATTCAATAAAGAAAGGAAAGGTGTAGAAGTTGTGCCTCTGCTAGTGTAGATGCTAAATACCAGGCCATTTCCAACATGAGGGATGTTTACAACACAAAACAAATCGTCTGAAACTTATTTTTGTGAGTCTCTAAATTGACTGTTCACCACCTTGGAATGGCCCAGGCACAGTACATATCTAACTTTTTAAATTGTTCATTTTAGCCCCGAGCCAGGGGAATGAACAGCTAACTAAGCTAAGGTCCCATTGTGTATAAAATTGATGTCAACTGAACAACTGAACATTCATCTTGTGCAGCCTACACTATTTCTTAAAAAAGGTTTTGGAAAGCAAATCGACTTGAGAAACTGTAAATTGATTTTTTAAAAGAAACTTATCATGGAGGGAAAATAACCTCTGGGGTTGAAAACCAGATTTACAATAAAGATGGTCACGGTGGAGTGGGGGTGGGTGGGGACCCATCCATGTTAGTCTTATTTTTCTAACTTCATGTCAGAAAGAAGACTCTTCACGGAGTAAACGTTATTATCAAGTGAATGTTAACACTTCAGCTGAGCAGGGGAAAGATCAGAAGGAAAAGATCAACAGGGAAGTAAGATGCAGATAAAGTGACTCTTTAGAAACACCATTCATGGGCAGGCTTCTGATTCAGAGAGCTGAAAAAGTAAAAAGACTTAGAGGCCGAGCAGACATCATGGGGGGGACAGTTCCGGATCACCCAGAACTGAGAGGTTTTCCTGGGATACAGGGCTCTCCCCAATCCAAAAGCAGGACAATCCCAGACAAACCCGATGGTTGGTCATCCTGCCCCACTTATCAGCACTTTAAACCCATCCTGATTCAGATCATTTACTTTGGATACAAATATTGAGCTTTTGTCCAACTCTTACGTTAACAGTTTAAAGATTTCAAAGGTGATCTAAACCAGAGGCCATGCTCAGGAATCCTCCTCCTCACTGCCAATGCTGAGAAAGGTGGGGGCTGGTGGCAGTGCCATCTGTGATTCCTGGGCTTGGGTGTGATCTTGTTGAGTCTCATCACAGCACCTCTCCTAAGCATGGGGTTGTGCTACAGGCCACCAGGCCAGAATGAATGAAAGATCAGAAAACTTCACACACCAAATATTGTCGGTTCTGAAGCTAAGAGTATCTTCCACAAAAGAAAAAAAAAAAAAAAGCTATCATTTTTTTCAAAAATATTTTAAAAGCATGACCATCATTTTAGAATTGCCTGCCTCAGACAGCCATTTTCTAGAACGATGGCTTGAAATGCAACTCTGGGGAAATGAGAACGTGCATTTCATATATGAGCAGCAGTTTAGTCAAGAGTTACATTATCTCAAAGATCAGACTTTCCAGACAACAGTGCTTTCATTATGCGCAAATGCATAACATTTGAAAAACAGAAAAAAACACACACATCTAACGCATACCGGCATTTCAGAAAGCGCCGAGAACGCACTGGCAGATCAGGAAGGAAAAACTTACAGTAGAACAACTGGGTGCTATTCTTACAATAAGGATCGAGCAAAACTTTTCGATCAGCTTTATTTTCCTAATACCAGTCTCAGAAATCACAGATCTTAGAGTACCATTTAATTCTTACTCAAAAAAAAAAAATTATTTTGGGCTGTTAGCCCAGTAAAATAAGAAAGATTTCTTTTTAAAGCAACTTTTAAGCCACAAGGGTCAAAGAACAATAGGCTCATTCAGAGTGAGCGGGAGAGCAGGGAAAGCGACGGTTTCGTACGCACACATTGGTGGTGAAGATGCCGTAGATCAAGTCGAGCTCGGGCAGGAGGAAGGTGCTCTGCAGCTCGTTGTAGTAGAAGGGGACCTCCCCGGGGCGCGAGCAGTTGAGCCGGGCCTTCATGAACGTGGTCCAGGTGTCCTCCAGCAGGAACCGCCCTCCGATGTCGTTCTTGCAGACCCGCGCGGCTCGGGAGAACACGGTTTTCCCACAGTCGTGCTCCACGGCGTTTTCTCGGAAAAAGAAGTAGGTGAAGTTCCCGATGTCATAGGAGGACACGAAGTTTGGTTCTGGAAATAGCAGGAGAGAAGAAAAGTCTCAACATCGCTATGATATTTCTTTATCACTTGCTTGCTTCTGTGTAGGCATCTTATAGGATGAATGGGGGGCCCTAGGGGCATCGTAGGGGGCTGTGCTCCTGGGTGGAACTCCGTACACAAGTCCTATATGACAAGAAATGACCATAATAATTCCACAGGTGAGCATCCTCAGTCAATGCAGGCTCAAGCTGATATGACGCTAACGCCATAAAAAATGGGCAGCAAAGATATGCGGTACACTTTAAAGGAATACCTGTTACTTTATTTGTATATAATACAGAATTATATAATCTTACATAACCTTCAGAGAGAAAATAAGATTAAAACGATGAAATGTGAATCAGAATAGAGGATGGGACAAAAGAAGGTTTACAGTTGTATGAGAACACAGTTTATTTTTATATTGTTATTTATTAATTATTGCATTATTTTCCACATGAACAACTGTAAATTTTGTCTCACCCTGTATAGAAGTCTAGTATCATGTTTGTGCAATAGGACAACAAAATTCCTTAATTTTACTAATATACACATGTGTGACTGGCATAATTTACGTGCTTTTAATAAGGACCTTAAAGATGTTTTTTATTTGTGAAAACTGGAACTGTAAGGTTAGTGTCCTGAATTAGCTTTAGCAGTTCCCACTACTATGGTAAGCACATAACTGTGAGGATTAACTCTTATTTTCTTTCTTCTTAGAGAAAGGCAGTGTGCTGAGACACACTGCACTTTTTGGTATCATAATTAGCTTAAAAACAGGGATTTATAAATAACAGAAGTATGACAAAACCTTTACATAACCACTAAGCTCATGAGGAATTTAGGAATTATATAGATTGTCCACTGAATTTGACATACAGCATTGGAAATGTTGTATTTATCACTCTCTGTTTAAGTCCATCAGTAATACAGATGATACCCTTTCAGACACAGATATGCCCTAATAATCATCTTTAAAAACTCTAATAAACAGGTTTCATTCTTATTCTCTCCCCTACTGCTAAGAGCTTTTCATACAATCAGAAAGTGTTTTAATTTTATGGTGCAATAAGAATAACATAGCAGTAACTTTTGGTGGTCAAAATTAATGGAAAGATTCACATAACCACTGTCCACAAGTACACATTTCAGGGACAATTAGTTTTGGGGACAATTCAATTAGCCTTGTACTTTCCCAAATTTAATCAGATTGCACCAATAGACATGTTATTGCCAGGACAACTAAAAATATGTTTGGCTACAACAGGGCCCATTAATGCTAAAAGTAAGACACACAGCAGGCTCACCTGAGATCTGAAATGCAGACATTGATTCTGAGACTGACGTGAAGGTGGCATCAAGGACTCTACTATTCTGTCCAGAAAGACTGTTGCTATTTTTCAATCAAGGCATACATTCAATGTCCTTACAAAATGTTTCAGTTTAATTGAATTTTACATTCTAAAAATGTAACAAATATTCTAAATTATGTATGTGATGTATTTTCTCTTCAGCCTTTTATATTGTTCTTAAGTCATTTAAGAATATCAAGTAATACAAAAGAGAATTTGATAAGAAATTATTTTAATTTATAAACCACCAAACATACTGTTAGATAACTGTTGCTTTAACCTGACGTAGATATTTAAAAACAAACAAACAAACAAACAAACAACCAACCCTGGACTGCATTACAATGTATGAGATAGAAGTTAAATATATTTACTGTTACAACATGCTTTTATATCCTAGAGAGGGGCTCATGAAACAGGAGGCTACATATCTCTGACTTGTCTTTTTAGGACATAAAGCAAAATATTGGGGGAGAATCTGAAACCATGTTCACTATGAGTCTCCAATCAGAATTACTTCTGAGGCAGACCCGCAAAACCAAGATACAGAACAATTACAAATTAAATCATTTCAGAATTAGTCCTGCACTCAGGCTCCTAGACCCAGGCTACAATTTGATCATTGCACTGAAAAACAAACAGAAAACCATCCTCATCATCAACAACAAAAACAACAAACAACAGACCTTATCTGAAAAAGAGAAAACAAAGAAAGAAGGTCTAGGACTAGTTACGTCTGGCTCAGGGCTGCAGTAACCAGCACACGCGGATGAAGCGTAAGGCAGAGACCACAGGCTTCATCAAACACCCTCCAACCACCGACTTCTGCTACCAACTTGGGGACAGATAGCCTGAAAACCACACAGTAAACACCTCTGGAATGCAGGAAGTCTCGGGCAGAAAAATGAGAAGCGACAAAGGTAAAAAGATCTGTCGTGGTTCCTTCCAGCTCAAGGTCAGGTCTACAGTTTAACAATATCTGTGGCGCTGATGTTGCCGTGCCAGGCTCTGTGCTCAGAGCTTCACACGCATGTGCCCCTTAAACTCACAGGAACCTCAGAGGCAGATGCTGGGTCATTCTTCCCATTTCATAGATGGAGACACTAAAGCCCAGGGGTGAGTAATCTGCCCAAGTTCACACAACTGGCAGTGGAGGGTAGGCCTGGGCTATGTCCTGAGTCCAGCCAGTCTGACCTCACAGCTTTGCCCCTGTCTTCAGGCTGCACCAAAAAACGGGCTGCGTGGGGACAATCGATTGTGTCAACAATATTCAAGAAGAGGACCTGGAATTCTGAACAATGCTTTAGAAACCCAAATGCTGAGCATGTTGACACAGGATCAAGATGAGGAGGGTTTCATCACCAACTAGATGGGGAGAGAAATGCCCCGATGAAACTTGGCCCTGCAGCTGTTAGAGACACGGGAACCACCCGGGAAGCAGCACAGGAAGGAGCCAGCAATCCAAGCAGGGGCTTATAAAGCAGGAATCTGGTTGGGAAGTGACAGCCCGGGCCCCAGATGGTGCTCCACAGGGAACCCACCATAGCCCCAGAGTGCCCGGGAGTGACTGTTAGGGCGTCTACTGCAGGCTCAGTGTCCAACCCGCTGAACAATCTCACTCAGGTGTCCCATGTAAGGATACAGAGCGATGTCAAGCCGATCGGCCCACAGCTTCCTCTTCCCACAGACAACCCCTCAGTCTCTGCAAACTGCCCTGAACCAATTTTACCATAGGGTGCCAAAGTACATTTTACACAGAAATGTCCAAATATCATCTGCGGAGAAAGCAGGGGAGAATGTGTGCCTAGTGGGTAGTGTATGCGGTTCTCTAGCTCACCACACAGCACGGGGCACTTTAGGGGCTAACCTTCATTTGGACACACAGCCTGCCACCCTGCAGGAGTCCCTTTCAGGATGCTGATGGGTCCCTGATTGAGGACTGAGTGACCTGCTGCAGTCAGGAAGCTCCATTTCTTGGAAAGCAGAGCCTTTTGAAACTCAGCCCACATCCTGTTTCTTTTCCAAAGACAGAAAAAGAGCAGGAATAATTGTTCAACAGGCAGCCAAGTATCTCCTGCAGATACAGAGATAAATCTGGAGGGAGGGAGGGGACGTGTGATTCTCATCAGGCAGGATAATAAGATGCATATTGTTTCTCTTGCAATATTCACATCCTGTCTCTGGTTAAAATGCAATTCACCACCAGCCAGTATCTGTCACTCCTGAGTGAGCTAAACAAGTCATAAATCAGGCACTGCCTGATCATCTACAATGAATACGCGTGCAGGAGTACGTGGATGACAGACCTGAGGGGTCCTTTGTTCATTACTATTATTATCAGAGCTACAAAGGAACAGGAGGTGTGCTGCTAATTCGAAATGAAAACAAACATGAGTATATGTCAGGTTATTATAGATACATGCACAGAGCTGTTTTATCGCATGTTTGTAAAACATACTGTTATGGGCTACAGTATTCTATTAAATGTGTCATGTTATCAGAAGAATCATGTTTCGTGATATAAGAACTTTGATTTCACACCTTTTCTTACATAAGAGTGACCCAGCAGAGGTGAGTACCCACAATATAAGTGAACATGGGAAAAACAAAAGCATCAATATTTTTGAGAAGATATTGACCACATGAAACCACCAGACGCTGAATATACAAAAGCACCCTTTCATTCTATATCCTTTCCATCCCAGTGCCACCGCATGGGCCTGGAGGTGCACCAGGTCCAATGGATCAATTGCATGATTGGCCAGGTCACTGATAGGCTCTTGATAGAGACGTATTTGTCTACATTAATGAGAATGAATATTAAAGACAAAAAGGAATTCCAGTTTCCAACTCTACAAAAATCTTACTAGGATCAAAATCTATCATGAATTCTTCTGCAAACAAAGGCCATCTTGTGATATGCTTGCCAGAGGCAGGTTGGCCAATGCCTGGCACGCAGACCATGTGGGTGTGGCTCCACCCACCCCAGCCTGAAACCCGGGGCTGGACCACTGGCATCCAGAATGCTCCTTTATCCTGATGATTAGGGCATAATAGACCTACTTTGCTATAAGGATTAAAAAGATGACTACGTAGTAAAATTCTAATGAATAGTGGTTATAACTATTTCATTTTTTACTCTTGATTCCCCTTTTAACAATTTATATTTAGTAGAACTTCAGATAATAATAATTGAGCATGCAGATATTAAGCTTAAAGGTGATCAGAAGTTAAGGAACATAAATACAGCCACACATGCTGCGTTTTTAAAACAGCAAGCTATTCCACCAAAAAAAAAAGTTAGTGGAAACAATTTCTACATGGGACTCATACTTAGCCATTGACTTTCTGTTCTCTACTGTGTTGGTGTCAGTCACTATTAAAACCATTCCCATATATAGTCCTAGAGTTCAGACCCCGTCCTATTGAGCATATTGCTTCCCTTGTCATAGCTACATGAAAATGTGCTGCAGAGGCTAACAAAGTACTTCTCATTTCCTTCAGGCATTTATTATGAGTGGATGATTACACTAAAATTAAATTTCATTAAGTGCAATGCGGTTTAAAAGCCATTAGTGTACTAAAGTTCTTTCCCTAATATTACTAGTACTGGATGGATAGATATACAGACGTGCGTGGACACGTGTGTGTGTGTGTGTGTGTGTGTGTGTGTGTTCAGGACACAGACATAAAGCATTGAAGTCTATGTATCTATGGCTCAATACTTCCACCTACTGGCTGCACGAACTTTTCAAGTTATTCAACAGCATAGATTCCCAGTTTCCTCCTTTTTGGGATGGAGGTAACAATGCCCAATGTGCAGCCTCACTGTGAGGATCAAAGGCAACACATGCCAGGTGCCTAGCACTTGACTGCTATTTATCACAACATAGATCTCTATTTATGCAATTACATAAAAGAATACATAAGTAATAAATATATACATAAATATATAAGTTAACATAAACACACACATTGGTAAACGTGTCACCGTACTGAATCAGCAAGCTGACTCATCAGTGTGGCATCCTGTATGTCAAATTAGGGTCCGTGCTCCTTTCGGCAGATCTGGAACCTAAACAGGTGCAGGGACCATGCTATAGATGGAGCCTTGATGCCACACAGAGTGTTCCTGTATCACCAGGAGCTCACTGGCCACTCACAGCGAGGGCTGTCCTGGACACCGAGAATTCCATGGTAAAGTGACAGAACATGACAGCCCAGGCCCTCAAGGACAGTGTGAGCAGACAAACCAGACACAGACCAATAAGCAATAACAATGATGAGGACAATGAGCGCCAAGGGGCAGCCAGGTGAACTTGAGAATCAGAAAGGCGGGGATCAGGGACAGGGCTGATAGGATGCTGTGAAGGGGCCACCAGGTCAAGAACAGGAGAAAGGGCAACCTGAGGGAAGTCCCCAAGGGTGGCCTGGCATGGAACGAAGCCAGTGTCAGCACAGAAGGAATCAATGGGACAGGAGGTAGAGGGCCAGGCCAGCCACCCATAGCGAGGAGACTGAATTCCCACTGCCATGGGAGACACTGAACGGTTTCAAAGAAAAGTGCATGATCCAAATTCCTGTGTGTGTGGTGGTGGCAGGGGTCAGGTAAAGGGGGGGAGCGGTGGCCCCAAGCATGTCTTTAGTGTCATTGACACAGCAAAGTAAGCTTGGGATCCCAGGTTCTTCTCTTCCTAAGCACCTGGCAGAAAGAAAGCCATTGCCAAAACCACTGCCTACTCGGAGGACTAGAAACATGGCTCCAGGAAACTAGGTTCCTTCCTTCTTCAAGGGGAATGGCCCTGTTGAAATGAGCGATTTACATGGATCTGCTGATTCAAGTAGGAGTGGCTGGTACCACGGGGACACATGCTGTCTCCCTAAATGAGAACCGGCACCTCTGTATCAGCACGCACCCTAGGAGCCCAAAACTCTCACCCGGAATTCTCCTTCTCTTTATGTCTGTAGGAGCTTCATTAACCGGCTCTTTGTCTAGATTTTCTAGCTCAAAGGGACACAGACACCTTGTCTATTCTGCTCTCACCCCATCCAAGCACAAGGCCCCCAGGGCCCTTTCCAGTCTCCAGTAAGACTCCACCAAATCACACATTCCTCGGCTCAGTTAGTTACAAGTGACTTCACGACTATGTATTTCTGAACGTTCTGAAAACAGAAGCGTCTGTTGACCATGTTCATTTTATCTCAATTATATTTTAAATGTATAGCTTCATTTCTTTAAAGAACTAATCATTTAACCTGCAGAATCATGAATCAGAACTTAGGAGTTTTTCCATTGGAATATTAACTTGAATTCAAAGATTTTAGAAATATTTTGATACCTATAAAGTATCCAGAAAAAGACCTTAAAAGACTAAGAAGAAAAAAAGAAAAATTTAATTGAAAGAAGATACTGGGCTACACCAGCATGCAGTTGGAATAACTAAATGTTTATGTTGGCTTGGTCTTTATCTATTGAGATGATCTGAGCCAGGCAAAGAGAGAAGACAAAACACAGAGAATGAACTACCCAATATGTAGCAGTGAGTGAAAAACTGTGAAAGGCCACTGACAGAGAAAAAATTAAGTTTCACAGGATAATATGAAGACAAATTTACTGAAAGACAGAACTGAATATCTTATACACTGGGTGACAGTAGGATTTATGGTCCAAACTGCAACACTTTTGAGATGAAAAGAACACTGTTAATATTCATGCCAGGATGCCAGGGTCACCCAGGACTGTCACAAGGAAGCTGCTATGGTCTCTAGGCAGTGAGCATTAAGCCACTTTCCTGAGTGGTTATATAAGTACTAGTAAACTTCTACACAATATATTGTGTTCTCTGTAATAGGGCAGGTCATCTCTGTGTGGCTTTATTTTATTTTGGGGGTGGGGGATGGGGAATACAAGTCCCTATAGGACTTAGTATATATAGTTGGTGCCTTTGGCCTCATAATATCTTGGTGGGGGAGGGAAGAGCTCATTCACCCATTCTCTTTTGAAATGTGTAAACTGAAATTCCAAATGACTTACTGGCAAGTATAGAGACTGAGGGATGCTGAGGCTCCCAACTTTCAGGCACTCAGTGCTGAATGACCAAGACAGAGCAGGGCACTATTTTCAAAGAGCACTGCAAGAAGTGATGCTTCATGTCACTTGCCAAACTTTTGTGCCCATAAAGGGCTGTATGAAATTAGCCCACAGGCTCTTCTGATTTGGGTTTAATAATCTCAGTTTATTCCATCTCCTCTTACAAGCTTTTATTATAAGCTTTTATAAGAAAATACTCTCAACCGTTTCCAAAGTTCCTCTATTCCTCTTCCACCTCAGATTGGGCATAAAAACAGACATAGGGGAGAGTGATGGAGGCAGGTTAGGAGGTTGGTGTTTCCCAAGCTGGTGACTAAACATAGGGGAGGCCAGGAGCATGTAGAGGGGGAAGGATTCAAGCTCTGGAGTGGGACCTGTTTGCAAATCCTGGCTCAGGTATGCATCAGTTGTGTGGCTCTAGGTCAGGTGGCTAATCCTTCTTAGCCCAGCTTGCACATCTGTAAAATAAGGTGATGCCATCTCCTGTGGAAGGCTGCATGAAAGGTTACATATAACGTGTATGGAGTCTCTCATGCACCTGGCAACTTATAAATAGCCATGTGATTCTCCCTTGCACCTGGAGTAATAACTGGAGGTAAAACAGAAACACCAGCAGGTGCATGAACAGGCAGATGGTAGGCAGGAAGGCTGTTTCTTTAAAATCTTTTCTGACCCTATGAAGAAAATCAGATTTGGGTTACAAACACAACTTTCAAATGCATCCATCCCAGACAAGACAGACAACCTTCCCATGCCCTCTGATGGGCTGGACAAAGCCTGAAAGTTAGAAAAGAAGGGCTCGTCGTGCTGGGTCACATGTCACCAGGCTTTGCTCGGCATGCTAGAAGTCCATGACTCGTCACTGGGCAAGTTTCAGCCCCATAAGCCAGGTGCCAGACTTCAGTCTTGCAGCTGCGGTACCGAAAAGCTCCCACCATTTACAAGGACACCCTTTTTAAAGCATCTCCCCAAACGCTTGCTTGGTAAAATACAACACTTGGCTGCTGACTATGCAGTCTTATTTTTGTTCTGGTTTTACAAGCTTCTTTTCTTTGACAAATACTTTCACTTTCCTACACAAACATAGTGGATTCCCAAGCCCCACTTGTCTGTTGTCGATTGTTCTGTGAACTCTGCTTTCATGGATGAATTTCCTGCCTTAACAAATGTCATCTGTCCAGCGAGTGCCTCACAGACAGTTCAGAGAAGGTGCTGTGCAGCATCTGCCAAAAGGACCCCCAGCCTCCCCAGGACAGAGCCCAACAAAGTCACCCCAGACTGGCCATGCCTGGACTGCTGAAGGGTGCTGTCTCCTCCCAGGGAGAAGCACCCAACTCCTCAAAGCCTAAAGCCCATGTATTCATGATGAGGCGAAATAATTTCTCCTGTAGTTAAGCACAGAGAGGACTTTCTCTCTCCAAGTGAATTACCTTTAATCATTAATAGGTTAATCATTGTATTTTAAAGACTATTTAATGAGTGGAAAACATCATTAAAGGATTTTGCACCAACAGAATTTGAGATTGTTACAGTAAGAGTTTCCTTAACTAAAATCATAACAGCTCAAAAAAAGTGACACTATTAAAATGAGAACCCTTGTGGATTCCAAGTGCCTTTGCCTCCACCTGAGGTCATGGCTGGAATCTCAGAGAATGGAGGAAGCTGCAAAGTTCATCAGGACAACCCGGTAGACAAGCCAACATTTTCAATAGAGAAGGAAACAAGCAGGTCGCTGAGTGTTAATGAGATTATGTCTGTGCAGATGTCCTCGCTGAGTTATTAAGGCTAATTTATGAATTACTTTTTCTAAGTTCCTACTGAGGTTTATTCTATGTGCAAGCATACAGTTCCCTCAGAACCCACAAACTCAATTTGCACACTATTAATTTGGAAATGTCATTTTTTCCCCTTTTCATGGGTTTATTGTTTCCCCAATGTGATTGCCAACTTCTCAAAGGCAAGTTTTACAGCTTCTCTATTTTAAGCATCAGCCATTAAACATTTATTATCCTGCCTTACAATAATCATTTAATAAGGGTTATTAATTAGTATTTTAATGCATTAAAGCTGTTAAGGTATTTCTCTAAACACATATGTTTATTTTAAGAGTGATTTTTGCACAGGGGGGGGATGTAATTTTAAAATTTATACTCATTAGCAAACACATAAACTCAATGTTTGAAAACCTCCTGAACATTATCCAATTGATTATATTGCCTTTGATAACTAACTGAATAAATAATAGTTGAAAATTGAAGGGGGCAAAAGGAAGATTTTTAAAAATATTTAGACCTGACTCGGTTTCAAACACGCAAATTTTATTTTTTTAAATTTTGGATTACAACTAGTAAAAAATGTTCCCTTTATTAAA
Source organism: Miniopterus natalensis (assembly GCF_054644295.1). Classification (NCBI taxonomy): domain Eukaryota; kingdom Metazoa; phylum Chordata; class Mammalia; order Chiroptera; family Miniopteridae; genus Miniopterus; species Miniopterus natalensis. Next base: position 23,589,449 of record NC_142083.1, on the reverse strand, counting down.
CACCATCATTCATATTTTTTAAAAATATATCTTTCTTGATTTCAGAGAGAGGAAAGAGAGAGGCAGAGATAGAAACATCAATGATGAGAGTCACTGATTGGCTGCCTCCTGCACACCCCCTCCTGGGAATGGAGCCTGCAACCTGAGCATGTGCCCTGACGCGGAATCGAACCACAATCTCCTGGATCCTAGGTCAATGCTCAACCACTGAGCCACGCCGGCCAGGCCCATCATTCATATTTCTGCTTCTTGTGAAGTGTGATCATCTCCTGCTCTCTGAATAAATATTCATAAAGACTCAGGTGTGTTTCAGGCACTACGTGAGATGCTGAGCACACAAATATGGCTCACACATAATCCCTGCCCTCAAGGAAATCCACGAGCTTGTGAGGAAGAGAAAGAACTACTCATCTATTAACTCCTATATTCAAAAAATATGTATTGGGTGCTCACTATGTGCCCAGCACTGCTGAAAGCATGTGGGATATATTAGTGGACAAAGCAGATGAACCCAGCCACTGGGGATCTTTCATTCTAATGGAGATAAAGAGACAATGTAATAAAGAGGATAACAGCTAAGGATCAACCCTGAACATGGTAAGAGGGATCAAGAGTGTCAGGTGGGGGAGGGTGTGATTTCAAATAAGGTGAGGTCCCATTGAGAAGTGGCAGGAGCCAAAGCAGCTGGCCAGGTGGATTATGTGCGAGAAGGACCTTTCCAGAAAGAACAGGCCTGGGCAACTACAGCCCACAGCCCAAATCCCACCCACTGGCTACACATAAAGTGTTGTGAGCACAGAGCCCTGCCTGCATGGGTACATTGGTGATGGCTACTTTCATGCTCCAATCGCAGAATTGAAAAGCTGCAACGGAGACCATATGAACTGCAAAGCCTAAGCCACTTCCCCTCTAGTCCTCTCTAGAAAAAGTTTGCTGGTCTCTGGAGAGAGGGAAGAGCCAGTGGCCTATGCAACATTTAAGAGGCTGGAGCAGAGTGAGCAAGGGGTCTGCAGTAAGGACACGGAGGTGATGGGAAGCTGGCAGGCAAGGCTGCGGCTTTAAACCCAGGCCGAGCACAGTCCCTAACCACAGGGGTGGGGGTTGCACAACCTATGAGAAGAAATGCAGATGAGGGAGTAAGGGGAGATAGGGCCAGGAGAGATGAGTCCCAGGGCAGGCGTACAGGGCCCAGGAGCACCATGGAAGGGAGCAGGCAGCTTCTTCTCCCACAAGAGGGGAGGCATTACGGGAGGTCCAAGGCTGAGGCTGGCATGACCTGGAGAACAGTGTGGGAGGACCACCCTGGGCGGTAAGTGGAGAATAGGTCTGAGAGGGCCTAGTGCAGAACTTCAGAAGAGAATTGAGGAGACCTTAAACACAGGGAAGGGCAGGGGGAACGAAGGAGGCCTCACCGGTCCACCGCATGAAGCCTGCTTCCTGCTCCCCACTAAGCTCTATTCAGAGCAAAGAAATCCAACTCTCTGCTCTCCATTCATTGGCTCAAGGGCATTGATTCTCAATCAGTTGAAAACTCAGGAGGATATAAGAGCATCATTTACTGCGGCCCTAAAATCAATATGGAAAACGGGAGCCTTCCTGGACATGGCAGAACTAAGGGTGTTTGTTTCAGCCTGTTTGGGTTTCTTTATTTGTTCTTGTCTCATTTAAGAAAGAAGAAATCTGAGCATTTTTATAAAAAGAGAGCGATCATCATTAGAGTGGCAGAAATTTAAGGCCATGACCAAAAAGAAGGGATAATGGATAACGCAACAATCTATTGAAAGACAATTACTCCAGAACTCGGCAGAAGGAACTGAGACCAAGTGTCTGGTCAAAGAACAGACGGGGTACAACGTGTGGATTCCAGTTAGGTCGGTGATAATAGATGGCTCTGTACCCAGGCTCGGGGGAAGACAGAGCAGAGCTAAGCGGGGCACAGAAGCCAGAAT